>NC_039360.1:82459930-83659930 GCF_003573695.1 Papaver somniferum
TTTGATCACCTAAACTTGACAAACAAGCTTGAGATATCAACTCTTGCGAGTTCGACCGAGCAGTGCTCTAACAGTTGAGAGTACAAAAACCACTTTTGCCAAAAAAAAAGGCGAAATACAATGAAACTGACTAAACTGATGAGTAAAAGTGTCGAATTTATCGGCCCATTCATACCAATTAGGTCTTGTGCTTTCTGTTGTGATACAAGATGAATTTATATATTTGAAACATTCTTAGGATTCCCATCATGAGGATAAGTTGATTACACTACTATATGTGATAAATCTGTCACCTCGGTTAAAACTTACAAATGATTCTAACAATCTTATAAAGTACCAAAGTGAGGAGGCATCGAGCACGGCTTGCCTTAGGATTCACTAATATTGCACCAAGGTTGACAATTAGCAATTCGGAAATATGAGGATAATTTTGAAGCTGAAGATGAATACTGTTAATCTAGCTGAGTAGTGAACTGATTTATTTATTTTTTTGCTGGGTATCCTTATTTTAGGTGGAGAAGTGATATTATGTTGAAGAAGGTAAACTGAAGGTGTTATTTTATTTAGACGATCATGTTAAAGCTAAAACCTAAAAGCTCCAAAGATTAAATTGGTTAAACCCGATCATTAAAAAACCTTTAAAAAGACCCAGTCCTAAGAAGAGATATAACTCTGGATCCTTTGAGGGAAATACTAACTACTAAATAACATCATTCAAACCTTTGCAAACAAACTGATTTCCGAAATGATTAACAAAAAAGGGAACCCACCATGATTTTTTTTTAAACACGGACCCAATGGACACAGACAAGGAAAATAAAACAACAAAGACACCACCAACACTAACCCACCAGCACTACGAGCTGAGATTAATTGGTAGTTTGAAAAAATTACCATGCAAAATTAAAAAACAAGATTATAGAGGAAAAACATGGGGTTAACAGTGGGCTTCACTAGTCCAAACAGATGCAAAAGCAAAACAACTTATAATCTACACAAAAACACAAAACGGGGATAAAAAAAAATTGTTTGCAAAAGAAATTTCAAAGAATAAGCTTTAAAGATTTCTATAGGATACTTTCTGATTACACTATGAAATGGAATGAAAGATAAGTGAGTTCACAGGGTTTAAACAGGTCAAAGGTTAAATTCAAAACTCCAGGCATAAAAACGATGAACGATTTAAAGATCGAAACACCTACACCCAACATCACGATATGAAATTACTGGTAGCAGGATAATAACTTAAAACATTTCTTCTAATATTCTAATGATGAGATTGAGGAAGTATTATCATGTAAAGAATTACCTCATATTGTAAGAGAGAAGCGGCTATTGCGGCTGGAACCAGGGCCGAAAAGGATGATTATGAGGAGCAGATTTGAGTAAATCTCATAAGAAATGCACAATCCCATGAAGTAACACATGAAGAAATAGGATCAGGTCTCCAAAAAAATAGATGATGTATCACAGCAAAAGCAAGCAAGCACCCTAGTTGATGTTTAAGAGCCGATGAATAGAGGATTTAACCGATGTTGACTGCTAAATTCATGTCGGCTGATTTTAGGGTTTTGATCTGGTGGTGAAGAAGAAATTAATAACGCGTTTGGATACACATCCAGAAGTAACATTTTGACTTCGAGAAGTCAAAAGCAAGAAGTTAGTGTAAAATTTCAAAGCGATTTCTAGAAGCAAAGAAATCAACTTTTTGTGAAACAAAATATCTTTACTTCTGACTTCTGTTTCTCGTATCGAAATGTACTATAAGGGTTAGGGTATGCTTTTTCTAGATAATTTCTTTCGATCTAACCTAAACGAGAAGGAAAGATTTAATCTGATAGTGGAGAAGACCTGAGCAGTTAAGGTGGCCTGAAAAGATTGTCCCTTCCACTAGAAATTACCACTTTTAGAGAAGAAAGAAATGTGAGTTTTTATTATCTTATTTTTTTTTTTAATATCATATAAATCACCGGTTTGGTTTGATTGAGCCTTCCTTCCACCTCACTTTCACAAAAACAAAAATGTGTAACCTTTTTGTAATTGTACAAAGAAAAAGGTTTTAATAATTAAAACATACCTTATGGGGAAACTAGAAGGTATTTAGAACATCAAAGAGTTCCATTATGTTAAAATTATGAACTCTCTTTGCCGCAAAGATTAGGTCAAAGGGGGAATCTCAACTTTGCCTTTTGTCATTTGAATGTTACGTACTGTGTATTATTATATGCCATTTGGCTTTCTGTTTGCTCTTTCCTTCTCCTTTAACAAAAATTATAAGAAAAGAAAAGTTCTAATTTGCCCTCGTGTATTCTTCCCTTATATATATGCCTTTTGAGTTGTAAAACTGAAAGCCGTCTATCTCATGCTAAGTATCCATTTTATACACACGTGTTATTCATGGCTTACAGAGTAGCGGATGCTTATCAAAATGAAACACCAGAATCTCGCATGACTGTCGGCTCAGTTTGAGAATAACTTGCTTCACATTCTAGAATCAAGAGTGTAACAAAGTAAAAAAATCTCGATTAAAACATGGGAAAATTTGTTTCTTACTTTTTCTTCGTTTGTGCCGGGTAGTTTGTCTGTTTAGGGGAAATCTGGCACTTTAGTCAACGGGACGATTTGTTTTAATTTTCAAGTAGGCAGTACAAATTTACAACGGAATATTAACTGAGGTTCATTGCTCGAAGCGGCAAGAGCGGTGAAAAACGTCATTATTTCCACAAGGGCAGTGTAATTTTTTAATTTCCATTTTCCATTTTTTCTCGAAGGGGAACCAGAACCTGATATTAGCATGCGCCAGCACTTCATCTAGAGGAACCTCTAGGTCGTGTTTGGTAGCTTGATATCCTAACCTAGGTTGGGTTATCTCTTAAATAACTGTATATTATGTTTGTGTGGGTGCTTATTCCATATCAAGATAAGAATAGTATATCCTACCTAAATTTTAGGAGGCTAAAAAGGTGGAGTTTTGGAATTCCATGTAAAACCTGAATACCTTAATCCTTTCCTGGGTTAGACGGTTACTTTTATAACTAATTTTTTTATTTAAATACTTTGTATTCTCAAAAATAGATAATTATATGGTGTAATTTTTTATTTTCTTTTCAATTAATTAATTCAGCTTGTATACAAGTCTTTTGACAAGCAACATACTACACTAACCCACAATGGAAAACAAACACCATTTAAAATAACCATTGCCATGATAATCTTGGATAAACCAAAGAATTTCCTAACCTGGACAAAGTATTTTGTATCCAAGCTGCCAAACAGACCCTTACACCATGTTTGTTTACTCCTGACTCATCTGAGTCGTATGGATCTGAGTGAAATCACCTGACTCATCTGGATCTGAGTCGATATGTTTGTTTTGAGTCAGATCTGACTCATCTGACTCAGAAATAAGTGAGTCAGTGGTTTGGTCCCATGAGTCAGGGGTATTTTGTTACCTGACTCAAATGAGTCCGAGTCAGGGGTTATGTCTGAGTCAGAGGTCGAGTCAGATCTGACTCAAAATGGAAAACAAACGGTCTGACTGCTGACTCGGTCCGAGTCAGGGGTTGACTCAGATTCAGACGCCGAGTCAGCTGCAAACAAACAAGGTCTTAGTCTTTGCCTAATACGTTTCTGTGGTCTTGGGTTTTAAAAGAGTAGAGCGTTTTCTGTTCTTTTCTTATCTTACTCAAAAGCAACAGAACATTCCCGAATTGTACATAGCCCATGTACCCAATTTATTCCTTGTGGGCTCAGGAGGAAGAGCTTTCATGACTAATACTTGGTTTTTGGAGTTTTTACTATAGAACGATTTTCTGGGGATCATGGTTCTTTTTTGGGACCATGGTTTTATTTTGGGTAAAGATATTAGAAGTAAGTCTAGGTCATCCCATATCTAGTTATTTATTTAATACCTAATCTACCCTCTTAATTAATTTTAGGTTATGATTAATGAAATGATTTAGTTAAAAACAATTAGTGAGATTAAATTAAAAGATGAGTTTATTATTAGTTGAGTAGAATTATTGTGAGAGTAGAGTTAGAGAAGATGAAGGAGAAAAACATGGAAAATAAAAAAAAAAATCCAATTCACCCCCTTTGAGTATTCAAGTGATGAAAACTCATATGATTCTTCATCTCCATCCTCTCCTAGAATATTTGTTAATCTTCAAAATGATCCGGATTTGGCTTATTTCTTAGATGGTGAGTGTATTCTTCCCCAAAATGAAACTCAAGATGAAAATGATGGATTTTATCAACCACAACCGGAGGAAGAGTATTTGGGTGAACAAGTATGCTCCAAACTTAGATAATCTATGTTGAATTGGTAAAAACTTCCCCAAAAATGTAAATTTTTGAACTGGATTTTGCACAGTTCGGTTACATTATATGAAGAACATGTAACCGAACTGTTCTGAAGGTGTAGTTCGGTTGCCTTGTGAGATGAATAAGTAAACGAACTCATTTGAAGATGTAGTTCGGTTACTTTATCCAAACACGCAGGTTACCGAACTCCATATTAATGGAAGTTCTGAGATGCAGTGTTATGTTCGGTTAGTTCGCAACTAACCGAACTTTACGTAAAAATAAATTTTAACTAAGTGTATACAGTTCGGTTGGTTCGCAAACTGCATGTACCAACTATCTAACCGAACTATGTTTAATAAGTTCGGTTGTTTCGCAAACTTGAACCTAACAGCATAACCAATCGAACTTAACAAACAAAAAAAAATCTGAAGTTCCAGTGTCTAGTTCGGTTATCTACATAAAATACAAAGTAACCGAACTCTGTTCCTTTTATTAGTTCGATTGTTGCGATAAAATTCACATGTTACCGAACTCTGTTCCTTTTTTATTTGTTCGGTTGCTTTGCAACTTGCTTAACCAACCGAACAATGAGTTCGATTTTCCCGATAAAATTATTATGTGACCGAACTTATTTGTGATTGCATTGATGTTGTTACATTTCTTGTAGATGGAATCCTAACATATACCAATGCATGATCAACCTTCTCCGTTGGTATGTTGTTCGAAGATACATCTCATCACTATGCGAATGATTTGGTATTTGACTTACCTATTGATGCGAAGAATTGGGCTAAAGAACATGCCAAGAGAGTCTATTGCGTCTTGGTTTTGAATGGAAAAGAAAGCAACACTCGTTTTGAAATGGCTTGTGAGAGAAGTGGAGATCCCGATGTTAGTCACAAGAGGAAGGGTTATGAGTATAAAGGAAAGACGACGAGGAAGAACACAACGTGCTCAAAGAAAATCAAATGTCCGTTCAAGCTAGTATTTAGCAAGAGCAAATTAACGACGAAATGGTTTCTACCTATGGATAAGGTGGTAGGTCGTCATAACCACCCTCGTCCGGATGATCTTGAAGGGCATGCAATGGCCGCAAGGCTGACTCCTCTAGAAATGGAAAAAATAGCCGAGTATAGGAAATTGTGTATTCCACCTTCCACAATGCTTCGCTTATTAAAGCAAGATAACCCGGGTAACGTAACATCTTTGTACACCATTTACAATGCAATTGAGACGATTAAAAGGAACGAATGGAAGGATAGAAAAGTAATGCAACAATTATTTTTTTTGGCTCAAGAGAAAGGCTACGCGGTTCAAAAGAATGTAGGTCCGGAAGAAGAAATAATTTATCTCCTCATTTCCCATACGAAGAGTGTTCAATTGTCTCAATCATTCCATGAAGTTCTTATAATGGATTGCACTTACAAGACAAACAAATATGAGATGCCATTGTTGAACATTGTTGGTCGTACGTCGACGAAGTCACCGTTGCTTTTTGTTTTCTAAAGGACGAGCAAGAACCAAGTTACACTTGGGCGCTACAACAAGTGAAGGCGATCTACCGAGATGATGAGATCCCCGGGGTTATCGTGAAGGACAATGACGTAGCATTGATGAACGCAATAGAGAAAGTCTTCCCATTAGCACATAAAATTGCATAATATTTAATATCCGAAACGCGTTACGAAAAAGTGCACAAGGATGCGGAAATGATATTCATATTTGAAATTCTTTGTCTTCCATCTTCGCCATTCATTTTTTGCTGTTAAAAGAATTTCCTCGCATGTTTAACCCCTAAGTCGATACCTCCTTACAATCCGAAACAAAGCCATAAATTCCACAACTCTCTCTTTAATCTTATCAAATCGAAGTAACAAAGCTATATGATCACGGTTATGAGGGTTTCCTGTGTCGGAGCAAAATTGCTCATGAATTTTTCCTCAATAACTTTGACTCATAATACCATTCATTTCTCGTTCTTCACCCCTCTTTGGATAGTATAGTTTGTAGTTTCTGCAAAGAGAGAGAGATCTTCATCTAGAGTAAATTTAGCACTATTAGCTGCCATTTTTAGAAGATTTTGAGACAAAATGTTAACTATGAGACACATATTTATAACCAAAGAGGTGTATAACGGCAAGAAAAATAGTCGTTACTTGAAATTTGTGTCATTCAAATTTCAAAATACAGAGTTCGGTTACATAGGAAATGCATAGACAAAACCGAACAGGGCAGTCTAAAAGTTTGGTTGTTTCGCAGATTTGGTCAATTAACCGAACTGAGCAACAACAATATTTCAAAAGTTACAGTGTAATGTTCGGTTTCCTGGTATTATTTTGCAGGTAACCGAACTTAGAAAAATTTTCACTGATTTTTGAGCTCCATAGTTCGGTTACCTGGTATTATTTCCCAGGTAACCGAACATTACACTGTAACTTTTGAAATTTGTTGTTAATGAGTTCGGTTAGTTGATTAAATCTGCGAAACAACCGAACTTGTTGTTTATCAAGTTCGGTTGTTTACCAAATTTAATCAACTAACCGAACTTCATAATAATTTCTTTAAAAATTTGAGTTTAATGGAACACATATGAGTCAAATAGCCAAACTAACTAATAATTTCTTAAAAATTTGAATTTAACGAAACACATACGAGTCAAATAGCCAAACTAATCCCTTAAAATATAAATTAAAAACCAAATTATGAAATTCATTTAGTAATCCATATAACTAAATGTTGGAAGAAAACATAAGAAAACAAACTACCAAATCCGCAAAACAAAAGTCTTCCAAACATAAGGAAACAAACTACCAAATCCGCAATAAAAAAGTCTTCTAAACATAAGAAAACAAAGTACTAATTATTGCAATCACTCATTTACCACGACTACTACGAGAAACTTTTCTATTCTTGCGTTTAGGAGCTTTAGGTCGTCCCTCGTTACTAGGAGTGTCATCTCCACTGCTTTGTTGTTGAACCATCCGACTTGAACCTTCCCCTTCTCGGCGACTCCTCTTCGACGGCATGGTCTGGCTTGGATCAACCTGGCTTGTATCGACAAGGTTGGGATTAAAAACATTAGTTATTTGGTTGTAGAGGTCTGTTTGTTCTCGAGTGTCCATCGGCTCTCCACTCCGGATTTTTGCCATCATTTTCTTCAACAATTTAGCACTTGCCTTCACCTTTTCTCATAAAAACATAAGTAACTATCATTTTTCAATACTTTATAACATTTTGAAAAACAAAAATAAGAGTAAATATCTTACCGCCGAATTCCACAAGATCAAGGCCTCATCACCACACATAGGGGTATGCTTCATAATCTTCTGAGCCTCTTTCTCCATTGCCGTCGCTTTTGCTTTATCAGCACGGACTTGTTGGACACTGTTTATTACACGAGGATGAGAAAAATGTTCATACCATTCCATATATCCATCGTCAGCGGCATTTGGCTCATCAAACGAATCTTGTAACTCTTCGACTGGAACAAGATAATCCCCAAAGTTCTTTCAGTAGTCCACTGATGGAGCATGATCGTATTTGGGGATGAAATTCTTCTCGCTGTTCTTAGTTCCGACCTTTTGTACCTTGAAGTTGAAGTTTTCCACTTGTGGGACACTTTGAACACAAAAAAGTTTTCTAAGTACTCTTCGAGGATTATACATTGTACAACCCCCGGGATGAAACAACGGTCCATTATAACCCGCAACATGTGAGAAATTAATAACATCAGCATCCTCCTCGTCTTCATCTGATGCAATGCTGTAAGGATGGAAAACCACATCTTCCACTGTTAACTTATCCAATGTCTCCCTCAACTCCAACACCTTTTTTTCCTTATTCTTTTCCTTTGAGTTCAAAAATTCATATGTACCAGCTGTAGGCTTCCCATAAGGCCAAGGAGTGCGAGCATGAGACAATTGCAGTTTAGGGAAGTGGTCGTACACCCAAACATATGAGAAGAGGCAAAAAATAATACATTCGCAATATGATTAGTAACAATACACATTCATTCACTTATATATTCAAACACACAAACGATAATTTAACGGGGTACCTGAAAAAGGGTGTATAAGCCTCCAAAATATAGACTCCTAAGCCTCAAATCTTTTCTGAGTTCCGCTTGAATGAATGATAGAACCGCAATGCCCCAAGAGTAGTTGTTCACCTCATCCAAGGGGTCCAATAGCTGGAGGTAATGAGCATTTACCACGTGGCCTGAAGTGTCAGGGAAGAACATGGTTCCAAGTTGATATAACAAATAAGCAGTCACATGGTGCTTAGTCTTCTCCTATGTCATCACCAACTTTCCTTGAGCAACCAAATCTTTCGTCCCTGAAAACTCATCAAACAAGGTTTTGAGCTTGACCTTTTTCAACTTCTTCTTGTATGTGCGGTCTTCCTCAAACTCATTATACTCATCACCTTCCTTAGGCTCTTTGTTAGCTCGCCTAAACTCACATTGTGCCTTTTTATCGCTCCATCCTAGACACCTTTCGACTAGTTTTTCAAGAACTTCATAACTCATCGAGGGATCGTAGCCATCTCGAACACTTGTTCCTGTAATTGGTAGGGTTTTGATTCTAAAAAAATTATCCAGAGTTATTGCCATCTCACCAAAAGGTGGATGAAAGGCATTCGTTTCTGGATAAGCCCTCTCGGCAAATGCAGTAATAGTGACATCATCAAATTTTTGGTGCACATGTTGTATCCCGTTCCATAGTACACAATCAAATACCGCCAATCGGACCTCATCACACTCATTTTCTATATTCCATACCTTGTTCTTTTGACGTTTCAAAACACGAACAACATTTTTATGATCCTAAAAAAACAACATCATATCTTATATACTAATATATATATATATATAAAAGAACAATATATGTCAAAATATAATAAAATGACTGAGAAATCTAAATCTTTATGGTTAAGATTGAACCATACCTTTGTCGCAAAGATCTTGGCAGCCCATGAGTTTTTGTAGCCCATCAATACCTCCTCGCCATCTCTTGGACATATGTTGGATTCTTTGGCGGCACAAATCCTTATGAGGAATGTATGAATATCTAGCACAAGGCTTTTTACGCGTCTTTCTAGGTCTCTTTACCACTATGTCTGCTTGTTCCTCTTCTTCTTCCTCTTCATCCGAGTCCTCCTCTGATCCATAATCATCCTTATCTCCATCCTTGTCTCCATCTTCCTCATCTTTTTCACCCTCATCATCGCGACCCTCATTTCCTCCTCCTTGAACTGGTTCATCTTCTCCACCTTGATTATGTTCTTAACTGCCCATCTCTTCCACAATCTCTTCATTAACTTGTTGGCTTACGTTGTCAACATTATATCTATTGACACCATCTTGGATGACAACACCCGGTAATGACCCACCTCCATACTTAGCATTTTGGTTCCACGCTTACCGACACCACAATGTACTTTGCCTCGAGGCGTGGGAGTTCTCAGATCTTCCAGTAAAGGTTGTTTTCCTCTAATCAAGAAAACAAAATATATTAGCTTAACCGATAAATGATTGACCAAATCAGATGCAACATAAGGGTTCTCAGCGTAAGGTTCGGTTTGAATAGGTTTTTTGCGAACACACCGAACTCCACATGTGTGCAAATACTGAAGAGTTCGGTTTGTCAAGGTTTTTTGTGAATAAACCGAACTCAACATTGGTCACTAATAGTAAAGAGTTCGGTTTGTCAAGGTTTTTTGCGAACAAATCGAACTCCACATGTGTGCAAATACTGGAGAGTTTGGTTTGTCAAGGTTTTTTGCGAATAAACCGAACTCAACATTGGTAACTAATAGTGAAGAGTTCGGTTTGTCAAGGTTTTTTGCGAATAAACCGAACTCCACATGTATGCAACACAACATAGTTGGACAAGTTCGGTTAAATTGAAACTCAACATATAGGGCAAAATAACATAGTTCGGTTATATTGAATTTTTTTTTTTGTTTGGTAAAGTTCGGTTACTAAATACTTTTAGAATATTATGCGAACCAACCGAACAAGATAGCTCAGTTCGGTTACACAAAAACTCAAAATAGCGGGCAAAATTGCACAATTCGGTTACAAGTGGAAAAAAATTGTTGCAAAACTGGTGAAGTTCGGTTAGAAAAAAGTTTTAGGCTTTTTTGCGAACTAACCGAACTGGCAGTTCGGTGACACGGTTTTGAATCCTATAAAACCGAACTGTTCTTCGTGTTCTTCCTTTCAGGAAGTTCGGTTAACAAACTAGGGTTTTCTAGAAATTCGTCCTAACCGAACAGCGCACTGTAACTCCCATTCGAACTCTATTTTGATGATTTATATTCAATTAAACGAATCAAAATAAAATTAAAAGTATGGGTTTGTTGGAAAATACCTGTGAATCGGTCCCATGGCAGAATCAGGCTTCTTACTGCGTCTATTATATTGGATTATGGATTCACTTGGCTCTTCCACTTCTTTATGAATCTCAAAATCACTTGTCTGATTTGCCAGATGTCCTAATGGGGGACCTGTTCCTGGGAGTCTATTGGTTTTCTTTCGAAGAACCATTCTTATAGTCGATTGATTAATCGACGATGAAAATTTTATGAATCGACGATTAATCGATGAAGACGATGTTGAAATGGGGGAAGAGGAGAACAGTTCCTCAAAACTGTTTTTTTTTGTTGTTGTGCGGCTAGGTTAGATTAGGATTATATTTAGGTTTTTTTTTTTAGAGTAAGTTAGATGTAGTTATTAGTAGGCCTGTCAACGGCACTTAACGTAACAAATAATGGCTCTGCCGCTACCGTTGCCGTTTAAATTAGCGGTTAACCGTTATCCGTTAAATGCCGACGGAATTGTAAAATCCAAAACCATTGCCGTTACGTCGGACTTATCGGTTAACGGTTAATTTTCCGGTATTAACCGGTATGTCACAGGACAACACAAAAGCAGGTTTAAAACACAAACCAATTACATAGAATAGTTCTAAATCCATGACACACAGAAAAAAAAACATACAGATGTTCATGTTCTAAACCAAATTACATGTTCAGATCATCACATGTTCTATCAAAAGAAAAAAACCAAGTTTTTGCAAAAGAAAAGACAAAGGGATGCCAACTGCATCTGCAACTGCAAATGCATTCCTCCATCTCCAAATTCTCCACTGCCAATGCCAACTGCATTCCTCCTTAGTCCTCAACTTCTGCATTTTGAAAGGAAAATGAAAAGTGTTAGACAGTGATGTCAGTGAAGCAACTTAAGTTGGCAAAGTGGAAATGTCAGTGCAATAAGCCAATAAAAGTAGCAATGTCAGTGCAATAAGCCAATAAAAGTGGCAATGTCAGTGCAGTCACAACTATCAGTAAAAGCTAGTAAAATATTAAGATATAAGGAAACTTACCAGTAACACAACTATTGCTCTCACTGAGAGTGAGATCTGGCAGCCAATCACCCAAACAAAGCAAAGCTTCAACAAGATCTGGAGCTAATGAACTCCTGTGAGATGTGAGAACTCTGCCACCAATACTAAACATGGATTCTGATGCTACACTTGTCACTGGAACAGCCAATACATCTCTTGCAATCCTTGAGAGAATTGGGTACTTAGCAGAATGATTCTTCCACCAACTTAAGATATCAAACCTCATTTCTTCAGCATATGTGCCTTTAGGAAGAACTGGTTCTGCTAAGTATGTCTCCAATTCTGACTTCTCAACCTCAAACATATTGTTTTCCATAATGAAATCATCATAACCAAATCCATATGATGTTGTTGTACTTGTACCTGCACAGCTCTCAAATGCAGTTGAATGCATTGCAGTATCAAAATAATCTGGAGCTGTAGTGTTTGTTTCATAAGCACAGAAAAGAGCATTGAGTGCAAGCTCAAATTTGTTATAGTGACTTTTATAGTGATCCACACCATATACTCTCTTCATAACAAACTCCACCCATTTAGCTTTGTACCTAGGATCTAAAACAACCCCAATGCCCATCAAAGTGTTACTTTCTTTCCAGTAGCTATCAAATTTCATCCTCATATTATTGGCCATGTCTCTGATGTACTCATGCTGACTTGATTCCCATATCTTAATGCATCTATTAACTTCTTGCACCCCATTATAATATAAATTTGCTGTGGGATACTTAATCCCAGCAAATTTGGTTGAAATGACATCAAACAATTCCAAACATTCACATATGTGTACTCCTTGTTCCCACTCCTTAGAGGTTGGTAGTATCTTGAAGTCATTATCTAAATCAGCTAGCCTAACAAAAGCTTGTCTCAGAAAGATTGCATCCTTTAACATCTTATAGGTGGAGTTCCACCTGGTATCCACATCTAAACCCACAGACCTTGAAGAAGGAAGCTTAACTTGAGCAATAGAAAATTCAAATCTCTCTTTTCTAGCCTGACTTGCTTTGACATATTTTACACACTCTCTAACTGCATCTATAAATGGAGCAGCCACTCTCATTCCACACCCTACAATCAAGTGTAATACATGATTACTACACCTCATTTGGAACATATCCCCATTAAGAACTAAACAGTCTTTGCTATCAAGCCATTTCTTCAGATGGTCCATCATAACATTGTTGGAGCTAGCATTGTCAGCAGCAACAGCAAAAAGCTTAGTATCTATGTTCCAATCTAGACATATTGATTTCACTACAGATGCTAGAACTTCTCCAGAATGTGGTGATGGCACTAAAGTATATGCAAGTGTTTTCTTAATCAGTTTCCAATCATCATCTATATAATGCATTGTCACACAGCAATAACCATCCTTTGTATGCTTACATGACCACATATCTGTTGTTAAACTACACTTAGATGTAATTGTCTCAAATTGGTCTTGTAATTCTTTTTTGAACTCAGTTCTTAGTTTCATGATATCTTCCCTAACTGTATTCCTAGTGTAAAGTTTAGCAGCAGGATTTAAAGACTTCACAAACTCAACAAAATATGGATGCTCAACTATAGTGATTGGATAACCATGTTTAGCAATCATTTTGGCAACTAGTATCCTAGTAGCATCAGCATCATACTTCCAATTAGAAAGCTTAGTTTGTGCATTACCTGTTCTGACTGTAGTAATCTTTGTTTGTCCTTTCTTGTTTGCAGGCTTGTTTTGGCAAGTTTTGGCATGGTAGTGCAATTTGCTGGTTCCTTGGCTACTGGGTGCAGTCATTCTCTTATTACAATGTTTGCATTTAGCTACAAGTATCCCAATCTCCTTACCTTTTACCATCTTCTTTTCAGTTAACCTTTCAAAATCATCCCAAACATCAGACCTTACTGCACGCAGTTTCTTCTTTGCTTCAGCTATAATTGGATCTTCATCTACTTCTATTTCTTCTACTGCTTCTTCTGTTGCAACAGCAGCAGGTGTTGATTGAATTCCTGATTGTTGAACTTGAGATGCAGAAGGTAATTCAGATGCAACTGAAAGTGATTGAGAGGGATGACTTCTTTTTGATGAACCAACGCAATTGGATGCTCCTCTTTCGCTTTGGGTCATGATTAATTTCACGAATTGAAAACCCTAATTTCAATTTTCTTCTCTCGTTTGTGAGTTGATTCAGTTGAAGAACAGAAGAAGATGAAATTGATGTTGATTCGAGTATACTAACCTAGGTATAGATGAATTTTACACGTGCTAGGCACACGTTAGCGGTTAACGGAACTAAGGCTAACGGAAATAGGTCTTTCGTTGCCGTTACCGTCGGATAAAATTAACCGCTACATTATCGGTAATGGATAACGGATAACGGATATAATGGAACTAAACGTAACGGCAACCGGGTAATCGGATTCGGCTAACGGTTAACGGATTTCCATTGACAGGCCTAGTTATTAGGTTAGGGTTAATTTAATTAGGGTAAGGACCAAATTAGTAA
This sequence comes from Papaver somniferum, assembly GCF_003573695.1. Classification (NCBI taxonomy): domain Eukaryota; kingdom Viridiplantae; phylum Streptophyta; class Magnoliopsida; order Ranunculales; family Papaveraceae; genus Papaver; species Papaver somniferum. The sequence goes on from NC_039360.1 coordinate 82,474,128, forward strand.
TCTCATCTGATTTTAGGACATCCCTTAACATTGTAGGGTAGGTGGCCTGATAGGACCATGGTCCCCCCAAAAAAACCATGGTCCCCAAAAAATCGTTCTTATTATAACATCTATTCTGTGTCCAGGCAAAAACACACTTGGTCTGTCAGGAATGAATAGCCTCATTAGAAATTATTGAACTATATTATTGAACGGATTGGACCTGATGTTTGTAAACCTGGCGTCATTAGGGGCGACCCTGAAAGAATTAGGAACGACACAAAAAGACAAAAAAAGGTCACACAAGCGTAAATCTAAGCTATCCCTTATCTCCGACTTTTCGAAATGGTCATTTTACCCTCCATAATCGGTAGATAAAACTACAATCGGTAGTTTTATTTCGTAATCGGTAGTTGTTAGGATAATCGGAGGTTATTGTGTACATCTGTAGTTTGAAAGTTTTGTTATTTTGAAAAAAACTACAATCGGAAGGTATTTATTTAACATATCCTCCGATTATAAAGTTGTCCCAAAATTGATATTTGAAAACATCTCAAGTTTTTCGAATTTGGGAACTACCCTAAAATCGGAAGGTATTTAGTTACCATGTCTCCCGATTATGGAGTTTCCCTAAAATCGATATTTGTAAAAATCTCAAGTTTTTCGAATTTGGGAACTACCCTACAATCGGTAGACATTGAACCAACGTGTCTCCCGATTATGGAGTTTCCCTAAAATTAAAATTTGATAAAATCTCTAGTTTTTAGAATTTGGGAACTACCATAATCGGTAGCTTATGAAGTTCACGTAAGATACCGATTTAAACCCAATGATAATCAGTAGACAATGATAAAATGTTGTGTCCGATTATAAGGCTATTTAGGTTCAGAAGAACAATAAAAATGAAGTAACTATAATCGGTAGCAATGTTAATACTGTTATTTCCGACTCTGAACAATCTCACAATTTTTGAAAAGTCACCATAATCGGTAGTTAAGGTTGATAACCTTACTACCGATTCTGAACATATCTCACAAATTGGCTAGTTAAGTCACCAGAATCGGTTGTTAAGGTTGATAACATTACTACCGATTCTGAACATATCTCACAATTTTTTGAAAATTTACCAGAATCGGTAGGTAAGGTTGATATTTAACCTCCGATTATTGTGAAAAATTCAGCAGTTTCAGAGAATCAAGTAATAAACATAACTCGAAATACATTCGTAGCCCGTAAACTTAAGAACATATAATCCAAAACAAGTATTTGAAACACCATAATCCGAAAGAAACTGTTAAAAAAACGTAATCCATAACATCGAAGTACACATTATCACCTAATTCCTAGTTTTCTTCTTAGTATTGTCAGCTAGATTTTAGAACGCTTCGGACGACCCGGACGACCCACATTATCACCAGCATCACCTTCATCTCCCTCAATATTTCCTTCAGCGTGAGAGCTTGAAGAAGTCTAAGAAGTTTAAGATCTTTTGTTCACCTTTGAAGCTTTTTTCTTGGGCGGGTTCTTCGTCACTTTCTTCCCAAACTCAACAGCATACTCTTCATTATCAACATTATCAATCATCTCCCTGTGTTTTTTTATCTTCTCAATTGGCACAGGAACTCCAGCCGTTATGCAATCAGCACCATTTGGACAAAGACTTGAACCTATTTATCTGTTTTTTTAATTGACAAAACATCAAATGGATTTCACTTAAGAAATTGATCTGTAATACTAGAGGGAAAATTCATAACCATACGCACCAGTTTATCATAGCCCGAGGGTTTTTCTTTGATGATTCATCTGTAAACGGAACCCGCCGAGGTCGACTTTGCTTTAAGTTCACGGATTACTTTTAGATGTGAATGCTCCCGGTACCACTCCATATAGCCTGGAGAATTTTCATGACCTCGGGTGACAGGTGTCCCAACTTTCACCATGTCGTACTCCCTCTTATCCCAATATTCATCAACAGATAGATCACTGGAGTAAACTACCTTGATGTTGTCCTGGTTAGACTCGCTATGCTCCACGTCCAACTTGAACTTGACATTCATATGATGCCATGGTACTGTTTGGCAAGCACCATGTTGTCGCATCACCCTGGAGCCATTGTACATCACATAATCTGTGTGGTGCCATAATGGTCCAAAATAATGGGACAACGCGGAACGAGACGCCATATGTCCACCAGCTTGGTCTTCCCTGTATGGATCAAAGCATACCTCCGAGGCCTTAAGTGCGTCTAATTTCTCCCTCAAAGCTAACCAACTGATGCTCATTTATCCTTGAATGGTTGTCATTGAACTTGTACTTTGTTCCTCTCAGTGTACCTCTCTCCCACGCTGGGTTCACGTCTGCTAATTTCAGACTGGGGTAGTGATCATAGATCCATGTCTACATAGATATCTAACCAAGTATTAGAAATTGATTCTTAAATTAGAAAATGAAAAAACATAACGATCAATGGATTAATAGAGTTGATAAAATACCTGGAATAGACTCACGTTCCCGACAATTTGGCTAGTTCTAACCCTCGACGCTTTTCTCAACTCTGCCATCAAGAATGCAATAGTTTTCGTGCCCCAGGAGTAGTCCGCGACCTTATTGAGAGGATGCAATAGTTGTAGAAGGTTGGCATCTACTCGGTTCCCACTGGTATTGGGGAATATGATACATCCCAATACAACCAAGAGATAGGCGGTCGTCGCGGCATCACTTCGGAATCACTTACCGGTCCTTGCTTTTCTTTCTCGGCAGTGCCTTTGAACATATTGATCAACTGACTCATGTTAAATTGTCTAGTTTTGTAAGAGAAGCACCTGTTGAACTCAATGTCTGAGGTATCTTTATCCCAACCAAGACACTTGTTACACAAATCATAAAGTTGTGCCCAACTTAACTGCTTTGTGTACTCATACTTGACAGCCACACCATTGTCATTGAGGTTAAGAATCTGCTTGGCATCACCTGGAGTAATGGTCATCTCCCCAAATGGCATATGAAAGGTGTCAGTCTCGGGGTACATTCTCTCCACAAAAGCCGATATCACGACCCGATCATGGTCCAACATTGAGTTCTCGGCAGCACTAGCTAATCCAGAGTTGGCTATCCTTCTCTTGAACTTCTCACATTCACCATCTAAAAGCCAATTTTTCATTACTTTTGCTGGTGCGACAGTGGGCTTGAGTAGACGAATCGCATCGGAATGATACTATCAAACACACAACACACAACACATTACAAAATTAATAGAGTATTACGAATAAAACGACAGGAGTCTTTGTAGCCAATGTAGATGGTGGATTTTCGACAAGGGCTAAAATCGTAAACTCATAATTATACGAAGCTCTGATCCATCAATCAGACGTGAGTATTGAGACACGGGTCTCTCATCGAATTCTCAATGGAGAGTACTTTCTCTCAGAGTACATGTAGATATGTAGTCTCATGACTGGACACCGACATATCTCATGAATACTGAACACTTTCAGTGATTATTTCTATATAGTATCACGAGATGGACGGCTCCTAGACAGCTTGCTCTGCTAGTATAGATTGATAACGTCTTCAGGAACAAACAACAAGTTTACCCTGACTATATAAAGGATATGACTTACCGACAAGCTCATATCGGGATAATTAATGCTCCTAGACAGCTTGCTCTGCTAGTATAGAGCCACAAAGTTATTTATTCCTAATTAAGATTAATTCTGTCGTGACATTCACTACTGAATTCCCAGAATATTCTATTATTGCTCCTATTCCATGGCCGAATCCACGACTGGTCCCATGGAATGGCAATAACAATTGATCCTATTCCATGGTCGAATCCACAAGTGGTCCTATGGAATGGAAATAAACAATTGTTCTGATTCTATGATCGAATCTACGACTTGATCTCATAGAATAGCAATAACTATATTATCTCATTACTCCGATTTCATGATCGAATCCACAGCTGGTCTCATAAATGGTAATAGATAAATCTTAATTACTCTGATTCTATGGTCGAATCTACGATCCCATGGAATGGTAATGCTCACTTTATTATTCTGAATTCGTAGTCGAATCCTCAGCTGATCCTATGAATTAATAATAAACATCTTATTACTCAGTTTTGTGAATTATTCTCTACTGAATTCCACCATTAGTAATAAATAATAAACAACCGGGCGTCTGAGCTACCTCTAAGTAAGCCCCGATCCAAATGGTGAAAGTGTGTTCAACGACGATGCACTAACAGTCAACGCACGAACGAGTATTTCAAAATACAACGAAACGATGAACCTATGCAAAATAGGGAAGAAAATAATAAATAATTAAAAATATTGACCAAGGTGTTGGGAACACGGACACACGACCAACCGATCGTGTCGTGGTCAGTCCTACGCCAGTTTTTATATTTTTAATACATTATTTTCCATAATTTGATGAAAATTCTCTCATTTGATCAAATCTCCTTCGTCTCGAGGAAACTCCTCGGTTTCATGGTATTGTCATAAATCCATAAAGAATAATATAAAATTAAGGAAAGGAGTGTGGGGCGTGAGCATGGGCCAACCGGCCGTGCCTTGGTCCCAGCCGGCCCCACACCTCACGGTTTCTCATTATTTTATTATTATTATTTCTCTAATTTCATGAAAAAACTCCTTGATTTCATGATATTTTGCACAAATCACCAAATAATAATAAAATAAAATAAATTATGAAAACTTGTGGGACCGGGCCCTGGCCGGCCGGCCATGCCCTAGCCGGTCCCACATGCCCCTTTGTTTTATTATTATTTTTATTTTCCTTGAATTCATCAAATTTCTTGATTTCATGGTATTTCTCTCAAATTAGGAAATATTCCCTCAAATCATGAAAAAATACCTAAAAAAATATTAAAAATTATGAAAACTCGTGGGTCCGGGCCACTAGCCGGCCGGCCACGCCCCTACGGTCCCACTCCCCCGTTTTTTTTATTATTTTAATATTTTTTGCTTCCTTGAACTCATGAAAACTCCTTCAATTCATGGAAACTCCCTAAATTCATCAAATTTCTTAAAATTCATGAATTCTTCATAAAATCATCAAAAATATTATAAAATTAAGGAAAATGGCACCACGGGACCGTGGTCAAGACCGGACGACCATGCCTTGGCCTCGGCGGTCCCACGCCTCCTTATTCCTTATTTTATAATTATTTTCTATCATCTCATGGTGTTTTCCTCAGTTTCGTCGAAACCCTAATTTTGGCATATTTTCTCGAATGGATGCTCAATTGCACGCCAGAAAATATCAAAATTCTCAGGACTGGGACGCGGACGCCTTGGGGACACGAGCGCGCTATCTTGATCGACCAAGATTGGCTCTTTGGCTTACATAATCCGGTCCCATCAAGTTTCACAGTTTTGACCTAATTTGCACAATTGCACGTATTAGGTCCAAGACTATTCCAAACACTTTGGATTTTCATGAAGCGATCATCAGGCGGTCACGTGACTACCCAGGGCCGGTTTCATGACCCCATGGTCGGTCCCTCACTCCGTCATAATTAATTAGGTTTTCTTACCTAAGGCTCAGACGAGCATTTTCGAATAAATGATTAAACCAACATTTAATCATTCTTTCACCAACAAATCGTCAACTCTTCAGGAGTTCTTCGTATTTGTTCACGTGAGCATATGGACACTATATGGTTGATCCACGGTCCCATGTAGCCGTTCCTTCCTTCGTTTCATGGTTAAATTTCTAACAAATCATGAATTGATCATCAATCGACCAAATTATGGTTTCTGAGTCCAAGGACCATGCTTCCAGATTCCAACCTTAATAATTCTATGACGACCTCATGGTCATTAATATTATTAAATTATGCTTGGTTCTACACCAGTACTTCAATTAATATTTTTGGTCATCATCAGATGAGCAACACTTGCTCGAATGATCAATATTTGCTCAAACCAAGGAATATTGGTTCAACAATCAACCAATATTCGACAATTCATCGAACGAGAAATACTTGCTCACCTCATCATGAGAATTATACCTCTGTCTCAACAGACATGTTTAAGGTCATGAATCTCAGAACATTTCATGTTCAACTCATCAAATACATGGACTCATCGTCCCATGAAGTCAACAACTGACTAACTAAAATCACGTCTTCCCTACAGACTCCACGATCACACGAGACATCAATCGTGTCACTTGGGGGAATATCAACTAGGGTTTTGTTCTGGCGGTCTACGGCATGTGTGTTCATACACACGTTGGAATGTGAGCAAGTCGTGCAATCAGTTGAAGGAGTTCACAAAGTAGTGGATGGAAAATCGACCAAGTCATCACACGATGAGAAACTGGTCTCAAACACGATTTCCATTTCCCCACTCTTTCATCCCATCAACTGTCACACTTCACGGAATCATGGTGTCTAAAATTCCAGCAATATAAATAAGTCTCTGAATCATGATTGAATCATCAACATCAACAGTATCATCAATCTCACGTCTCATCGACAACACGAGATCATCAACTCATCAATTGAGCAACTACTCTCAATTGAGCAATTTCAATCATTCAGAGCTTATCATATTCAGAATTCACATACCCACAATCTTTGATTACCATTGATTCCACACATTTCCCAGCTTCCCTCCTACAGATCAACCCATCATCTCTTGTGACTGTATTGACTCTGGAATGGTCATTGTCTTGATTTATGCCGGAGTACTACAGATTGATCTCTCAAATCTAAAGCACCCCCTTTGCAGCGGTGCATCTGTGTGAGGTTTAACGTTTCGCTCGGTTCGAGGAGTCTCCTCCGTACGGTCGTCTCCTCAATTCCTTAAAAACCAGCAAATCGTTCTTCCCCATCTACAGCCAAATAAAAATGCTCCACCATCTCTAGGCAGCCCAGGGATTTCTTCTTCAAAATCCGTCTTCTTCAACTCAATGGGTACAAGGTGTGATGCTTTCTTCGCGATTGGCTTCCTTGTAACTCCTCCTTCTCCTTGTGCACCACTTGGTTGTCCTTCATCTTGAGTGATTTTTGGTGCGCTTGCTTGTACTTCTTCTTGAGTTCCTTGTTGAGCGCTTTGTTCCGCATCTTTTTGGCTCCTCTCTCTCCGCGCACTAGCGGTTAGTTTCTTACCCCCTTTTTGACGAGGCCCTGTAACAGTTGTATCTTTCTCTTTCTTACCTCGCCTGTCCCTAAACAATTAATTAGTTCGTAAGAATCACATTACAAACAACACAATCGGGAGAAAAAAACTAGGATTGACTTTCGATTCTGCACAATCGGAAGTCATATTCTAGTTTTTTCTCCCGATTATGCATCAATTTGGGTTCAGAAACTGATATAGTTATGAGACATATATAATCGGAACAAAACAATATCACATATCAACCGATTGTTTATACTCGGAAGTAAAGAAATAACCTTTGGCTTTCGATTAAAACGTAGCCCCGAAATAGGATTTTGCTAAAATCACGAAATTTTCAAATTTTAAAAACTTCATAATCGGTAGTGTGTTGAATTTTTCTAACCTACGAGTATACATAATCGGAAGACAAATACTATATAGTATCTTCCGATTCTGGGTACCAATTATGTATCCCTACATGTTCTAATTCTCTGTTACAATCAGAGGGCAACATATAACCTATCTACCTATTACGTCAGTTTTATGGTTCAGTGAAAAATAGCTTTGTATAATCAGAAGTAATCTATAAAAATTAACTCCTGATTCTGGTCGACGTAACTGAAAACCCTAGAAAATGTACGAAATCGGGAGATAAATTTTAGATCTATCTACCGATTCTAGGAAATAACCGAAACCCTAGAACTTATTTTCATGGATTCGTCTAATTGAAGCAACATAAACACATAAAACGATAGAAACTTACCTAATTGGGGCCATTTCCTGGAGAGTTAGATTATCAGAACCACCACCACCACCTACACGAGCGGCGTCATCCTCATCATGTTCTTCGTGTTCGTGTTCTTCGTTGTTTGAGGCAGTTGCAATCGATTTGTTCTTTAATTTTTCTCGATCTCTCGAGGGTTCATTAATATCAGTCATCGTTTTATAGAAGAATCGACGATGTTTTTGATTCGGCGATGAACGACGACGATGAATTGAAGTTTGAATAGGGGGGAATAGTGTTTTTACTGTCCATAATCGGAAGGAAATAAGAAGAGGAGAAGAAGAGTTGAAAAGAAAAGAAAGAAAATGAAATGAAATTAGGCTTTGGGTAGTCTTAATCGTTCAACAGTTGTGTCGGCAACTATAATCGGTAGTAATATGATGTTCTTTTTCTACCAATTATAGATGGTTGTCCCAAATTCAGTTTTTTTTTCAAAACAGATAAAATTGCGTTTTTCTACTTTAACAATCGGTAGATATGATATGTTAGTATGCTACCGATTATGGCAATAACCCATTCATAAACAAACTAGTAATCGATAGACAAAACTATATTCTAAACTACCGATTGTGAAGGGACATACAAGTATTTTCAACCTATTTTGTCTTATTTAGTCTCCCCTAATGACGCCAGGTTTGTAAAGTGTGAAACCTATTGTAAACCCCATACTATATAGGTAATACATTAAGAAACCCCATAAAATGGATCCTTTATTGTTAACTCCATATTTTCAAGATTTGCTACTCCTAGGGCCAAAACTTTAGAATTCGGGGCTTATTAATAAGAAATTTATTCATCATAATTTTAATAATACCAAGACTGCCCTTTAATATATATAACTAATTGAAACTAATTATTATTAAGCTAGATTTCGTTTTCATTTCCACTTTCTCTCTCCTCACCGTTCTCGTTCTTCCCCTCGGCTCTAAGGAAAGTAATTTCTAGGATTTATATTTTCTGATCTGATTTTGTTTTTTCAAGAGATTTGGTTCTGATTTAGTTTTCTTTTCGAAGATTCATATAAAGTTTATAGGTTTATTTTTCTTTCACTGATTTCATTTTTCATTTTCTCTTTTAGATCTAGAAAAAACGATGATAAATCATCTACTTGTTTGATATTAGAAGAAGAAGATCTGTTTGAAGCAATGATAATTCTGAATTCACTCTCTGCGTTCGGAATTTTGATGCAATTTTTCGAGTGCATCCTGGTTTCGATGTGGTTATTTAGAACAATTTTATCTCGATCTCGTTATTTTTGTTTGAATTTCTTCTTTGATTTGGCGATAAATGCGGTTTTAATGTTATATCCTTGTAGTTTTGATTTCTCTGAAGATGGATCTATGTTTTCTAATCTATTCAGTTCGTTTTAGTAAGTTTCAGTAAAATTTCACTAGCATTTCAATTTAATTTTAGTGAGAAAGGAAATTAATCAGATTCGGATGTAAAATATCGCTGGAATTGTATAAATCCATACAGATACTCACTTCGATTTTCAAATTTGTTTATAAGGTATACAATTTTTTTCTTTTACAGTAATCGCTCAAGGAATCAACATTGGAGACATTAGGAAGCTTCAAGATGCAAGAATCTGCACCTGCAATCGGTGGATCTTTACTCTAATTTGAAATTATCATTATCTTTGATATATTTTGATTCAGTTTTGATTGTTTTCTAAGCAGTGTAACGGGTTGATCTATTGATGTGAAATAAAGACAATTAAAATTAAGAAGATATAATTTTTTTATAATATTTATTAAATGGTTGATCAATTATGGAAATAATACTTCACTTTTATACAACAATCAGTAATTGGGTACTTTTAAACCCTTGCAATCCATAATTTAGTAATTAAGGAATTTAAGAATTGAACTGGGGATCAAGTGAAGAAGATTATTGACACACTAATGGTGCTGAAATTGCAACCGTGGATGTTGTTAGTGATTGTATGTACTGATAATGTTGTGAATATACTATTACATTTCATATTTATATGGACGAGAAATATTTAAATATATTTGGGAATGTGTTTTGTATAGAGATTGTGGTCATCCCTCCATTTGTGTTCCTTACCTCGGCAAAGGTTCATTTTATCCTGAGATTCAAGTGACTGCACAAAACTACTGGGTGAAGAAAGGAGATGATTTCACCGGTGAACTTAGGTATGCTTGTGTTCAGAATTTGTCCATTTGATTAATTCTCCTTGAACGTAGAGCTCAGAATTTACATATAGTTAACTACCTTTCTAGACAAGATATATTTCATTACAAATAGAAGTTACAGCAAACCTGAAATATTTTTTTGTATATCAATCATTGACTATTTGGAGCTACCACGCCTTATTGATAGTGATGTTGCTTAATCTTCTCACATCATGCATTCATGTTTTTTATGTTCTGGTCTGATACTGGAATACTACTTAGTGTTTCGATGCATGAATAAATAAAACTCGCATCCGTTGTGTAACTGCACTTGATATTTTTATGCATGAGTAGACAAGTCAAATGCATGTGTAACTCTCATTTAGACCAGTCAGATACATGTGTAACACCTTGTTAGAGCATTGCTCGGTCGAACTCACATGTGTTGCTATCTCAAGCTTGTTGTCAAATTTAGTTGTCAAAACTATATCTTGATTTCTAGTCTACATTTAGTCAGGTCTCGGATTAGGATAGAAGTGTGTAGTTGAGAATCGGATATCACTGCGTTCTACCGTTTGAAAGTGAAGATCAAAAGGAGCTTTGAAGAACCTCAACATCAAGAGGTAAGTGAAGACTGAACCACCTATTTCTCAAGTTTTCACCTTTCTATCTATGAGACATTGTCGCATGGCTAAATTAGACAGTACATGCATAACAGAAATTCCGAGTCAAGTTTATCTTGAATATTATTCTCGAAATATCACTATTTATACTTAAGAACATATGTTCATACTTGATGAATTTGGTTTAGAACAATTTATTGTTTGTAACCTGATCATGATTCAAGATTTAATCATCTGAAAATGGCCTGGAACAGTGATATGTGTTATTGATGTTATTCGGGAATGTTTTGAATTGATTATTAGAGAGATATATAAATACTGTTAATCTGGATACAGGAAAGTATACATACCAGTTCACATACTTGGGGAACTGTTATAAGTCCGGATCCGCAATACATATACCCAATACACGTACCGACATAGTTATAGTTCGCAGCGACTTTGTGGTATACATACCCGGTATCCATACCACAAAAAGTTTGTGACTCGCGAACCAAGAAAGGTACGCATACATAGTATGCAAACCGGAAATATTTGTTGGTTTCAAAACCAGAAAATTGTATGCATACCCGATATGCAACAATAAAACATTTGTGAGTTCCTAAACTCGTTTTGTCTTAAGGGTATCCATACGCGGTACACGTACTATGAAAAACACATTCACGAACATGTACAATACACGTACCAGGTACATGTACCAGGTACATGTACTTACCCTATCGAATATTTTCAGATGCATCAGAATTATTTCTATGAGATAATCGACATTTGAATAACTCTCTAAAAATACTATATATTTTTGATAATATGTGTGATTCAAGAAAAGTATTAAAGTGTTATATGAAAATGATTAAGATTATCATTCAATTGGTTGGTTTCGGCGAACCGTCATGAAAAGGTCATTGTACACGGTTCGGTTATGGTTAATCCTAGCATAGTGTATATTCTACTATGTTAATCTTAAGTCAAGTTTTTCATCTAACAATGATTATTGATTGCTTGGTTCCAAAGCTATCTTAGCTCAAACCTAAACCAACCTTGATCTTGAAAGTCTATAAAAGGAAAACCTCAAAACAGGATTTTTGAATCCTTGACACTATTCTTGTGTGTCATAGTTGTAAACTAGAGTCGTCCTCTCCTTCAAATCCTTCTAGGGTTTAGCGACTAAAAAGACTTCACCTAGGGATTCCTGAAGTCAGGTCCAAATATCTTTATCTTGATAGTTCGTGTATCCTGATCTTGTTTGATTGGTGAGCTTTCTCCGACAAACAAGATGGATATATATCACAAAGTATCTTCGTGCCAGACTTCGTGATTCCACAAGTTTCGACTTGTGAGGTGAATAATAATCTAGGTTGCTATTCGGAGTCAAAAGACCGGGTTTTGAGGTTTGCTAGACTTTGTCTATTGCAATCGATTTCCTACCTCACCTTGATGTTTAATCAGAACGGAAATCACAAATAAACTTATTTGTGGGAGGCAGATTAGTTTAAAGTCTTCAATTGAGTTGAAGTAACTCTAAGGCTATAAAGTACGTTATCTAAGGGAATCAATTGTGCAGAGTCCTGCTGGGATACAAGAGGCGTAAGGAGTGCGGTTGTAGCTGAATTTCCATGACAGTTTAATTCGGTCTCAACTACATTCCAGTCTGAAGTTCTGATAGTAGGCTAGTGTCTGTAGCGGCTTAATACTATTTGGTGTTCAAATTTGGACTAGGTCCCGGAGGTTTTCTGCAATTGTGGTTTCCTCGTTAACATAATTCTGGTGTATGTGTTATTTCTTTTTCCGCATTATATTGTTTATCTTTATAATTGAAATATCACAGGTTGTACGTTAATTAATCAAAGTAGATATATCCATCCTTGTTCGTTGGATACGACTTGATTGGTTCTTGGATATTGATCTTTGGAATAGTCCAAGTACTCTCATGCATAGTCAGGTTCACGGACTTGCTTTTGTAAACATTCTGATTGTGAGAGAAAGAGATATAAGATCTTCACAAATTCCTTGATTCAGATTCATTAACTTGAACTCTCAGAAATATATTCGAGTTTAGTCCATACTGGTTGCCTAGTACCCCCACGTTTTCAATTGGTATTAGAGAAGGCAAACATGTGTAATACCTAATAAGTCTGTGTATGAAGAAATCTGACTACATGGACAAGAGTGAAATCTCGATAAAGATATCGCCAGCCTTTGATGACACAAATTACTTATGTTGGAAAATTGCTACGCGTTCCTTTTTACAAGCTCGTGACTTTCAGACGTGGAAACTTGTAGTAATGGGATACGATCCTCCGACAGTTGTTAGAGACGGAAACAATGTGCGAAGGATTTAGCAGCATACAGTGAAACGGAGATAATTGTTGCAAAGCATAATTCTGACAGGTTAAATGATATTATCCACGCCATAAGCCAAGATCTTCAACATCATATGACTTCGTGCACTAAGTCTAAAGAAGCTTGGTATATCTTAGAAAACGTAATCGAAGGAGATACCTCAGAAAAAAAAGCTAGGCTTCAAAACCTAAATTCTAACTGGTAAATTCTTCGTATCTCTGATGAATATTCGTTTGATGATTTTCATCAAAAGGTGTTTGGAATTGTTAATGCATGTTATCCGTTAGGGAAGATCATTCCCCAATAATACATTGTGATGAAAATTCTCCGATCTTTACCAGCAAGATACGCGTCTAAGAAACATGCCAACATGGAAGGAAATAACCTTGCAACACTTTCCAGAAATACCTTAGTTGGAAAGTTAAATACCTTTGATCATGAACTGCAATCCAAAGACGGAAAGGATATTGCATTTAAGGCACTGAAAAACACGGGAACTCTTAAAAGTGAAAGTGTTGACAACTTTGTGAACAATCTTGTTGATCTTGATTTTTCAGATGAAGATCTTGATAACTCAGTTTCATTGATCACAAGACAGTTTAGAGAAGTTATTAGGAAGAGAGAAAAACGGTTCACTAGAGAAAATCCTCCTACGTCAGCTAAGCCACATAATCGTATTTCTGTCAGAAACAGGGACTCTAACGATACTGATGATGAGGATATGCCACAGTACTTCAAGTGTAAAGGGTTCGGTCACTTTGAAAATGAGTTCCAAAATCGAAGGAAATACACTAGCAACAAGAGTTTGTCTGCAACACTTGATGAAACATCTGATCATTATGATTCCGAAGAGGATGATGGGTCAACTGCAGCACTCTTGGGGTGAAATTATCAATTTTAATGAATATGTCAATACTCATATCAAACTTGATAATTTGGTTGATGATAATTCATTGAAATCATTGGAGGATGTGATGTATTTTTGGTATATTAATGAAAATGTAAAGATCCTCAAGCACGTCAACGCTCTTAGACCGGTCAATAGACCATTTAGTCGCTAATGACTCGATTAATCAGATTTTATCATTAATTATAATAATCAATAAAGTAATAATTTGGACATGAAATTAATACCACTAGATAGATCTTGAAAAGTTATGCAAAATAGACTACCAAAACGCGTCGATGGGACACTAGACGAGGAAGTTATTGCACCCGGAAATTTGGACGTTGAAGTTTGACTACAGTCAACCGTAGTTGACGCGCCGTTGACCGACTAACCTTGACTTTGACCGTTGATCGTACCTGCAGTATCACTGCACTTTCCATTAGTAAAAGATTATCCCTTAGCTATTCAATAAAATTAGTTTTAATAGAATCCAAATCTGTAACTTAGGCGTAAGTATAAATTTGTATTTGAATTTCAAATTAATATTACGCAAGGTATTATCTTTTTGTTGTTTTTATTTTGATAAGAATGTGTTGTTGCATTTTGGTTTTGTTTGGTATTGAGTCATTCAATTCCTAAGTTAGTGGTGTTTTGTTATAGTTTATCTTGGAATAAGATTATATTTAAAACTAGAATCACATAGGTAGATATATTAGAAAAAATAGGAGAAAGTAGCTGAGAGATTTTGATCATGAGAGAGATCTTTTAGGTTAGAGTTTTTACTGATGTTGATCAATAATTAGGAAGTAAAGGAAAAGAGAAGAGAGCTAGAAAATAAAGAGAGGTTGTGACTTGTAGAAGTACACTACAATTAAAGGACAATTAATTAATGGTGATGATTGATGATAATCATAAAGTTGTGGATGGGGCACCCTTATTTGACAAGGTAACACTTTGTATCCCTTCTTTTGTTTTAGTTATGCTTTGGTAGCTCTTAGAGCAGTTACTATGGACTCAACAAAACAAGAATTTGTTGATTTTGATCCCACTGTGGACTCAACAAACATGAAAAACGGATGCACAAACCAACAAATTTGTTGGTTTGTTGAGTGAGATGGAAGAATAAGCACGCACGCGATGGAAGACCGGGGGAGTTTGGCACAAACGATGACGTGTGATCCAAAAACGCTGACGCTTGTGGCAAAAACGCCCGATGTTATTTCACATGCCAGCGTCTGTATTAAAATCTCCAGCGTCTGACACAAAACCGCCAACGGCTACATCTGGAGGGTTGTAAATCCTTGTCATCCAACGGTTAGAATTTTAAGTTCTATAAATACTCTCCATTTCAACTCCAAATTCACACATCTAGTCTTCTTTACTCTTCTTCTCTGAGCTTAAAAAATTTCTTCAAATTCAAAAAAATTTTCAATTCTTGAAAATGTCCCGGCCCTTGTTAGTTCGGCGAGCTATGAATACTAAAGAACAAGATGAATCAATTTGCAAAAACTATGTTTTTTTATTTCCTCAGCTTGCTTCAGCAAACTATCCATGGGTGAATTTCTGGGCAGTTATTCACGACGGTATCTGCAGTGACACCCGTAATCCGAGTCGTCGTGCTATATGTGAAATAGAAAATCGTTTTCGTATAATTAAGAAATAAGTAAACGAGTTTGTATCTTTAACGATGCATGCCAACCAATATAGACTGAGAGGTGAAACTGATGCTGAGATGGTAACAATATCTTTGGCTGAATGGCGAAGATGGAGAAATGTGGCTTTTCCTTTCGAAAAATGTTTCGAAATCCTTAAGGTGTTGAACAGTATCAACGCGAGCAACAGAAGTTGAGTTTGGAAAGAACGTCTGACCCAGTACCCATAAGATAAACACCCTTTCGAGTTCAGGATAGTCATCTACATCTTCTGGGTTTCCGTTTTGGATAAGGAAAGACTTCAATGCTGAACATTTAATCCCACCTCCTTTCAATTCTTTATGATCTTCACGTATTTCTGTAACTATAAACGAGGGAAAAAGTGTCTCTCATTTACTATTTGATATCCAATCGTCTTGTTTGAATTGTGTCGGGTCTCCCACTCCACTTGGGATCCCACAAATGAAATACAAAACAAGGGGCGTAATTCCTATTACATTAATAATATCAACTACGATAAATATTTTTTATTATTTAATAATTATTTAAAAAATAGAATTTAAGTTAACTTAAACAAGCTTACCAATTCAAAATCCATAAAATGGAGTGTGTGCGTCGTCGGCCACTACCTTTCTACCACTGTTGCCGTAATTTTGTTGTTGTGTCTTCTAGGCTTCGCACTATAAAGCGCACGCCAGGGATATATGTCATCCCTTTCTCGGACTCGAGGGGTAGAGCTTCATAAACAACCTTTAAGTCTGAAAATCCACCTCTCATTCTATAATAACCCTCAGACCTATCTTGATGCCCCGACACATGACCTTGGACAAATGATGGAGCAGCAACGACACTCGGCGAAGCAAACTCTTCTTCCCGATTTTGAGAATAATCTACACATGTGGAAGGCCGCGGTGCTTTTTCATTTCTTTGATCTTTTTTCTTCTTTACAGTATTGACCGCTTTTCTTAAAAAATTGCTCATATTGTATCAAAAAATTTTGGTTTAGTAAAAGGAAATAGTAGTGGTGTGACTGAAAATGAATTCAGTTGAAGGAATTTATAGTTTTCAAAACTATAATGTCGAGAATATGGACGTTGGAAAATCAACCGTTGGCGTTTTTGTTTATCACGCCCGCGTTGGTTTGAACAACGCCAGCGTTTTTGTCTTGAACGCCAACGTGTTTTCTTCCAGTGCCGCGTTTAACCTACACACGCCAGCGTGTGTCCTAGCCCGGATGCTTGATGATCAACCGCGCAGTGTTGTTCCCATAGTGGAGAAATCAGTTTGGTCATCCACCTGGCTCAAAAAAAAATTATTTAACATTACCTTAGGAATTGCCCTTAGATGTTAATTATATTATAGAATCAATCAAAGTTCTTATGCATGAAAATCATGATACTTGTAGATGAGTCTCTCATCTTTATGTACCACTTTGATTTACTCGATTTGGATAATCCTAGAATTAATTAATCCCTCCGTCCCAAATTAGATAAGCTAGTTGTATGTTTAAGTATTTTTTTACAATTATACCCTTATGAATAATAACTAGCAAAACTTAGAAGTGATTTATCTCTTAAACTATACCACGATTTTTCGTAAATTTTATACAGTTGAAAAGCATTTTAAAACACCTACGTAACAAATATAAAAATGGCTATCAAATTATACATATTTCTTATAGTAACAATAATTAATTAAAAGGGTAATTTTAGAAATATCCCTTGACTAGTGATATAGCTCATCTATTTATGGGAAAAAATTAAAACCAACTAGCTCATCTAATTTGGGAAGGAGGGAGTATGAATTTTCAAAGTTTACATGTTGAGACTGAATTCTGGAATCTGCGGTGAGCACGCGACTGAATGAACACTTTTAGGTATGTTCGTGCAGAAATTGGCTTTAGATAACTAGAAACTTGTAGAGGAGTCTCTTACCTTTCTAAAAAGATATTAGGTGTTCAATTTGGATCAAAGATGAGTGTTTTATGAACCCCGAAACTTTGACCCTTGCGTTGTGTACAAGTAGGAAAATACTTAAAAACGTCTGTCAGGTGTTTGATTAAATGACAGAATCGATTCGGTAAGTCAGTGAGTAAGACTAGTCATATAGTTGACTCAGACAAGTCAACCAGTCAGACCAATACAGATCTGGAACGGGTTAGTGAGTCGGTTTAACGGTCTGGTCCGAGTTGAACCGCGGGTTAGGGACATATTTCTTATATTGAGTGTTTGGACCATTTCTGGTCCGATTTAGCTTTCGGTTCCTTCTGGAAAATTGTAGGGTTTTCCGAGAGCTTTCCAATGACACCCAGTTTGGTTGAGTAGATATTGATTTATGCCTAGGACACTAAATACCAGGTTATAGAACCATTGATAAAACTAGAAGCATAAGTTATATCTCTTAGCCTATAACTGGAGACTTGTATGATATTGTACTATGATTATTCTGTGAGCCTATTGGTTATATTCTTAGAGTGCTTGTGTGATTAACGGTTAGTTTTTATTAACAACGATCGATTCAAAGGATGAACCAGTGGATTGGGGATCTCAAGGTATGCGAGGCTTTTCATCAAAAGAGGTGGGAATCGATAACTAACTCTCTTGTCTTCATTATTGTTTTATAAATCTATATTTTGTGAAAACTATTCATGTCTTTACTACTCTATGGTATGTGTATTCATGCTGCATATGTGTGTAATAAAAACTAGTTTTATTTTATATTTTGGGATGGGATTTGATCTTTAGAAACAACTAATATCTGTGTTTTGGGAGTATGTATTTATTTTTAAAAGTGCTTCTTTCCATTTACTGGAAAGTGGTTACAAACTTTACTTGTTGTTAGCATGAAAGGGAGAAGGTTTCCTTTTGATTGGTATGAGATGTGTGACCCAATTTAAATCTACTATGTCTATTTTATGTAGATTTATAAGTGCAGGAGGTCACGCAATAGTATTCCCTATTTTTGTACGGGCAAATCATGTCTCATACATGGATGTTTACTATTCTTTTAAATCACTTTGATAAATTTATTATAATATGTTTTTGGTATTGAGAGAGAAGGGTGTTGAGAATCTTATATACGATTTTTGAATTGACGCATGATTTGAGTGGGAAATTTTATGATAGATGCTTATGTCGGATATAATGTTAGCACCATTAGTTTCTTTGAATACTTGCTATGTAGGGTGCATGTATGAATGAGGTACTGATAAGGTACAAATCTAAATCAGACTACGAGGCCGAAAACCTCTGGACGCTTTAATGATCATTGAAGAATCTGAAAAGAGTCAACCTTACTACTCCGAAGGATTACGTCGCTCAACTATTATTATTGTTGTGAATGTGTGCCGGATGATTGGTTGGTAGAACTCTATATTTCAGTATAACTTTTATTTTGTATATGATTTATTTGTTTTCCGTGTTTTCTCGGGTTTCTAGAAAACTTGCATTGTCTTTAAATCATGCTAGTGATTACTTGAAAGTTAGTTATTATTTCTACTGGGCACCCCTTTTAGGGATGATGTGTGTTAGAGCACTGCTCGGTCGAACTCGCAAGCGTTGCTATCTCAAGCTTGTTTGTCAAGTTTAATTTCCAAAACTATAAGTCTTTATTTCTAGTCTACTTATAGTTGAGTCTCAGATTAGGATAGAAAGTGTAGTTGAGCTTTAGACTTCACAGTGTTCATCGAATGAAGACGAAGAACTACTCAAGGGAACTTGTGGAACTTCATCAACAAAAGGTATGTGGAGACTTGAACTCATCTATTCTATCTACTTTGTCTCCTATTTGAGACAAAAAGTCGTATTGCTATATAGAATTTAACTATACACATTTGGTATTTCAAGCCGAGTTTATCTCGTTAATCTATTTCTCGAAATATGTTGGTAAGCTTTCGCTTTAGCCAAGTTCATCTTTTAATCTTGAAGAAAGTCAAAAGATGATCATGTGAAAATCGCCTTGTAACATCTTACATGATTTGTGTGAGACATTCATTTGATGTAGATTCGGAATGTTTCGTACTGATCATTCGATCACTTGAAAATTTCTTTGAAGCTAATAGTTTGTGAGACAGCTATTGTCGTCTTCCAATAATGTTTCAAAGATTGAAATGAGGGTTTAAAAAATGTAACCATGATTGGATATAAACATAGTGTGTATTCATATTTGTTTAAAGTCCAAAACCGGGAACCAAGGTATGCGTACCCGTACGTGTACTGGTTGGTTGTTGGAAGTCCGGAAACTAAGCATGCGTACCCGTATGCGTACTGGCGGAAGTTCAAGTTTCGTGAATTTCTGCTGGAGTTTGGAAGAGTAAAGTGGTATGCGTACCCGTACGCGTACTGGCATAACCAAACTCAGTCCGACTACTTAGGTATGCGTACCCGTTTGCATACTTAAGTAGGTTATGTTCTAAAATCGGTTTGTTCATGAACTAATACATTTATATAATAAGGAATGCAATCTTTTGCATACCGTGGCTATAATGTTCATGAATGATTCGGGTGAATCAAAATCGATTTTTCTTCAATTGTGTCTTGTATACTTGTATGAGAATATTAACAATTGAACAACTCTCTAACTAGTTTCATTTGAGTCATTTGAACTAGTTATGATAAAGATGAATAAGGTTGATATGAAAGTGCTCATATGGATAACCTTTGGTTAACTATTGTTGAACCAACTAAGTGTACACGTTTAGGTACGGTTACCTTTATCTAAATGTTGGTACATTTCATTTGTGTATGACAAGCTAAGTTCGATCTAACAGTTGAAAGATATTAGCTTGAATCTAATCAGGTTTTCATCTAACGGTGAATATCGAATGCTTTGTTACCAAGGTAACATTGATTGCAAACCCTGATTTTAAGACTATATAAAGGAGAAATCTAGCAACTGGAAACCTAATCCCCACACTCTTGTGTGATACTAGTTGCGACTAGAGTCGATTCTCCTTTAACCTTAGGTTTTTCACGAAACCCTGTAGGTTAAAGACTTAAAGACTTCATTGGGATTGTAAAGCCAAACCCAACTATTTTCTTTGTAGTTGCGTGTTATGATCTTGTTTTTTTCTATCATGATTGAGTACTATCTTCTTTAAGATTTGCTCGAGATTTATTCTCCGATAGGCAAGATTGAAAAGTAGTCACAAACATCTTCGTCTCATCGTTTGTGATTCCACAATATCTTGTTTCGTTAATCGATTAAGATTATTGTGAAGTGATTGATAATACTAGGTTGTTCTTCGGGGATATAAGTTCAGTTTATCAATTAGTTCTTGTTCACCTTGATTTATGAAAAGACAAAACAAAACTCATAGGTATATCTGTGGGAGACAGATTTATCTATACAATAGACTTTTCTGTGTGATACAAATTTGTTTATCAAGTCTTCGACTTCGGGTCGTAGCAACTCTTAGTTGTGGGTGAGATCAACTAAGGGAATCAAGTGTGTAGAGTTTTGCTGGGATTCAGAGATGTAAGGAGCGCAATTGTACCTTGATCAGTGTGAGATTGATTAGGGATCAACTTCATTTTAGTCTGAAGTTAACTTGGAGTAGGCTAGTGTCTGTAGCGACTTAATACAGTATGGTGTTCAAATCTGGACTAGGTCCCTAGGTTTTTCTGCATTTGCGTTTCCCTCATTAACAAAACTTCTGGTGTCGGTGTTATTTCTTTTTCGCATTATATTTTGTTATATAATAGAAATTATCACAAGGTGTGCGTTGAATCAGTCAATTGGTAAATCCAACCTTTGGTTGTTGATTGAAATTGATTGATCCTTGAACATTGGTCTTTGGTAGCGTTCAAGTTATTTCTCTTATATTCAACCGGGCTCGCAAATTCCTATTTGTTTGATTGCAGATTAAATTTAGAAATTAAGATACGAACTCTTGGATATACTTTTCTTGAGATTGAGTCTAACTATCTAGTTGATTCTCTCGAAAGTATATTGGAGTTTGTCCATACAGATTTCTAAGCGGAATATTGGATGTGGTTGTTAGACCCCTACTTTTTAAATGTGCTCACTCAATTCCAACTTTCAGTTTCAGAGACAGGTCAAGTTGTGCACGTGGCAATGATCGTTCAATTATTGGAAGCTTCGTGAAGTTGAGTCCGTTAGTTGGTTAGGTTCTGCTGTATTTATTTTGTGCTTATATTTTATTTGGAAACTAACTCATCACTATTGTATATGTATCATCTGAGAGTAGTTCTTGTTTATACTTCAGAGAGGGTTTAGATTTGGTTTGATCTTTGTTTAGAACTTCTAAATTTGATATTTAAGTAAATGATTTAGATCCTTAATGCCTCATTATGTATATGATTATTTAGATTAATAAGCAGCTTAATTTTGGGGCGCCTTAGAAAACTCTGTTAATGTTTCAAGTACTCTTTGTTTAGATGCTAATGTTGTTCCTGAATCAATCTCCAAACCAACATGTCCTTATTGTACCATTGAGGGTCACAGACTCACACAATGTTTCAAGTACAAACATAAACTAAGGTATGTCAACAAACTGCAACGGAGGGCTAGTCGTTTGGAAAATGTGCTTAAACCTGTTCAAAAGTCCAACCCCTAGGTATGCAAAGTTAACTCTTCTTCTTCTAAAAGATTGATTGATTCAAAGGTTAAGGTAAAATCTCAAACGAAGAGAAGAGTCCGGGCTAAACGTTCTGTAAAGAAGGATATTACCGCGCAGGTGAGCACTCTAATGCTCACCTCAACGCAATTTAATTGTGTTGAAATATGCATCTTGTCTCATGTGCCATTAAAAGAGACAAGAACTGTGCACATTAGGGCTTTGGATCAAATTTGAATATTATTACTTGGATGTCCATGTTTTATTTGTTCAATCTTAATCTATGTAGAAACTCAAGGAAGGATAAAAGTGATATTTTATTCCACTTAGGTTTTATGTATCTTTTCTAATACGTGAACTTTTGTTCTGAAACCCTGCATGGTAAAAATACTCTTCATATAGACTCATATCTGTTTCACAAGAATTTGTCTTGTTAAGCAATATATTTGTGTCTTCATAAAACCATTTTATTCTTACGAATCATGGAAACTCCAAGAACAACGTCTTCTCGTGAAATCTATACTCCAATGGTTGTTGATGTTCATCCAACTAGAAAGTAACAAGAGATGTCATATCCTTTTGACTCATCTCTTAAAAGGAAAAGGAAGAATATGAAGAAACCGAGAGCGGGCCGCTCCAATCAGAAATGGTTTGCAACTCTTCTTGAAGAACTTAAGGAAACCAAGATTGAGGTTCAGGGACTGAAAGTGATTCTACAAAAATCTCTTGAACTACAAGAAGCACTTGTCAAACAACATCCTAACAGGTTTGCATGAACTAACTCTCTCATTCATGAACCGTATGTTCCTATGTTTGTCGTTGATAAGGAGTTCGGAGATGATAAAGAATGTTTCAAAGATTTTAAGTACTAGGAAACTTCTTTTGAGAATTTATTCTTGTATTCGAGAAGGATAACTAGGGTTTGGCATAGATAATATTCTGATTACACAAGCTATTTCCAACGATTTTCATCTTGCATGTTTTTAGATTTATTTATTTAATTTTTAGAGTTTGTCATAGATAATAACGCACAGAACGGAGTTAACAATGGATTATCACAAGTTGTCTTTAGATCTACAAAAAGTCTAAAGATCCCCGTCGAATCTTCGATCTAGTTTGAGTGAATCTTATATCAGAAGAGAAGATTCTCAAGCATAAACAAACTAGGTGCAATCAAAGTTCAACAACCGTTAGTCAATCAAATCAATCGAAAAATAATAATAAACCACAATTATCTAGTTTCCCACCAACGATACTAATAGAGCTTCTCAATCCCCAAGAAGTCTTTAAACTGAGCTGCCATGAGAGATTTCGCCTAATTAGGTTACTTTCCTCTCCGAATAGGTGGCTCCACCAGTAACAACACAACTAGGTAGTTTTACTGGCTCTGAGGATTAGTTTGCTAAAAATGCAAACTTTGGTATTTATAGACCAAGGAAGTTTGGACACCAAGGAATTTCCAAAACCTAAAATATTCTCAAGATATGCAATATATTCCAGATTCGGTTTCCATAATTCCTGGAAATGCTTTGTCGAAACATTGACCAAAAATCTCTTAGAAAATCTCCAATTAGTAAATGCACATTACCAATTTTTATTTTCCAGAAATAAAATTAAAAACCTTAATTAAAAGATTCTCAACTTATTTTTCGATCCGGGATTTTTCCTTTAGATATTAAGGAATATCTTTGAACAATAAAAGATAAGCGTTACTGCACATGTTTAAAGTATGTCGACATCATTACTTTGTAATTCCTCTTTCATACTTACAATCTTGAAACCGATTTTCCACACTTCCAAACGAGTTTAGAATTGGTTCATCTGACTTTCAAGAACTACGTGATTGATTAATAACACTCAATCACAAATCATGGGTTTCACGGTTCTACCAAAACAAGTTTCGGTCTACCTCCATGTGAGTAATGTGCATAGTCACACTAGCTTTCCAAAAATTCGGTTTACTAGGTACTAGGATCGGTTCCCCACATACTTATGGTAACTACTTGTATTTGTTGCACATGTCCATTGGATCGGTTCCCCTTTCACTAAAAACTTGTTGCACATGTTCACAGGATCGGTTCCCCCATCTACTAAAAACGTGTTGCACCTCTTACAAGGATCGATTCCCCTCTTGTGATCGGTTGCACCTCTTCATAGGATCGGTTCCCCTTTGCCTAGAGTTGGTCATACCAATAACACTAAATCGATCATACCATCTCAGGTGATTATTTAAGATCGGTTTCACTAATAAAAGTCATACCAATACAAAAGTCAGGCCTTGTGAATAGTTTACCAAGAACATAAACAAGTCATGAGCGGTTATACTAATCACACATATAGGTAGTTCAAAAGATATGCAATGAATAACAATACCAATAGGCCTAGCGATTTCCCTTTCGATTCACGAAACAAGTTCATGAATTTACTTCCTTTAAACTAATGTAAAACATTGTTTTCTAGGATGAAATCTTCATCTCATACCCATACATAATCACAATAGCATTCAAACTATTATGTATATGTATTATATACAAAGTTCAAAACATAAGCGTTATACTTCGTATTGTATTCCTTAATACTACGTCTAACTGGAGCGTAATCATTCATGCTTCGCAGTTATGTTTTCAATATGCACGACTTGAAAGATACGTTAGGGAATGAAACAGTTCAAGTCAAATATCACTAACCTCAAGTGGAAGGATGATGTTATCGTTGTAGCTCATTATTTCTTCACTTCTTCAAGTCTTCGCAATACTTGTAATGAAACAGTTCAAGTCAAATATCACTAACCTATACGAAGTTGACTCTAGTACATAATCAAGCGACTCTTTAAATAATTTTTGGTTCACCAAAATATGACAACCAAACTTGACATACCAACGCTTGGTGGGTTCAACCGATCTATGCTCTAACAATCTCCCCCTTTGTCAATTTTAGTGACAAAACTCTTACATCATATGGATAAACAAATTACAAGAATTCATTACACATACGCTTGATTCCCACATTCAACAACACAATAACCTGTATACATTCAATCCATAAATGTCGTTGTTGACATTATAATAACAAAGCTAAGATAGGTAGATTTTATCAATCCGCACGTCTTTGTTATTCCTTTGTAGTCCATAAAACTACAAGTATCATATGATATGCTACTCCCCCTTAGTCTATGATTTACTCTTTCGTTAGATAAACGTTTAAGTACCAATGTCATTTCCCTTAGTGATACCAATCAATATAAATCAATACTAGTATCACTTGTTTACTCCATATATTTCTCCCCCTTTTAGTCACAAAATGACAAAGGTACGAGCAAATAAAGGACAAACCGAAAGGATCTTACAAATCTCAAAATAGACTTGCAAACCTATAAGAGTTAAGCACGAGGGTTCCACACACCATTTTTAATAACCAATATCAAAACCGAAACTACAAAGTAATTTTGTTTTGATATGTTATCAAGGAAACAATTGCCCGAAGCAATTTTCCCTAATAGTTTAGCAAACCAAAAGTCGACTAAGCACCTTAGTTCCTTTGCTAAACCGATCGTACAAATACAATCGCTTGTTCGATAAGACCAAAATAAAGATAACTCTATTTTTCTCATCAGGTTCTAATTATCCATATAACTTAGATCTTTAACTTTTAAACAAGACAAGTACTAGGTTAGTTAACTAGCATTCCTTGTTAAGGCATTTGATTATACTTGAAAACCTAAACCTCCACTTTGGTAAGTCTAACTAAGATCAGAATTAACTTAGTTTTACTTATCCAGAATCGAATTGGACTAAACAATTCATCCCGTAAACCTTTTCTTTTGTTAAGCCATAAACAATTATACAAACCAAAATCAACTTGCATAATTATTCACCTCAACCGGTAGCAATTGAAACAACATAGACATTAAAGCACCACAATTGCACCGAAAATTTTGTAAGCCTAAACGATTGATACCAAACAATAAAGCAAGATAACAATAGTTTTTCTTAACCGGAAACAATTGAATCACACACACATCCATACACAAATAATGGAATAAAACATCAATTGTACCGAAATTTTGTTAAGCAAAAGCAATAAATATACGCAATAAACTCAGGCTTTTCTTAAACAGGAAAAGATTAACTTACAAAGTCGTTACCTCAAATTTCACATCCTCTTCTCCAATATGTTTGCATCTTCTTCCAGGAAGAATTCATATCGAAATACCATTATGTTGTCATCCTCATGCACAACAAAAGAATAACAACAACCAACCTTTACCAGAGAAAGGTTGAAAACCGGTTTTAACTATTGCAAGCAAAATTTGAAACCACGAAACATATATGCTTTTATGCTAAACCAAACGATTCAACATATTGTGAATTTTTCACATATTGTTTCAATCAGAACCCCTCATGATCCTTTGATAAAGCCTACCAACATGGGCTAGAACTTAATCCTGCTAAACCAAAAAGTCACCCAAACCATAAGGGTTCACAACATATGAGATCGAATATCAAGGTTAGAAAACCGAAATCAAATATCCCATACACATACATAACAATAAGATAAAGCATTCAAGCACAGGCTATGTAAACATAAACTATCACAAGAAAAATTATAAATCAAATAATTTTATTCATAATAAGATAGTTTTATTCATAATAGACCTAATACAATCATTGAAAGAAATAAAAAATTGATGTCTATCTTCCTGGATTAAGTATTACAGCATATAACTTAATCTTTAGTGGTGCTCTTGTTGTTCGGTGAGGTTTCTTCAGTGTTCAAACTTTTGAAGCATGTCTCAAGAGACTTGTCTGCAACCACTTTCTGTTTTTCGAGATCTTTAATTTGAAGCTTCAAATCTCCAAGTTCATCTTTCGTCTCCTTTATTTTAACTTTTAATTCACCCCGATCTTGAACCAAAGTAAAGAGATTTCCTACGAGTTCTTCAAACTCAAACATGACTTCACGCGTACCATATGTGGGAAACCACTTGGTAAGATCTGAATCATTAAGAGCAAAAAGACATGACTCTTCTTGAGATTGATCAGAGTTAGGATCAAAACCGATTCTTGAGACAATCTTCCTGAATCTTCGTTTTGAGACAAAACCTTGACAGTTTCTCACCTTTCGTGCTTCCCTTTTATTACTCCTTGTAACACTGCGAGTTATAAGAGACATACTTTCAAAAAAAAATACTAAGGGAAGGCAATATACCTAAGAGAAGATTTTTCTTATTTTTGATAAGAATATATATATCTAGTTTTTTTTAGAAAAACAGGGTTTCCGAAACTACACGACATATTTTCGAACATCTCTTTTTATTGAAAGGAAGATATTCTCTAAATATCTCTTATTACTGAAAATAGAAGCTACCATGAACCTGTGCCCTTGATTTTATGTGCTTCTCCCATCCAATAATTACGAGCACAGAAGAGGATGAGAATGCACAGTATTGATACAACTAAGTTGTATCGGGGTAAGCTTTTTCTAGCTTACAACGAGCATCATAAACATAGTTCATATTTCTCCTTGGGAATTTCTGACAAAAATATCTTCTTTCAAGATAATGATCTTTTCTAACTCTAGAGATATGATCATGTGGAGAAGATGTACTGATGTGTGAATTTTCAGAGATGGATAAATCTCTCTTAATTCTAGCAATGAGATTTTCATAAGATTTTCTCATTCTAAGGATTTGTTTATGGTACACATCAGCATGATTATCTGAAACAATTATTGGAAATTCCTGATTGTTTCTTTTGGCAGAGATTCTCTCTTTCCCTTTCTTCTGGAGTCGTTCTTCATCAAAACAAGAATTGTTTCGATATGGGTGAGGAGGAACCTTTTTCCAGAAGCGATTATCAACTCTTTCCTCTGATTCTTTTGAGTTGATCTTATCGGGTAGTGGCATAATCTGTCTTTCTACCGAGGAATGGTCTTTCAGTTTTTTAAGA
Organism: Papaver somniferum; assembly: GCF_003573695.1. NCBI lineage: Eukaryota > Viridiplantae > Streptophyta > Magnoliopsida > Ranunculales > Papaveraceae > Papaver > Papaver somniferum. The sequence continues at coordinate 82,502,188 of NC_039360.1, forward strand.
CAAGAAACTTCTTTCAATATTTTTACCACCGTATGTTGAAGAAGTATAAGTTTCCTGTCAAGTGACTGAAAGTTGTATTCCTTAAGATCAATTACACGGAATCGGTTCAAAGTTTCCTTTGGACAAGATTTCGTTTGATCATCAGTAGATATAGAATATGGTTTCTTATCCTTTTCTGACTTGATGTGGTTAGGCAAACTACCATCATCTAGATCTGTTTCAGATGTGACTAAACCAGTTTTATCACAATCTGTAAAAGTCGAGCAATGACTTTTAGTTTCCTAAACATCAGAAGAAATCACAACAACATCATTAGTCAGAGTCATAGGACATGTCTCTTTATCTTGAGTAAGAGATTTACCAAGAGCTTCTAATTTGACAGTGAGTTCCATATTCTCTTTGGATAGAATATTTGGTCGAATGTCTTTATCTCTGATCTCATTCTTAAGAAGATTTGACTATGTCTTTAATATCGGCACTTTAGTAGACAGAGATTTTATAGGCTTTCGGAGTTTTACCAACTCTTTATCAACATCTTCTTTACCATCAAAGGACGACACAGATGTTTTCGCAACTCCTGGATCATGAGTTAACAAAATGGTAACATCTTCAACTTTTGAGTATTCATACTCTTGCATAACGTTAACTAAATCAGTCATGAATTCAATTTCTTATAGGTTGGATCGCACCAACACAGATTGTTAGATCTTTTCGTGTTTGCCTACTCTGATACCAATTGAAAAGACGAGGGTACCCAAATATACCTCAATCTAAAACTTTTCCACCTATAAGTCCTTTCTCTGAAAGTGATTGTTTATAGACTTAGTCGATACAATACAACTAATCGGTTCACACTTCGTGTGATCATCTATGGATACGAGATCGAGACAATACGACATCAAGATAACTTGTGTGATTGACTATGGATACAAGATCGAGACAATGCAACAACGAAGTATGTTTACTTGATAAATGGTTCGGACTTAACCAAACACAATAGGATTACTATCAAGTAAATAGGAATTAATGTTTGTGTATTTACTTCTAATTATAATAAACAATTATAATTGCGGAAATAGAAAAGGAAAAGATACAACAAGATTTTGTTAACGAGGAAACCGCAAATGCAGAAAAACCCCCGGACCTTGTATAGAACTGAATACTCTCAGGACTAAGTCGCTTTACAAAATCAAAACTTCGTATAGTTGAGACCAAGCAACTAAACCTATAGTTCACCTAGTTCCGTCTGTATTCCCACGCCTCCAACTTGGAATAAGTCACGTACTTGGAACAATTCCTTTGGTCCGTATTCCAAACAGTAAAGGAACAACAAATATGTTTGGTAACAACTCTTTTCAACCAAGTGATGTGAGTTCGACAAAAGGCTCTTCCGTTTATCCCAATAAACTCCTTTGTCAGGTCCTTAGATCTATCTACTAACAATTACCGAAGTAATCGTCTAGATTTTGCAATAAATACTTTGAATCACAAAGAAACGTATTGATGCCGATCTACTGAACTAATCATTCCAATCTACCACAAGGATAAACTGATTAAAGTTGGAACCTCTTTAACCGAAACAAGTATTGTGCACACCAAAGATTATGAACCCAAATCAGGAATCTTCAAAGTCTTCTTTGTCTTCAAATCTTCTTAGATCTTCAATAAACACTTGCACACAATCAACTTGAATATCTTGTGATCAATAACGCACAGAACGGAGTCTGTTAACAATGGATTATCACAAGATGTCTTTAGATCTACAAACAGTCTAAAGATCCCCGTCGAAACTTCGAGCTAGTTTGAGTGAATCTTATATCAGAAGAAAAGATTCTCAAGCATAAACAAACTAGGTGCAATCATAGTTCAACAACCGTTAGTCAATCAAATCAATCGAAAACTAATAATAAATCGCAATTATTTAGTTTCCCTCCAACGATACTAATAGAGCTTCTCAATCCCCAAGAAGTCTTTAAACTGACCGGCCGTAAGAGATTTCACCTAATTAGGTTACTTTCCTCTCCGAATAGGCGGCTCCACCAGTAACAACACAACTAGGTAGTTTTGCTGGCTCTGAGGATTAGTATGCTAGAAATGCAAACTTTGGTATTTATAGACCAAAGAAGTTTGGACACCAAGGAATTTCCAAAACCGAAAATATTCTCAATATATGCAATATATTCCAGATTCGGTTTCCATAATTCATGGAAATGCTTTGTCCAAACATTGACCGAAAATCTCTTAGAAAATATCCAATTATTAAATGCACATTACCAATTTTCATTTTCCAGAATTAAAATTAAAAGCCTTAATTAAAAGATTCTCAACTTATTTTTCGATCCGGGATTTTTCCTTTAGCTATTAAGGAATATCTTTGAACAATAAAAGATAAGCGTTACTGCACATGTTCAAAGTATGTCGACATCATAACTTTGTAAGTACTCTTTCGTACTTACAACATTGAAATCGATTTGCCACACTTCCAAACTAGTTTAGAATTGGTTCATCTGACTTTCAAGAACTATGTGATTGATTAAGAACACTCAATCACAAATAGTGGGTTTCACGGTTCTACCAAAACAAGTTTCGGTTCTAACTCCATGTGAGTATTATGCATAGTCACACTAGCTTTCCAAAAATTCGGTTGACTAGGTACTAGGATCGGTTCCCCACATACTTATGGTAACTACTTGTATTTGCTGCACATGTCCATAGGATCGGTTCCCCTTTCACTAAAAACTTGTTACACATGTTCATGGGATCGGTTCCCCCATGTACTAAAACGTGTTTCACCTCTTACAAGGATCGATTCCCCTATTGTGATCGGTTGCACCTCTTCATAGGATCGGTTCCCCTTGCCTAGAGTTGGTCATACCAACACTAAATCGATCATACCATCTCGGGTGATTACTTAAGATCGGTTTCACTAATAAAAGTCATACCAATACAAAAGTCAGGCCTTGTGAATAGTTTTACCAAGAACATAAACAAGTCATGAGCGGTTATACTAATCACACATATTGGTAGTTCAAAATATATGCAATGAATAACAATACCAATAAGCCTAGCGATTTCCCTTTCTATTCACGAAACAAGTTCATGAATTTGGTTCCTTTAAACTAATGTAAAACATTGTTTCCTAGGATGAAATCTTCACCTCATACCAATACATAATCACAATAGCATTCAAACGATTATGTCGATGTCTTATATACGAAGTTCAAAAGATAAACGTTATACTTCGTATTGTATTCCTTAATACTACGTCTAACTAGAGTGTGATCATTCATGCTTCACAGTTATGTTTTCAATATGCATGACTTGAAAGATACGTTAGGGAATGAAACAGTTCAAGTCAAATATCACTAACCTCAAGTGTAAGGATGATGTTGTCGTTGTAGCTCCTTACTTCTTCACTTCTTCAAGTCTTCGCAATACTTGTAATGTCTCATATCCTAATACTTTCAAGCTAACCTATACGAAGTTGACGCTAGTACATAATCAAGTGACTCTTTAAATGGGTTTTGGTTCACTAAAATATGACAACCAAACTTGACATACCAACGCTTGGTGGTTCAACCGAGCTATGCTCTAACACCATGTGATTTGTTAATGTCCGACATAATCTTTTTTTTCCCATTAAAGTAAGGTCACTCATGTTGTTCTCTTTGGAATGATCTCAAATGGGGGAGAGTGGATGTGGAATTTGCAGGGGGTGCTTGTATCTTAAATCTCCTAGATTAGCGTTAAGTATTTTTTTACTCTGTGATATCATCTAAATTAAAGTTTATATATAATAATTTTAAGTCTTGAATTATCTTTTGATTGAATTCATTGCGATCCCACACTTTTCGTAACTTTGCCAATTTTTATTGACAAAAAGGGGGAGAATTAATTAGTAGTTTCGCACTACATACATATGGTTTCGGATCATTACGTAAGTGGAAGTGAATAAATATCTATAGGTTTCACCTATTATGCAAAATATGTAAGTATAGATTAAGGGGGAGAAACATATCATTGTAGTATTACATCGAAGTTGTGATACAATTGAACTTTGAAGAAGATAATTATAATATGTCTCTGTATAACGACAATTGATAATATCAAAGTTGTTATCGTTGTGGATCTTCAACAACAACGATGCTGAGTTGAACACGTTCAGAATCATTGCAACTTCAAGTAACGAAGAATTCAATGAGTTGAAGAACCAAGGAAATCAAGCATGATGGATTCTGGAGTTTTGAAGCTTTGTTTTTTTTAATCCATATGTATTGATAATTTTGTCGCTTAAATTGAAAAAGGGGGAGATTGTTAGAGCATTTCTCGGTCGAACTCACAAATGTTGTTATCTTAAGCTTGTTGTCAAAACTATATCTCGATTTCTAGTCTATATTTAGTCAGGTCTCGGATTAGGATAGAAGTGTGTAGTTGAGAATCGGATAACAATGCGTTCTACTGTTTGAAGGTGAAGATCAATAGTTTTTTTGGAGAACTTCAACATCAAAAGATAAGTGAAGACTGAACCACCTATTTCTCAAGTTTTCACCTTTCTATCTATGAGACATTATCGCATGACTAAATTAGATAGTACATGCATAACAAAAATTTTGAGTCAAGTTTATCTTGAGTATCGTTCTCGAAATATGACTATTTATGCTTAAGAACATTTGTTCATACTTGATGAATTTGGTTTTGAGAAATTTATTATTTGTAACCTAATTATGATTCAAGATTTAATCATTTGAAAATAGCCTGGAAAACTGATATCTGTCATTGATGTTATTCGAGAATATTTCGAATTGATTATTAGAGAAATATAGAACTATTGTAAATCTGGATACAGGACAATATACATACTAGTTCACATACTGGAAGAACTATTATAAGTCCGGAGCCGCAATTCAGTTCACATACTGGGAGAACTGTTATAAGTCCTGAGCCGCAATACATGTTCCCAATACACGTACCAACGTAGGTATCCAATCCAGGACTAATCCGAAGGATCTAATCCAGGTTCGATCTCGTGTCAGGATCTAATCCAAGACCGATCTTAACAAATTCTGACAAAAATCTATACTTTTGATGTGTTTGTTATCTTCAGGAGATCTTCAGACACAGAGGTGTACATGGGTCAGGATGAGAATGTTCATAATTATCGACATAATGAATTGAACATGTGCTAAACTCTAATATCTTAATGTTCAAGTATATTCCTAGGTATTCAAGAAAATATCCTAAAACCGATTTTTCAGTATCTGGTATGGAAAATATATGCTTACCATATTCCAGAGGTTCACATATTTCTAGTTACTACATTAATAAAGTACATGGATGTGTGTGCTAGCTAATATCAGTTGCATGCTACGAGAGGTATCGGTTTAATAATTGGAATACATTTGGTATTTGCTATATAATCTCGGAAATAAACACTCACTGCATATCTTAATTCTAAATTGGTAATATCTTGTCTTCTAATCAAGCCTTGATCATAACACTATAAATAGTGGAGCTCGTATTTTTACAAACTCATCCCTTGACACGAATCTTGATTGATCGTGTGGAAGACAACTTGTTAAGAGATATGAGTAATCTAATTAGGTAAAATATCTTGTGTTGACTTCATATAAAATCTTATTTAGGAGAAATAAGATTTTAGTAGTACCTTTGGTGACAAACTAAATCGTACTGTTTTTAGTTTTTGGATTGATTATTATTTGATTAAGAACTAACAGTATAATTATCCATAATATATCCAACTTGTTTACTCTATGGTCCTTCTCTTATGATATAAGGACACTCGAGTTTCTTTGAGGATTCGACTATAACATATCTCGTGATTCAGTATACGTAGATGGAACTATTGATTAATTAACATTAACAGACTATGTTCTGTGTGTGTAGATCAATAGTGGGATCAAGTTGTTTGCAAAGGTTACTTTGAAGATTAAAGAGTTGACACTTTTATTTTTGGTTACTGATCTTTGTGATTCTTTTCGCACACTTGATTCTTTGGATCCAACAAGTTGTTTATCTTGATAAACATAAGACTTATAGAAAGATCGAACAAACTGTCTAGTTGTATTAAGTTTCTTGGATAGAACTTGTTCACTGAGATTGATTATTTTGATAATCATTTTCTTGGTTTGATCTTTGACCAAATGAGTTTATATTGAATAGATAAAAGTTTTTTTACTTTACTTTATCTATGATCTAAAGATTGATTTGTGAGATTAATAAGTGAATTGGGTTACTGAAACAAATTTAGTCCTTTGTTATTTCAGGTTACAATCCAAAGGAGTTGAGAGCGGAAGTCTTCACAGCGGTGAAACAAATCATAATAGTGGACTTTATCTTGAGATTCACGTGCATTGGATAGATTGGATGTAGGCGCAGGGATACTGAAGGAATTGAGCAACCAAGAATTTGCGATACTTAATTTGTACAACGACTTAATTATGAGAGTATTCAAAACTGTGGTAGGTTCCGTTTTTTTTTATTCTTTTTTCCCAGACAGTTTTCCTCGTTAATAATCTTGTGTGTTGTACCATTATTTTATTTTATGCATTATAATTATTGTTATAGTTATAATTAGGTAATTGCACTTGTACGTTAATCCACTTGGTAACAATGCCATAGTTAGTTCGGTTTAGAACTTTGACTATTTACCAAGTACACCTTGTTGAAATAATCTTTTGATAGTTATTGTTTCTTTAAGATTATATGAGGTGTGCCTGCATAGGTTAATATCAAAAATATTGTGGTGTGCTCGGTACCATTATCATTCCAAAATCAATAAAAAAAGATACATGGTCATAATGAAATAGTAATGACATATATAGGTGTATGGATTTGAAACAATTGCAATCATAAACATAACACACTATTAGGACTTAAATGGGTAATCTTCCTCATTGGACAATGTTAAAATGCACAAATTTTAAAGAATTTAAATATATATGGATCCACACAATGTTCAGACTTGTTGTGCCCCAAAAACATATCAGATTTCCATAATGTTAGTATGTTTAATTTGCACTACGACTCTCGATTATGAAGTTTAAAACATGTCAGAAATTATTACATACACGTCAACACATTCCAAGTTATCTTGGAATAATAGTATGTATTAATTTGAATCAACATAAGTAAGGGTTCAAAGCAATAATATGTGTTTTTCTTAAAATCTAAAAAAAAATTTCTAAATCATTAAACATATTTTACTTTCAAAAAATAACTCAACAAAGGTACTCACAAAAGAAAACAAACAATAATAATAGATATATTATTGTACTAATTACCAAATACAAGGTTAATTGCAGGATTTTCTAAACAAAGAAAAACTCAGCAACACATGCATTATTAACTCATAAAACAAGTGTAATATCGATGTAAACCATATCATTCTAACAAACAAGCTAAGTCAATCAACCCTGAGTTTCATACGTAGAAAACTGGTCTCGCCAGAGAAACTATGATTAGCTAGAAGGCATCGGATCTTATCGTCTCGTCGAAGGTAAACTCAAAGTTTTTTTGGAGTGGCTCACACTCTCTAAAATAATTGGGATGAGATTAAACCTCACTTTGCATAAAATAACTAAAATAATTGGGATGAGATTAAACCTCACTTTGCATAAAATAATGTCACTAGGTAGTCAAGATGGTCGTAGACCATTAAAGCTTGATTCGATTAGTCTACCATTTGTTGATAACAAAGTTTGCCTAATTATATTTGATATATCATCCTTTGCCAAAGGTTTGGAAAGAGATTATGGTAGACTAAAACCTGACTACCCGACTATAAATAACTAAGAAACTCCCATGTTTACTGGCATGAATGAAAAAACATACTGCATACCAACCATAGTTATCATAACCAACTTCTACGTATATATGTATTAGCAGGAACATCCTTCGGATCTTCACATAACAGGACAGTAGAAACAAGAAGGCAGCAAATGACTTGCCGCACGTTTACTGGGGCCCTGGACAATATTAGTTGTTTCAGACCCAAGTTGACAAAATTAGTACTTAGACAGGTTAAACAGAACTTGATTGGATCAAACCAGAGAAGATAAATCTTCTGTAAGTTGATTTTTTTCTTCAAAAATTAGATAATTAACTAAGGTACATCATGGCTACTTGAACCCTCGTAATGTACCTCGCCATCCATAAGCAAATATTATTAATGTTTTGGTAAAATTCTTCATTATTGTGTTAAAAAAATTATAATTTTCCTCTTTGAACTTCAAGTTTGGGATACAAAATATTTATTGTTTTTGATTGTTCAAGACTCATTCTTGGGATACAAAAATCCCCGGACTGCCAGGGATAAGGTGATCTTGTTAGAGAACTGCTCGGTCAAACTCGCATGCGTTGCTATCTCAAGCATGTTTGTCAATGTTAGTGATCAAAACTATAAGTCTTGATTTCTAGTCTCTTATAGCTAAGTCTCGGACTAGGATAGTAAGTGTAGTTGAGCTCAAGGACTTCATGGCGATTCATCATACAAGAAGAAGATCTACTCAAGGAACCGGTGGAACTTCTCGACAAAAAGGTATGTGGAGACTTGAACTTATCTGTCACTCAAAAGTCTATCTATTCTATCTCCTACTCTTTGAGACAAAAGTCGTATGCTATATATATAGACTAGATCATACACATTTGGTATTTCGAGCCGAGTATACCTCGCCTATCTATATCTCGAAATATGTGTTGGTAATATTTTCGCTTCGACCAAGTTTATCTTTACCTAGTGACGAAAGTCATGAATGTTTCAATCATCTTGAAAATTGCTTTGACGAGAAATAGTGTAACAACTATATAACGTCCTCTAAGAACGTTTCAATGATTGGAATGAGAGTTTAGATTACATAACCAATGAATTCCTTGAACCAAAGTTTTCGAACTTTGTTGATCAAGAGAACCGTAAGTATGGCAAGTGCCAAGTCCGCGAACTCAGTCCGCGAACTGCCGAAGTTCTCAAACCCGGGAATTTCTGTTGGAGTTGACAAACTACTTGCGTGTGTAGTTGCAGGAAATCCTACACTACACCCCTCACAAGATTTCATTAACATTCAACTCATTTTAGATTAACAATCTTAATTTTATTGATGAATCTTTAAACAATCTTACAAGAAAAGATAAAGGAATCAAGAATAACCACTGCTCTAGATTTTCTCTCCCCTATTTACTTGTTTCTCCATCAGAAAAGATCTCTCTCTTCTTTACAGCTGATCGGCTCTTTATATAGAGTTTTACATAGTGGATGACAACTAATCTAACTTTTATTTTCGGATATGGCTTGCGACATTCTCGCAACCTTACAAATGTTAATTTAGCCTTTCGCAGGACCATCACATTTTTCTCATGATTTAGCTGACGTCATTTATTATTTTGGTTCTGAAGTTATTCTGCGACGTTGTTGTGTTGTGTAATTAATAATTTCGCTGAGGCATTATTGCTGCGAGATTCTGATCCTACATCTTGCCTCTTCTCATATCTTCTCTGCGAAGTAGAGAATGATGTGAGAAATGCTGCAGCTGTTCATCTCTTCATATTCTATATTTTTCACATGTATTCTTTCTTCCATCTATTTCTTGACACGTCTTCTGTAACCGCTGCTTTTCAACCGCTCACGTCTTTTCGCCTTAATGGTGTTTATTTCGTCGAGTAAAAAAATCTTCTTTATATATTCTTCTTACTCTTCTTTCCATTTTCTTTTTACTTTCTCTTCTCTTTTTATTCTCTCATCTCTGCAACTCTATTGTTCTTCCGTAAGTTCTGCTACTGTAATTCTTCCATCTTCAATCTTCTTACCTTTTATCCATTCCCATACTTTATATTCAGATATGCCTCCAAGTGGCCACAAACATGAGAGAAACTTAAAAGACGTCTAAAAAGATCTTGATGAGAAAGGTTTCACACTTTCTACCATTCCTGGTTAAAGTGCCAAGTCAATTCTTTCTATCAAACTTTTCTCTGATCAACATTGTGATGATCAATCAATCATAATTTCGCTAGGTCAAATTCTCGCAGGTCTCCCCATTCCTCTTTATGACCCAGATATTCCTATGTTCTATGAAATTTTCGCTCACTCGGGATTTTCGCGAGCTATCTTCCAATTGAGTGGGGATTGCATCCGTCTGATGCTAGATTTCGCTCTGGTAAAGGATCTCTTTACTCCAAAGAACTTAGGGATCCTAAATTCGCAGACTTGGAGATAATTGCTGAAAAATACACAGTAGCGAGTTTCTTTGAAAATTATGAATTGATCTCCATGAAGAAAGAGAATACTCGCTGGGGTATTCGCTTGAAAAGGAAAGATAATATTGATGAAGCTAAAATACTCATGCAGGACATTGATTGGCACTCTGGTAAGAACACAACTCCTCTCCAATCCAAAGATGATAAATGGTGTGTTTTTCCCTTGATTTTGAAAGGACCTTACATTGCTGGGTCAAATGTTCTTCCTGAGAATCTCGCTTCTTATCAACCTTGGGTATTCTCTTGGCCCGATAAGGAGAAAGAGGTATGTCTCTTCCAGTTTCACCCACTTTATATTTCTTTATTTGTCTTTATTCTTTTGTTCGCTGATTCTTGCGACATTCTACAGATCCAGAAACTGAAAGATAGCTATCACAGGACTGGGAAGGCTAGTACCTTGTTAGCTCTTCGCTCATACACATATGAGGTAAGAAATATTCTCTTATGATTTTAAACAGTATACTGTTGCCTCTATTTCTTATTTCTATCTGTGTGTGAAGATTATTGCTGAAATAGAAGAACCTGCCAATGTTGCGAGAATTGGTGATAAAGGCAAAGGTGCTCTTCACAGGATTGCTGAAATAGATGTAGGATGAATTCGCTTGGGCTGCGAAAATCTTAGACGATGCCAGAAAAGATTTAGGTGTAAATGTTAATCTCCAAGTTGAGCATACAACCTTGATTAGAGATATGATTTCTGACAGAGAAGGTTATTAATTGTTCTTCTTCACTAATCTTTTGTTTCTTATGAATTTTCATCAAGTTATTAATTGATTTCCTTTTGCTCACAGATTCTGAAAGTAGATATCGCGAAAGAATTGAGGAACTTGAAGCTGAAAAAGAGGAACTCGCAAAGAATCTTTCTTCTCGCAACGATAAATATTCTAGATTAAAGAATCAAATCAAGATCACTGTTGCGAACTTTAAGAACGATGATATGCATTTTCGCAATCAAACTATTCAAATGGTTTGTGATGACCATTCCTCATTCTGATTATCCTTGTCTCTTGGAGGAGATCCCAAAGAACATTCCTAGTCTGACTATTTCTGATAGTGAAGCTGATGATGAAGAATCTGATGGTGATGAAGGTTCTGATGGAGATAAAATTTCTGATGCAGACGAAGAAGGGAACAAGTCTGATGAAGATGATGAAGGATCAACTAAGAAGTAGTCTTTGTTTCTTTCTTTAATCTTCTGTAATACTTGTACATTTATTCCTCCTTTCTGTATATTTTCGAATTCTTTTGGTTCTCCATATTCCTTAATATATGAGTTTCTTTCATTTTGACCTGCATTCGTTAAAACAATTTTTCCTTGCAATATAGTTAATCAATATAATCATTAATTTTTTAATTTTTGCATAAATCTATCAAGTGGAGACAAATAACATTTTCTAATTTCATTCATTCCCATACTTGCCTCTGTTATTTGTATCCAAATGGGAGATTTTGCAGATTTTTCTTATTTTGTGCCTCAACTTCGCAGTTGTTTATGTATAATTTCGCAATCATATGCAAATTGAATTCTGATTCTTTTCAAAATCTCATCCTTGTGTGGTCTTATTTTGCCTTCCTAGTTAAAGGTCTTATTATGCCACCTCTTGTCATTGCGACAAAGTCGCAGGACGTCCTTGCACTTTCATGCAAAAACCCATTGATCTTGCCTTAACTTTTTTCTTTTGTATTATGGCCTCTTCAGGAATGTTGCGACAATATAACAGGCCTAAATATTCTTGCGAAAATAAAGCCTCATTACATTGCCGTCTTGCGACGAAATCGCAGGACGTCTTCGCACTTTCATGCGAAAACCCATTGATCTCGTCTTATCTTTTTCTTTAGTATTATTGCCTCTTCAGGATTGTTGCAAAAATATGACAAGCATTAATACCCTCGCGAGTAAAAAGCCTCATGACATTTGCGTCTTAAGACACTTATCAGCTCCCTAATGGAGGGTGCCGCCCTTATCTCCCCTCTGGTTGCCCCTTCAAGGAGGCATACTTCTATCATACAAGGTTAGCTCCTCCCATCCAGTCTTAACAACAACCAGTTGTTTTCGAAGCCTCTTATCCCTTTTACCTATAGGGTTTATGGTTACGAGACTGCACCCTAAGTGGGGTTTTCTTCGGGCCGAGTGCAGTATAAGCCAAGACTTGTCAAGAATGGCAAGGTACGCTCTAGACGCCCCTGACACTCTTGACTCAACCGTGTACCTCGGCGCCTTGATCAGATTCTGCACTCCTTAGAAGAGTCCTTATTACCTTAGTCGCCCAACCTAAGTCATATGCTTAAGTTGAGAATCCAAGGTGCCTCTCCCGGATGGGCTTTATTGACCCCAAATCTTCATGACTCAGGTTACGGTGGCGGTGTAGCCTTTCCCTGATCCATGCAACAGGTACCCCCTTATATGACGTACTTTAGGTCTTACATTTGCGTCTTGCGAAATTGTATTCGCGAACTAGGGTGTACGCCATAAAGGTTCGCCCCTTTCTCTTTTGTCATTGTTCTCTGATTGTCTTTTGTAGAAGATTCTTGCACATCATCATATCGTATTTGCATTTCGCAATCTCAATTTTGTCATTCAATAAAATGTATTTTTGAGGATTTTATTTATTGCGAAAGTGTCGCAACAAATCAATCATTCATACATTACCTTTGCCATCCTCTGCTTCTTTGTTATTTTCTGCTACTGCTTCCTTGGTAGTGGTATGTTCACCATTTTTTATTCTGAGCTAGCATTAGTTTCGCAACATCTCTTCTTATTTTCTTTCGATTGCATCCACCATCAACCTCTCACTTCTTTCTGTCTCTTTGATTTTATGTCGCCAACTTTCTTTCTTGTTTGCTCTTCCTTCGCAAGATTTTACCTCAGTTTCGTAACACCTATTTCCTTCAACCCAATCTCCCTTTATGATTCCTATATCGCTGGGGTGAGGGAATTTGATGCACTGGTGGAAAGTTGAAGCTACACCTAGAATCCCATGTAGCCAAGGTCGACCAATTAATGCATTGTAGGGTGATTTTACATCAACGACACAGAATAGGATTTCAGAAGATATTCCCTTCAATGGAATTCGCATAGTAACCTCCCATTTAGGTTTGTTGGCAGTACCATTAAAACCATATATCTTATATGTTGATGGTATAAGATCATCATCTCTTCCTCCCATAGTTTTATAAGTATGATAAAATAAGATGTTCACAGAGCTTCCAGTATCGATTAGAATCCTATTAATTGCCCATGAATCTTCAGCTTCATCATCCTCATCTTCTTTCGGTTTTGGATTAATTTCTAATTTTACTACCAATGGATTATCATGTACCTCTTCACCTTCGAGGATTTCTTCTGCGGTAAAAGAAATAATCTGTTTCTGTCATTCCTCTAGTGGCGAGATTTTCGCAATATTCATAATTTCTCTTCCATCGTTATCTCTTGCGAACACTCTACTCAAAACATTGTCATGAAAATTTTCAATTGTCTTGTATGAATGTACGATAGAGTGATAGAATAGATTCTTTGCTTTTGCACCAACTTCTATGAAGAATGTTTCCTTCTTTTTCATCGTGTTTACTTTGTGATGCTCTGGTGGTGGTGGCAATGGTTGAGATTGTGGGTGCCCTACCAAAAAGTGGTTTAGTTTTCCTTGATCTATCATTCTCAGAATAATTCTTTTTACATTTCTGCAATCATTTGTAGTATGTCCATGAAAATGATGATAAGAACCAAACTCATGACTTCTGTGGTTTGGAGGTGGTTATGTTCCCATGTTCCATGGTGTTGGTATATTCTCCATCAAAATTATAGATTCCCATATTTTCTCCACACTTGCATTTAGAGGCGGCATCTTGATTTCTTCCCATACTAACTTGTGACCTCCTTGTCCTCTATTATAGTTTTGTCTTTGACCTCCACAAGTTTCTTGCGGCTGATCGAGTCTTTGAATTTTGTTATTTCCACCACGATTGTAGAAATTTCTTTCTCTTTCATACTCCTCTTGATCTCGGCTTCCCATAGCCACCAGTTTTTGTTGATTGTTGCTCGTCACCTTTTCTTGTTGTACTTGCGAAGTGCTCGCCACTGTGTTTATTAGTTTGGGTAATAAGCTTGCATTTGCTGTTTGTGAACTGGTGTTCGCAACCGGATATGATTCCATTTCATTTTTCCTTTCCTCTAGAGCAATGTATTCTTCTTGAAGTTCTCGCAATTCAGTCATTGTGATCGTATTCTTGACTCTGAAAATTTGGATATACAATAGGTTGGTTTCAAACATAGCATTGATAAATGGTAAGATAAGATATCTCTCATCTACACGGCCAGCCATTTCTCTACACATAGTCCTCCATCTTTTAGTTAGGTGCTTCAAACTTTCGCCAATCCTTTGTTTTAATCCAAACACGTCTTCAATACCAGGTCGCGAAGAATTATTACTTATATATGCCCCCAGGAATGTAGTCTGCAAATGATTGAAGGATGTTATTGTATTCTTTGGTAGACCTTCGAACCATTTTAACGCCTCCCCTGTTAAGCTGGATGCGAAATACTTGCATAATACAGCATCATGATTTTCCTATTGCAACATGCACCTCACATAGGCTTTAATGTGTTGAATTGCACAAGTTGTTCCATCAAAAATGCTGGTTAATGCGGGCAAATTTCATTTCGGTGGTATTCCTCCTAGTTGTACTTCCCTTGTAAATGGAGTTTTCGCAGCTTCTTCTATAGCTTTATCCAGTTGTCTTCTGCCTACTTCTCCTCTATTATTTAGCATTCCTCTCATTTCTTCTAATTCTTTTAAGATTTGTTTATTTACACCTGAATTTTGATCCATTGGTATTTTTAATTTCGCCTCCCTTCTTCTGCGTTCATATCTTTCTTCTCTCGCGAAATTTTGCATTTCTTCTTCATCATCTTCATATCGTCTTCTTCTGCGATTCTCTTCCTCATCTCTATCTTGAATTCCCACATGATGATGTCTCTCATTTTCCCCTCCATGATTTTGTTCATTTCTTATCAATTCCATTCGCTGTCTTTAAGCCATCCTCTGTACTCTATCATACTCTTCATTGATATTACCGTTATTCCGGTTTTGTGTACGCCTTCTTTCTCGATTGTCATGATTGTTCTGGCGAATTGTCTCCTGAAGCTCTTGTTCTTCCATTTTTGTTCTCAATCTTTCACGTTCGTAAATTAAACGTGCTTGTTCAGCATAATGTCTTTCAATTTCTTCTTCAATCGTTTGTTGATTTCTTTGAGCTTCTCTCTCATGTGAAATTCTCCTTCCTTCCTCTCGATTCCCTTCGCCATCTTGATTATTTCGTCCCTGACGTTGTCCATTCTCTTGATTTCTATCATTTTGCCTATCATCAAAAGTTTCATTTTGTGGAACATAACGATCATCAGTCCTTTCTCTATTTTCGCGATGTTCTTCATTAGGATTTGATATTTCTTCTTGAATATTATTTCCAGCATTAATTGTGGGTGAGTTTCGCCTTATCTCTCTTTAATTCGATCTTGAATATGATTTTGTAATACTTCTCGATCTTCTACTCTGTAGTCTCATATTTTCCATCCTGAATTCGTGATTTTGCCTTGTTAGATTTGCACGTTCTTCTGCCTCAGCTCTTCTTTCTTCATGTATTTCTTCGTCTCAACGTTTCTAACGCTCCAATTTCCTCATCTCCATGAATTATTTCTTCATCTGCTTCTTGATTTCTCTCTACCTGTCTATGGTTTCTGGTTTGTTGCTCTTCTTCTACTTCTTCTGCTGAATTTGATTGCCAAGTGTGTATACTCACCCTATCATAATCTGTATTCCTTCCTTGTATTAGTGTTTGTTGAACTGGTGGTTGAATTTGATTTTCTATATTATTTCTCATTCTAGTAGATTCTCCCATTTCACTTCTTTCCCTTCCAGCAATTCTCTTGCTTCTTCTAACAGTAGTTGGTTGTTCTGATGTATTTCTTCTTCTAGCCATTTCTTTAATATTAATGAATTGCAAGAGATTATGTAAAAATTCTTAATCAATCACTCCAAATCTTCACAATTCTCAATATTAATCTTCAATTTTTTCTAGAATAATCTTCAATCTTCAATCCTTCCCTGTTTCTAGCGCCATTATGTAGTTGCAGGAAATCCTACACTACACCCCTCACAAGATTTCATTAACATTCAACTCATTTAAGATTAACAATATGAATTTTATTAATGAATCTTCGAACAATCTTACAAGAAAAGATAAAGGAATCAAGAATAACCACTGCTCTAGATTTTATTTCTCCTATTTACTTACTTCTCCATCGGAAAAGATCTCTCTCTTCTTTACAGCTGATCGGCTCTTTATATAGAGTTTTACATAGTGGATGACAACTAATCTAACTTTTATTTTCGGATATGGCTTGCGACATTCTCGCAACCTTACAAATGTTAATTTAGCCTTTCGCAGGACCATCACATTGTTCTCATGATTTAGCTGACGTCGTTTATTATTTCGTTTCTGAAGTTATTCTGCGACGTTGTTGTGTTGTGTTGTTAATAATTTCGCTGAGGCATTATTACTGCGAGATTCTGATCCTACAGCGTGAGCCAAGTCCGCGAACCGGCGTAGTTCACGAACCCGAGAATTTCTGCTAGAGTTTGTAAACTCTATCCGGTGTCTTAAGTCCGCGAACATAGTCTGCAAACTTGAGAAGGTTATATATCTAAAGATGATTTCTGAACTTAATCTTAAAAGACTAAGGAATGCATTTGAAAACCGTGGCTATTAAAGTTCATGAACCAATTCGAGTGAATCAAATCATCTTTGCTTCAATTGTGTCTTATGTAGTTACATAAGATCCTTGCAATTGAACAACTATCTTAACTAGTTCATTTGAGTCAATTGAACTAGTTATGGTGAAGAAGAACATGGTTGGTATGAAACGCTCATCTGGTTAACCTCTTTGGGTAGACTATGGTTGAACCAGCAATGTACACGTTTGGGTGCGGTTAACCAACCTAGAAGCGTACAGTCATTTGTGTATGACAAGCTAAGTTTTCAATCTAACGGTTGAGAAATATTAGCTTGAATCTAAATCAGGTTTTCATCTGACGATGGATATTGATTGCTTTGTAACTAAGGCAAAACCCTGATTTGAAAGGCTATATAAAGGAGACATTTAGCATTGAGAAAACTAATCCCCACACGTCCGTGTGATACTAGAAACGAACCTATTTAGATTCCCTTCCAGTGATTTTACCTTATTATGAGCAGCAGTGAGTTTAGCTTCCAAGGATTTCTCTTTGATAAGAAGACTGCGTTCTTTGTCATTGAAACTCTTCTGTTGAGATTCACATCTTGCTTCAGTTTCGGCAAGCCTCTCTTTTAATATACAGAGGTTACGAAGAATATTATCACATTCAGATTTTTTTGAGCGAACCTCTTCTTCATGATCTTTAACGGTAGATTGTAACAGTTTGTATCCACCATCATAACCTTTGAAGAGTTTTCTCAACTTTCTGTTTTCTTGACAGAGAGGACCCATATACTTTCTCAAGCAAGCAGTTGTCCTTGTTTCCTTCAATTCACGATTAAACAACTTGATGTATTGAGAAACTTCCTCATCAAGACTCTGTCCTTCTTCATAATCACTATCATCCGAGAGATCATCCAACCGTTCATCAAGAGATTTCCTCCAGTTGAATTTAGAATCGGCTGAAGGAGACGAGAAGGAGTTTTCCTCAGTGGTTTCAGATCTTTGAAACTTATCTGAGTAGTCATGTACTGATGTTGCGTTGTCAGAGATAGTACTATTTTCCATAGAGTCAGATCACTACAAACACGAACTTGTTAGGTCTTAAACGTGTTTGCCTGCTCTGATACCAATTGAAAAAGTGGGGGTCTAACAACACCACCCAATATTTCGCTTAGCAATCTGTATGGACTAACTCTGAAATACTTTGCTAGAGAATCAACTAGACAGTCAGACTCAATCTAGATAAAAGTATCTCAAGGAGTTAATATCTCTCTCTTTATTTGATTTTCACTCAAGCTAAAATCAATAGCGAGTCTTTATCAAATACAAGGAATAACTTGGACGGTGCCAAAGACCAATGTCCAAGGATCAATCAATATCAATCAACAACCAAAGGTTGGATTTCCAATTGATGATCACGAACGCACAACCTGTATTATTTCAATTATATAAAATATAATGCGGAAAAGAAATAACACAAACACCAGAAGTTTTGTTAACGAGGAAACCGCAAATGCAGAAAAACCCCGGGACCTAGTCCAGATTGAATACACACTGTATTAAGCCGCTATAGACACTAGCCTACTCCAAGCTAACTTCAGACTGGACTATAGTTGAACCCCAATCAGTCTCCCACCGATCCAAGGTACAGTTGTACTCCTACACCTCTGATCCCAGCAGGATATTGCGCACTTGATTCCCTTAGCTGATCTCACCCACAACCAAGAGTTGCTGCAACCCAAAATCGCAGATTTGATAATAAACAAATCTGTCTCACACGGAAAAGTCTATCAAAGGATAAATATGTCTCCCACAGATAAACCCTAGGTTTTGTTCCGTATTAAGATATGAAATCAAGGTGAACAGGAACCAATTGATAATCCAGTCTTATATTCCCGAAGAACAGCCTAGATTAATCAATCACCTCTCTACAATCATTCCTGACTACACATGCGGTTTGTCGAGGAATCACAAACAGTGAGACGAAGATGTTTGTGACTTCTTTATCTTGCCTATCGGAGAACTCTCACGATTTCAAGCTAATCAAAGATTATACTCGTACGATAGAAGCTGCAAGATCAGATCACACAACTACGATAAAAGTAGTATCGGTCTGGCTTCACAATCCCAATGAAGTCTTTAAGTCGTTAACCTGGTTTTAGAGAAGAAAACCAAAGGTTAAAGGAGAATCGACTCTAGCGAGCGCACTAGTATCACACAGACGTGTGGGGATTAGTTTTGCACAATGCTAGATGTCTCCTTTATATAGTCTTCAAATCAGGGTTTTGCCTTAGTTACAAATCAATCCATATTCACCGTTAGATGAAAACCTGATTTAGATTCAAGCTAATATTTCTAAACCGTTAGATCGAAAACTTAGCTTGTCACACACACTTGGGTAGACGTTTACTGGGTTTATGAAAACCATGCCCAAACGTGTACGTGTATGTTGGTTCAACATAGTAACCCAAAAGGTTAACCATATGAGCATTTCATATTAACCTTGTTCTTCTTCACCATAACTAGTTCAATTGACTCAAATGAACTAGTTAGAGAGTTGTTCAGTTGCTATGAGATCTTATGTAACTACACAAGACACAATTGAAACAAAGATGATTCGATTCGATTAAATCAGCTCATGAACTTTATAGCCATGGTTTGCATAAAGCACTCCTTAGTAATTTAAGTTTCATGTTCAGAGCACATCTTTAGATCATAACCTCTTAAGCTTACAAACAAGTTCGCGGACTTAAGACAACCGGTGGAGCTTTCCAAACTCAGCAGAAAATTTCAGCAAAGAGACTTTCGCCAGTTCGCAGACTTACACGCAAACGAGTTTTTGGAAAATCCCAGCAGAAATTCTCGGTACAAGAACTTCCGTCAGTTCGCGGACTTGGCAAAGCCAATTCCTCCGATTTATCTCAATCAACAAAGTTCGAAAACTTCGGATTAAAGAATACATGGTTATGTAATCTAAACTCTCATTCCAATCATTGAGACATTCTCAGAGGACGTTATATAGTCGTTATTCACATACCGTTTCGCGTCAGAGAAATTCTCAAAGTAATTGCAACTTTTCATAACTTTCGTCACTAGGTGAAGATAAACTTGATCAAAGTGAAACACTTTACTAACACATGATTTCGAGATATAGATAGGCGAGATATACTCGGCTCGAAATATCAAATGTGTATGATCCAGTCTATATAGCATACGACTTTTGTCTCATAAGAAATAGGAGATATAAGAGATAGACTTTTGAGTGATAGATAAGTTCAAGTCTCCAAATACCTTTTGGTTGATGAATTTCCACGGTTCCTTGAGTAGATCTTCGTCGTTGTATGATGAATCACCATGAAGTCCTTGAGCTCAACTAAAATTTTCTATCCTAGTTCGAGACTTATATATGTAGGCTAGAAATCAAGACTCATAGTTTTGATCACTAACATTGACAAACATGCTCGAGATAGCAACGCATGCGAGGTCGACCGAGCTATGCTCTAACAATTCTGATGATCAGAAAGTATGTCTTGTCTGTGAAACAAAGAGTTCGGTGAAACAAAAGGGAACCTCTAAGTTGAAGAAAAACTCCTTGGTTCAACTTCAACACACCTAAGATTTGATTCTTAAAGGTATAACTGACATTCGTATGTCTAAACCAATTGGTTTTCGTACCTACCCTGTGTATGTTACCAGGAAAGTCAGTTCAATGAGTTCCTCAAACACTCGAGGACAAAACAGACATCTGAATAAACATCGTTTAAAGGAAGATCGTGTAATAATCTCTGAAAATAACATTGCTCCCATTGAGAAAGAAAGTTCAGATGAAAGAAGAAATATTGATGAATTGAGAGATAATCTGAAGAAGATAATTGAAGGGTGTAAAGAATTCGTCAACAGGTTGTCTTCCTCATCAAACGAAAATTCTTATGGTAAGTATTTAAACTATGTCTCGTATTTTGATGACAGTAAGTTTTATGATAATTTCTCACATAACAAGGGATCATTTCCTCGTCTCGGAAGGAAAAAGAAACTTGTCCACAAACATAAATCTATTGATGAGCATATTGCTCATACCTGTGCTAATTAATCACAAGGTTTAAAGCGCTTACTCATAAAAACCCTGTTGAGTAAGATAGGTTGATATTCAGGTATATTTTTGGCATGCACATCTGTTAAGTTGAGCTATCTTCTTATCGTCCAAAGCGAAACAACTGCAGACTTGCTTTGCTTAGAGTATTGTTTTGATCTAAAGTTACTTCTTATTTTCTTTAGAATTCCTCCGTTGAATCTTGGTTATTTCTACATCCAGGTTCAAAAGTTTTTTTTTTTTTTAAAAAGGCCATGTTTTTTTGTTGGGCTTCTTTTTCTGGGTCATGTTGTACTCGAACGGATACCCGTGTTCTGGCACGAGTCAACTATTAAGAAAACCCTAAAATATCTTCTCTAAGAGACCCTTATATACCAACTTGTGAGTTTCAAAAGTCACGTACACATACTCTAGGTTGGTTTCTGGGTTATCAAGTATGTCTTCTTCTTCATCTTGATATGGTGGTTTTGCAAGAGGATTCCTTGACAAAGAAGTTGTTGTCGAGTCTAAGAAGAAAAGAACTCTTATAGACGAAGATCATCCCAATGCTTCATGTTACTTTGCCTATGTCCATGAGGATGCTGAAAAGGATGATATGATTTCTGCTGAAGTTGTTCACGACTTTCTTAAGTACTTTGGAGAAGCAAAACAAGAGCTCATTGCTACTCTGAAAAATCTTGATGATTTGAAAACTGAGTTGAAAAAGATTACTACTGACCTTGGTCTCATAAAGTCATGCATCAATGATCTTCGCAAAGAGAATCACCACTCCGATGTTGTAATGAATGTTGTCTTTCACAAGCTCAAAGACCCCATGACTCGTGTAGTTCCTGAACCATCCATATGATCTTAGTTCGTGTTCGGAAAGTGTACTGGAGGATGTTTTCCTTTAGCTTGTTGATTTACTATTGTTGTCTAGTATATCTTCTTTTTGGCTTAGGTGGAAGAATAACTAGTGCTTTGAATAGCGATGATTGTGACTACACATAGCTATTATTTTCATCTTCTTGTTTTTAGGTTTTTTGGTTTAAAATTCTAAAACTATTTGGAGGATGATGTTTTGCAATATTTTTGATTTTGTCATATTGCAACTTGTTATGGGATATTTGTGTTTACGTCCGTGAACTTTGTTGTCCCATATTTTTGTCAAAAGTAAAGTCATTCACGATCGATATTCGTTTATTGGTTTAAGAATGAATAGACTTTTGACATATACAAAAGTTAAGCATATATTGTCAACCCTTGACAGAAGATAGGTTAAAATCTTTTGTATCCAAGGATTATTGCTATTGTATATGCTTGTGCAAAAGAATGAATCCTTGTGTATTCCACGGTATAGATCTTCATTGATACATCTTTTTGTATTACCGTGAGGCTCCGTGATGTATCTTATGTTGAGCACGATAAAACTAAGTTGATTATTCTTGATTAGCTTTGTTGGTTGTTCCGTAAGATACTTTATGTTGAGCATTTGTGAACTAAATTAATCATCTTGTTTGGTTATTTAGTTATTGCTCTGTAAGTTCTCTTATGTCGAGCAAAACAAATTACAATTAAATTGATTACATTTGTGATTAGTTTGATTGTGTATTCCAATTAGATTAATTATGGGATCTCTTATAATTAGTCTAGTTGAGTTTTCATATATTCCATGAGTTTTTCTTGTGTTGAGTATATGAACGAATATCTTAATCATTTTCCAATGGTTATGTTAGTTGTTGCTCCGTAAGTTTACTTATGTTGAGCACAATGAATTAAATTGATCACTTTTGTGGTTAATTGATTATGTATTCCGATTAAATTAATCATGGGTTTACTTGTGATTAATTTGATTGAGTTTTGGGTATAAAAATCATTTTTATGGTTTTGGTGTCCAATAAAAATCCTTCTTTTCTTCGGAATTTAAGGTCGCTCTTGTTGTTCCCTTGGGAATGACATCAAATGGGGGAGAGTTCTTTTGAACTTGTGCTTAATGGTCATATCTTGAGGGGTGTGCGGTTGTGGAATTTTAGCGGGGTTATCTTGTATCTTTAAACTCCTTGATGAATGATGTTAGCTTCGGCTATATGATTGCATCTAAATAAGATGATGTGTGTTTCTTTCTCTCAGTCATGAAATGTCTCTTACGAAAATTTCATTATGATCCCATTCTTGTACCTTTGCCAATTTTATTGACAAAAAGGGGGAGAATTAATATGTAGTTCACACTACAAATACATATGGTTTTCGGATCATTGTGTAAGGGGGAGTGGTTTTCATGTGAGATGGAGTATTGACTAAGGGGGAGTGATACATATCACCATAGTATTATTGTTGGAGTTGTGATACAATTGGACTTTGACACTGTATAATAATACTATGATATTGTATAACAATGATCGAGACCGATGCTTTCTCATTGTTATAGCTACGGATCTTCAACAACGATGATGCTAAACTTACAACCTTTGGGATCATTGGAGTACTTGGAAGTGACGTAGATTTCGAGGAATGTTGAAGATTAGACATGTGGAATAGGAGCTACTAAAGTTTCATTATCCTTTTTGTATTCCATATGTATTGATAGTTTTGTCACTAAAATTGACAAAGGGGGAGATTGTTAGAGCACTGCTCGGTCAAACTCGCATGCGTTGCTATCTCAAGCATGTTTGTCAATGTTAGTGATCAGAACTATAAGTCTTGATTTCTAGTCTCTTATAGCTAAGTCTCGGACTAGGATAATAAGTGTAGTTGATCTCAAGGACTTCATGGCGATTCATTATACAAGAAAAATATCTACTCAAGGAACCGGTGGAACTTCTCGACAAAAAGGTATGTGGAGACTTGAACTTATATGTCACTCAAAAGTCTATCTACTATATCTCCTACTCTTTGAGACAAAAGTCGTATGCTATATATATAGACTAGATCATACACATTTGGTATTTCGAGCCGAGTATACCTCACCTATCTATATCTCGAAATATATGTTGGTAAGCTTTTCGCTTCGACCAAGTTTATCTTTACCTAGTGACGAAAGTCATGAATGTTTCAATCACCTTGAAAATTGTTTTGACGAGAAATAGTGTAACAACTGTATAACGTCCTCTAAGAATGTTTCAATGATTGGAATGAGAGTTTAGATTACATAACCAATGGATTCCTTGAACCGAAGTTTTCGAACTTTGTTGATCAAGAGACCCGGAAGTATGTCAAGTCCCAAGTCCGCGA
The DNA here is from genome assembly GCF_003573695.1 of Papaver somniferum. Lineage (NCBI taxonomy): Eukaryota > Viridiplantae > Streptophyta > Magnoliopsida > Ranunculales > Papaveraceae > Papaver > Papaver somniferum. The sequence continues at coordinate 82,526,484 of NC_039360.1, forward strand.
ACTCAGTCCGCGAACTGCCGAAGTTCTCAAACCCAAGAATTTCTGCTGGAGTTGACAGACTACTTGCGTGAGCCAAGTCCGCGAACCCAGTCCGCGAACCGGCGTAGTTCTCGAACCCAAGAATTTCTCCTGGAGTTTGTAAACTCTATTCGGTGTCTTAAGTCCACGAACCTAGTCTGCGAACTTGAGAAGGTTATATATCTAAATATGATTTCTGAACTTAATATTAAAAGACTAAGGAATGCATTTGCAAACCGTGGCTATTAAAGTTCATGAACCGATTCGAGTGAATCAAATCATCTTTGCTTCAATTGCGTCTTGTGTAGTTACATAAGATTTCCTTGCAGTTGAACAACTCTCTTAACTAGTTCATTTGAGTCAATTGAACTAGTTATGGTGAAGAAGAACATGGTTGGTATGAAACGCTCATATGGTTAACCTCTTTGGGTAGATTATTGTTGAACCAACAATGTACACGTTTGGGTGCGCTTAACAAACCTAGAGAGCGTACAGTCATTTGTGTATGACAAGCTAAGTTTTCGATCTAACAGTTGAGAAATATTAGCTTGAATCTAAATGAGGTTTTCATCTAACGGTGGATATTGATTTCTTTGTAACTAAGGAAAAACCCTGATTTGAAAGGCTATATAAAGCAGACATTTAACATTGAGAAAACTAATCCCCACACGTCCTTGTGATACTAGTTTCTATGCTAGAGTCGATTCTTCTTTAACCTTTGGTTTTCTTCTTCTAAAACCAGGTTAAAGACTTAAAGACTTCATTGGGATTGTAAAGCCAGACCGATGCTACTTTTATCGTAGTTGTGTGATTTGATCTTGCATCTTCTATCGTCACAGTATAATCATATTGATTGGCTTGAGATCGTGAGAGTTCTCCGATAGGCAAGATATAAAAAGTAATCACAAACACCTTCGTCTCATTGTTTGTGATTCCCCGACATCTTTTTTCGCTACCATACGATTAAGATTGTTGTGAGGTGATTGATTAATCTAGGCTGTTCTTCGGGAATATAAGACTGGGTTATCAATTGGTTCATGTTCACCTTGATTATTATCAAAGACGGAACAAAAACTTTTAGGGTTTTTCTGTGGGAGACATATTTATCCTTTGATAGACTTGTCTGTGTGAGACAGATTTGTTTTGTTAAAGCCTGCAATTTTTGGTCGTAGCAACTCTTAGTTGTGGGTGAAATTAGCTAAGGGAATCAAATGTGTATTATCCTGCTGGGATCACAGGCGTAGGGAGTACAATTGTACCTTGGATCAGTGGGAGACTGATTGGGGTTCAACTATAGTCCAGTCCGAAGTTAGCTTGGAGTAGGCTAGTGTCTGTAGCGGCTTAATACAATGTGTATTCAATCTGGACTAGGTCCCCGGGTTTTTCTGCATTTGCAGTTTCCTCGTTAACAAAATTCTGGTGTCTGTGTTATTTTTATTTCCGCATTATATTCGTTTATATAATTGAAATAATACAGGTTGTGCGTTTGAATCAATCAATTGGAAATCCGACCTTTGGTTGTTGATTGATATTGATTGATCATTGGACATTGGTCTTTGGTACCGTCCAAGTTATTCTTTGTGTTTGATTATAAACTCGCTGATTTCTATTAGCTTGAGTGAATCAAAACAAGAGAGATATATTAACTCCTTGAGATACTTTTATCTAGATTCAGTGTGACTGTCTAGTTGATTCTCTAGTAAGTGTTTCGGAGTTAGTCCATACAGATTGCTAATCGAAATATTGGGTGTTGTTGTTAGACCCCCGCCTTTTCAGATCTTACTATTATTATTACTTCATCATGAATATGATGATCTTACTTTATCTAAACACAAATGCACATGTACTCCTAACTTCACACACACATTCTTGTAATTTGACTCAGTTCGGGAAATAAGATTCTAGGATACTAAAAATTTTATGGATAACTTTGAAATTGTGTTACTCCACGGGAGAAAAAACTTTATGGGAAACAAGAAGTCCATTTTTTGCCCGTCATCCCTACAATACTCAGGTTCATAAATTGTTTCAATGAATTCAGCCTTTACGGTTGCTTCACCTTCCTCAGGGTGTCTTTCTTCCTTTTCTTCATAATGATTTTCTTCTTATGGTTGAAAATTTGAACGTTGTTGAACTGAATAAGGAATTATTTCCATGTATAGGTTAGGGTTGATAGGGTTGGGGTGGTAAAATTCCTTTTCAGATATTCGAATGAGAAGAAGAAAATAAAAAGAGTGAAGATATGAAGGAGAGAGTGTAGGGTGCATTGTAATAGTGATGAGCAGGGTATTATAATCTCAAATAGTATTTTGATACTAAATTCTAATAAATCTCAAATTGTCTGTTTATGAGATCATATGGATTACAAACTAATTAAAATACCTTCGACCTTATGTGCCTTCTTGCCGTTGGACTGGATTTAAAGATTTCAAGAATCATTTCACTCGTCCAATAAAGTTTACGAAAAGTACACTCTGAGAACTTCCTGGATATATTTCAGTTAGCGTCTGATTAGTCTTATCATAATAGCATAATGTTTTTCATCTATTTATCACGGGTGATTAATAAATAATTAGGGGTTTATCAAAACAATTCACTTTTAAAACCAGGATTATCAGTAATGGAAGAGTTCATGATCGACGAGCATTGCCATATTGGCCGATATAACGCCGTATAAGTTGTATCTGTTGACGCTGAACCCGAACTTTTAGTTTATTCGTGTTCTCACACAACTTACAAAATAAAATCAAGAGGACTTGAATTATAAAATGCTGACCATAACAGCACATAATCCTTTGGCGGGATTCCTTCTTCCCAGGTGAAACAATAAATTTATCAATTATTCTTTCTTTGTTACTTTATTAATGATGTGTTTTCTTAAGAAAATTTCATTTAGTTGGTTTGAGTTTTTTTTTAATAATATTATTCATTATCGATTAAAAAAATCCATAATTTTCCTCTTCGAAAATCATGTTTGTGATACAAAATATTTATAGTCTTTGATGGTTCAAATTCATGTTTGGGATACAAAAATCCCTGAACTGTTAGGGGATAGGGTGATCTTGTTATTATTACTCCATCACCAATATGACCATTAAATGACTATGTAGAGTTGTATACTATATTTATGTAAACACAAATACAGACGTACTCCTAATTTCACGCGCATTCTTGCAATTTGCTCAGTTTGGGAAGTATGAGTTTAGGAGATACTTACATATATGTCATATCTTTGAAATTGTGTTACTCCGCATGAGAAGAAACTTTTATTGGAAACAAGTGGTCCTCTTATTTCCCGTCATCCCTGCAATGCTCAGGTTCAAAAATTGTTTCAATTAATTCGGCATGTCCGGTTGTTTCAACTTCCTCGGAATGTCTTTCTTCTTCTTCATAATAATAATAATAATAATAATAATAATAATAATAATAATCTTCTTATTCTGGGTGAGAATTGGAACATTGTGATACTGAGTAAGTAATTATTTATCTACAGGGGTTAGGTTTCAAATGAGAAAAAGAATATAAAAAGAGAAAAGATATGAAGGAGAAACTGTGGAGTCGATTGTAACAGTGATGTGCGGAGTATTTATACTATTAAATAGTGTTTTGATACAAAATACGGTAAATCATGACCGTATGTGGTTTTTTAATAAGTTGGGTTGTTGAAACACCCAACTCTTTATCACGGTCGTCCGCAATTGTCACACGATCGCCCACAATTCAATCTTGACCGTCTGCAGTTTTTTTAGGAGTCACAAAATTTACCTTCTCTCGGATTTGATTGTCTGTTTGGAGATCATGGATTACAAATAAATTAAAATACCTTCCTTAACCATATCTGCCTTCTTGTCGTTGGATCAGATTTTAAATTTTTTAAGACTTCATTTCACTCGTCCAATAAAGTTTACGAAGAGAACACCCTAGAAACATCTTCAATATATTTCAATTAGTGTATGGTTGTTCTTATCGTAATTTAGCTTAATATTTTTCATCTATTTCACAAACGATTAGTGAATAATAAATCATTAGGATTTTATCAAAACTGTTAGAGCATAGCTCGGTTGAACCCGCCAAGCGTTGATATGTCAAGTTTGGTTGTCATTTTAGTTCCAAAATTTCAAGGTAGCTTGATTAGATTACTAGAGTCAATTTTGTTAGGTTATATTAGGAAGTTTAGAAATGTTAAGACAAACACGTGTTACACTGAAGAACCTGAAGACGTATCGACATCAACGAACACATCATCCTTTTGTTCGAGGTTAGTAATATAAGACTTGACTTGTTTCCATTACTATCTACGTTGCTTCAAGATGCTTATATTAAAAACATAACATACGAAGTTATATTTATGAATATCTAATATTAGAGACTTGATCATTCTGTCATGATAAATGCAAGGACACTCAAGCTCGTCAACGCTATTTGACTGGTCTAGTGATGATCAAGAGACGACTAAGCCGCTAATGACTCGATTAATTAGAGACGAACGTTAATCAGTAGAAATTAATCTAACAACGATCTAGTTACGAAATTAGTATCACTTGATAGGTCTCGAAAAGTTATGCGAGTTAGATTACTCGAACATGTCTATCGGATACCGGACGAAGAAGATTTCATCAGATTAGTCGAAGGACAAATAATTATTTTACATCTAAACCGTATGGCTGCCCTTATCAACTTTCTGGGCGCCTTAATAATTATTCTTGGCCTTATCACCCAAAACGTGTCGAGAGAAACTCATTTTCTCTTCTCCTTTCTCTTTCTTCTTCTTTCTTCTTTCTTCGTCTTGTTCTTCTTCTTCTGCGATTGATTGAGGTTTCGTGAGAGTTTTTGTCGAGGTAAATCATTTGAGGGAGATGTATAGATGAAGAAGGGATTCCCTGTTTTATAAGCTTTGAGTGTAGAAGATGGTGTTGATGAAGAATCGATAAAAGGTAATTTAGGGTTTCTGTTTTAATTGATTTCTTTATGAAATTAAGTTTGGTTTGGTATTTTATTTCGTGGGTTTGTTGTCAATTGAAGTATAGATAGGTTTATGGAGTTTAATTTTAGTTTCATAGAGAACTAGGGTTTGTGATGTTCTTCCCCAATTTGGAATTAGGGTTCCGGAGTTTGAATTACAGTTGAAGAAGGCAAGCTTAATAATGTTATTGAGTTCTGGTAGTGTTCTGGATGATTGTTAGGTATTTGTGTTGATGGTGGTGGTCTTAACTGAGGTTGTGGATCTGTTAAAGAATTAGGAATTGAGGAATGTAGAAGATGAATTGAGAGTTGTATCTCAGGTGGGTGAAGTATTCTTACAGGTGGTGATAGAATTATGGAAATGGTTACCAGTGGAGCTGCAATTTATAATTGAGTTGATGGAAGCAAAGGTGATGCAATGGAAATTGTAGTTGAGTCAGTAAGGAAGTTACAGACAATACAAAGAAGGATGAGCAAGATAAATTCAAGGAAGTTTCAAGAAGTTTAGGAAGATGAATGAATTGCAGTTCAAGGAATTGGGAGCTCAAGGGTGGTCTGAGATGAAATGGAGTTGCTGTTATGATCCAAGTTGTTGGTAAAGAAGCTATTGGTGTTCCATAGGCAGGGCAGCTGGTAAGAGTATGAGGTAAAGGTTGGAGATGCTGATCTGAGCACGGTGTTTTTGTGATGGATTGGATGCAGTGAAACAAGAAGAGGGTATCTACTGTTGTGTTGTTGTTGAGTGGGATGTAGAGAAAATGAAGCTACAAACTGTAGAGGATAGACTGATAATAACGAATGAAGGTATTTGGAACTGAGTTATAGTTGTAGACCAGGAATTTGAGTATCAATATGGATGTAAATGAAGATTATGTTGAAGTTGAACTGAGGTTGTTGGTTGTGAAGTTGTTGGCTGCATTTGAGTTGCCTTGACAGAATAATGGAGTGAGTTTACAAGGAATAACTACTGATGGTGGAATTATGGCTTACATGGTTGAAGTGAAATTCAGCATGAGAGGGTGATTGTGTTGTTGAGAAAGAGAACTAGTAGTTTATGAATCTGTTGAGAAGAACTGAAGTTAATGATGTTACTGTTGGAAGATAGTTAGAAATGGAAATGGAAGCTAGTTGTAGCTTATGGAACTGTGTATAGTTAGATTGGTGTGTGTAACTTATTTGTTTTTAGCTTTGAGTTTCTTTTCTTTTCAGTCAGATGTTATCCGATTTGTTTTACTTGACTTAGATTATCTGACTGAGTTGAATCGGCGTCAACTCACCAAGTTTCCCTGTCCTGACCGAGTTAACCAGTTGACCTAACCTTAACTATTGACCCTGGACTTTGACTTAACCTTGACGTTGACTGTTAGTGACTATGTTAGACCGGACGTTGACCGTTAGTGTCCATTAGTTGACTTAGGTGGACTTGGGATTAGGACTAGTTTTCATATTTTGATGAATTTGACCCCTTATGGTCCGAATTAGCATTTGGTTTCTTCTACTAAGTTGTAGATATTCATAAGACATATCTAATAAAATAGAGATCCAACCCAATTGAATTAGTAAACCTTTGTATGCTAAAGATAGATAATGAAAATGTGTAGAACCTTAGATGGGCTTAGAACCATTAGATAGTTCACTTAACTTATAACTAGAAAATTGTATGAGATTGTGTTATGAGCCTTGTATGAGCCTTTTGGATAATTCCTAGAGTGCTTCTATGATTAACAGTTAGTCTATATTAACAACGAACGATTCCAAGGATGAACCAGTGGATTGTGTATTTCAAGGTAGGCGTGGCTTGACATCAAATCAGGGGGAACTATGTAACCTTCTTGTAATCATTGAGCATTCTTTTTAATGCGAGCATGATGTGCCATTACTTCTTATGAGCATATTTGTGTGTAAATGATTGGGTATGTTGTATAATATGCATTGTGTGGATTCTCCAAATGTTATATCTATTTTTATGCTTATTATATCCCAGATGAGGCAATATCGTTATATAGGGGAATATTACCTTTTACAATTTCTTGTGAGAATCCATTCGTTTGCATATTATGCTTGATTGCAAAACCTTCGGGACTTATGATGGTAGTTCTTGAATCAGGGTTTGAATGGGCACTCTGTGTGGATGGCGTCTCAATCAAAGTGTCAAGGAAGAATACACAAGTTGTATCACAACTTTGGTGTATTGAATTATGAAATATAACGTTTATCTTTTGAACTTTAAATATATCCGGGATGTTTCTAGGGTGTTTTTTTTTGTAAACATTATTGGACGAGAGAAACGAGTCTTGAAATTTTTAGAATCCGCATGATCTCCTAAACAACCAATCAAATTCCAGGGAAGGTAAATTTTATGGCTCCTAAAACAACTGCAGACGGTCAAGATTGAATTCTAGGTGATCTGTGTGACAAATATAAACGATCATGATTAAGGGTTGGGTGTTTCAATAACCATACTTATTGAAAAAACACAAACGGTCAATATATACCGAATTTAGTATCAGAATACTATTTGATATTATAATACCCCGCCCATCACCATTGTTTGCTCATCCCGCCGCCAACGTCTCTCTTCTGAAAAAATCCTCAAAATAATACATCATTGTGGCCATCAAAGTTATTAGTCTAGTGAAGTGATAAGGATGATGAATTCTAGAGTAGACAAATGATTAAGTTAGCCGCATTAGGCTGACAAACCAACGGTTTAGCATATCAACAGAGAAAAAACCATGGTGTTTTTGTTTGCCAAAGACCTACATATTTTCTTAGGCTTTCTTTTATTGAGAGTCAAGATTCAACATTCAAATAAAGAACTTTTGTAAAAATCTTGATTCAAGATTGCGTTCAAGGGATTGCTTGAACGCAATCTGGAATTGACATTATGGCGCCAAATAGTTTGGCGCTGCAAAATTTACTTTTTGCGCCAAATGGAAGAACATCATATAAATAATCCATCCATCCGACGACTCCTTATTTTTGTGCCAAACCATTTGGCACCAAGATTAAAACATTCATTGGTGATCCAATAACTCTAATTTTTGTGCCAAATCATTTGGTGCCCAGTGCTTCTTGATTCAACTTTGGATCACGATAACAATTCGCCCTTAAATTGGGCTGGTGTAGCAATGATTGAATGTTGAATCTTGACTGATGATAAAAGAAAGCCATAGAAAACAAAAGATAGTACCAAGATAATTCCTTGGAGGAGCACTTATTCTTACAAAAACAACCATCAGTCTTGATGAGGCCGACCAATCAAACACACATTTGTACAGTTGATTTGCGCTTCACAGAAGACTTAGTTCCATATGATCTGCCCATATCATCATGTATCCGGCCGGCGGCGGTAGCTAATAAAAATACGGTCGACACTTTCAAAAATATCATCATTAAAGGAGATGGACAAAACATCAAGATTCGCACTTGCTTACCAAATCTTTTCCAGGATTTTCCGCGGTTGTTGGTGAAAGAGAACCAATACCAAACAACACGACATAACTCGTAATGTTACAACACCAAACGAAACTTAATGTCCATCCAACACGTACAACACCATTATTATATAAAATCCCTAATTCACCACTATTGGTGGGATTGTTAACAGCAAAATCCGATACGCTTCGAAGGACCAAAAACCATAAATAGACGACTCAATTTCACTCCTTTCTTACTGTCCAGTCTAGTCTCTCCTCCTTTATTATTTTTACTATCTTCTTCTCAACACACTAGAGATGGCTGCTGTTGAAGATGATCGAATTGCTAGGATTTCTTCTGCAATCAGGGTTATCCCTAACTTCCCTAAACCAGGTAATCATTTTTACCAATTTTTGTATTTTTTTCCCTTTTGAAATGAGAAAAGAAGCCCAATTGAATCAATGTGTTTTACGAGTCTAAGTTTTAGGGTTTAGTACAATTTTTATTTTTATCTTAATCTGTGTTTTTTGATGTTTGTTTGCAGGGATTATGTTTCAAGACATAACAACTTTGCTTCTTGACCCAAAAGCTTTTAAAGATACCATTGATCTATTTGTTGAGAGATACAAAGACAAGAACATCAGTGTAGTTGCAGGTGAAAAAACCTTTTACTTATATTTGTTTCATTATTGTGCATATTCTTCTAAATTATATGTAGTTTGTAGCTTCAAAATTTTAGATTCAGTGATGTCTGTATTGGTATTATGATGATTTCTCTTTATGTAGTCTGCTGGAGTGTTAGGGTCACACTTTCTTTCAGTCATTTGATACTTTAACTTTGCCAATTAAAGATATGATGCTTTTTAGCCATGTTTTGTAGGTACCAGCTAGCACAATTAGTAGTGTTTGCACTTGGAGTACATGTACCAGCTAGCATAAGCTTAGATCTGAGGCCAATGTCTGCTAGTATTGGAAAACTTCACTCGTCTTTCAAAAATATACTAATTGTTGAGAAATGTGAGTGTAAAGACTGCTCATAAAACATCTGCATCACAAGGGATGTGAACTAGCAATCCGTGACACCTCTTAGCCACATTTGTTTTCTACTCCAGCTGTTTTACATGATTTAGTGGGATAGGAGGATCCAGTTCCTAATACACACTGTTTCTTGTGGGGTAATCAGGTTTTAATCTTTGATAATCTTCCTCCAAACCTTTGTCAACGGATATGTTAAATTGACTACGACTGTCTTGACTACTTATACAAGAAGTCAAGCTTATGTAAGATGAATAGGTCAAGTGCCTTCTTGTTCTTGGTAGTCATAGTTGTTTTGTTTTGTGGGAATCAAATAACCAAAGAAAAATAATCTATTACCAAAGTTACTTATCTGGTGAGAACAGTTTTCCAATATGCCACTGGGGGTTGATTGACTTGGCTTGTATTTTAGAATGATAGTTTACATTGATATTAAGCTTTTCTTGCTGGATTTTTCTTTGCTGAGAAAATCCCGTGACATTATTATTGATTAATTGCAGGAATGGAAGCCAGAGGTTTCATCTTCGGTCCTCCAATTGCCTTAGCTATTGGGGCAAAATTTGTGCCTATGAGGAAACCTAAGAAGCTACCTGGTATGTGTTTCCCCCCTTTTTTTAAAAAAAAGTTTCTACCAAGCATTTTAGAACAACTAATTGAGTCCCTCGAACTGTTAGTCGTTTGGTTTGTGCTGCGAATATTAAGTGAATCTCGAAACTCTTCTTGTGCTCTTACATTCTTGATTATTCATCAGGGGAGGTTATATCTGAAGAGTACTCTTTGGAGTATGGAACAGATAAATTAGAAATGCATGTCGGAGCTGTACAGGCAGGAGAACGTGCTCTTATAGTCGATGATCTCATTGCCACAGGGGGGACTTTATGTGCTGGAATCAGGCTATTGGGTAATTCATTCTGGCATAACTTTCTTACTATTTCTGGAATATGTAGAGAGCACTACTCTTGGATTCAAATATATTGAGATAGTTGGAGGCTTGGAGCTTTAGTTTATCATGAAAATATGACTGCAGGACGCTCTTTTGCTTGGTAGAGGCTGAAAGTACTGATGCTTACAATTCTCAATTTTTCTTCTTTGCAGAACGTGTCGGCGCAGAGATAGTCGAGTGTGCTTGTCTGATTGAATTAGCAGAGCTAAAGGTAAATGAGTATCTACTAAACCTAATTTTCTTCACCGTTCTTTCAGTTCCGAAGTTTTTTTAAATTCACGTGCATACATTTTTCTTTATTGGTTCACCAGAGTGTTTTCAATAGCACATAACTTTTCTTGGACTAACTGCTATAATACAATGGGGTGCATTCCTTTGTATTCAGGCAAACAGGCTAGTGTTTAACATCATCTCCTATGAGCCTTGTAATAGTCGAAAATAATCTGTTGTTCACAAGATCTTGGTGTTATTTTTCTACTTTTCTTGCTCCCTTGCGTGACCCTGAAAGACATGAATAAGAAACTTTCAATACAGAGCAAAACTTTTTGCTTTATAAGAAACAACCGTACAGTTACATTTTCCCTTGAGAAACCTGATATCTTTAAAGGCTTCTGTGCACCTGAATGGTTTTGTTAAAGTGAACTTTCAAGTTTGCTTCACTTTTAATGCTTTTCAACTGAGGATAAATTTGTTTTACTGCAGGGTCGTGATCGATTAGGCGGCAAACCATTGTTCATCCTTGTAAGCGCAGCTTGATCAGAGCTGGGATGGTTTCAGTTTTTAACGAAATTTCAGTTGGGACGAGCTTTGAGTCGTACCTACGAGTGTTATAGGTGCCTCTCTTTAGATGGAGGTTTCCTTGAGTGTTTGTATAAGTTGATGGATTTCTGATAACCCATTTCAGTGGTTTATATGAACATCGCTCAGTCAACGGCATATTTATTTATCAATTTGAAATTCAATAATAGTAATGGTTTTAAGAAACTGAAAATTCTCTTCTATCATCTCACCTGCCCTTACTGGAAGGCCCAAGTTTTCAGTGTTTTATAAATTTCTTGTTAAATGGAAAATGATTGCCCATTTTATTACGATCAGGCCCTCTCATTCATTGTACTGGTATTGTTATTTGTTAGTCAGTTGTCCCAGGACTCGGGGGTTGTCTTGTTTATGTCATGGACTCAAAAATTGACTTACGATTCATTTTTAAAGAGCAAAATATCGCTCTGTGGTCTGCTGACTGCTGCTCTTCCATTCGTATCACAAAAATCATGGACGAAAAAAAACATGGGATGATGAACGTTTTGTTGTATTAATTTTCACTGTAGGACTGTACTCTGTACCCAACAACAGGAGTCATTCAGATTCCCCCCTACACTTACTTGCCCTCAATGGTAAATCAGCTACCTTTGAGCTGTTCTTGGTATTGCCAGTTGATATGTTCTTATTTCCTGAAGGAATACAAAGTACAAACCATGAAAACGTGGTACTTTCAAGTCAAGGTTTTTAATCAGTTCTACAAATGTAGGAGGTGTATTACTAGTTTTGCCTTATTCTCCAGGGGTTTGTCCCAAAAAGTATTCCTTACAAAGCATTTCTTTTGAAGAAATTGACTATATTTTGTCTGGGGTGTTGAATTACAGAGAAAAAACAGTGATCAATGGAGACATTTGGAATCAGTTCAGTAAATGGTAATCTGATTTCATCATCTTACAACAACTCTCCCCATCTCTCAAACATGAATTCTTCTGTTTCACTTAAAACCTCTTTTATTTGTAATGTCAACAACAGTAAGATTCTCTTCTCACCTAACTTCAGAAGCTCAACCAAAAGAATCACAGTTCCTAAAATTAGGTCTTTTTCTGCTAACAACTCTAAAAAGTTGAGTCAACAGAATCTCAAAGATGGATGTAAGTCTCTTTATATCGATTTTATACTCAATTCTCTCAATTTTGCTTTAATTTTTATTTTTTTATGATCCCTTGTGTTTTTGTCTCTTTTTGTTTAGTTCAAGATGATCGAATTGCAAGGATTTCCTCTGCGATTAGGCTCATACCCGACTTCCCTAAACCAGGTAAGTTAGTCATTCATTACGAGTTCACAACTTACTCAGAAATTCGTTTATTTGGATTATAATCTGACAGATGGTTCCTGCATTATTGCAAGTTTGTTTCAGGAATCATGTTTCAAGACATAACAACATTGCTTCTTGACCCAAAGGCATTTCAAGATACGATTGATCTGTTTGTTGAGAGATACAAAAACAAGGACATCACTGTAGTCGCAGGTGAAAGCATCACTTACATTTACATTTCTTTTGCTACTTTTCTTGCCATTCTTTTCAAGTAAGGACTCAAAAGAAAGTTATAAAATTGTTTTTCTATTATCTTTAACCCGTGTCATTGCTGATTACTCGCAGGAACGGAAGCCAGAGGTTTCATCTTCGGTCCTCCAATTGCCTTAGCTATTGGGGCAAAATTTGTGCCTATGAGGAAACCCAAGAAGCTACCTGGTACTTATTTCCCTTTTCCTTTCTTTCTTTTGGTATATGTAAAGTGTCTATCAAGCATTTTACAGTGACTAATTGCATTCCTCCCCGTAATGTTAGTTGTGTAGTTTGTGTTGTGAATATTAAGTGAATCTAGGAACTCTTCTTGTTAATAGCTCTTACAATATTGTTTTTCCTCAGGGGAGGTTATATCTGAAGAGTACACTTTGGAGTATGGAACAGATAAACTAGAAATGCATGTCGGAGCTGTACAGGCAGGAGAACGTGCTCTTATAGTAGATGATCTTATTGCGACAGGGGGGACTTTATGTGCTGGAATCAGGCTATTGGGTAATTCATTCTGACATATAACTTTCAAGTTATTACTGAAGTTATGTAAGGTCCTCGAATTGATGGCACTTTTCCTAGGAGTACTCTTGGATGTTTTCTGGATAGAAAGCCATGTTTATGCTTGAATAGGATGGATTTCAAATTTATGAATGTCTCTAGATTGGTACACATCTATTTAGTTGGAGGCTTGGAGTAGTTTCTCTTGAAAGTATGAATGTTACATTGCTACTTCAATCTTCAGATAAAAGTATCAATGTTCATAAACCTTCGGTTGGCTTTCTTGCAGAACGTGTTGGAGCAGAGGTAGTCGAGTGTGCTTGTCTAATTGAATTACCTGAGCTTAAGGTACGCCTTTCTTAAGACATCTAGGTGTAGGGAATATGAGTATCTAATGAACCTCGTGTTCTCTTCTGCTCTTTAAGTTTTGAAAAATCATAAAAACACGTAATAAACTTTTCAATCCTACCCATTTTAGCTATGTTCACCACAAAATTTATCCAAGCTTTTGCTTGGACTAAATGTTGCAGATAATGGCAAGATTCCCATTTATATTTTTTTTGCAAACAATCAGGCTAGTGTTTATCATCAATGGCTTATGTGCCTTGAAATTGTCGAAACATCGCCCATAAGGACCATTGCCTTTTGTGTTTTTAACAAATTCTTTCTTTGCAAGATTTTGATGTTACATTTTCAATGCTTGTAGTGATGAATGAATTTTTATAACTTCAGGGGCGTGATCGATTGGGAAATAAACCACTCTTCATTCTTGTAAGTGCGGTTTAGTTTCATGTTTAAAGAGAATTTTTTCTTGGTGGGAGGAGCTCTTTATCGCACATGGTTTGGTTGAAATAAGTGTTTTCTTGAAGTGTAATAGTGAACTAGTATTAGTTGGTTGTAGTAGAAGCTGAATAATGACTCATATGAAAAACGTGAAATGGCTTTGTCAGTGAACAACTTATTTGGTTTACATATTGAATTGCTGAGTTCAGCTAGAACCGGTGCCGAAATTGAAACTTTAAGACTCAAAAACAATTATCCTATGAGTTGTTACTTTTGAATTGCTCTATCCAACTTTACTTTATTTTGGTTTTCATGTCCCACAATGTCCTAGCTGAACCACCCTTCCTAGTTGAACCCGCTTGCATTTTGAATGCTCTTCAAATTGAACTCACATGTCCTAGCTTACAGGTATCACTTTGTTTTATCGTGTACATTATTTCCGACGCAGTTTGGAGTTGTACACCCATGTTTACACCTACTCTCATATTTGGAAGAAAAACCCACATTGATATTATTTCTATATTCATATTTAGATGCATAAGGTATGGTGTAAATTTTCTTAAATATGTAAAAAAGTTAAAAAAATCTAGCATAATTGCCATACAGAGAGATATCTATCTAGCAATAACTTCCTCCTCTTTTATACCTATCTTTCCTAGTTAGCCTTGGTGCATGATCTTGCAGTTTTTGGCTTGTGTATATCTGTCATTTCAAATGACAAACCAAGCAAGAAACCAACCATAATGACAAAGATTACACATTAATCGCGTGTAATTAAACCAATGCCAGTTATAGACATTCCACATTTATTGGTTTTTTCAAGCAGAACTTTATCTTAGGCTTGGATCTTACAAAAGGAGGTGCTTCCATGAGAGGCCTGATCACTCTGTTCATCTTTGTTTCCCTCATCTGTGTATTGTTTCTCCGGTTGAAAAGAGAAAACCATGACTGACAACACTCAGAGACAAATCAGTGACCAAAGCCTAAGATGGTCACTCAAAGGAATGACTGCTCTTGTCACTGGTGCAACTAGCGGGATCGGGTTCTCCTTTCTCACTCATCTCTTTCTTTGTTCTTCATAATCTTATATCCTTAGTGGTGGTTGGAATAATTTTTCACAGTTTTTTTTTGTTTTGAATCTGTCTATGTTCAGGCACGCTATAGTGGAGGAATTAACTGGACTTGGTGCGGCTATACATATATGCTCTCGAACTGAAGACAGTGTCAAACAATGCTTGAAAGATTGGGAATTGAAAGGTTATAAAGTCACCGGCTCGGTATGTGATGCTTCAGTTCCAGCTGAACGAGAAAAGTTGATGAAAACTGTATCTTCTGTTTTTGGGGGCAAGCTCAACATCCTTGTTAACAATGCTGGAACAGCAATATTTAAAGACACAGTGGATTACACCGATGAAGATGATTTGAAAGTCATGGCAACAACTTTCGATTCTGCTTACCATTTATCTAAACTTGCACATCCCCTTTTAAAAGCTTCAGGTTCGGGAAACATCGTTTTTATCTCCTCTGTAGCTGGCGTGGTTGCTACAGCCATGGTATCAAATTATTCAGCATGTAAAGGTAAGAGAATTAATTTACATTAGAATTAACAAAACTCAAATGTGATGGATGAGACTCATCTAAGTTTTATGTTGAACATTAGGAGCAATAAATCAACTTACAAAGAACCTAGCTTGTGAATGGGCGAAGGATAAGATCCGCGTCAACAGCGTAGCACCATGGATTATCAAGACTTCACTAATGGAACCGGTGAGCATCTCAAGTTTTTCTGAGCAATTTTAATTTCCAATCACACTGTTCTAATGTTTATGCGCCATATCATTTTCAACAGCATTTGAAAGACAAGGAGTTTGAAGAAAGAGTTATCACTAGAACTCCTATTCGGCGCATTGGAGAACCCAGTGATGTTTCGCCTCTGGTGGCCTTCCTTTGCCTACCTGGTGCTTCATATATCACTGGCCAAATTATTTGTGTTGATGGTGGATTCACAGTGAATGGGTTTTTCCCTACGCATGATTAGTCCTGAAAACTCCAAAATATTGTTATTTATGCAAGTAATTGTGGTCCACAATTTGAATAAAAGTTTCAACTTATTTTGGGAGAATATTCATTTATTGGCATGGTTATTCTTGTACCATTACAAAATTTTCAGCACTGATTGCTTACGAACCCTAAACGATGAATCAAAAGCTAATTTTTTGATGATACGTTCCTCTTACAAAATTGTACACTCCTACCAAACAACGAGCACGATCCAAAATATATAACCACACCATCTACCGCTTTAAAGAAACAAAGGTTAAAATTCTTTTAAAACATTTCCAATGATCACAAACTCACCTTCTCGCTTTTTCGAGAAGATACAAACACCATGCTCTTAGCTCGCCAAGGAGGCTTTAACCTTACTCATTAAACTGTCGCGGAGTCTTCAGCTTCTCTTGATTGTTGATGCGTCGAGAAAGCTCCAATACTTGCTCCTTGGTACATTAGTATTCTTCATCACTTGCTCGTTCTCTTTCATAGAATGCCTCTATTGTTCTCTAAAATGATTAGGGTACCAAGTACACCACATTCTTTTCGATATCCACCTATAAGTCTGATACCTTGTGTGATCTAATATAAACAGAGCCTATCATAAAGATGGAAACAACAAGGTATACACTTGGTATATAGTATAAGTCTGGAACCGGACCTTAACTATAGGGATCAACCCAAGTGTTCGGATGAACGTACAATATACTTACTTTTAATTATAACTAAACCAATAATTATAATCGCGGAAAGTAAAAGTAAAGGCACAACGAGATTTTGTTGACGAGGAAACCGTCGAATGCAGAAAAATTCCGCGACCTAGTCCAGTTTTAAATACTCTCAGAATTAAGCCGCTATACAAATATTACTACAATTTCGTATAGTTGAGACCAAGTAAACTACCCTAGTTACCTAGTTTCCTAAGTATCCCTACGCCTACAACCAATCTGGCCAATTCACCTGAATCCTAAGATATAGTTCACTATCGTCTTCCGAATAAGTAAAGGACTAATATATTCAGTAACTACTCTTTCAATCTCAAGAAATAAATCAGATATTATAGTTGAGTTCAACAAAGGATCTTCCGTTGAAACTAAAAAACTCCTTTGTTAGGTAAGATCTACCAAGGTCCAGATTATCAAGATAACCAGATCTAGATATACAAACTATAGGATTCAGATACTGAAGAATACCACCAAATGATAGCTTACCGATCTAATACGACTAGTAAATCAATTGTGTATCAAAGATGAACAAGATCTAGTTGAATCCCAGCCGATCAAGTTTGTGCACGATGTTAAATCGTAAATATACGAAACCACTAAGAAATATTCTTGTCTTCAAATCTTCAATGTCTTCTTATGTACCTGCACAACCAAACTTGATTCCGACTTATTATCGATCACACACGGAATGGAGTCTGTTAACAATGGATGATCACAAGTCACCATCAGATCTAAAAGCATATTTGAACTACCGTTAATCCCCTGATCTAGTTTGAGTGACCTAATGTCAGAAGAGAAAGCTCTCAAGAATAATCAAACTAGGAGCAATCAAGGTTTAACAACCATTAGTCAATCAAATCAATAATGGAAAACTAAAATAACAATGCAAAATCCAGTTTCCCACCAACGATACCATCTAGACGCTTCTTGATCCTACAAAAGTCTTTAAACTAGCGGACATAAGAGATTTCACCTAATTAGGTTACTCTCCTCTCCAAGATAGTATTACAAGTAAATACTAATAGTCGGCTACAATAATGACTACAAATGAAGTTGTCAACCTGCCTCAGGATAAGTTTGTAAGAAGAACAAACTTCACTATTTATAGACCAAGGTAGTTTGGACACCAAGGAATTTCCGTAACCGAAAATATTCTAAAAATATGTAATCAACACCTATTTTCGGTTTAGTCTAATTCCAACCAATATCCAACTGTTATACCGAAATCCCTCTTGGATTACAACTCAGTATTAGCTAGCATACAAGATACTTAACTAACATATCTTCCAGAGATGTTTCACTTGCTGGAAAGACAAAACATATATATTTGAAAATTCTAACAAAAAGATTCTCAAACTTTCAGTTTTGGATCTCTCTTTGAGTATCAAGGAATATCTTTTGTTAGAGCATAGCTCAGTTGAACCCACCAAGCGTTGTATGTCAAGTTTGGTTGTCATATTTTAGTATCAAAACTCATCTAGAGTCGCTTGATTATTTACTAGAGTCAACTTCGTTTAGTTTAGACTAGAAAGTCTAGGAATGTTGAAACGTACAAGTATTACTCTGAAAACCTGAATAAAGTGAAGAAGTAACGACTGCAACGAAGACATCATCCTTCCTCTCGAGGTTAGTAATATTGACTTGATCTTGTTTCCATTCCTAACATATCTTTCAAGTCGATTTATATTAAAAACATAACATGGGAAGTTATATTTATAACACTCTAATGATTAGACTTGGTCATAGCATTATGATCAAAGTATCAAGGAATTATATTACGAAGTATAAACGTTTATGAAAATGTGGGGGTCTAACAACCACACCCAACAATTCGTTTGGCAATCTGAGAGGACTTACTCCAATACACTTTATAGAGAATCAACTAGACACTAAGACTCAATCTAGAATAAAGTATATCAAAGAGTTTAATATCTCTAACTCTTAATTCAATCTGCAATCAACAAATAGAAATCTGCGAGCCTGATTGAATATAAGAGGAGTTACTTGAACGGTACCAAAGACCAATGTTCAAGTGTCAATCAATGTATATCAACAACCAAAGGTTGGATATTCTAATTGATTGATCTTAACGCACAACCTGTGATATTTCAATTATATAACAAAATATAATGCGGAAAAGAAATAACACAGACACCAGAATTTTGTTAACGAGGAAACCGCAAATGCAGAAAAACCCCGGGACCTAGTCCAGATTGAACACCACACTGTATTAAGCCGCTACAGACACTAGCCTACTACCAATTAACTTCGGATTGTACTGTAGTTGAACCCTAATCAATCTCACACTGATTCAAGGTACAGTTGCGCTCCTTACGTCTCTGATCCCATCAAGATACTACGCACTTGATTCCCTTAGTTTATCTCACCCACAACTAAGAGTTGCTACGACCCAAAGTCGAAGACTTGATAGACAAACTAGTCTCACATAGAAAAGTTTATAGGATTGAATAAATCTGTCTCCCACAGAAATACCCAAGAGTTTTTGTTCGGTCTTTTGATTAATCAAGGTGAACATGAACCAATTGATAAACCGGACTTATATTCCCGAAGAACAACCTAGTATTATCAATCACCTCACAATAAACTTAATCGACTAGCGAAACAAGTTATTGTGGAATCACAAACGATGAGACGAAGTTTGTGATTACTTTTCTATCTTGCCTATCAGAGATATAAAATCTCGAGCCAATTATTTCGATTGCACTCAACACGATAGAAACAGCCAAATCAGATCACGCAACTACAAAGATAATAGTTGGGTCTGGCTTCACAATCCCAATGAAGTCTTCAAGTCGTTAACCTACAGGGTCTCGAGAAGAAACCTAAGGTTAAAAGAGAATTGACTCTAGTTATGAACTAGTAACACACATGAGGTGTAGGGATTAGTTTCCCCAGTTTCTAGAGTTCTCCTTTATATAGTTTTCAAATCAGGGTTTGCAATCCAAGTTACCTTTGTAACAAAGCATTCAATAATCACTGTTAGATGAAAAACTTGATTCAACCAAGCTTTCAACCGTTAGATCGAACCTATCTTGTTACACACAAATGAAATGTACCCTCATTTAGGTTTATGTAACTGTACCTAAACGTGTACACCAGGTTGGTTCACAAATAGTTAACCGAGGTTAGCCATATGATTACTCTCATATCAACCTTATTCATCTTAACCATAACTAGTTCAAATGACTCAAATGAAACTAGTTAAAGAGTTGTTCAATTGTTTAGAAAACACAATTGAAACCAAATCGGTTTGATTCACTTGAATCAATCATGGACATTATAGCCACGGTTTGCAAAGATTGCATTCCTTATCATTTAAATGTTTAAGTCCATGAACTGACCGATTTAACAAAGTAACCAGCTTAAGTATGCGTACTTCAGCAACCGGATTTTGAGTTTGTTAAGTTTCCAAACTCAGTTTAGGAGTTTGTAATTCCAAAACTCAGCAGATATTTTCGGCCCGAAAACTTCCGGCAGTATGCGTACGGGTACGCATACTTATCTTGTCTCCTTCACCAATTTCGTAGACACACATATGCATACTCTTGGTTCCCGGTTTATGGATTTATACACTAATGTGCGAACACACTATATATGCTTGTATCCAAAGATGGTTACATCATCAACTCGTTATTTCAATCATTGAAACATTCTTCTATAATGACAATATCCATTTTCACACACTATTAGCATCAAAGCAATTTTCAAGATATTGAAATAATCATTATCGAAACATTCCAAGCCTACATCAAATGATTGTATCACATAAACCATGTAAGATATTACACATATTTAGAGAAATATGTAAGCGAGATATACTCAGCTCGAAATCTCAAATGTGTATAGAGAAAACTATATCGTAACACGACTTTTGTCTCAATATAGGATATAGTAGAAATAGACTTTCCAAGTGATAGATGAGTTCAAGTCTCCACATACCTTTTGTCGAAGAAGTTCCGCAAGCTCCCCTTAGTAGTTCTTCGTCTTCAAGAGATGAACATCGAGAGATCTAAGCTCAACTACACTATCTATGTCCTAGTCCGAGACATCTATAAATAGGCTAAAAATCAAGACTTATAGTTTTGATCACTAACATTGACAAACATGCTGGAGATAGCAACGCATGCGAGTTCGACCGATCAATGCTCTAACAATCTCCCCCTTTGTCAATTTTAGTGACAAAACCATCAATACATATGGATTACAAAAAAGATATAAAAAAATGTAGCTTCTCATCCACATGCTTGATCTCCTTAGCATCTTTAACGCGACTCGAAATCTTCGTCACTTCCAAGTATTCCATGATCCTAAAGGTTGTAAGTTTAGCATCACAGTTGTTGAAGATCCGTAGCTATAACAATGAGAAAACAAAATGCTCTCAATCATTGTTATACATTATCATAGTATTATTACACAACATCAAAGTTCAATTGTATCACAACTTTGACTGCAATACTATGGTGATATGTATATCTCCCCCTTAGTCAATACATATCTCAACATGAAAACCACTCCCCCTTACATAATGATCCGTAAACCATATGTATTTGTAGTGTGAACCACACATTAATTCTCCCCCTTTTTGTCCAAAAATTGGCAAAGGTACGAAAATTAGTGGGATCCTAATGAAATTTCCACGGAGATACTTCACGACCAAAAGGTGTATTAACATACCAACAAATTTAGATGCAATCATAAAGCCGAAGCTAAATGCATTCATCAAGGAGTTAATAAAGATACAAGATAACCCTAAAAATTCCACAGCCGCACTCCCCATAAAGATTTGTCAATTAAGCACAAGTTCAAAATGAACTCTCCCCCATAAAATGTCATCCCCGAAGGAACAACAAAGGCGACCTTACTTTCACAAGAAAAGAAGGATTTCTTTTGGACAAACAAATCACATGAAAAACATGAATTTGGATCCAAAAATATTCAATTGAAATAACCACAAGAGAACCCATGGTTAGTTCAATCGAAAAATACAACCAAATTAATCACAAGAAATCCCATGATTAATTTAATTGAAATACACAACCAAATTAACCACAAAGTGATCAATTCAATTGGGTCATGCTCGACATAAGAGAACTTACAGAGCAACAACTAAAATAACCAAAAGAGAATGATTAATTTAGTTGGTTATGCTCGACATAGGGAACCTTACGGAGCAACAACTAAGTTAATCATAAGAGAATGATCAACTCTGTCGGTTGTGCTCAACATAAGAAACCTTATGGAACAACACAGTATATGCACAAAAATGTGGATCGGAGATCAACCAAATACTGCGGAATAGACAAGGATTCATCATATTTTCCATCACTATTTGCACAATGACATACAATAGGATTCATCCTTGTTAACAAAAGTTTTATCCTTTCTTCCATCAAAATATGACATAGAAGGCTTTAACTTTTGTAATGCCAAAAGTTCATTCTATCTTCCATCAATACATTCATATCGACATAATAGAGATAACTTTTGAACAAGTATGGGACAGTCACAGGTTCACGGACGTAAACAACATATCCCATAACAATTTGCAATATATAAAATCATAAAGATTAAAATTGCAAAAATCATCTTCCAAAAAATTTAGAATTTAAATAAATAAATCTAAAAACATGAAGATGAAAAATCGTTGGACATAGCTATGTGTACTCACAATATTGGCTATTCCAAATCCTAGTTATTCTTCTAAAAACATAACAAAGAAGATTTATTATACATAATCAAAAACAACTCTAAAAACAGAGAGCAATCACAAGCGATAATCAGAGTTCCGGTACGGAAGCTTCACTGGTTCCAAGACCTTCAAGCTTGTGACTAACTGTATCAACTGTGTCTTCGGAGAAGATATCCTCATTAAGAAGATTCTTAACTTGTGACTTCATGAGAACAAGATCAGAATCAACCTTTTTCAACTCAGTTCGTAACAAGTTAAGTTTCTTTACAGAGTTCTTGAGCTTCAGTTGAGTCTTCCCAAGATCATTGAGAAAAGCATGAACTACTTCAGCAGAGACCATCTCAGCATTCTCTCGATTTTGGTGACAAAAAGTATAATAGCATGAGGCACAGGATTCGAGTTCGTAAGATTTGACAAGGGTTCTTTTCTTCTTCAAAACAAACTCCAAATAAACCGAATCGTCAATTGAATTGGCTGGTAAATCCCAAGAACTTGGAGTAGACCCCTTCCTTAACACAACACAAGTATGCGTACTCTATAAAGGATTTGGTATTTATAGGCTTCACAAGAACCAGTAATTTAGGGTTTCCAAAATTGGTTCGTGCCAATGTGAAGGAGTACACGCACGTACACACACCTGGCCTTATACCAAAAAGGTTGTAAAGAAGCTTTGACTAGTATTTTCTTAGTGAGTAAAAAACTCAGCTCTCAAATAAATTTTGTTCTCACAAGAGAAAAATTTAGAGCACAACAATTTTACACCCTTTTGAAAAAGAAAGAACAACACAACTAAATACAGATAGAATACTCATGCAACAACAAATGTTTGTAAGTGATAAACCGGCTAAGAACGATAAGAAGATAACTGGAGAATCAAAAACATTTGTCAGAGATTATACCTCACTCAACCAGGATTTTTATAAGTGAGAGCTAAATTTTGTGATTAATTATCATAGGTATGAGCTTTGAGCTCATTAAATGAACGTTGCTTATGGTTAAGTCTCTTTAGGTTGTCATAACACTTGCTATCATCAAAATATGGTGCAAAGTGATGATTCTTACCTCAAGAATTTTGGCATGAGGGAATTGACATCCTGTTGATAATTTCTTTATATCCTTCAATTATCCTTTTTAGGTTGTCATCCAATTTTCCATTGCTTCCTTCTTCTGGTACCTTATTCACATCAAAAGCAACATAATCTCCCTTATTGTGAGAAGAATATCCATGAGTTCTTCTTCGTCGAAATCGCTTAGGAAGACTGTTATGTGTTTGAACATTCGAGGAACACCTTGAACTGACTTTCCTGGTGGGGTACACAGGGTGAGTACTAAAACTAATTGGTTTAGACATACGAATGTCAGTTACACCTTTGAGAATTAAATCTAAGGTGTGTTGAAGACGAATAATAGAATTGTCATTCAACCTAGAATTTCTCTTTTGTTTATTAATCTCTTTCGAATCACAAAAGAGACACACTTTCTGATCACCTCAGTGATTAGACAGAACAACCTTAACACCATTGTTGGGAGAATTCTTCCTTCTGTGTGATGTGGGATTTCCTTGTTTAGGAGAAGATACAGGAACATCTTTTTAAACAGAAAGGTTTTTCGGTTTTGCTTCTGGACCTGATTCTCTTACAGTTAAATCAGAAGCAGTTGGTATGGCGGACTCTATTGAACACTGTTGAAAAGAGAGTTTTCTTAAGAGATGTTCAATTTTCAAAGCATCCTTTTTGAGATTTTCCTCTTGAAGAATCTTTAAACGAGAGTCACGCTCACTTGCCATACCAACTAGGGCATTGAATTTGTGTTTCAACCGGTTGACATTATCAGCCTGGATTCTAGCGAGTTTTAGAATCACAGAACTCTCTTTGGCTGCATTCCTTTCAACATCAGAGTCAGACTCGTCCGTAAGGTAGTCAGGAAAACACTTGTCAATGTGCGTCTGTTTCCTTTGAACACTAGGTTCATCTATATTCGATATTGACAAATCTTTCTCTTTAATAGACTTTATAGAAACAAAACTTTTATTTCTGGTATTACATTGATCAGAGACAATATCGTCCATCCTCAAGTCGCTACAAACACATACTTGTAAGGTCTTTAAAGTGTTTGCCTGCTCTGATACCAATTGAAAATGTCGGGGTCTAACAACCACACCCAACAATTCGTTTGGCAATCTGAGAGGACTTACTCCAATACACTTTTTAGAGAATCAACTAGACAGTCAGACTCAATCTAGAATAAAGTATATCAAAGAGTTTAATATCTCTAACTCTTAATTCAATCTGCAATCAACAAATAGAAATCTGCGAGCCTGATTGAATATAAGAGGAGTTACTTGAACGGTACCAAAGACCAATGTTCAAGTGTCAATCAATGTAAATCAACAACCAAAGGTTGGATATTCTAATTGATTGATCTTAACGCACAACCTGTGATATTTCAATTATATAACAAAATATAATGCGGAAAAGAAATAACACAGACACCAGAATTTTGTTAACGAGGAAACCGCAGATGCAGAAAAACCCCGGGACCTAGTCCAGATTGAACACCATATTGTATTAAGCTACTACAGGCACTAGCCTACTACCAATTAACTTCGGACTGGACTATAGTTGAACCCTAATCAATCTCACACTGATTCAAGGTAAAGTTGCGCTCCTTACGTCTCTGATCCCATCAGGATACTACGCATTTGATTCCCTTAGTTGATCTCACCCACAACTAAGAATTGCTACGACCCAAAGTCGAAGACTTGATAGACAAATCTGTCTCACACAGAAAAGTCCATAGGATTGAATAAATCTGTCTCCCACAGAAATACCCAAGAGTTTTTGTTCCGTCTTTTGATAAATCAAGGTGAACATGAACCAATTGATAAATCGGACTTATATTCCCGAAGAAAAGCCTAGTATTATAAATCACCTCACAATAAACTTAATCGACTAGCGAAACAAGTTATTGTGGAATCACAAACGATGAGACGAAGTTTGTTTGTGATTACTTTTCTATCTTGCCTATTGGAGATATAAAATCTCGAGCCAATTATTTCAGTTGCACCCAACATGATAGAAACAGCAAGATCAGATCATGCAACTACAAATATAATAGTTGGGGTCTGGCTTCACAATCCCAATGAAATCTTCAAGTCGTTAACCTACAGGGTCTCGAGAAGAAACCTAAGGTTAAAGGAGAATCAACTCTAGTTATGAACTAGTAACACACATGAGGTGTGGGGATTAGTTTTCCCAGTTGCTATAGTTCTCCTTAATATAGTTTTCAAATCAGGGTTTGCAATCCAAGTTACCTTGGTAACAAAGCATTCAATAATCACTGTTAGATGAAAAACCTGATTCAACCAAGCTAATATCTTTCAACCGTTAGATCGAACTTAGCTTGTTACACACAAATGAAATGTACCCTCATTTAGGTTTATGTAACCGTACCTAAATGTGTACACCAGGTTGGTTCACAAATAGTTAACCGAGGTTAGCCATATGATTACTCTCATATCAACCTTATTCATCTTAACCATAACTAGTTCAAATGACTCAAATGAAACTAGTTAAAGAGTTGTTCAATTGTTTAGAAAACACAATTGAAACCAAATCGGTTTGATTCACTTGAATCAATCATGGACATTATACACACGGTTTGCAAAGATTGCATTCCTTATGATTTAGAAGTTTAAGTCCATGAACTGACCGATTTAACAAAGTAACTAGCTTAAGTATGCGTACTTAAGCAACCGGATTTTGAGTTTTTTAAGTTTCCAAACTCAGGTGACTAGTTTAGGAGTTTGTAATTCCCAAATTCAGCAGATCTTTTCGGTTCGAAAACTTCCGACTTATCTTTTCTCCTTCACCAATTTTGTATACACACATATGCATACTCTTGGTTCCCGGTTTATGGATTTATACACTAACGTGCGAACACACTTTATATGCTTATATACAAAGATGGTTACATCATCAACTCTTTATTTCAATCATTGAAACATTCTTCTATAATGACAATAGCCGTTTTCACATACTATTTGCATCAAAGCAATTTTCAAGATATTGAAATAATCATTATCAAAACATTCCAAGCCTACATCAAATGATTGTATCACACAAACCATGTAAGATGTTACTCGGCAATTTTCTCATGATATAAGATGAACTTGGTCGAAGCAAAAGCTTACCAACACATATTTCGAGAAATATGTAAGCGAGATATACTCAGCTCGAAATCTCAAATGTGTATAGAGAAAACTATATCGTAACACGACTTATATCTCAAAATAGGAGATAATAGAAATAGACTTTCCAAGTGATAGATGAGTTCAAGTCTCCATATACCTTTTGTCGAAGATGTTCCACAAGCTCCCCTTAGTAGTTCTTCGTCTTCAAGAGATGAACGTCGAGAGATCTAAGCTCAACTATACTATCTATGTCCTAGTCCGAGACATCTATAAATAGGCTAGATATCAAGACTTATAGTTTTGATCACTAACATTGACAAACATGCTTGAGATAACAACGCATGCGAGTTCGACCGAGCAATGCTCTAACAGTTTATCTTTTGGAACTTGGTAAATACGACATCAACATAATCTATGTATTTAGTTACTTGATTATGTGTAGAATATAAGTTTTATTTCATCCTAGAAAAATATGTATTATTACATTAGTTTAAAGAAGTAGACTTATGAACTTGTTTCATAATCGAAAGGTAAATCATTAATGTGTTGGTCATGTTCTTTATTGAATATCTTTTGGATGACCAATACTAGATGACAAGGTAGAACCTATCTTGACTTATGTTGAGAATTGAGGTATAACCGGTCATAGCCTATAATGTGTAGCATGTTGTAATCGGTCGCAAGCTACTTTGTGAAGCAAGGTGTAACCGTTCAGAATCTACATTGGTAAGTTAGTTGCAATCGATCACAAGCTACTTTAAGAAGGTGTATCCGATCACAAGCTAATCTGGTAAGTGAGGTGTAACCGATCACAAGCTACTTTTGGAAGCATGGTGTAACCGGTCACAACCTATCTTGAGGATCATGGTATAACCGGTCACAACTTAAATTGTGAGTTTTGGTATAACAGATCCCAAGAGAAAAACCGAGTTTCCAAAGTTCACACATTTATTCATGGTGGTGTGTGAGTTAGGAATTAGGATTTGCTAAGAGAAACTTCTAGATGTCGACATTATTTGGACATGAACATAACTATTATCATTTATTGTTCAAATATATTCTTTGATGCTCAAGGTGATCCCATACCGAAATATTGAAAAGTATTTAATTATGATTCTCATAACATATGTTTTAATTACCAGCAATTAAAGCATATTCTCTGGAAAAGATTATTAGTTAATGTTCTCCACTAATAATAGAAATTTCTAAGAGAGATTTCGGAAATATTGGTTGACATTAATTGGGAATAGGAAAATCGAAATTAGGTACTTTAATGAATATCTTGAGAATATTTTGGTTTTGGAATTTCCTTGTTGTCCAAACAACCTTGGTCTATAAATACTTGAGTTTGCATTACTTGCAAACTATCCTAAGAGCCAGACAAACTTCGTGTTGTTTCTGGTGGAGCCGTCTATTCGGAGAGGAAAGTACCCTAATTGGGTGAAATCTCTTACGACCACTCGTTTAAATACTTCTGTGAGATCAAGAATCTCTACGAGTACCCTTGGTGGGAAAATAGATAATTGCATTGTTATTTTAGTTTTCGATTATTGATTTGATTGACTAACGGTTGTTGAAACTTTGATTGCACCTAGTTTGATTATTCTTGAGAGACTTCTCTTCTGACATAAGGGTCACTCAAATTAGATCAAAGTATCGACGAGATTTTTAGAATCATTTGTGGATCTAAAGACATCTTGTAATAATCCATTGTCAACAGACTCCGTTCTGTGTGTTGTGAAGGTTATTAAAAAGACAATCGAAGATTTGAAGACGAAAAATATTTTCTTATTAGTTTTCGTATCTTGTGAATGTAGTGCACAAACCTTGATCGGAATGGATCCAACTAGAATCGTGTTTATATTTGATAAACTTGATTGTCTAGTTGTGTAAGATCGGCATCGCTATATAGTTACTCTTTGAGTTCTATATTGATTGATTGCAAAACTAGAAATTGGTTATTTCAGTAATCAAGTTTTAGATTGATCTAACCAAATAAAGGAGTTTATTATTTTAAACGAAAGAGCCTTTGTCAACAACTCATACATATCTTTTACCAAATATTGATTAAAGTGGTTACCAAACAGATTAATTCCTTTGTTGTTTGGAATACTAACTAAAGGAGTAGTAATTCACGCGCGCGACTCTAGAAGTCGAAGGCGCAGGGATACTGAGGAACTAAGTATCTATGGGTAGTCTACTTGGTCTCAACTATACGAAGTTGGAATTAGATTTTGTATAGCGGCTTAATTCTGAGAGTATTCAAAACTGAACTAGGTCCCGAGGTTTTTCTGCATTTGCGGTTTCCTCGTTAACAAAATCTTGTTGTGTCATTTACTTAATTATTCCGCAATTATAATTTGTTTATTATAATTTAAAGTAAAATTACACTTTTACGTTAATCTGAATTACTTGACATTGATCCTAATAGTCAATCAGTTTTTACCGTAACTATTGTCAAGTAAATATCTTGTTGTTGTATTGTCTCGACCTCGTCCATAGACAATCCATCAAGGTATAAGACTTAAGTGTATTGTCTCTACTTTGTCCATAGATGATGACTTAAGATACCAGACTTATAGGTTGATATTTAAAAGATTGTGGTGTATTTAGGTACCCTCGTCTTTTCAGTTGTTCATTTCATTAACATGAAGGGAACTGATGTGATTTTTGATTGTCGTAGTAAATAGGATTCGAACTCTAAGACTTGTAAAGATTAAATTTAAAATTTTAATGAAAATAATAAAGTGAGGGTTGTTGGGACTAGGATTCCACCGAATTCATATCATAAGGCTCAATTATTCATTCTCAACAATTATCGCCTAATAAATAAATAAAACATCGACTCTTGTTTTCCCAAAGTAGATCCTCAAAACATTAGTTATAAATCGTAAGCATGGGACATCAAACATTTAATCAAGCATGACCCATCTAATAAAATAATAACTAATTAATTCGAGACATAAATCAATTCAAAATAAGTGCAAAAGTCATATAGAAAATAATACAAATTCACCCATGTGTGAAGTTCGGCTTCCTCCGTCGACCCAGTGTAAGGGTTTAACTCCTCATATTGTAGGCACGCTCAAAATTCATTTTTATTGCTCAAAAGTGCTTACAAGAGGTGAAGAGATAATAAAAATGAGTTTCGCAACGCTGTAAAGCTGTTACAATGAAAATTACAGGAAACTATTGTTTTTATCTGTCGCAGAAAACAGTCGTTCCTGGTGGAAACAGTGACAGTTTTAAACGACAAACTACAAGTGTAGTCTGTTCTTCTTCTTCTTTTCTGCAGCAGCAGAAAAATATGCTCTGCAACCCTCTATTCTTCTCCCCAGTCACTCGATGCCTCTCTGTGACAGCCAAGGCTTGTATTTATACTCACAGGACCCTCAAATCTTCGAGTTAATGCCCTATATTTTTGCTTTAAAGTCTCAGAGATTTTATTCTTCTTTCCTTCCTTTCACGCGTCAACAACAGTTGTCAAAGATTTCCAAAACTGGCTGATTGATATTTAGAATTTTCAGAAGAGATAATATCTCTTTAGCCTCAGCGATAAACCGAACATAAACCAAAATCCTGCAATATTTCTTCTCTGCATGCTATGAAGATTTTGTTTCCATTTTCTTCTCTGCTTTTGTCTTTTACGTGCTTAATTGCTTCCAACACATTTCCACTCGTGCAATATACAGTTTAGACATAGTTAAAACTCGTACAACACACTATCTACACGTAACTTCCCGTGAAAACAAACACCGAGTTTACCCCCTTTTCTGTTTTAACCAAACTTGTCGTAGACCGCCTATTTTTTTCGAATCTGACCAACCTACCATACCTGTTTAATCTCCACCAGTCATTATAAATCCACAACAGAGACTAAAACCAATTAAAACTCTCCCGAGTCGAGTAACAGAAGGCCGGCAATAATTCTCCCATGTTTTGCTTGAACCGAACAAAATATCCCTATATTTTAGAAATCACATCTCATACCAACTCTGTTTTAGTCTAACAGGCTAATACCAATCATAACTCGCGATTAAATCTCATCAAAACTCGACCAGAATCATCACAGAAGATATCGTATTTTCTGTTTATTTGAAGCTTGCTTTTCCCGCCCAAATCAGTGAACACTGTTTTCTTCAAATCTTGACATTCCAGCCAATTCTAGACGAATCCAAGACCTTTACCAGCTCTGTTAGGCTCAATCGAGAAGACCCACAAAATTTCAGCGATTGAATCTCAGTACAGCACCTTCAAATCTTCAACCCTAATTCTGTTGCATTAAAACCCATTTTCCCGCCAAATTTCAAAAATTCAAAAGGTTGAAGATGACCTCCCCTTATCCAGTTCCGGTGTCCCTTTAGCAATTTGGGGTATAAATAGCAATTCTTGGGGTACGAATAATAATTTATGGGGTACAAAGAGTGATTTTGGGCTGTAAATAGTGAAAACTCTTGGGGTGCTTTTATCACATTTATGGGGGTGTAAATAGTAAGGAAGGTGCCCCTTATCCGTTGAGATGCCCTTAGTAATTGAGAGTCCGAATAACACGTGTCCTCCGGGTGCGAATAACATTTTTATCGAGCCAATTCCCCGCAAGAGCTTATTCTTCCAAAAACAAGTAAAACTAATTTATTAGAGAAATAATGAGTCCTTGCTAATGTATTTATGGGTTAAAATGTGTCGCACTTTCGTGCTTATCAGGAACTAAACAAAGGACATTAATCCTAATCAAGGATATTCACCATGTTGGTCATGCTCCAAGTACGAGAGACAAAGACTATCATTTGGAGATGGATCGTGAGCATTTTCTTGCTCACCCGACTTCTTGGTAAAAAGGATTTGGTGCCACCCCATCACGTATATAGCCTAAAATGGGGAAAGTGACAGATAAGTGATTTTCCTTCTTGTGTTGTATTAGTTTATCGTGATCTTTCTGTTTTATATCTTATCAGGTGCATTCAGTGAAATCTAAGTTGAAAACGTTGTGGGTACCAAGATACACCACCAGCTTTTTCTTCGGCAATCAGTATGGACAAACTCAACACAACTCCGAGAGTAAAAACTCAATCAAGAAAAGTGTCTAGAGTTATCTCTCTCTCTCTCTCTTGTTGTTAGAACGTTTACATAATTGAATCTGTGAACCTAACCACAAAGAGAGTTCTTGGACGGTACCAAAGTGTTAGAGCATAGCTCGGTTGAACCCACCAAGCGTTGGTATGTCAAGTTTGGTTTTCATATTTTAGTGAATGAAAACTCATTTAAAGAGTCCCTTGATTATTTACTAGAGTCAACTTCGTATAGGTTAGCTTAAAAGTATTAGGATATGAGATATTACAAGTATTACGTGAAAACTAGATAATTGCAGTTTATCTTTTGTTTTCGATTGATTTGATTGACTAACGATTGTTGAACTTTGAAAGCACCTAGTTTGTTTATGCTTGAGAATCTTCTCTTCTGATATAAGATTCACTCAAACTAGATCGAAGTTTCGACGGGGATCTTTAGACTGTTTGTAGATCTAAAGACGTCTTGTGATAATCCATTGTTAACAGACTTTGTTCTGTGTGTGATTGATCACAAGAGATTCAAGTTGATTGTTTGCAGGTGTTTATTGAAGATCTAAGAATATTTAAAGACGAAGAAGATTTCTGATTTGGGTTCATAATATTTGGTGTGCACAATACTTGTTTCGGGTAAAGAGGATCTAACTATAATCGATTTATCTTTGTGATAGATTGGATTGATTAGTTGAGTAGATCGACATCAATACGTTTCTTTGTGATTAAAATATTGATTGCAAAATCTTGACAATTACTTTGGTAATTGTTATTGGATAGATCTAAGGACATGATAAAGGAGTTTATTAGGATAAACGGAAGAGCCTTTTGTCGAACTCATATCACTTGGTTGAAAAGAGTTGTTACCGAACAGATTTGTTGTTCCTTTACTGTTTGGAATGCGAACCAAAGGAATTGTTCCAAGTGCGTGACTTACTGCAAGTTGGAGGCGCAGGGATACAGACGGAACTAAGTGAACTATAGGTTTATTTGCTTGGTCTCAACTTTACGAAGTTGGTTTGATTTTGTATAGCGGCTTAATCTTGAGAGTATTCAATTCTGGACTAGGTCCCGGGGTTTTTTTGCATTTGCAGTTTTCCTCGTCAACAAAATCTTTTTGTGTAATTTACTTTTATTTTCCTCATTATAATTGTTTTATTATAATTTAAAGTAAATTACACAAATGTCAATTCCTATTTACTTGATAGCAATCCTATTGTGTATGGTTAAGTCTGAACCTTTTATCAAGTAAACATACTTCATTGTTGTATTGTCTCGATCTCGTATCCATAGACGATCACACGAAGTGTGAACCGATTAGTTGTATTGTCTCGACTCGGTCCATAGAAAATCACTTTCGGAGAAAGGACTTATAGGTGGAAAAGTTTTAGATTGAGGTATATTTGGTTACCCTCGCCTTTTCAATTGGTATCAGAGCAGGCAAACTCGAAAAGATCTAACAATCTGTGTTTGGTGCGATCCAACCTATAAGAAAATGAATCTAATGAGTGTTTCATTTAACGTAAGTCAAGATGAAAAATCAACACTTGAGGATAACATCTTTTGTGAATCTACTGAACATGCTGACCCCTATAATGTAGATTCTGGTGATTGGCAAACTTGCCTTAAAAAACAACTTGATGAAATTTCTGAAGATGATGACTCAGAAATCGATCAAGATGTTGAAGAAGTTATGAAATAATTCACCTCTATACTAAGTGCTATTTCTACAAGAAAACTATATAGCTCAGATGTGATCGAGCTTATTGATCCTCTCTGTAGAGAAAATAGGAAACTAAGAAAAAATTTCTCTGGTTTCTTCTATGGATGTCAGAATTCCAGATATCTTCTTAAATACTGTTAGAGTTATGCTCGGTTGAACCCACCAAGCGTCGGTATGTCAAGTTTGGTTGTCATATTTTAGTGAATCAAAACTCATTTAAAGAGTCGCTTGATTATGTACTAGAGTCAACTTCGTATAGGTTAGCTTGAAAGTGTTATGATATGAGACTTACAAGTATTGCATGAAGACTTGAAGAATGTGAAGAAATATGAAGCTACAACGACAACATCATCCTTCCTCTTGAGGTTAGTAATATTTGACTTGAACTGTTTCTTTCCCTAACGTATCTTTCAAGTCGTGCATATTGAAAACATAATTGCGAAGCTGTGTATGAAACTCTAGTTAGACATAGTATTAAGGAATACAATACGAGGTTTATTGATTAACCATTAAACTTTGTATATAAGACATCGACATGATCATATGAATGCTACTGTGATTATGTATGGGTATGAGTAAAGATTTTATCCTAGGAAACAATGTTTTACATTCGTTTAAAGGAAGTAAGTTCATAAACTCGGTTTTTGAATCGAAAGGGAAATCGCTAGGCTTATTGGTATTGTTATTCATTGCAAATCTATTTTGAATTACCAATATATGTGTTTAGTATAACCGCTCATAAACTTGTTTATGTATCTTGGTAAAACTATTCACAAGGCCTGACTTATGTATTGGTATGACTTTTATTAGTGAAACCGATCTTAAGTAATCACTCAAGATGGTATGATCGATGCCTTGTAAATAGCGACTTTTATCTAGTCATTGGGGATTAAGATGTGCAAAAAAATTGCAAGAGGGAATCGATCCTTGTAAGAGGTGCAACACGTTTTTAGTAGATGGGGGAACCGATCCTATGAACATGTGCAACAAGTTTGTAGTTTTGGGGGAACCGATCCTATGGGCATGTGCAACCGAATACAAGTAGTTACCATAAGTTGTGGGGAACCGATCCTAGTACCTAGTCAACCAAATTTTGGTAACTAGCGTGACTATGCACAGTACTCACATGGAGGTAGAACCGAACTTGTTTTGGTAGAACCGAGAAACCCATAATTGGTGATTTGATAGGATAATCAATCACATAGTTTTTGGAATTCAGACGAACCAATTCTAAACTTGTTTGGAAGTATGACAAATCATTTCCAAGATTGTAAGTATGAAAAAGGACTTGCAACATAAAGATGTCGACATATTTTGAACATGTGCAGTAACTCTTATCATTAATTGTTCAAAGATATTCCTTAATAGCTAAAGAATAATCCTAGAATCGAAATAAATTGAGAATCTTTTAATTAAGGTTTCTTAGTTTTTATATGCTATTTAATCTCCGGCAATTAAATGCATATCTTTAGAAAATAATAATTAGTAATGTGCATTTACTGATTATAGATTTTTCTATTGGGATTTTGGTCAATATTTGGACAGTGCATTTCCAGGAATTATGAAACCCGATTTTGTGTTTATTTCATATCTTTGAGGATATTCGGTTTTGGAAATTCCTTCGTGTCCAAACTTCCTTGTCAATAAATATTGAAGTTTGCATTTCTAGCAAACTAATCCTCAGAGCCAGCAAAACTACCTAGTTGTGTTGTTACTGGTGGAGCCGCCTATTCGGAGAGGAAAGTAACCTAATTAGGCGAAATCTCTTACGACCGCTCAGTTTAAAGACTTCTTTGGGATTGAGAAGCTCTATTAGCACCGTTGGTGGGAAACTAGATAATTGCAGTTTATTATTAGTTTTCCATTGATTTGATAGATTAATGGTTGTTGAACTTTGATAGCACCTAGTTTGTTTATGCTTGAGAATCTTCTCTTCTGATATAAGATTCACTCAAACTAGATCAAAGTTTCGACAGGGATCTTTAGACTGTTTGTAGATATAAAGACGTCTCGTGATAATCCATTGTTAACAGACTCCATTCTGTGTGTGATTGATCACAAGAGATTCAAATTGATTGTGTGCAGGTGTTTATTGAAGATCTAAGAAGATTTGAAGACGAAGAAGATTTCTGATTTGGGTTCATAATCTTTGGTGTGCACAATACTTGTTTCGGGTAAAGAGGATCCAACTACAATCGATTTATCTTTGTGATAGATTGGATTAATTAGTTGAGTAGATCGGCATCAATACGTTTCTTTGTGATTAAAGGTATTGATTGCAAAATCTTGACAATTACTTTGGTAATTGTTATTGGATAGATCTAAGGACCTGACAAAGGAGTTTATTGGGATAAACGGAAGATCCTTTTGTCGAACTCATATCACTTGGTTGAAAAGAGTTGTTACATAGCAGATTTGTTGTTCCTTTACAAAGGAATTGTTCCAAGTACGTGACTTACTGCAAGTTGGAGGCGCAGGGATACAGACGGAACTAGGTGAACTATATGTTTAGTTACTTGGTCTCAACTATACGAAGTTGGTTTGATTTTGTATAGCGGCTTAATCCTGAGAGTATTCAATTCTGGACAAGGTCCCGGGGTTTTTCTGCATTCACGGTTTCCTCGTTAACAAAATCTTGTTGTGTCATTTACTTTTATTTTCCGCAATTATAATTTAAAGTAAATTACACAAACGTTAATTCATATTTTACTTGATAGCAATCCTATTGTGTATGGTTAAGTCTGAACCTTTTATCAAGTAAACATACTTCATTGTTGTATTGTCTCGATCTCGTATCCATAGACGATCACACGAAGTGTGAACCGATTAGTTGTATTGTCTCGACTCGGTCCATAAACAATCACTTTCGGAGAAAGAACTTATAGTTGGAAAAGTTTTAGATTGAGGTATATTTGGGTACCCTCGTCTTTTCACAAAGACCAATGTCCAAGGATCAATCAAGTATTTTCCAACTAACAAGGTTGGACCTAGCTAATGTGGTTGATCAACGCACAACCTGTGATATTTTAATTATAAAGATAAACAATATAATGCGGAAAAAGAAATAACACAGACACCAAAAGTTTTGTTAACGAGAAAACCACAAATGCAGAAAAACCCCGGAACCTAGTCCA
Organism: Papaver somniferum; assembly: GCF_003573695.1. Classification (NCBI taxonomy): domain Eukaryota; kingdom Viridiplantae; phylum Streptophyta; class Magnoliopsida; order Ranunculales; family Papaveraceae; genus Papaver; species Papaver somniferum. The sequence continues at coordinate 82,563,071 of NC_039360.1, forward strand.
GATTGAACACCAAACTGTATTAAGCCTCTACAGACACTAGCCTACTACCAATTAACTTCGGTCTGGAATGTAGTTGAACCCTAAAAGGAAATCCACTGATTAAGGTATAGTCGCGCTCCTTAAGCCTCTTGAATCCCAACAGGACTCTACGCAATTGATTCCCTTAGACGATGTCACCTACGACTAAGAGTTTCTTCAACCTCAATTGAAGACTTTAAACCAAATCTGTCTCCCACAGATTAAGCCTATAATTGATTTCCTGATTTACGATCTAAATGGATGATAAGATCAAACTATAGATCCAGGTGATGGAAATCGATAGCAACTTAGACAAAAGTCTGGCTATCCTCAAAATCCGGACTTATGCAACCCGAAGTGCAGCCTAGATTATTATTCACCGCACAAATATAAAACTTGCGGAACCAAAAAAGTATGAGACGAAGAGACTTTGTTGATTACTATCTATCTTGATTGATGGAGCAAGGCTCTACAAGCAATCAAGATCAGGATACTCAAGTTATCAAGATAAAAGATAATTGGACCTGACTTCACGAATCCCAATGAAGTCTTTGTAGTCGCTAAACCCTAAAAGGGTTTCTGGAGAGGACGACTCTAGATACAACTAGGACACACCAAAAAGTAGTGTCAGGATTCAAAGATCCCAATTGCCAAGAGCTCCTCATATAGAATTCAAAGCCTAGGTTGATTTAGGTTCAAGCTAAGATAGATTTGGAACCAAGGAAACAATATTCAACGTTTGATGAAAGCTTTGAATCTTAATCACATATACAAGATATACACTATGGTTGGGTAAACCGTAACCGGACCGTGTATAAAGACTATGTTCAACATGGTTAGCCAAAACTAGCCGATTTGAACTTAAAATCTTAATACTCATTTTCATGTTCACTAAGACATTAATATTGAGTCACAATTATGTGATCAAATGAGTCTAGTATTAATTAGAGAAATAATCAAATGCAAATTACTTCATAGAAATAATATAATCACAATTGAATCATGATCGACAAAGTTTGTAAAAGTACAAAGTACAATTACTTGAATCGTTCGTGAATCGGCTGAGTCACAGTACGTGTACCGGTTTGCAAACTTACATGCAATTATCGAGTTCCGGAGTCTACAGAACTTCTCAGTTCATAAACCGGTTTGCACACTCGGACTCTATAGAACTTTTCAGTTCATGTACCGGTTTGCAAACTTTGAACCAACTCAAAGTTCTGGAGTCTATGGAACTTTCTAGTTCACGTACCGGTTTGCAAACTTAAGACCTTTGCCGGTTCCGGAGTTCACGGAACATTCAGCTTGCGTACCGATTTAGGTACTAAACTGGTTCTAGAACATATAACTGTTTTGGCTCGCATACCGGTTTGATTATTTTAACCCGGTTCCCTTACCACAGTTCCACAATTGTTTGTGTACGAATATACAAACCTATCTGGATCACGAAACAAACAGATTTTCCCATAATGTACATACGAATATATATGCATATAACAAATTTGAAAATCGATATATACATACTCCGCTACGTGTACTAATACATGTGATATGGCTTCAGACATATAATAGTTTTTGTTAGAGCAATGCTCGGTCGAACTCGCATGCGTTGCTATCTCAAGCATGTTTGTCAATGTTAGTGATCAAACTATCAGTCTTGATTTCTAGCCTATTTATAGATGTCTCGGATTAGGACATAGTTTGTGTAGTTGAGCTTAGACTTCACGGTGTTTATCACTTGAAGACGAAGAACTAGTAAGGAGAGCTTGTGGAACTTCATCAACAAAAGATATGTAGAGACTTAAACTCATCTATCACTTGGAAAGTCTATTTCTACTCTATCTCCTATATTGAGACATAAATCGTATTACAATATAGTTTTCTCTATACACACTAGTATAGCACGCACGCGCGATGCGCCTGCCATTCTGTTTCCACTTCCCAAACAAATCAAAATTTTCATTTAATTATTTTCCAATTATAATACCCATTTACGCAAAATGTTCATATACTACAGCAAGTAAAACACTAATATAAACAACAAACGCAATTCTATCTTACTCTATGATTCTAAGGCTACAACAAGGGAACGAAGACTTCCTTACCGGCCATCGCCACAAAGAGGTATAGCTTTAATCAAAAAACATAAAAAGAGAACTTTTATAACTTGTGCCCTGTGTGCCAATTCTTATGATTCAAAAATGATAATTGTGGAGAATTTATAGGCCTGCCAACCTCGAGAATCACCTTAATAATATCTCACCACAACAATTGCTAAAGCATTAGACCCTGTTTCAGCAAATGGATGCCAGCAGCTAATTTTTATACCTCTTCGACGCACCTGCATGAATAAAAGCGCAAGTACCTGGTTTACATTTGATAGGAGGTCGAATTGACAAAGACGATGAATTTATTAGGTGACCTGGGAACATTTTATAAAGCCATGATTTTTTCAGTTTGACATGGCCAGAAAGCAAGAACGAAGTGCGGTTTTGAACACCTTTGTTATGACTGATAACTACCCGACGTCTATTGTATTAACCACCATGTCGGCCTATACCAAGATCGCAAATCTTATCTGTGAACTACTTTAATGAATTAAATTAAAACTACTTTAATGAATTAAATTAAAACTACTTTTAGGACAACAATTTGAGATGTAAAAGTACATACCACATCAAGAACTCCTTTTGGGTCAGCTAAAAGCCTTTACCATAGTATAAAACTATTGGATCCATCATCCTGAAATTCACTTAGATTTAGAGACCAAAAAAATGGAACACATCCTCAAAATAACATGATGAGCTGCAATTAGTAAGGCATAATTGAAGCAGCAGCTAGTCACCTGTTTCCTTCCATCCATCCTGGAAAAGGTTCCATGTAAGTACTTTCAATGACACTCGGACGTATTATGGCTACAGGTATATCCCCTCTCATACTGTTGATTATCATTTCTCCCATGGCCTTAGTGAGCACATATGTGTCTTGCCAACCTTAGGTCCTAGCCCTGTTAAAATGACAAACCAACTTCCGGTAAAGAATGAGCGTTATTAAACAAAGTTAAAACCTCTAAGAGTAATGTTGTAAGCAGAGAAGTAGAAAAAAAAAAACTTATATTACCTTTCAAAACCCAATTCAAATTTTCTTGGAATGTCTCTTTTGAATGCAAAGCCAACTTCATTTCAGCTTCAATATCTATCAAGGGTGGAGCTCTTGCATGGGTATTAGATGCGAGTTGTTCCCTTGCTAGGCTATCCCCGATAGAAAATGGTTTTTCCAAGATTCTACCTTGTCTTTGTCCGTTAACATAGGTTGTCGATGAAATGAAGACTACATCCATATTACTAAATTATATTTCAAACTCTAAAATACACGAATTATGAAACAAAATCGTATATTAAGTTTGTTTTGATTGTGAACTTGTATTCTTACCAGTTGATACTTGCAAGAACAGTTGAAGTTTCTTGCACCTTTTTACAAAGTCATAAGTCAAAAAGGTCCTCGAGTGTTTATATTCATAGCAACATCGTACCTGCAATCATGCAACTACCTGTGTGAGAGAATACAATGCAAGTGCCGGTGTATGTTGCTTGCCTAAGCTTTCTGATCCTCAGTACTTTTCTTGAGCTGTATTACTAAAGTTTCTAACATTTACAAAACCATTTCAAGTATAAGCCATCAAGCAAGTGTCAGTGATTGAGGTATAGAGAGACATACCAACCTCTAATAATTTTGAAATGGAGGGAGTATTCACTTGATTTCTCAACTTTACCTCTCTTAAATAAAAATCATCAGTAGCTTAAGAGCTCTGGTTGGAACCCAATGGAAGTGGTGTTCGGGCAATTTCGGGCTCGGAAGATACCGTGTCTCAAACAATCCCTACTATGACTAAACCATAACCTTAGCATATTTTCATGTTGGCTAGACAAACAAAAAGTTATGGAATAATTTGAAAAGTATGGAGGACTAAGAAATACAATAGGTTCACAATCTTCACTATTCTCTATTACGCTCTTACGACAAACATACAAAGAATCGCCAATCCAAAGCAACCAAATATATGAAAATAAGTGAACATGTTTTCTCTCAGGAAAATCAACAAACTACTGAACTTCACAAATTTTTTTTAAAAAAAAAACACAATTTTAATGGGTTCTTTGCCGAAATCCTGAAGAATCGAAAAAAATGGCAACTGAAATTGGGAAACAAACTAAAATTCAAAGATAGATCAAATAAGAGTAGAAAATCGGTGACAAAATTCATAAATTTGAATGAATTAGATTTGGACTTGACGAACCTAAAGACACAATTTCGAGATAGAAGTAATGAAATCGTAATCTGTTTCGTAGCCGTTATTGTACTGTAGCTCTGTTCACAGTTGGGGTGTGTCCAAGGATGAGAGAGCACGACAGACAAAACGAAGATGAAATGGCCTCAGGTGTTCCGTAGCATAAGGAATGGAAAGCAATTGCAATGGTTGCTGAAATAGGAAGCCAAAATTAGGTCAAAAATCGGTGATTCAAATTGTCAAAATTAAAGAAGAATAAGATTAACAATCGAATAACCCGGGTTTTAATCTGTTGTTACGTATCATATTTGTCGTAGCTGTTGTTCTTGCTTCATGGTGGAGGTGTTGTTCTTGTTACATGATGGAGGTGTTGTTCTTGTTACATGATGGAGGTGTTTCAGACGAAAAGAGTTCGAGAGTAAAAGTGAAAGAGTGTTATACAGAAATAAAAAATAAAAAGGCGTGCGGGGATTCGAACGCGGAACCTATATGCCCGTGTTTACCAATTTTTTCCGTACTTTAGTATTATACCCTTTCCGTCCTTATGTTATTACTTACTATATAACCTGTTAGTAAGATTTAAATAAAAGGGCAGATCTGATATTCCGCCATGCTACACCAAACCACCCAAAAAGGGGTCTTTCCTTTATATTAGTAAGATTTGAGATTTCAATCTCTGATCCACATTTTTGTGCATATACTGTGGTTCAACATAAGTTTTCTTATGTTTGAGCATGACCAATTAAATTGATCATTCTCTTGTGGTCAGTTTATTTGTTGCTCCGTAAGTTCTCTTATGACGAACATGACCAATTGAATTGATCGCTTTCTTGTGGTTAATTTAGTTGTGTAATTCCAATTGAATTAATCATGGGGTTTCTTGTGGTTAATTTAGTTGTGCATTTCGATTGGATTAATCATGGATTCTTTTATGGTTAATTCAATTGAATACTTTGTATTCAAATTCATGTTTTCATGTGATTTGGTTATGTCCAAAGAAATCCTTCTTTTCTTGTGAAAGTAAGGTCGCCTTTGTTGTTCTTTCGGGAATGGCATTTTACGGGGGAGTGTTCTTTTTGAACTTGTGCTTAATTGCTAAATCTTTGTGGGGAGTGCGGCTGTGGAATATTATAGGGGTTATCTTGTATCTTTATAAACTCCTCGATGAATGCATTTAGCTTCGGCTTTATGATGGCATCTAAATAAGTTGATATGGTATTCTCTTTTGGTCATGAAGTATCTCTATGAAAATTTCATGAGGATCCCACTAGTTTTCGTACCTTTGCCAATTTATATTGACAAAAAGGAGGAGAATTAATGTGTAGTGTGATACTACAAATACATATGGTTTATGGATCATTATGTAAGGGGGATTGGTTTTCATGTCGACATGAAGTATTGACTAAGGGGGAGTGATACATATCATCATAGTATTGTTGTCGAAGTTGTGATACAATCGAACTTTGATGTTGTGTAATAATACTATGACACTATATAACAATGATTGAGAGCATTTGTTTTCTCATTGTTATCGCTACGGATCTTCAACAACTATGATGCTGAACTTACAACCTTTAGGATCATGGATTACTTGGAAGTGATGAAGATTTCGAGTCGCGTTGAAGATGCCAAGGAGATCAAGCATTTGGATGAGAAGCTACAATTTTTATTTATTTTGTAATCCATATTATTGATATTTTTGTCACTAAAATTGACAAAGGGGGAGATTGTAAGAGCACTGCTCGGTCGAGCTCGCATGCGTTGCTATCTCAAACATGTTTGTCAATGTTAGTGATCAAAACTATAAGTCTTGATTTCTAGCCTATTTATAGATGTCTCGGACTAGGACATAGTTTGTGTAGTTGAGCTTAGACTTCACGGCATTTATCAGTTGAAGACGGAGAACTATTAAGGAGAGCTTGTGGAACTTCATCGAAAAAAAGTATGTGGAGACTTAAACTCATCTATCACTTGGAAAGTCTATTTCTACTCTATCTCCTATATTGAGACATAAGTCGTGTTACGATATAGTTTTCTCTATACACATTTGAGATTTCGAGCTGAGTATATCTCACTTACATATTTCTCGAAATATGTATTGGTAAGCTTTCGCTTCGACCAAGTTCATCTTATATCATGAGAAAATTGCCGAGTAATGGTTTGTGTGATACAATCATTTGGTGTAAGACTTGGAATGTTTCGATAATGATTATTTCAATATCTTGAAAATTGCTTTAATGCTAATAGTGTGTGAAAACGGCTATTGTCATTATAAAAGAATGTTTCAATGATTGAAATAAAGAGTTTAGAATCTTGTAACCATCTTTGGATATAAGCATATTGTGTTCGCACATTAGTGTATAAGTCCAAAATCGGGAGCCTAAGGTATGCATACTTGTGTGTATACAAAAAGGTTGTAGGAGACTGGGTAAGTATGCGCACCCGTACGCATACTGGAGGAAGTTCACGTCCGTGAGTTTCTGCTGAGTTTGAAAACCAAAACCAAACTCATCAGGTTACCTAAAGTACGCGTACCCATACGCATACTGGCGGAAAGTTCACGTCCGTGAATTTCTGCTGAGTTTGAAAACTAAAACAAACTCAAATCCGGTTACTTAAGTACGCATACCCGTACGCATACTTAAGTGGTTACTTTATAAAATTGGTTGTACATGAACCTAAAACATTTATCAATAAGGAATGCAATCTTTGCAAACCGTGGCTATAATGTTCATGTATTGATTCGAGTGAATCAAACCGATTTTGCTTCAATTGTGTTCTTGTATAAATCCATGAGAATATAGCAATTGAACAACTCTTTAACGAGTTTCATTTGAGTCATTTGAACTAGTTATGGTTAAGATGAATAAGGTTGATATGAGAGTAATCATATGACTAACCTCGATAGGTTAACTATTTGTGAACCAACATGGTGTACACGTTTGGGTACGGTTACATAAACCTAAATGAGGGTACATTTCATTTGTGTGTAAATAGCTAAGTTCGATCTAACGGTTGAAAGATATTAGCTTGGTTGAATCAGGTTTTTCATCTAACGGTGAATATTGAATGCTTTGTTACCAAGGTAACTTGGATTGCAAACCCTGATTTGAAAACTATATAAAGGAGAACTCTAGCAACTGGGAAACCTAATCCCCACACCTCCTGTGTGTTACTAGTTGCATAACTAGAGTCGATTCTCCTTTAACCTTAGGTTTCTTCTCGAGACCCTGTAGGTTAACAACTTGAAGAATTCATTGGGATTGTGAAGCCAGACCCAACTATTCTCTTTGTAGTTGCGTGATCTGATCTTGATGTTTCTATCGTGATTGAGTGCAATTGTAAAATTGACTTGAGATTTATATCTTCGACAGGCGATATAGAAAAGTAGTCACAAACACCTTCGTCTCATCGTTTGTGATTCCACAATAATTTGTTTCGCTAGTCGATTAAGTTTATTCTGAGGTGATTGATAATACTAGGTTGTTCTTCGGGAATATAAGTCTGGTTTATCAATTGGTTCATGTTCATCTTGATTTATCAAAAGACGGAACAAAAAATCTTGGGTATTTCTGTGGGATTCAGATTTATTCAATCCTATAGACTTTTCTGTGTGAGACAAATTTGTTTATCAAGTCTTAGACTTTGGGTCGTAGAAACTCTTAGTTGTGGGTGAGATCAACTAAGGGAATCAAGTGTGTAGTATCCTGCTGGGATCAGAGACGTAAGGAGCACAACTGTACCTTGAATCAGTGTGAGATTGATTAGGGTTCAACTACAGTCCAGTCCGAAGTTAATTTGTAGTAGGCTAGTGTCTATAGCGGCTTAATACAGTGTGGTGTTCAATCTGGACTAGGTCCCGGGGTTTTTCTGCATTTGCGGTTTCCTCGTTAACAAAATTTTGGTGTCTGTGTTATTTCTTTTCCGCATTATATTTTGTTATATAATTGAAATATCACAGGTTGTGCGTTAAGATCAATCAATTAGAATATCCAACCTTTGGTTGTTGATTTACATTGATTGACAATTGAACATTGGTCTTTGGTATCGTCCAAGTAATTCCTCTTATATTCAATCGGGCTCGCAGATTTCCATTTGCTGATTGCGGAATGAATTAAGAGTTAGAAATATTAAACTCTTTGATATACTTTATGCTAGGTTGAGTCTGACTGTCTAGTGGATTCTCTAGAAAGTGTATTGGAGTAAGTCCTCTCAGATTGCCAAACGAATTGTTGGGTGTGGTTGTTAGACCCCCGCATTTTCAATTGGTATCAGAGCAGGCAAACACGTTAAAGTCCTTACAAGTCTGTGTTTGTAGCGATTTGATGATGGATGATATTATCTCTAAACACGCATCACCAGTTCACGAAAGCTTGGCTAAAAATCCTGATACACCTGAGGAATCGGTCACATCTTCTTCATCATTTAAACCCACTCTTAATTGGGAATCTCGTCTTGACGAACAATTAGATGAACTCTCTGATGAGAGCGATTTAGAAGAGGGACAAGATGTTGAAGAAGAAGTGTCACAGTACATCCTCCTCTTTGATCGTCTTTTAAAGAAAAAGAAGTCAACATCCTGCTTGGCTGAATTTCTAACTCCTCTCTGCGTTGAAAACAGAAAATTGAGAAAACTCTTTAAGGGTTATGATAGCTTATTACAAGCTACTCTTAAATATCGTAATGAAGATATATGTTCAAAAATTTCTGAATGTGATGATCTTCATCAGAATCTCCTTGTGTTGAAAGAAAGTCTTGCAGAAAGCGATGCAAGGTATGTCTCTCAACAAGAATGTTTCAACGTCAGAGAAAAGGATTTCTTCACACGGGAAAAACAATTGGAGACTGATCTTAGTACGACTCTTGAAAAGATCAAGGCATTAGAAGAGAATTTGAAAAAGTTAAATTCTTGCTCTACAAAACTATCTTCTATGCTTGGAGCTTGAAAAGAACATCGTGATACACGTGGTCTGAGCTATAAAGGTATAGAAGCTCCAAGTACAGGTAAGATGAGTTTTGTCAAGGCAAAAAACCCTTCTACTACCGTAGATGTATCTGATAATAAAGTCCGTGAGTCTACAAGGATGACTCGGTTGAGGACAAATAAAAATTCTCCTGTCAACTGCTATTATTGCAGAAAGAAAGATCATGTTGAAAGAAGATGTTACCTTCGTATACGGAATGAAAAACTTCACAACATTCTTATTTGGATGTCGAAAGAAGTCATTAAACCTGTTCCTCGGTGTTCAGTTACAAACTCATTCCACAATCATGAAAAAGGCTGCATTGAGGCTTTTTCTGATTATGAGCATAACATTTCTTCTACTTACAACTGTAAAAATGAACAATGTTGTGTGGATGGCTGATAATTCTGAAAGACCTGTAAGAAGAAAAAGGTGTCGAAGAAAGAAAAATTCTTCAAACTTCTCTCTTTCCCTCAATAATGATCTTGCTGATATTCCTGATTATATTCACATCAATAATCGTGTCTAGGAACTCAAGACCAGTATCAACGGTCTCAAGTGCAAGATCAAAAAGGCAAGGAAAGCAGCTGATCCAGGTAACTCTTGTCATTCTCCTAATAATTCTAGTATAGGGGAGGAGAGTAAAAAGGAGTATGTCAACACCACTGATGAACTTCATGTTCATCAATATACAACTTGACTATTCTTTTATGTGTACCCTCTCTATGGACAAATGGGAAGATACACATAACCCCCAACGAAGATCTTCTTCTTGACAAATGGTTTATGTTGTATTGTGATGACAATGTTCTCTCTTCCTATAGTTTGCTCCAAACAGTTTTATTTTAAAAATTATTTTCCTAATACCTTCTCAAGATACACTAGTTTCTCTTCCTAGAATGATAGTCGAGTCACCTTGTATCAATGATTCTTGTCATCTTCTCAACCTATTTGCTTCATCCGTTAATAGACTTTGCCTTGGGTCTTAATCATGTATCTGTGCACACTGGCCCGTTACCAAACATTTACAAGAAACCTTAGGTTTCTCTTGTGGGATTTTTCCTTTAAATATGAAAAAGCGGGGGTACAAGTACCACACCCAATATTTCGCTTAGTAATCTGTATGGACAAACTCCAATATACTTTTAAGAGAATCAACAAGACTCAATCTACAAAAAGTATATCAAAGGGTTTTAGCTCTCTTTCTCGATTCAATTCTTTCTCAAGCAAATAGAAATCTGTGAGTCTAATTGAATACAAGAGAAATCACTTGAACGGTACCAAAGACCAATGTTCAAGGATCAATCAATTTCAATCAATAACCAAAGGTCGGATTTCCAATTGATTGATCCAAACGCACAACCTGTGATATTTCAATTATATAACAAAATATAATGCGGAATAAAAATAACACAGACACCAGAATTTTGTTAACGAGGAAACCGCAAATGCAGAAAAACCCCGACACCTAGTCCAGATTGAACACCACATTGTATTAAGCCGCTACAGACACTAGCCTACTACAAACTAACTTCGGTCTGGACTGTAGTTGAACCCCAATCAATCTCACACTGATTCAAGGTACATTTGCGCTCCTTACGTCTCTGATCCCAGCAGGATACTACGCACTTGATTCCCTTAGCTGATCTTGAAAAAGTGGGGGGTACAACAACCACACCCAATATTTTTCTTAGCAATTTGTATGGAAAAACTCCAATATACTTTCTAGAGAATCAACTAGACAGTCGGACTCAATCTAGATAAAAAGTATATCAAAGAGTTTATATCTCAATCTCTCGACTTGATATATACTCAAGCAAATAGAAATCTACAAGTCTTTATCAAATACTAGAGAGATAACTTGGATGGTACCAAAGACCAATATCCAAGTGTCAATCAATTTAAATCAACAACCAAAAGGTCGAATATTCTAATTGATTGAACAACGCACAACCTGTGATATTTCAATTATATAACAAAATATAATGCGTAAAAGAAATAACACAAACACCAGAATTTTGTTAACGAGGAAACTGCAAATGCAGAAAAACCCCGGGACCTAGTCCATATTGAACACACACTGTATTAAGCCGCTACAGACACTAGCGTACTCCAAATTAACTTCGGTCTGGACTGTAGTTGAACCCCAATCAATCTCACACCGATCCAAGGTACAGTTATGCTCATACGTCTCTGATCCCAGCAGGATGCTACGTACTTGATTCCCTTAGCTGATCTCACCCACAACTAAGGGTTGCTACGACCCAAAGTCGAAGACTTTAATAAACAAATCTGTATCACAGAGAAAAGTCTATGGTAATAGATAAATTCGTCTCCCATGAATATACCTACGAGTTTTGTTCCTTTTTTTGATAAATCAAGGTGAACATGAACCAATTGATACACCAGACTTATATTCCCGAAGAACAACCTAGTATTATCAATCACCTCACAATAATCTTAATCGACGCAGCGAAAAAAGATATTGCAGAATCACAAACGATGAGACGAAGTGTTTTTGATTTCTTTTATATCTTGCCTATCGGAGATATCAATCTCAAGCCAATTATTACAATTGTACTCGTACGATGGAAACAACAAGATAAGATCACGCAACTACAAGAAAGTAGTATCGGTCTGGATTCACAATCCCAATGAAGTCTTTAAGTCGTTAACCTGGTTTAGAAGAAGAAACCAAAGGTTAAAGGAGAATCGACTCTAGCTTAGCACAACTAGTATCATACAGAAGGTGTGGGGATTAGGTTTCCCAGTTGCTAGAGTTCTCCCTTATATAGTCTTTCAAATCAGGGTTTGCAATCAATGATAACTTGGTAACAAAGCATTCAATATTCACAGTTAGATGAAGACCTGATTAGATTCAAGCTAATATCTTTCAACCTTTAGATCGAAAACTAGCTTGTTACACATAAATGAAATGCATGTTTCTAGGCTTGTGTAACCGTACCCAAACTTGTACATTTGTTGGTTCAATAATAGTCAACCAAATGGTTAGCCATATGATCACTTTCATATCAACCATATTCTTCTTCACCATAACTAGTTCAAGTGACTCAAATGAACTAGTTAGAGAGTTGTTCAATTGCAAGGAAATCTTATGTAACTACACAAGACACAATTGAAGCAAAAAAGATTTGATTCACTCGAATCGGTTCATGAACTATATAGATACGGTTTGCAATTTGCATTCCTTAGTTTATATAAGAATAAATTCACAAACATCGTTTTTAGATATAACCTACTCAAGTTCGCGGACTTAAGTTCCCGGACGGAGTTCACAAACTCCATCAGAATTTCTCGGGACGAGAACTTCCGCCAGTTCGCGGACTAAGTTCGCGGACTTGGCTCACACCACCATTCCGGTTCTCTTGATCAACAAAGTTCGCAAACTTCGGTTCAAGGAATAAAGACTTACACATATCTGTGTTTCCACAACAATGCTTATATCCTCTAATGGTTATATTATCTAAACTCTCATTTCAATCATTAAAACATTCTTAGAGGACGTTGATATTCTATAGTTGTTATTCACAAACTATTTTTCGTCAAAGTAAGCAATTTTCAAAGTGATTGAAACTTGTCATGACTTTCGTCACTAGGTAAAGATGAACTTGGCTAAAGCGAAAGCTTACCAACACATATTTCGAGAAATAGATAGACGAGATAAACTCGACTCGAAATAGCAAATGTGTATAATCTAAGTCTATATAGCAAAACGACTTTTGTCTCAATATAGGAGATAAATAGACTTTTAAGTGATAGATAAGTTCAAGTCTCCACATACCTTTTAGTCGATGAAGATCCATCGTTTCCTTGAGTAGCCCTTCGTCTTGTATGATGATTGCCATGGAGTTCGTGAGCTCAACTACACTTTCTATCCTAGTCTGAGACCTTAGCTATAGTAGACTAGAAATCAAGACTTATAGTTTTTATCACTAACATTGACAAACATGCTTGAGATAGAAACGCATGCGAGTTCGACCGAGCAATGCTCTAACAATATCCCCCTTTGTCAATTTTAGTGACAAAACTATCAATACATATGGAATACAAAATATAAATAAATTAACTTTTGTAGCTCCTATTCCACATGTCTAATCTTCAACATTACTCGAAATCTTCGTCACTTCCAAGTACTCCAATGATCCCAAAGGTTGTAAGTTCAGCATCATCGTTGTTGAAAATCCGTAGATATAACAACGAGAAAACAAGAGTTCTCAATCATTGTTATACAGTGTCATAGTATCATTACACATCATCAAAGTTCAATTGTATCACAACTTCAACAATAATACTATGGTGATATGTATCACTCCCCCTTAGTCAATACTCCATCTCACATGGAAACCACTCCCCCTTACATAATGATCTGAAAACCATATGTATTTGTAGTGTGAACTACATATTAATTCTCCTCCTTTTTGTCAATAAAATTGGCAAAGGTACAAGAACAGGATCCTAATGAAATTTCCGAAAGAGACATTTCATAACCAAAAGAAAGAAACACATATCATCTTATTTAGATGCATTCATAAAGCCAAAGCTAGATGCATTCATAAAGGAGTTTATAAAGATACAAAATAACCTCTATAATATTCCACAGCCACACTCCCCACAAAGATTTGGCAATTAAGCACAAGTTCAATTAAGAATTATCCCCCATAAAATGTTATTCCCGAAAGAACAACAAGAGCGACCTTAATTTCGAAAGAAAAGAAGGATTTCTTTGGACATAACAAATCAGATACAAGTATGAATTTGAATCCAAAAAACTCAATTTATTTAACCACAAGAGAACCCATGATTAATTTAATCGAAAGATGCTCAACATAAGTGAACTTATGGAGACTCAAAAATATACAATTAGATTAATCACTAGAGAACCCATAATTAATCTAATCGAAATACTCAACCAAACTAATCACAAAAGTAATCAATTTAATTGGTCATGCTCATTATAAGAAAACTTACGGAGCAACAACTAAATAACCAAACAAGATGATTAATTTAGTTGAATATGCTCGACATAAAGTATCTCGCGGAACAATAACTAAGCTAATCATAAAAATAATCAACTTGGCTATTTTAGTGCTCAACATAAGACACTTTATGGAGCCTCATAGTAATACATAAAATATGGATCAGGGAAGATCAATACTGCGAAATACACAAGGATTCATTTTATTTTCCATCACTATTCGCATAACGACATTCAATAAACATAATCCTTGCAAACAAAAGATTTTAACCCATCTTCCATCAATAAATGACATAATAAGCTTAACTTTTGTATTTGTCAAAATTCTATTCAGTCTTTTATCAATACATGCATATCGACATAGGAAAGACTTTACTTTTGACATGGTATGGAACAATCATAGTTCACGGACGCAAACACATATATCCCATAACAATATTGCAATATATAAAAACATAAAGATCAATACTGCAAAAATCATCTTCCAAACAAATTTAGAATTTAAACCAATAAATCTAAAAACATGAAGATGAAAACGTTGGACATAGCTATGTGTAATCACAATAATGGCTATTCCAAACTCTAGTTATTCTTCTGAAAAAAACAAGAAAAAGTAGAAGATTTACTAGGCAAATAAACTCCTATAAAGCATTTCACTTACTTTGAATACTCTTCTCGTATTCTCTGTATTCATCAAGCTCATCTTCGATCAGATCAATTCTAGACTCCAGATGATCCATCTTTTCTTCAAATTTCTTGGAAGAAGTTTCATGTTCACTTTTTAGGGAACGACTTGTTCCAAAACAAGATTCATGGTTAAAGAGAGCTTATCAAAATGAGAAACAGAGACGTTCCCGTCCAAAGAAGAGTCATGAAGATCAGAGCTCATCGCATTATCAGAAGAATCAAACCGTATCTTCTTAGATGGAAAGAGAACAGTCCAAACATCACTTTCCTTACTTGAAAGACTTGAAGGGACATGATAGAAGAGATATATGAAATGTTTATACAAGGGAGAAAAACTTCATTTAAATAGGAACTGAGGATACGGGATAAATATCCAAGATAACCTTTGACCAAAACCCTAAAGGATTATCCTCTGAACGAGTCTTAAGAAGAAAATCCGTCTGAAAGCAAAACAGTTCTAGGCTAAAACAATAAAAGAAATAACTTATCACAACCCTCTTGAAGATCATGATTTTTGTCTAAGAGGGATAGACAAGAATCATTAAAACAGTATTACAAACTGTAGTTGTTCCAATCCTCTGCAGGACTGGGTGACTTCTTTCGAGGGGATGAAGTATTTGATATACTTTGTTTTCGTAAACTATGTATTCTTTTTGAAATCTCTTTTACAAAAGATGAGGGTTTTGTATGAGATTTCTTTTTCTTTTTCTGCAAACGACGTTTGATAGAGGAGTACTTTTCCTGTTTAAAAGTGTCACAGGTTTTAGGATGATCCTGATGATCACATGAGGAAATCTTGAGATTAAATAAATCCTTGTGATCTTCTGTATGATTCTTGTCGTCAAGGTGACTTACGAATGATATAGAATCAGGAGAAATTTGATGGCAATACAAGGTCGTCTTGTAAGAATCACGATTGTTCATATCCAGTTTTAAGTTATACAATTGGCATTCCATATTTTCAATTCTTTTAATTAAGACTTCCTGTTCAAGTTGAAGTATTTCTGAGGAAGTAAGATTGTTTAATCATGGAATGATCGGGACTGTTAGGAAGACACACGTGATTATCAGCAAATAGATTAAGAGAACCATCATATATTTCATCCTCTGGACAGTAGTCAAGAGTAGACATCCATGCTTTAGTTATCTCGCTTTTCTCCGTATCAGGATGAATAGAAGCATTGTGAATATTTCTATAGAATTGTTGACATAGTTTTTTTGAACCTTTTTATTGATTGATTGACCTTTCTTTTGAGACTTTCTTTTCCTCTGTCTAAGAGATTTCTTAAGTTGTTGTATAAACAGTCCCAAGGTTAAATTAAAGAAATTCTCATTTCTTTTGTCAGTCAATTTAGAACGTCGAGACTTACGATCAGATGCAGCAACAAGATTGTTAGCCAGATGATGTTTCTCTCTTTGTTCAAGTTCAAGATCGAAAATTTTCAACTTTCCAATAAGGGAACTTCTTGATAGAGTATCAAGGTTATTTCCTTCAATGATGGCATGCTTTTTAGAGTCGTATCTAGATGGCAGCGATCTGAAAATTTTCATCACAATGTCCTTTTCAGGAATAGTCTTACCCAATGCAAAAGATGCATTAACAATTTCAGACACTCTGTGATTAAACTCATCAAATGTATCTTCATCTTCCACATGAAGATTTTCCCAATCGAAATTAAGGTTTTGAAGCCTAACTTCCTTTTCACTGGAGTTACCTTCGAATACGGTTTCTAAGATATCCCACGCATCTTTAGACCTCGTGCAAATTTGATACATGGTACTGAAGATTTGGGGTATGGCATGTATAATGGCATTCAAACCGTCGGAATTTTGCTTTTCAGCATTTATCTCGGAAGGGGTGTATTCACCAATATCCTTGGGAACGTTTACATCTCCATCTGCCACGACGAGAGCATTATAGCCATTAACAACATATACCCATGATTTAAAATCACGTGCTTGAAGAAAAGCTCGCATCGCAATTTTCCACAACAAGTAATTAGAGCCATCGAAGACTGGTGGTACGTTAATTGAGATAGCACCTCTGTCCATAGAGTCAGATCGCTACAAACACATACTAGTAAGGTCTTAAACGTGTTTGCCTGCTCTAATACCAATTGAAAAAGTGGGGATACAACAACCACACCCAATATTTCGCTTAGCAATCTGTATGGAAAAACTCCAATATACTTTCTAGAGAATCAACTAGACAGTCAGACTCAATCTAGATAAAAAGTATTCAAAGAGTTTATATCTCAATCTATCGACTTGATATATACTCAAGCAAATAGAAATCTGTGAGTCATTATCAAATACTAGAGAGATAACTTGGATGGTACCAAACACCAATATCCATGTGTCAATCAATTTAAATCAACAACCAAAAGGTCGAATATTCTAATTGATTGAACAACGCACAACCTGTGATATTTCAATTATATAACAAACTATAATGCGGAAAACAAATAACACAGACACCAGAATTTTGTTAACGCGGAAACCGCAAATGCAGAAAAACCCCGGGACCTAGTCCAGATTGAACACACACTGTATTAAGCCGCTACAGAAACTAGCCTACTCCAAATTAACTTCGGTCTGGACTGTAGTTGAACCCCAATCAATATCACACTGATCCAAGGTACAATTATGCTCCTAAGTCTCTGATCCCAGCAGGATGCTACGTACTTGATTCCCTTAGCTGATCTCACCCACAACTAAGAGTTGCTACGACCCAAAGTCGAAGACTTTAATAAACAAATTTGTATCATACAGAAAAGTCTACGATAATAGATAAATCCGTCTCCCACGAATATACCTACGAGTATTGCTCCGTCTTTTGATAAATCAAGGTGAACAGGAACCAATTGATAAACCGGACTTATATTCGCGAAGAACAGCCTAGTATTATCAATCACCTTACAATAATCTTAATTGACGCAGCGAAAAAAGATATTGCGGAATCACAAACGATGAGACAAAGTGTTTGTGATTTCTTTTATATCTTGCCTATCGGAGATATCAATCTCAATCCAATTATTACAATTGTACTCGTATGATAGAAACATCAAGATCAGATCACACAACTACAAGAAAATAGTATCGGCCTGGCTTCACAATCCCAATAAAGTCTTTAAGTCGTTAACCTGGTTTAGAAGAAGAAACCAAAGGTTAAAGGAGAATCGACTCTATCTTAGCACAACTAGTATCACACAGAAGGTGTGGGGATTAGGTTTCCCAGGTGCTAGAGTTCTCCCTTATATAGTCTTTCAAATCAGGGTTTGCAATCAATGTTAGCTTGGTAACAAAGCATTCAATATTCACCGTTAGATGAAAACCTGATTAGATTCAAGCTAATATCTTTCAATCGTTAGATCAAAAACTAGCTTGTTATACACAAATAAAATGCACGTTTTTAGGCTTGTGTAACCGTACCCAAATTTGTACATTTGTTGGTTCAACAATAGTCAACCAAATGGTTAGACATATGATCACTTTCATATCAACCATGTCCTTCTTCAGCATAATTAGTTCAAATGACTCAAATGAACTAGTTAGAGAGTTGTTCAATTTCAAGGAAATCTTATGTAACTACACAAGACACAATTGAAGCAAAAACGATTTGATTCACTCGAATCGGTTCATGAACTATATAGCCACGGTTTGCAATTTGCATTCCTTAGTTTATATAAGAATAAGTTCACAAACATCGTTTTTAGATATAACCTACTCAAGTTCGCGGACTTAAGTTCCCGGACGGAGTTCACAAACTCCAGCAGAATTTCTCGGGACGAGAACTTCCACCAGTTCGCGGACTTGGCTCACGCTACCATTCCGGTTCTCTTGATCAACAAAGTTCGCAAACTTCGGTTCAAGGAATAAGGACTTATACATATATGTGTTTCCACAACAGTACTTATATCCTCCAATGGTTATATTATCTAAACTCTCATTTCAATCATTGTAACATTCTTAGAGGAAGTTGATATTCTATAGTTGTTATTCACAAACTATTTTTCATCAAAGTAAGCAATTTTCAAAGTGATTGAAACTTGTCATGACTTTCGTCACTAGGTAAAGATGAACTTGGCTAAAGCGAAATCTTAGCAACACATATTTCGAGAAATAGATAGACGAGATAAACTCGGCTCGAAATAGAAAATGTGTATAATCTAAGTCTATATAGCAAAACGACTTTTGTCTCAAGATAGGAGATAAATAGACTTTTGAGTGGTAGATAAGTTCAAGTCTCCAAATACCTTTTAGTCAATGAAGATCTACCGGTTCCTTGAGTAGTCATTCGTCTTGTATGATGATTGCCATGGAGTTCTTGAGCTCAACTACACTTTTTATCCTAGTCCGAGACCTTAGCTATAGTAGACTAGAAATCAAGACTTATAGTTTTGATCACTAACATTGAAAAACATGCTTGAGATAGCAACGCATGCGAGTTCGACCGAGCAATGCTCTAACAGATCTCACCCACAACTAAGAGTTGCTACGACCCAAAGTCGAAGACTTTAATAAACAAATCTGTATCACACAGAAAAGTCTACAGAATAGATAAATTTGTCTCCCACAGATAAACCTACAAGTTTTATTCCGTCTTTTGATAAATCAAGGTGAACAGGAACCAATTGATAACCCGAACTTATATTCCCGAAGAACAACCTAGTATTATCAATCACCTCACAATAATCTTAATCGACGCGGCGAAAGAAAAAATTATGGAATCACAAACGATGAGACGAAGATGTTTGTGACTACTTTTCTATCTTTCCTATCGGAGATAAAGATCTCAATCCAATCGTTACGATTGTACTCAAAATGATAGAATCAGCAAGATCAGATCACACAAATACGAGAAAGTAGTATCGGTCTGGCTTCACAATCCCAATGAAGTCTTTAAGTCGTTAACTTGGTTTTTAAGAAGAAACCAAAGGTTAAAGGAGAACCGACTCTAGCTAATACAACTAGTATCACACATGAGGTGTGGGGATTAGGTTTCCCAGTTGCCAGAGTTCTCCCTTATATAGTCTTTCAAATCAGGGTTTGGAATCAATGTTAGCTTGGTAACAAAGCATTCAATATTCACCGTTAGATGAAAACCTGATTATATTCAAGCTAATATCTTTCAACCGTTGGATCGAAAACTTAGCTTGTTACACACAAATGAAATGTACTATTTTGGGTTTATGTAACTGTACCCAAACATGAACATTTGTTGGTTCAACAATAGTTAACCAAGTGGTGAGCCATATGAGCACTTTCATATCAACCATGTTCTTCTTCACCATAACTAGTTCAAATGACTCAAATGAACTAGTTAGAGAGTAGTTCAATTGCAAGGAAATCTTATGTAACTACACAAGACACAATCGAAGCAAAAACGATTTGATTCATTCGAATCGGTTCATGAACTTTATAGCCACGGTTTGCATTTATCATTCCTTAGATAATATAAATAAGTTCGGAAACAATCGTCTTTAGATATAACCAGCTTAAGTTCGCAGACTTAGTTCGCGGACTTAAGTTCCCGGAAGGAGTTCTCAAACTCCAGCAGATTTTCTCGAGTCTAGAACTTCTGCCAGTTCGTGGACTGGGTTCGTGGACTGAGTTCACGACTCTTGTTCCGGTTCTCTTGATCAACAAAGTTCGAAAACTTCGGTTTAAGGAAAAATGACTTATACATATATGTGTTGCCACACAATGCTTATATCCATCATTGGTTATTTAACCTAAACTCTCATTTCAACCATTGAAACATTCTTAGAGGTCATTTCGTCAAAGTAAGCAATTTTCAAGGTGATTGAAACGTGTCATGACTTTCATCACTAGGTAAAGATGAAGTTGGACAAAGCAAAAGCTTACCAACACATATTTTGAGAAACATATAGGCGAGATAAACTCGGCTCGAAATAGCAAATGTGTATAATCAAAGTTTATATAGCAAAATGACTTTTATCTCAGAATAGGAGATAGAGTAGATAGACTTTTGAGTGATAGATAAGTTCAAGTCTCCACATACCTTTTAGTTGATGAAGATCCACCAATTCCTTGAGTAGTCCTTCGTCTTGTATAATGATTTCCATGGAGTTCTTGAGCTCAACTACACTTTCTATCCTAGTCCAAGACTTAGCTATAGTAGACTAGAAATCAAGACTTATAGTTTTGATCACTAACATTGACAAACATGCTTGAGATAGAAACGCATGCGATTTCGACCGAGCAATGCTCTAACAAAATATGTATCAAGTCTTTGATATACATATATACTGGTTCGGTAACGCCAAGAGCTTTTCTGGGATTGATTGAACAAGTGCGTGATGGAAGGAAGCAAAAAGGAAGACAACTTTGATGATGTAACCTTTGAACTTGATGATGATCCCATTCCCGTTATTTTCTATAAAGCAATTGATAATGAAAAAGATCTTCCAATCCAGATGTTTGCTCAATTGGTTGGAAATCTTCTTCAAGATTTTGAGGTCGTGCGTGAACATCTCGAGATTGCATCAAAGAATCTAGTGTTTTTTAAGGGGGGGCTAAAGAAAGCAACTGATGAACTTGCTCTTGTCCGTTTCATGGTTGCTAATCTCGTATGAGTTTATATGTCTAGTAAATCTTCTTTTTATATTTTTAGAAGAATAACTAGGGTTTGGAATAGCCATTATTGTGAGTACACATAGCTATGTCCAACGATTTTCATCTTCAATGTTTTTAGATTTATTTATTTAAATTCTAAGTTATTTGGAAGATGATTTTTTTTAGTTTTAATCTTTATGATTTTATATATTGCAAAGTGTTATCGGATATGTTGTTTACGTCCGTGAACCTGTGACTGTCCCATACTTGTTCAAAAATTATCTTTATTATGTCGGTATGAAAGTATTGATAGAAGATAGAATGAACTTTTGACATTACAAAAGTTAAAGCCTTTTATGTCATTGTTTTGATGGACGAAATGATAAAACTTTTGTTTACAAGGATTAAGTCTATTGTATCTCATTGTGTAAATAGTGATGAAAAATAAAATGAATCTTTGTCTATTCCGCAGTATTGGTCAATCTCTGATCCACATTTTTGTGCATATACTGTGGTTCTCCATAAGTTTTCTTATGTTTGAGCATGACCAATTGAATTGATCATTCTCTTGTGGTCAGTTTATTTGTTGCTCCGTAAGTTCTCTTATGACGAGCATGACCAATTGAATGGATCGCTTTCTTGTGGTTAATTTAGTTGTGTAATTCCAATTGAATTAATCATGGGTTTTCTTGTGGTTAATTTAGTTGTGCATTTCGATTGGATTAATCATGGATTCTTTGATGGTTAATTCAATTGAATACTTTGGATTCAAATTCATGTTTTCATGTGATTTGGTTATGTCCAAAGAAATCCTTCTTTTCTTGTGAAAGTAAGGTCGCCTTTGTTGTTCTTTCGGGAATGGCATTTTACGGGGGAGTGTTCTTTTTGAACTTGTGCTTAATTGCTAAATCTTTGTGGGGAGTGCGGCTGTGGAATATTATAGGGGTTATCTTGTATCTTTATAAACTCCTCGATGAATGCATTTAGCTTCGGCTTTATGATGGCATCTAAATAAGTTGATATGGTATTCTCTTTTGGTCATGAAGTATCTCTATGAAAATTTCATGAGGATCCCACTAGTTTTCGTACCTTTGCCAATTTATATTGACAAAAAGGAGGAGAATTAATGTGTAGTGTGATACTACAAATACATATGGTTTATGGATCATTATGTAAGGGGGATTGGTTTTCATGTCGACATGAAGTATTGACTAAGGGGGAGTGATACATATCATCATAGTATTGTTGTCGAAGTTGTGATACAATCGAACTTTGATGTTGTGTAATAATACTATGACACTATATAACAATGATTGAGAGCATTTGTTTTCTCATTGTTATCGCTACGGATCTTCAACAACTATGATGCTGAACTTACAACCTTTAGGATCATGGATTACTTGGAAGTGATGAAGATTTCGAGTCGCGTTGAAGATGCCAAGGAGATCAAGCATTTGGATGAGAAGCTACAATTTTTATTTATTTTGTAATCCATATGTATTGATATTTTTGTCACTAAAATTGACAAAGGGGGAGATTGTTAGAGCACTGCTCGGTCGAACTCGCATGCGTTGCTATCTCAAGCATGTTTGTCAATGTTAGTGATCAAAACTATAAGTCTTGATTTCTAGCTTATTTATAGATGTCTCGTACTAGGACATAGTTTGTGTAGTTGAGCTTAGACTTCACGGCATTTATCACTTGAAGACGGAGAACTACTAAGGAGAGCTTGTGGAACTTCATCGAAAAAAAGTATGTGGAGACTTAAACTCATCTATCACTTGGAAAGTCTATTTATACTCTATCTCCTATATTGAGACATAAGTCGTGTTACGATATAGTTTTCTCTATACACATTTGAGATTTCGAGCTGAGTATATCTCGCTTACATATTTCTCGAAATATGTGTTGGTAAGCTTTCACTTTGACCAAGTTCATCTTATATCATGAGAAAATTTCCGAGTAACAACTTACATGGTTTGTGTGATACAATCATTTGGTGTAAGACTTGGAATGTTTCTATAATGATTATTTCAATATCTTGAAAATTGCTTTAATGCTAATAGTGTGTGAAAACGGCTATTGTCATTATAAAAGAATGTTTCAATGATTGAAATAAAGAGTTTAGAATCTTGTAACCATCTTTGGATATAAGCATAGTGTGTTCGCACATTAGTGTATAAGTCCAAAATCGGGAGCCTAAGGTATGCATACTTGTGTGTATACAAAAAGGTTGTAGGAGACTGGGTAATTATGCGAACCCGTACGCATACTGGCGGAAGTTCACGTCCGTGAATTTCTGCTGAGTTTGAAAACCAAAACCAAACTCATCAGGTTACCTAAAGTACGCGTACCCATACACATATTGGCGGAAGTTCACGTCCGTGAATTTCTGCTGAGTTTGAAAACTAAAACAAACTCAAATCCGGTTACTTAAGTACGCATACCCGTACGCATACTTAAGTGGTTACTTTCTAAAATTGGTTGTACATGAACCTAAAACATTTATAAATAAGGAATGAAATCTTTGCAAACCGTGGCTATAACGTTCATGTATTGATTCGAGTGAATCAAACCGATTTTGCTTCAATTGTGTTCTTGTATAAATCCATGAGAATATAGCAATTGAACAACTCTTTAACTAGTTTCATTTGAGTCATTTGAACTAGTTACGGTTAAGATGAATAAGGTTGATATGAGAGTAATCATATGGCTAACCTCGGTTAACTATTTGTGAACCAACATGGTGTACACGTTTGGGTACGGTTATATAAACCTAAATAAGGGTACATTTCATTTGTGTGTAACAAGCTAAGTTCGATCTAACGGTTGAAAGATATTAGCTTGGTTGAATCAGGTTTTTCATATAACGGTGAATATTGAATGCTTTGTTACCAAGGTAACTTGGATTGCAAACCTTGATTTGAAAACTATATAAAGGAGAACTCTAGCAACTGGGAAACCTAATCCCCACACCTCCTGTGTGTTACTAGTTGCATAACTAGAGTCGATTCTCCTTTAACCTTAGATTTCTTCTCGAGACCCTGTAGGTTAACAACTTGAAGACTTCATTGGGATTGTGAAGCCATACCCAACTATTCTCTTTGTAGTTGTGTGATCTGATCTTGTTGTTTCTATCGTGATTAAAAACAATTGTAAAATTGGCTTGAGATTTACATCTCTGATAGGCAAGATAGAAAAGTAGTCACAAACATCTTCGTCTCATCGTTTGTGATTCCACAATAATTTGTTTCGCTAGTCGATTAAGTTTATTCTGAGGTGACTGACAATACTAGGCTGTTCTTCGGGAATATAAGCTTGATTTATCAATTGGTTCATGTTCACCTTGATTTATCAAGAGACAGAACAAAAACTCTTGGGTATTTATGTGGGAGACAGATTTATTCAATCCTATAGACTTTTCAGTGTGAGACAAATTTGTTTATCAAGTCTTCGACTTTGGGTCGTAGCAACTCTTAGTTGTGGGTGAGATCAGCTAACGGAATCAAGTGCGTAGTATCCTGCTGGGATCAGAGACGTAAGGAGCGCAACTATACCTTGAATCAGTGTGAGATTGATTAGGGTTCAACTACAGTCCAGTCCGCAGTTAATTGGTAGTAGGATAGTGTATGTAGCGGCTTAATACAGTGTGGTGTTCAATCTAGACTAGGTCCCGGGGTTTTTCTGCATTTGCGGTTTCCTCGTTAACAAAATTCTGGTGTATGTGTTATTTCTTTTCAGCATTATATTTTGTTATATAATTGAAATATCACTGGTTGTGCGTTAAGACCAATCAATTAGAATATCCAACCTTTGGTTGTTGATTTACATTGATTGACACTTGAACATTGGTCTTTGGTACCGTTCAAGTAATTTCTCTTATATTCAATCGGGCTCGCAGATTTCTATTTGATGATTGGGGATTGAATTAAGAGTTAAAGATATTAAACTCTTTGATATACTTTATTCTAGATTGAGTCTGATTATCTAGTTGATTCTCTAGAAAGTGTATTGGAGTAAGTCCTCTCATATTGCCAAACGAATTGTTGGGTATGGTTGTTAGACCCCCGCATATTCAGTTTTCTTAGTTTGTAAGACTGATAGCATTGTCTTGTATTTCGAATATAGTAGTTCTATATTTCTCTAAATCAATTCGAAACATTCCTGAATAATACCAATGACACATATCATTGTTCCAGGCTATTTTTGAATGATAAAATTGAATCAAGATTTGGTTTCGAACAATAAATTGTTCCCCACCGAATTTGATCAAGTATGAATAAATGTTCATTAAGCTTGGTCATTATATTTCGAGAAATTCGTAAACTAAATAATTAGTTCTCGACTCAATATTCTTGTCTATGCAAGCTAGTCTAATTAGTTTTGCGACAATGTCTCAAAGATAGGAAGGTGAATATAACTTGAGAAATAGGTGGTTCAGTCTTCACTTACTTTTTGTCGATGAAGTTCTCCAAAAGCTTCGGTTGATCTTCTCCTTCAAACGGTCGAACGCAAATGATGACTGGATCGTTCTCAACTCCACTTTCCTAAACCGAGACTTAACTAACTGTAGAGTAGAAATTAAGATATAGTTTTGACAACTAAATCTGACAACAAGCTTGATATAGTAACACTTGTGAGTTCGAACGAGCAATGCTCTAACATAAGTATTTCGACCGATCGATACTCTAAGTTGGATAATTATGAAATTAATTTCTTTCATGTAGTAAAAACATAATTAAACTCACCATGTCATGTTGATCTTTGCTCCATTCCTATTGGTGTGTTCTTACGACGTAAAGCCCATATGTCATAATTGTCTCCTACACACCTAGATCCATAAAAGAGAGTCATTTTAAGTCGGGTGTTACCACATCAATAACTGTGAGTCCAAAATGTAATGACTCGATGTGGGTATCAACAAATCTTGTGCTCTAACAACATATTCTCCATGCCTATCTGACTCTTAAGTAAGAGGCCAAGTTAAGCATGCTCTTAGATTTTTCTAATCATCATGTTGATATTGGAATTAGGCATGAAAGAAAACCTGTCCCATTATCATTATCCTAGTTAATTTTCAAAATTATTCAGGTAACATTATGCAACTTGGTATGATACATATTCACATCGGATTATGTATCAATTGACCAATTTTCACAATTAATGGTTGAGTAATCTCTTTATTAAAGACTTATCTGCAAGTCTTAGTGGCAATATCTAAGTTTTCTTTTGATTTTTTTTAGATGTTTTAGCCATTTACTTCAAAATATCTATTGGTCCCGGAACCGGTCAAGCCCATTAAGGTCAATATATGGTCCGCGGGTATGCAAACTTCTTATAGCTATTCTTTTCAACTGTTCACTAACGGGTGGAGAATATCATACCTAGGTTCATGAAACCGGTGACATATCTATTGAAGTTGAAGTGTGTTCTACAATTTTTATACCATTCTTCTTTGAATTCTTCAAGAAGGGTGTCAATTGAGATGATCATTCTCATAAATGGGATCTTTCAAGTAAGATATATCTTCTTTTTCCTCAAAATTTACTATTTTCAGTAATCGTGGTTAGAATCAAAGGGAATGCTGGGAAATCCAAGAAAACTTCAACGGTATCCACTCAAATTGCATAAGTTCTCAAAGAAAAAGGTGATTCATCTAATCAATCATCGTATAATATTTTCTTTGTTAATGAAGATTATTCCGAAACCTATGTAAAAATTCTTTTTAGAGGTTTCATATTAGAAAATAAGTTGGTCAAGGAATTTGTTCATGTTAATGAATTATCTTGTTTGTAAAGTATAATCTTGGTGACATCTTCGATGGTCATGGTGAATGATTTTACATTTTCACAAGAGTATTCTATGCTAACATTCATGATGTTGATTTTAAAAAAAAAAATCTATAGAACCATGATTGGAAGAAAAGTTATTGAAGTTGATAGAGAGTTGTTGGCAAAAGTTATAAGTTTCCCTATGGGAAGTATCTCCTTTCCTATACCAAGGGAAGAAAAGCCTTCATGTGAAACCATCTCAAATTAAATTATTGGTCGTAGTTTTGGTTGAAAAGATTGGAAATTCCCTACTAAAGATATTCCCATGAACTTGAAGATTTTTGGCAAGTTTGGGATCTGAAACATTTGTCCTTCCACCATTGAAGAAGCTCGATGGAGTCGAGAATTTGCTGAATTAATATACTATATTGAGTTGGAGGTTCAAGTGCGTTATGTGTGTGGTTGGATCATTCAAAAAATGGCCACCATGACCCTTTGTGACAAGAAATTAGGCTTTCCATGTCTTATTGTGAGGATTTATCGAGCCTTAAGAATTGCTCCAATTGGTACTTTTATTGGTACGCCCTCTCTCGTTCTCAAGACTAAATTCAATCGAATGAGAATGTGACAACAAGAGAAAAACAAAGTCCTTCTCCTCCTTCAATCGGTACTTGGATCCTACCCGCTTGAAATTTTTCTACAAAGTTCTCAAGAGTGTGCAAAAGGTGAATAACAAGGTAAACTGTGTGCAATAACAAATATGTTAGCTTGCTACAAAGTTTTCCAAAATTAAGGATGATATGGAGAAGATTCAAGACTCTTGGAAAGAATTGGAAAGTAAAGATGATGCTTAGCCCCTTTACCTTATTTTTTTGTTACTACGTAACTCCTTATAAGGATTTATTCATATTGTTTAAGGAGGATAACTAGAGTTTAGGTTGCATATTATTTGGTTACACTAGCTATTTCAAACAATGTCATCTTGCATGTTTAAAGTTTATTTACTTAGATTTTATTTTGGAAGATGAATCGCTATACCTAATCTTTATGGATTATATATATGTTATACAAGTGTATCACTACTCCTTTAGGGAACTTAGTTAACCTCAAGCTAAGTTGAGGGTAGAATCCTATTTTAGGAAGGAGTCGTTATGTAGGCAGAATTCCTAGTTTAGGAGGAGTACTAAATTGGGCAGTATTATTAGTTTAGGAAATATATTCCTAAAAGGTTTGGGTTTTTTTGTCGGCTAAGTACGACAGAAGGCTATATATAGGGAGGTTTTGCTTAAAGCTAAAACAGAGACCTAGAAAAAGTTTGTAGACAAACACTTATGTTATTGTAAAAACAATCTTAGTAAACAGTTTAAGGTTATCTACTGTTTAGAGAGACTGTGAGTGTAACAAAGAGAGAATTGTAATAGTTTTCTTGTTCATAATCCAGAAAAGATATTTATTCGAATTAATATCTTGCGCGTTCTTTTATAAGTCTCAGTCTATTATTTTTCTGAATTCCACCTTTATAATAATAGTCACTAAGGTATAAAGATCATACGTACCAATATGTATTGCTTATTTTGTGAGATTTATTCTTTGCTATCATATGTCTGGTGATTAGAACAAATATATCATATGTTTTCATAGGTTAAGCTCTTAACTCTTTGTGTTCATCATTGGATAAAAAATGAGCAAACTATTTTGAGAAATACAATATTGATCTTCCCACGATTACACTTTTGTGAATATATTACATAGGACTCCGTAAGATGGTCTCTAGTAATCGGCTTTCCACCTTGAATGTGTAACTGCTGGGAATAAGTTCGATAACTTTAATCTTTACGTTCATACATGGCTAGGGAAGATATAATTCTTATGTTGAGTCATATCACATAAATTTTCCGCTTTGTTCGTAACTGGCCTAGAGAATAATTTTTTTCGATTATTATTTTTCTCACGAAAATATTGTTTCTTAGTGTCTCTAACATTAAGATCGTTATTTTTACCTTCCTTGTTCGTAACTGGAGAGAAGAGAGAAAAAATTTAGGAATATTAGGATATAAATCTACTTTGTTCCTAACTAGCAAGTAAATTTGTTAATGTCCAAGAAAGTCCTTCTTATGACTAGAGAAAGGTCTCTCATGTTTCTCTTTCGAGGATGGCATCAAATGAGAGAGAGCTCAATTTAAACTTGTGTTTAATTGTTATATCTTTGTGGGGAGTGGGGCTGTGGGATTATAGGAGATGCTTGTACCTATATATCTCTTTGTTGAAGATGTTAAGTTTACTTGGTGGAATTGCCTAAATAAAAGCCAATATGTATTTACTAGTCTTGATAACTCTTTTTGTTTAATTCATTATGCTCCATATTTTTCGCCTTTGCCAATTTTGTTGGCAAAAAGGGGGAGAATTATTAAGTAGTATCTTACTGCAACATATGGATTTTCGGAGCATTATATAAGTGGGTGTGGATTATGAACTATAGGTTTTACGTATCATGCAAAGAAGTGAGTATTAACTAAGGGGTGAACATATAACTGTGGTATTGCTTCAAAGTTGTGATGCAATTGAATTTTAAGTAAGGTAACAATACTATGTTTTTGTATAAAAACCATTGAGTAGCGTGATTTTACATTCTAAAAAGCTCTATCCGAGTATTCTCATAAGTTTTTATTATTATGGATCTTCAACAACAAAAGTGATGAACGAACACATGCAGAACCATAGAAGAACATGGAGAAAGTAGAATTCAAGACGATGTTGAAGAACCAAGGAAATCAAGCATGATGAATTTTAAACTGAAAGATCGATTTATTTTGGATCCATATGCATTGGTAATTTTTTCACTAAAACTAACAAAGGGGAAATTGTTAGAGCAATGCTCGGTCGAACTCGCAAGTTTTGCTATCTCAAGCTTGATGCTAATGTTAGTTGCACAAAACTATATATTGATTTCTAGTCAACTAAAGTCAAGTCTCGGACTAGGTTTAGATGTTGGTAGTTGAGTATCAGAAATTACTGAATAACCCTCGAAGATTAAAGACTAAGCTCAAACGAAAACATTTGGAGAACTTCATCAATAAGAGGTACGTGAAAATTGAACCATTTTATTTACTCATATGAATTACCATTCAATCTATATGAAACTGTATATCGTGTGACTTCTTGTAGATTTAATGTTGCAAAGAAGAAATTTAGAGTCAAGCTTGTCTTGATAAACATCTCGAAATATGATTCAAGCAATGGATGTTTATAGGTCATTAACAATCCTATTTCAAAACAATTTATTGTTCAAGAACTGTGTTTGTGTCATACTGATCATTGGAAATTTCCTATGACATTTTGGAACATTTCAAAACATCAAAAGAGAGTTTCAAGAACTTAATAAAATATGGACTCAAGAAGGTACACGTGCCTAGAACGTATACCATAAGACATCTGAGTTTCCAGAATAAGTAGGTACACATACCTAGTACGCTTTTGCATTTGCGAATTGGGGACAACACACGTACATAGAATGCGCATTGTATTTGATCCGAGTTCGTGAAAAACCATAGTTGTATGCATACCTAGTATGTGTACAGTTTTTCCCTGAATTCACGAACTGGTCATAGGTACGCGTACCACTTTGCACACTACCTAGTACGAATTTGTATATGCTTATAAACCATTTTTCTAAATATATTTAGTATTGTTACAACTCTGATAAACATCTCTAGGCCATCATTGATCACTAAAACACTTGTATTGTACATCATGGTTCAAATCATAAATGTTTATATGAAAATGATATTGCATATAAGTTCGAAAGGCATATTTGTCAAGAACTGTCATTGCACACGGTTCGGCTTCTGGACCATAGTGTATATTCTTCTATGTAATTCTAAAACATATTTCTCACATGCTTACATGGAATCCTTACAAGAGTTTTACCTAAACAGAGAAAGTATTTGCCTGAATCTCAAGTTATCTTAGCTTGAAGTTTAAGCAACCTTAATCTTGAAAGTCTTTAAATAGAGAGACTCGAATAACTGAAAAATCAATTCCCCGACACTTCTGTGTCCTTGTTGTTTGCTAGAGTCGTCCTCTATTGACCTAGGTTTCCTCGAGAAACATAATTAGATCTACGACTTAAGGATTTCACTTAGAGATTCATGAATCCAGGTCTGACTACCTTTACCTTGATAATTCGTATATCCAGACCTTGTTCATTTTGTTATCGAGGTTTTAATAATCTCTTTTAGAAATGAGATAGATTAGAAATCGCAAATTTCTCTTCGAATCAGATTTTATGCTTCCTTAAAAATAAATATCTGAAAAACTATTCTTAAGTGATTAGTTTTAAGATTGTTCTTGAAAGGTGATTAAGAACTTATGCTTCACAACTAACTGAGTGTAAGTGTTTCGGATTTGTGAGTTTTTATAGCTTTGTCTATTACAAACATATTTCCAAGTGTCGATCTATTTGATCTAAAGAGAAATCAAATAGGCTTAACTATTAAAGGCAAATTGGTATTAAAAGTCTTCACTTAGGCGGAAACAACTCTTAGGACATAAAGAACGTCATCTAAAGGAATCAATTGTGTAGAGCCTTGCGAGGTTCAAGAGACGTAAGGATCACGACTGCAGTTGAATTGTTTGGCGGGTTTATTCGGTGTCAACCACATTCCAGTACGAAGTCTGATAACAGGCTAGTGTCTGTAGCGTCTTAATACGATTCGGTGTTCAAATATGGACGAGGTCTTGAGGTTTTTATGCAGGTGCAATTTTCCTTGTTTACAAAAGTTCTGGTGTCTTGTATGTTTTCCTTTTCCGCATTATATTATATCTTTATAATACGAATAACACAAGTAATACGTAATCAATTCTAGTAGATAAGTCCATATTAATTTTGTTCGATTACGATACTCGTTCTTGTAAAATTTGTATCTTGAAAGATAGATAACAAGTTTCATACTTGGAAGAATTCAGATTCAGATATTTCGATACGCTAGATTGATCCTCGACATTGATTTTTTGAGATAGTCCAAGTACTCTTCTTAACAATCAGGTTCATGGACACTTCTAGACTTTCTGATTGAGAAGAGGTAGAGATATAAAATCTATACATATATTGTCAAGGATCATTAAGTTGATCTACTTGCAAATTGTATTAGGTTTTGTCCATACAGGTTGCCGAACGAAAAACTTGGTGGTGTACTTGGTACCCTCTCCTTTTTACTGCTAGACCAAACTCTAAAGGTATCCCCCTAAGATGGATAATATTTAGTTCATAAGATGGAAAAGTATCCCACCACCACCACCATGAATGTGGCTTAGTCATCCTTCATGTGTGATGTGTTTATAGATGTACCAATATTCTCTATAGACAATTTGGGATGAGACATAGGAATACTCGTATTTATACGTTGTGGCCAGTAAATGTCAGGTGCAGAGGAAGAGATACCATAAGATAGTTGTGTGTGTTATATGTGAGTCACAAGTTCGGCTGAGGCCTGGTGTTGATCTAACATGACTATTTATCCAGAATATGCATAGAGGCAGGGCCATCCATAAGAGGATCTGAGGCCTGGGCGTTGTCTAGGAGAGAAGATGGGATCTTTCTCCCTTGTGCAGGTCTTGTAGACAATCATTGTGATCTTTAAGGGAATGAAAGGCGTCATAAGCGTACTTGTAACTCAGAAACATTGTTGAGTTTGGACAAGCTCATGAATTTCGGATGTCATTAGTTTAGTGTTAAACATAACAAGGTAAAAAACATACGTGATTATACCTGGGAGAGAAAATTTCTTCTCAATTTATATTACACGGGTTACATAGTAATTGAAAATACACGATCATAAATACAAAATATACACAAAATGGGAAACAAGAAAATCTTCCATAATGATCCTGTAATATTGTTTCCTATCCTGAATTATTTGCAGTTGTACATGATGTCGACACAATACCCTTGACAGTCGTCGATGTCGACAGAATATCCTTGACACGCCCCATCAAGCGAATGTATGTGTCAAGAACATTGAGCTTGTCTCGAGATAAGGTAAAACAGGGAGTAGAAAGACCCTTCGTGAGAATGTCTGCAATATGATCTTGTGACGATATGATCCTTACAATGAATTCTTTCTTAGAAACCATATCTCTTACAAAATGAAAGTCAATCTCAACATGACGATTGCGAGTATGAAACACTGGATTGGCAGTCAAGTATGTAGCACCTATATTGTTGCACCATAAAGTAGGATGAAAATCAAGAGGAATGCTTAGCTCAAGAAACAAAGATCTGAGCCAAACTACTTCAACGGTTGCATTTGCAATGGCTCGGTATTCAGACTCCGTGCTGGATCGAGAGACTGCGGGATGTTTCTTTGAGCTCCATGATATAAGATTGTTTCCATAGTAGATAGCATAACCACCGGTTGATTTTCGATCATCCAAAGAGCCTCCCCAATCTGCATCTGTAAAAATTGATAGCATTGGAGGGGAATTGTGATAGAACTGTAGCCCATAAGTGAATGTGTGATTTAGATAACGTAAAATTCGCTTTACCAAAGCCCACTGTTCTGTAGACGGACTATGCATGAACTGGCATGCTTTATTTACTACAAATGCAATATCCGGACACGTTAACGTCGAGTATTTAAGTGCTCCCACAGTGTTACGATACAGAAAGGTGTCTTGAAAAAGTTCCCTTGAGTGTTTTGTGAGACATGTGTTTGCAGCAATTGGCGAAGAAATTGGCTTGGCATCTTGCATATTTGTTCGCATAAGGAGGTCCACAATATACTTTTGCTGAGATATAACTAAGCCCTTCGAGTTTGGTGTTGTTTCTATTCCCAAAAAATAGTTGAAAATACCCAAATCTTTGAGGGCAAACTCTCCGCTAATCAATAAAATCAAATTAGAAATGATTACTGAATTACTACTCCTGACCAGTAAATCATCTACATAAACCAGCAGATAAACAACATCCTTACCTTCTTTATATATGAACAAAGAAGGATCGGTTTTGGACCCTTGAAAACCAATGGTAAGCAAAAATTGATTTAGCCGAGTGTACCATGCTCGCAGAGATTGTTTTAAACCATATATGGACTTCCCCAGTTTACATACATGTTTAGGATGAGAAGAATCAACAAAACCCGGTGGTTGGATCATATAAACTTCATCATTGAGAACTCCATTAAGAAATGCATTATTGATATCAATTTGTCGAATAACCCATTTGTTGGATACAACAAGGATATTATTGATCTCAATGTCACAAATTTTACGACAGGGCTAAACGTAGTTGTGTAATCTACACCATATTGCTGGTTAAACCCCTTCGCAACTAGCCTAGCTTTGTAACGAGCTATCGTGCCATCAACATTGCGCTTTAGTGTAAAGATCCACTTATTACCAAGTACGTTCATAGATGGAAGTCGAGGAACCAAAATTCACGTACCTTGTTGAAGTAGAGCATTAAGAAGCGCATGTCGGAACAACCTCATTGTCCTTGTATTGTACTTCAGTTGCAAGGACTAATGGATAACGACTCGCAACAAACACTTTCTTCTTGAAGATCCTAGATTTGGAACGCGTATGCATCCCTTGTGTGGTGACAATAGGAGTGGGTATAGAAGTAGTAGTAGGGACATGCACGTGTGTATCAACAACTTCCAGTTGAGAAGTACCAAAAGTTGTTGGTGGCACTACTGGTGATGTATGATCAGCATCTGATGCTGAAGTTTGAGGAGGTTGTGAATCTGAAGACAGTGTCATATCTACCGGTGTTGATGCTACAACAATTGTTGTGTACAAGCAGCAGGTAGTGAATATGTTGTACCTGTAAATGGGAAAAGAGACTCATCAAACACAACATGTAGAGCAATAAATATACGCCTTTGAGTTAGTTCATAACACTTATAACCATGATGCCGTGAGCTGTAACCCAAGAAGATACACCTAATTGATCGGTAATTGATCTTGTGTATGTTGTATGGAAGTAAGCATGGATAGCAGGCGCAACCAAACACTTTTAGGAACTAATAATCTGGTGCTTTTCTGAATAAGACTTTAAATGGTGATGAGTTATATAGTGTAGGCGTGGGTAATCTGTTTATTAGGTAAACTGCGGCCTTAAAAGCATGATCCCAAAAATGAGTAGGAACTTTGGCATGAGCCATTAGTGTAAGTCATGTATCAACCACATGTCGATGTTTTCGCTCAACTGCACCATTATGTTCGTGTGTATGTGGACAAGAAACTCGGTGTTCAATCCCAAACCGAGAAAAATTTGATTCTAACTTTTGGAATTCACCTCCCCAATCTGACTGAACTGCCTTGATAATAGTAGTAAATATGTTTTCTACCATTGCTTTAAACTTCCCAAAAATTCGAAAGGCATCTGATTTAAAAGTGATAGAGTAAATCCAAGAGTACTTCGAAAAATCATCCATAATAAGACATAATACTTTGAACTAGACGTTGATATAGTAGGTGAAGGACCCCAAACATCTGTAAACATTAAATCTAGAGGAACTTGAGATATTGAGTGAGTCATTCTTAGTGTTTTTCAATGACTCTTACCCAATTGACAAGCTTCACATAAATTAGAATTCCTACTGCTACTCACAGGTAACTTATTTTTATTTAAGATAAATTGAACGATTCTATAGGCTGGATGTCCCAACAGATGATACCATACTTCTTGTGTTGTCTTCTCCCCAATTCCAATGAATTTCTTCTTTGATTTACTAGGTATTGTATAAGGAAGGCGATATAGGCCATCTTTACTCTTGTCTGCTAGAAGAACTTTCCCCGACATACGATCCATAATATAGAAAACATCAAGATGAAATTCAAAATAAGCATCATTGTCTCTGGTAAATTGTTGCACATACAATAAATTTTTCTTTACTGTAGGAACATGAAGTATATTTCTTAGTTTGAAAGAATGAGAATGTGCATCAAAAGAAGAAGACCCTATATGAATTATTGGCAAACCTGTACCATTCCCAACAGTAACAACGTCATTGCCGTTGTATTCAACACGGTTTTGTATGGTTATCAGGTCATGAGTGGCATAATGGGTTGATCCTGAATCTGGATACCAGGAAAAATCCACAATTGTATCCAGGGACATGAGTTGCAATACTTACAGTGGCTGAGTCAGAACGGATTCCACCTTCATTGAACCGATTGTATCAATTAAGAGCAGCATTCCCATATTTGTTGCATATCTGACAGATAAGAGGAGGTGAAGTTTGAGGATGATACCCAGCATGGTTATAGCTACCAACACAGCCGCGTCCACGACCACGAGCATTATTACTTCTTCCACGATTAGGTGTTAGTTGTTGGTTGCGGTTCTGAGCATGAGCAGCGGAAAATGGTTGCCTCTGAGTATTGTTAACAACAGGATAAATAAGTTCAGCAATATGTTGATCTGCCAAACGAATTTCATGGATACTTGTAGATCAGCAAATAAAACAGGCTGAGCACGTGTAGCCATAGCCGTAACAAATGGACTGTATTCAGAGCCAAGTCCATTGAGAACATATGAGACAAGTTGTGAATCAGATATTGGCTGAGAAATAGCAGCTAAACTATCAGCATAAAATTTTATTTTTGTAAGATAATCAAGGATATTCAAGGCTCCCTTTTTGGTGTTCACCAACTGGAGTTGCATCATACGAGCCTGAGAGTTTGAAGTAAAAATCCTTTCTAGTCTTTCCCACGCCTCTCTAGAGTTCGTTACTCTAATCTTCTGAGTGTGCACACTCTGTGACAGGGAAGATAGGATACCACTGAGTAGCAGTTGATCCTTTTGTTGCCAGGTTAAAAAAATTCGGGTTGGGGGTTTGGATGGTCTCCGTTGATTCTGGTACTGGTGTTGTAATAGTTGCAGGTGGGCAAGGATGAGTTCAATCTAGAATACTCGTGTAGTCATGACCACGAATAAATGCCATCATCTGAGACTTCCTTAACAGGTGATTGGTGTCATCTAACTTGAGGGGTAAACCATGATTGAAGTTGAAGGAGGATGAAGCCATTTGTCTGGATTGAAAAAGAAAAATTAAAATAAAAAGGAAAAACAGATGTGATCCCAAGATTGATAACCCTAAGCTATCTCGATACCATAACAAGGTAAAGAAACATACGTGATTATCTCCCTTGGTACCTGGGAGAGAAAACTTCTTCTCAATTTATATTACACGGGTTACATATTAATTGAAAATACACAATCATAAATACAAAATATACACAAAATGGGAAACAAGAAAATCTTCCATAATGATCCTGTAATATTGTTTCCTATCCTAAATTATTTGCAGTTGTACATGATGTCGACACAATATCCTTGACAGTCGTCGATGTCGACACAATATCCTTGAAAAAACGCATTGGATGGCATGTTATTCTTAGACGTTGGAGAGTTTACAGCATGTTGGAGAATTCCATGTGTTGAGCTTGCACAAGCACATGGATTTTAGACATCGTGATTTAATTTTGTCATCGTTGGGTTAAAACTCTAGTTTTAAAATACCATTTGTGCTTGAGTCATGCTCTCGAGACTCAAGCATGAGTCTCGCTCATGAGGCTCAAGCTTCGTTCTGTTGTCCTGATGAGATAATTTAGATTTCAGCAAGGTTTAGCCGATATCCAAATGATCATTTTACCCTTGCTTTTTGATCATCAGAAAATCACCATTTACATCTGTAACATGTAATTTTTTCATCTAAGGATTTAAATTTTCAATCCTTGATAATTTACATTATTGACAAAAAATTGTGACTATTTTTTGACGGTGATGATTACTTTGTCTTACATGGATTTTGATACTATATGACGTGATTATTTGATCTTATAACATGATTATTTGATCTTAGAGCATCTCCAACAGAAGGTGCAAAAAATCCTACATGGATTTATTATCAAGTCCTTTTATTTATGGGGTCTATCCAGGGAGCAAATTTAGGACCTTATTCCTAAAAAACTATCTGCAACAGTTATAGATTTTTATTCCTTACAGTTAATTATTAAAAGAGAAAACATGATGTGGAGGTGCATCCGAAGGTGTAGTTAACACTTTCTTCAAGACCTTCTTATTTAGTATGGCACCCCTCCTAGTTTATAGGACCTACTGTTGGAGATGGTTTTAGTTAAAATGGGGGTTTACAATCCTATATGTCGTATAAAAATAAAATTATAACCCTATGTTGGAGATGCTCTTATATGAATTTTGTAAGAGAAAAATACGGTTTAGTCCAAAATCCCATCAAAATATACTAGTTAGTCCTGACCCATTCAACTAGGTACAAATTAGTCCTTTTTCATTAAAAGTACACAAATAACCTTCCTAATTTATAATTTAGTCCAAATATTTACAGTTTAGCCCAAAGTGACTCATGAAGATGTCAGCAATTTTAAATAATATAAAAAAAAAATTAAAAACAGTTTATCTTTCAAATCCCACATCCAAAATTCACAAAATTTATATATTTGGAAAGCATTTTCCGATATCTACAAAAAGAGTACCCATATGACTATATAATTTTTGTTTTAATTTTTTTTTATTTTACACTGGTGTACATGTATGTACGCGTCTGCAAAAATCCAGTATCCATGATAGCCAGACTGCCACTCTAGTCTATACAGACTTACAAAAATATCAACCACGCCAAGCTCTAGTTGGATAATATCCATATTTGCAGAGGTTGGTTTAGTAGTCAACCTGTATCGAGGACAAAACGATATAACATAAGAAATCTCAGGTTGAAGTAGTCAACCTGTATCTTTTTCCCATGTGCACCAATTTGTACACCCAAGTTACTTATGCAAGAATAAGCTTATGAAGTCATTTTTTCACATGTGCACCAGATTGTACACCCTGGTTATAGTTTATGCGAACCTGCTCGCTCTGTACTACATTGCTATTCAAGCATTCCAATCTTCCTATAAAGAATGTACACACTATAAGGATCCAAAGTAGTTGAAGTAATGGATGATATACCTCTTTGGTACTAAACTGTATGAAAGTGAAACGTCGTGGCTCCCCTCGCTTTGGACCACGAGTATGCCGTAAAAAATCAAGGTTAGGATCAGATGACAACTCTTGGGGAGACCATTGTGGATATTCATCGGAATCCATTAGCTCTCTTACCCCTGGTTTGGAGTTCCCATCAATAAACCTAGCAATTGCGAAAAAAGATCATTCCTTTTAACATTAGAGAACAACCCAAAGATGTGAGCCAAACACATGTCTATCTGAAATTCATTAGGTGAAACTATCAAATTCACTTCAGTCCAGACTCGCTATTTTGTTGAAGTTGGATTACAAAATTTATAAATAATCACACAAAACACTATCCACAAAGTTAAGTCACCAAATGGGAAAGATGATACAACATTGTGCTCATTGTTTTTCCAATTTGAGTAAGATTTCAAACTTAGTGTGGTTCGATCTTTGCAAATACTACCAGAAGAATAAAGGAAAGATTTAAGCATAGTCAGTGCAGCAGCTGTAAGGCACATGAGTCACAAAAGGAAAAATGCAAGATTTGGTCTTTCTAAGAAAGTCATCACTTATCGAGATGGAAAAGCGCAATATAAATCTAACAATGTTGAAAACAATGCAAGAATTCTGCTGAACACGGAAAAAAAATTTGATGTAAAATCTGGCTAGATAATTCCAATCTTATGCACAAAGAAGGCTACTTTTCAAAAAATTATTAAAATTGGGCTGTAAACAAAAAGAGGAGCTACTGCAATGTCATAAACAACTTCAACAAGAATGAGTGATTTTAAAACTCATAAGTTTTGATAAAGTCCAATGCGGCATCAATGTAATGGTTGATACTCGAATTATCTCTAAAGGAGCTAAGAAAAAGACCAGAAAATTAAAAAATTATTAATGTGTACAACTATGTACACATTAACAATAAACATGTGTATAATTATGTACACATGAAAACCTTAAGTGAAAGCAGTCCTTAAAGCCTGCGAAACATTTTTTAGTAAAATCTAGGATATGCAGTTGGTCATTAACCAGCAAGCCAAACCAACCTATTGTATTTTCTAAGATCATCTTCACATCTGTCACTTACCCCAAATCTGTAAACTCAATCTTTACAATATCTGATGGATTGTTTTAAAATCTCAATGTTTGTTAAAAGAAATCTCATGTGGTTAAACCAAAACTTCATAACTTTAAAAAAAAATATATTAAATAAATAAATAAAAAAATTGGGAGAGTAATAACGTCATTAAGCAACCGGACATGCTCACCTAAAGAAGTTCTTAATTAAGTAATACAAGAAAATATTTTCAAATAAACTTTTAATAAAAGAAGTATCTTAGAATCAAAACATGTGTACAATCATGTACACGTTAAAAATCTAACAGGTGTACATAGTTGTACACCTTTACTTTGAAGAGAATATGTAAACACCCACTACATTTTAAACATCACGCCTACTCAGAGGATGCGACTTGTCCATTATGTAAACCCTACATCAGTCATGCAATATAAATCGAGCCTAACATGCTTAAGGACATGAGACCACTACATCAAAAATCCACAATGCAAAAACAAACAAGGCAAATTGGGATCAAAATGATAAACTCACCGAGTTGTTCTTATTACATCATTAGTACCAGTGTGGGGACACAAGCCAACCTGCATTAACATAACTAGGTCATTAATAGACAATAAAGGGGTAGAAATTTATACGCACACATAATCAACATGGGTACAACTACGTACACATTAAAAATCAGCATGTGTACAACTATGTATACATTAAAATTCAACCGTTATACAACTATATACACATTAACTATCAACATGTGTATAATTATGTACACATTAACAATCATCATTTACAGAATGTTATCAGGAAACCGTTTTAAATCAAGGTCTTTCACTTTTCTTGGGATATTTTCCAGCCCAGCATTTTGACATGGTATTTCTTAATTATAACTAGCGTGACTTATTTTTCGGACGTGATCTTATATTTTGACTTGATCATTTAGAAGATCTGTCATTCATGCCAGATGCACAACAAAATGAATTCTAACAAAGGATAAATACAAATAGGAACTCCAATTCATACTCGGGATAAATGGTAGGTCGTAGGCACTATCTAAAAAAAAACATAATCAGTAAAAAAGGACAGTGCAAGAAATACTCACGGTATTAATATCCATTTATTTTAGTATGCATCCCACTACAACGCATATCTCTCCTGAGCTGGGTTCTCCTATATTCAGTGGCAGCTTAACAAAGTGTTTGACATTTCACTGAAACAGATGAGACATGGAAGACACCAAGGAAGATTTGTGAATGATAGAGTCTTATAGGGAATTATTTCTTCATACTTTTTGCATTTTTTTGGTTTCTTTCTCTAATAGGGAGAAAAAAATGTGAGTTTGTTTTAACACACTAGATTTAGAAGTAGAAATTGAAGTGACATTACATCCACTTATATTAGTAGTGCAGTTAATAGACGTAAAAGAAAAAGTTTGTTGGAGGGGGTGATTTAATGGAGGATGGAAACTTTAAAAATAAAAAATGTCATGTGAGCTATAAATATGTGGGCATTTTCTTTTATCCAGGGACATAAGACAAACTAGTAGTAATGATACATAAAGTCCTCTCATCTTAATAACACTACCACTTCTGCTGTAACTTATCTTGTCACTCTTAAAATGAGTTGCTATCACCCTACCCCTCTTCCTTTTCTTATAGCTGACCTCCCCTACAGTTATTTGTGATCTTACATTAGATTTTGTTTGGATTTTGTGTGAGTTCACCCGTGATGCTCCTTCCAAATTATGAACCAAAAATCAACATCATAAGTTCACTATTCTTTCTTATTTCTTTCTTTCTCTCAGAGTCGACATTTTGTAGCTTCCACTAACTTTTCCATCATTAAAACTTGGGCAAAACAACAACAACACAGAGATGTTCTGTACCGGGGGGAGAAATGAATTTATGGAGATGCTACACTCCAAAATTAACCACAACTGTGTAATCATATATATTTTGTCTTACGGAAGTAACTAATTAAATTGATATCACTATTTTTTAAAAATTTCCTAGAAATCTCAAACAGTAAAAATCAACAATAAAAAATAACAAATAACAAATCATATAAAGAAAAATAAAATCGGAAATAATGTAAATCTGACAAATCATATCTATTAAAATGAGGAGTGAAAGATGGAGTAGCAGCAAACCTAATCGGTGATGTAGACGGAGAACAAATTAGGATTCTATCAGTAATTGTTGTCCCTAAGCATTTTTGTTGATGAAATCTTAAGATTCACTTGTTGTTGGTGATTTTATCGACCTTCAATTTCAAGCTAATTCTTCAAGAACAACTGTCGATGATGTCGGATTCAGGCTTACGGAATCAGGTACTAATTGGTACTCAAACTTTGGTTTTGATGATGGAGATTGAATTGTTCTTAAACTCAATTTATGAATCGTAG
This sequence comes from Papaver somniferum, assembly GCF_003573695.1. Taxonomy (NCBI): domain Eukaryota; kingdom Viridiplantae; phylum Streptophyta; class Magnoliopsida; order Ranunculales; family Papaveraceae; genus Papaver; species Papaver somniferum. The sequence continues at coordinate 82,605,848 of NC_039360.1, forward strand.
TTCCACTGATCTATCGATGAAACCTAATACATTTTTTGAGAAGAATTTGTCTTCAGAGAATCTAGATCGAGAATGACAAGAGATTGAGATTTAGGATTTCGTAGAAAACTAGATCGAGATAGACAAGAAATTGAGATTGAAATCAAAGAAATTCGAAAGGATAATTGATCTGAAATAGGGTGAACATCTAAAACCTAGAGATCGATTTTAGCTGCGAAGCTCTATAATGGACTATGAAATGTTTTAGAAAAAAAATCTAACGCGATTTTGTACTGAGGGTTATTTTTGTCACGATAAAAAAACATTTTTGGACCGAATCGTTCGTAAACGGATTAACTCGTACCAAATTTTGTATATTTGGACCTTCTAGTACTGGGCTTGAAGAGATAGGACTAGAATGTCTAAAGCCCAACTAATATGGGAGTAGACGTCAATTTCTACATTTTGTAATTAGAGTTCGGTACCAGTCAAGCCAGTCAAGTGACCAGAAGTCGGGTGTTTTACTAAAATAAGACATATTAAGGGGTCCTTTAGCTGATTCTAATTCTATTGCAAGGACTAGCGTGTTCCGGGAATCCTAATTCATGTGTACTGTTAAGAACCAGTTAAGGAGGATTTCAAGAAATAGACTACTACTCGTTGGAGTTACTTGGTGAGACTTATCAAAATAATCTCTTCCTCCCTCTCTTAAAACAAAACAAAAAAGAAAAGAAGAGATTTTTTTAGACGGAAAAAAGAGAAATTAATAGACTTACCCATTAATGGCGACATCTATAATCTCTTCAGTTTCGTCATCAACTATTACATCTGATAATCTCGCAAACATGGGTTCTTCCGTTTTCCCTAAATCCTCTTTTCTTTGTGGTGAAAACAATTTCTTATCAGCTCATTTAAAGCCCAGAAGAAGTAGTAGAGTTGCAGTTCGTAAAATTAGGGCTTCTGCATCTTCAAACTCTTTCAATCATATCCCTAAAAAGTTTAGAGAGGAGAATCTTATAGATGGAGGTAAGTTTCAATCACAATCTGTATTTATTTGTATTCAATTTATAAGGATTGGAATTTGTAGTTTAGGGTTATCTTATTTTGGTGTGAATGACTGAATGGGTAACTAGTTAGGGTTCAGATTTTGAAGCTATTCATTTAGTGAGACATGGATTACTGTTTACTTATGGATACCTGACAGATAAATCTGTTTAACAAGTTTAAACCTCTATCGAACCAGAATGATATAATCTTCTATAGCTGTGATGCTTTCTGTTATAACCATTCTCACTTCCTAAATTGGTATGTTTTACTCTGTAATGTCTAAGCATTTTGCATATGGTGGATGTATTAGTATTTCGTCACCGTGCTTTCGATTGTAACTCCCTTGAACTTAATATAATGTTATCCATTCTGGAACAGTGATGGAGAATTATAAAAGTGTTCCCCAATCACTATATGGCCTTTCTCCTTCACAACTGGACATGTTCATGACAGAAGACAACGTTGCCAGCCGACAATCAAAGAAAGTCACTGAGGTACCTCCATGTAGTTCTATAAAACCTTTGCTTTATTTCATATACATACATGTAATCTTCTTTTGTGAACTTAAAATGCATCCACACTCTTATATAACGTGTATAACTTTGTGCAAACTATCGGTTCAGTCTTTCGTGACACTCTTTCGCCGGGATTAAGTTATCTCATGTGTAACGAAATTGTTACAGGAGAGCATTTCTTCCACTAGGAACTACCTTGATCATGGAGGAATGTGGAGTTCTTCAGGCATGAGCGATGGAGATCATTCTAGGTATAGTATGAGTATGAGTGTAAGCATGTACCGAGGTGGATCCAGAGGCGGCAATGGAAGACCCAGGAGTGCTCCTCCAGATCTTCCTTCTTTACTTTTGGATGCTCGAATCTGTTACCTTGGCATGCCTGTAAGACATTTTTTCTCACTACTCTTTGCAAATATCACATGTTACATTGTATTTACATGATCCAGAATTTGATCTTATTCTGTTATCTGAATGACTGTTAACAGATTGTTCCGTCAGTGACTGAGCTTCTTGTTGCTCAACTTATGTGGTTGGATTACGACAATCCCTCCAAACCTATCTATTTGTATATAAATTCGTCTGGGACACAGGTGAGCTCTAGAACTTAGTTATGTTACTTTTGGAGCCTTTTTTCTTAAAGGTTATAATTTGTTTGATAATGATAAATACTATATGATGTTGGGATCAGTGTATTGTTAGCTTCAAAAAATTGCCTTACTCAAGTTTCTTCCCTTGATGACCTGATTCTTTGTCTCACCAGAATGAGAAGATGGAAACCGTTGGATCTGAAACCGAAGCATATGCAATTGCTGACACTATGGCTGTAAGTAAAACTGCTACTATCTGAAAGTGATGATAGGCTCAATACTAAAGTACTTAATCAAGATTTTAATTGGTTCAATAATGTAAAGTTCCTAAATGTTAACTTTTCTTTTACTTCATTTTCCTTGCAGTATTGCAAATCCAAGATCTATACTGTGAATTGTGGTATGGCTTATGGTCAAGCAGCAATGTTGCTATCACTGGGAGCGAAGGGTTTCCGTGCTCTGCAACCAAATTCCTCAAGTATGCATCTTCTTCATTTTAAGAAATTAGCTCAATTATATTCTGTTGTAAAACGTTCCTCAGTTAATTTCCTCCCTCCCAATTATATGGGACCGAAACTGGAACACCTTGTTATGATTTCTCATCATGTTTTCACACTACCATTCATTTCCATCTAGAAAGGTACATATGTTTTAACGGCTGATATTGGAGAATGATGTCATTGTCCTGTAGATTAAGATTAAACTTTTGCTATAGTCCCGCGATACTAAATCGAGCATAAAAAATATGCTCCAGTAGGGCCTTAATTTGTGGATTAAGTCATTAAATGGCATGATGGTTGAATGTACTTTAATGGTATAATTTAAATAATCACTAAATTCTTTTTCTTCATGGTCATTAGCAAAACTTTATATGCCGAAAGTCAGTAGATCAAGTGGAGCAGCTATTGATATGTGGCTCAAGGTACCTCCTCCTTCATATTCTGCTCTGGATCATACTAGTTTTGCTTCTTTTGTTTGTCTGAGTTTCTTTTTTTTTTCCTCGTAAAATTATTAGGCAAAAGAGTTGGAGGCAAATACCGACTACTATGTTGAGCTATTAGCCAAAGGAACAGGGAAGACTAAGGAAGAAATTTCCAAAGATATTCAGCGACCTAGATATTTTCAATCACAAGAAGCCATAGCATATGGACTTGGGGATAAGATAATTGATGGCAGAGATGGTGTATATGAAAAACGGGTAATTAACAAAAGCTATTATTCCGACAAACCGTTCTTCCTTTCTGTTTGATACAGCTTTTCACAGTTTTAACGCTAACTGCAATGTGTGTCTGTGTGTGTTGTGAGCAGGATTACGAAGGAATGCTTGCTCAATCGAAAGCTATGCGAAGAATTGGAGGTCCTGGAGCCCAACCAGCTCCTTCAGGATCTAGGTAAACAAAAGTGTCAGTAGTATCTTGAATGTAACTTAAAATATTAGTCATGTTCACTTAAAGTGCCAGGAGCTAGTTGATGTACGCGTGAACGCCAAATGTAACTTAAAACCTCCGCAGAGCTTAATCTAATTCCTCAGCAGATCTGATTGAGCTGAAATTGAATTTAAAGCCGCCTTATATTACTCGACTCTATTTGGGAGTGTTGATGGCGTTAAATAAAAACAGATCAAGATGTGTATACTATCTGAATAACATGACTGTAGTAGTAAGTATAACATCATGCAACCAGTAAGGAAGGATTTAAATGATATAAGGGTAAGCTGTATTGTCAAAGAATTTTAAATGATGAAGTTGTTGCGGGCTGGTGATGATTGTTGAAGCAAAGAAGATATTGAAGATAAAAACGGAATTAGTAGGAACAAATTTATATGGCAAAAAATGAAAATGTAGTGGAAGGTTTGGAGAACATGCTGATGATCGAAAGAAAACCGCAGAGTGAATAAGCAGTATGAAATCAAGGTTCTATTTTTGTTTTTTCAGAGGCAAGAAAGTTTGTGCATTGTGAATGGTTCAAGGTTTTATTTGGACTAGGAACGTCTCCTACTGTTATACTTCAAAGGGAAATTCAAAAATGCAACCTAGATTTTTGTTGTGCTATCTAGTAGGGTAAAAAATTTAATTATGTAAAACATTGGTCTATCTTTACTTCATAAACTCATTACACCAGACACTACTTAAATTAACTGCTCAGAGAGGTGCTGAAGAATAGTATTTGATGGTCCATTACACATGCCCATGGCAACAGCCACAACACTACAACTCTAAAATGAGTACACGAGAATATAAAAATACATATTCTAAGCTATCTCCTACGTGAAATATGTTCTTTAAACTTCTTGTTGCTTGCATCTGAAACCTACATGCGGATTCTCACAATTTCAATAATCATACCAGTGATGTGGAGGAGACCATTTGAGAAGTATTAGTGCCAGAACACATCCTTGATTTTTGATTATGCAGGAGTAGGGTACACTTTCGGCTTTGGTTTGACTTCAACTTCATTTACAGTGCGAACGAAAATGGCATCGGGTTCATGACTGTAACAGAAAACAGAAACAACAAATGTTAATGTTTGCATATGAGAAGTACCAGAGCTGTAACATAAAACAAAAAGTTCATGAGATCAAGAAGTGGTTTACGATTGATCTCCTTCCTCGTATGTATAACTGGAAGCAACAGCCAGTAGACGGCCATCTTTGCTAAATGATAGTGCTGCTATGCTTGTAGGATATTTTGAGTACTGAAATCACGAGGAAATTTGTTCAGGTATGAGAATAGGAAAATGTGTGAAGTACGGAACTGTTGTAACCAAGAAATTACCTGATATAGTCTCTTCTTGTTGTTGCCATCCCAAACATTTACAAACCCATCGCAACCTCCTGTCGCAAATGTACCATAGCTGCGGTTGTGAAAGTAAGCAAGTGAATAACTGAACAAAAACCTCTATACCCAAGGCAGATGTTTATGTAGTTCATCAAAAACCAGGATTACACATTTATCTGGATAGGTCAAAGTTTGGTTGTCAACCATCAATCAAGAAAATAAATCTAATTTGTGTATCACTTATGCAACATTTTTAGGGGCCACCCTCTCAACAACAATTTGAGCTGAGCATGATCCTTAATGAATTGCAGTGAAAAAAGTAGCATCCCTATGTATTCTTGATATCAATGAGATCAGTGTTCCGTTTCCTATCCCAAAAGAACACTATTGCTTCAAAGCCTATTTCACAAATGAAAAACGTAAATTCTTTTATTAGTTTGACCATTTGCTTCTAAGCAAATAATCTTTTTTAAATTATATACTAATTGAGGGATCTCTCAACTAATTACAGATGGAAAACCATTGAGAAGCACGGGCCTAAAGCCAACTAGTAATGGTTAGGGTCAAGCTAAAAACTGGTCCGGTTTGTCGTCAATCATAGGCACGCCAGCAACTGCAAAAAACGGCTGCATTTATTACGTACAGCTATAAACAATGCAAAACAATATAACTTACATGGGATGGAATGCTATAGCATTGACAGGATACACAGTATCCCTTCCAGCCTCTGACTTTCGATGGCACTTGAAAGCATACCTACAAAACCATTAATTCGTTGATTCATTTTGATAAAAGGAGACAAAACAGTGCCAGTTGCATAGTACACAGACACACATTTCCTTTATGGGAATGGAAATGCAGGGAAGTGTTTCACACATTTTTAACGGCTCAAGAGAGTTCACCAACAGAAGTGCTAATTTTGTGAAGTGCTTGTTGGGTGTTGAAACAAGTTTAAAATACATGTAGTTCACTAAATAAACCTAAACCCGAGAATGTATACTTACTTCTTTGCCTGGCCAGCCTCAGAGAGATCAAAGAACTCCATCGCAACCCGACCTTCCACAGAACTAAGAGCAAAACCTGCAAAAGAAACCCAGAGCAAAGTACAACTTTCATGAAGTTTTTGCAAACAGACTAAACCTGTGTGCATTACAACCAAGTGAATATTCCACGGGTCCTTTACTCCAGGCCCACCCGAACGGGTAATTAACTCACAAAAATGGCTAAAATGCCATTCATACAATTAACCTGTTCAAGTAATTTGATATATTGAAAAGAGAACTCAACTAGCTTTTAGCAGTATATAATAAAAATATTAGTTATTGAAGGATAAAATTGACAACCAACTGGTTCAAGAAAGACCCCATTGCCATCATTTGCAGAAAGGAGAGGATTCAATGCACAAGGTAAAACATCTGGATTAAATAAGGTAGCTCACCTGTTCCGTTGGGATAACACCGCACACATCTAGTTTGATACTTCAACGAAGACTCCCTTCGTTGTTCCGGTTGGGACATATTCCGAAGGTCATAGACATTTACATGTCTTCCAGCAGTTGCAACCACTAATCGGTTCCCAACAAGTGATATCGAATACACACGTTCGGGTTGTGGATACATCCCAACAAGGGTACGCTCCTGCCCGCTTGCACCTCTAGGATCCCAACACTTGAGCATTTTGTCCCAACTCCCAGTGATGACTTGTCCTAACACCATGCACATATGTTACTACCTTCGCAAGAAAGACTATGAATATGCATTAAATTATATATAACTTAATGAGGACCGACACATTAACACTATCACAAACTAGACTCAAAATGCTATGGCTGACTTGAGAAGTTACTCATCAATAAAAAGAAAAGGCTACTCCCATCCACCTTTAATTCACTAGGAGTGGTGCCAGGATTTCATTTGAGTGAGGCTAAAGCACAAAACTACTTTCGCAAGGGCCATGAATTTCATAAGGAATGCCCAAATTAAACAAAGATACCATTTAGCAAGATAAGAACTTTATGTTAGGCTACAAGCCTATAATCAAGGATGAGAAAAGTACCTGCTGCATAGGAGTATTCAACGCAACGAACAGGTGCATCATGTTTTCCCAATATATCTTCCTTGCCAGACTCAAAGACAAACCTGAAACAGGTTTTCTTTTAGATACGGAGCTTAAAGAAGGTGTTTAAAGCATTTCAGTAATTTAAACGCCTATAGAACAGAATAAAAATACATTAGGTTCAACTTTTACAGTAGTGGGTTTATGTTCTTTCAACACATCTGAATCAGAAATAGAACTGAAACAGGACAGTAATGCAACTTTGCAAGACAAGAAATTTATCCCTTCAGTATGGATAATCAAGTTAACTAGCGGAGGGGGTGGGGGTGAAAAAGGAAAAGTTTTCAAAGTTCAAACTCCCGCCACCCTCTAATGCAAGTGCAAGACTGCCACATTTCTTTGCTCAATCTCAATTTGGTAGTGTGATCCATTTATAACACTTTAACCTAAATATTAACTCAGACTAAGTTGCTTAATGTGCTTGAATAAAGTGTCTATCTGGACCATATCACCATCATGAATCTCACTGCATATTCTTCGTAGCATTAATTTGTACAGTTAGTAGCAGATAGATAGGAGTATAAAACAAGATTACTGTAACTTAGTTACTCACTCTTTGTATGCTGCGTCTGAGTTTGATGCAACAATCAGTTCAAAAATAACTAGACATACTTAAAAACTTCAAAATACTACCTCGTATCAAACAGTTGTTGTGCATCTCATTGATAAATGTTCACCCATTACTTAAGTTATCTGATGTTGATAAACTTCAAAACAAATAAATATCTAAAAGTGTTTATTAGCGTTTGAATTATCAAAAGTGGTTGTGTTGCCAGCACTATATTCAGTGTTCAATTCATTAAGAGACTCTAAAAAAGTGACCTAATTTTATTAAAAAATCATGATCAAGCTCAACATCTTACGCCATGGCCACATCTCGTATCAAATCGATAATCAAACAAAACCAATGCTAGATAATCTATATAAAAATCCAAAAATCAAGTAGTTAAAAGGAAAAATTGCTGTTACCTACGAACAGTATTATCTCCTCCAGCACTAAATCCCGAAGAATCATCATGAAAGCAACAATCCAATACCGGACCTCCATGCATAAACTCACCTTTCAAACCGTTAGCATTCGCATCATACAATTTAACACTCTGATCAAAACAAGAAAACAAAAAAATGATTAGAAAATAAACACCAAATAGAAAAAAAAAAGAAAAAAGCTTGTTCAAAAAAACCAAATAGAAAAAAAAGAAGAAGCTAGATTTAGGGTTTAAGTGTTTTATGAAAGTAAAATGAAGATATATTTACCTTATCCCATGAAGAAACAAGAAGGTTATCACTGTGATTAGAGAATCTTAGATTTGAAACACCATCTTTAGGAGGATTTGTAAGTTCCCTCCCTGGCATGGGAGGAATTGCTGTTGTCATGAATTTTTGTTTTTTTCTTTACTTGGTGTTCGAAGAAGTTAGGGTTTACCTTTGTCGTGGTGGTGACAAAGTGGATCAAAGAGACTGAGAGGGAATTGTTTTCAAATTCGGAAGAAAAAGGCGGATGCGATTTCGAGAGAATTTCAAAATTTTCCGTCTAATCAGATTTTAATACACTTTCAAAAAAAACATCAAGTAATTTTAGGGGTAATTACGTCTTTTCGGTAGGTAATTTTGCTGTTCATTTCATTGTACACATGGTGAAAACGTCGCAATGGGCCTTCCAGTAAGTAAGTTCCTGAGAACCAGGAGTCAGCAACGGACGGATGGATGCGGATCAGGGGTCATTCGCGTCCAATCCGTCAAAGTTGTGAATTTGGAAAATCCAAACGTGTTCGGGGACCGGATGCGGATTAACCGCGGATATGATACTTGCTTTTGTTTTTTTTTTCTTCACATTTCATTTCGTGTCGTACAGAAGGAGAAAAAAAACACCAGGAAGAAGATACAGCTTCGTGACCCGTTGCCAAAGAAAAGAAAAGGGAACTATTGGAAAGCTAAAAAAGACCCGTTGCCAGAGAACAAAAAAGTGAACCATAAGAAAGCTAAAGATGAAAAAATTCCCAAAAAAGTGAACCAATATACACTCACAGGAGCCAATTAGGAATGTTGATTCCTACGCCAACGATCAAGGCAGTTAGGATGAAGAGTTAGATAAGCTTCTATGTTGACAGTGATCACACAAGTCTCTCCATAAGAGAGGTTCTGTGTTCACCTTCAGCCGAAGGTTTTTTTAGCTGCATGAGGTTATCTGTTTACTAAGAAAATGAAAAATCCAGTAGGCATTCACCTGTTTTATGAAACAAAAACTATGTATCAGGTCAAAATTTAACAAACAATCCACGACACAAATCTAACAGGACATGATTTAACATAAACACATTACTCTTCAATAGCTTTTACCGGCATAGTTGTAACGACAACATTTATAAAATGAGACACCATTTTTTTCTCTTGCGGATTGGGTGAATCCGCGGATTTCAAACTCCAACCGCAACCAAACCGCTAGAAATGCGGTTTTGAAAATTTCACTCGTGTCCGGCCTATAAATCTTGTGGATTGCATTTTACCCGCAATTTTGCGGACGGATACGGGTGAAATCCGCGGTTCCGGACTTTTTGCTCACCCCTACTGAGAACATGGTCAGGCTTTCAGACGGCCCATTAAAATTTTGGGAAGCATACATCCTTTTTTTTTTTTGGAAGCATACATCCTTACATACTTTTTTTTGACACATTCGCGAGCACAAGGCCCAAAAGAAAAACAGACCAGCTAAAAGAAGGTGATTCTCCATCTGGCAAACTTCTTCTTCAGATCTATAATCCTTCTCCAGATTTGTATAACAGTCCAAGGAGGTTCGGACTCTTTATTTGTTAATAAATTATAGACATCCATTGAATCAGTGCATAGGTGAATATTAGGTTTTCGTTTCTGCACTGCCAGATTCAGACCAAGTTCAACACCTTGTAATTCATGAACAAACACAGATCTTACTTGACCTTCTCCACTAGCAGCTGCAATCACCTCAGCTTCATGATCTCTAATAATAGCTCCAAACCCTCCTGCAGTATCAGTTTTTGAACCATCTGTATTGATCATGACTTCATCCTTCTGGGGGTACAACCAAGAGCAAAAAATGATTTCTGGGATAACAAAGGAGCAGCCAATATTCCATCTTCTCATAAAAACTCTTGCAGCTGAATTATCAGTCTCCTTGTGGTTTCTAGCTAGCTGACATTTTGAACCTTACATCTTGTATAATCATCAAACTGACTTGTTCTTGAGAACCTTGTTGATTTCTAAAGACTCTGTTATTTCTCTCTCTCCAAATATGGTAAACAAAACTGTTGAGAGCCAGTTTTTTAATCATACCCACACAGCTAGCACTTGTAAAGTTTTGAGCACACCAGTTTATTTCTTCATCCCAAGAGCTTTCAAGATCCTTTACAATCCCCATTTTAAGAAGCAGACCTCTCCAAATTTCAGAAGAAAAGTGACACTCATGGAACAAATGGTTTTCAGACTCCTCATCAGTTCCACATAATATGCAAGTGGAATCAGATATAGTTCTCCATTTACATAATTTACTCTTTGTTTTCAGTCTTTTAAGGAGAGCTAACCAGATTATAAAGGAGTTCCTAGGAATGTGGGTTTTAACCAAACTAAATGCTTCTAAACAAGGTTAGGCATATGATCAGATATTGCAATGTAAGTTTCTTTATAGATATTTCCTTCACAACATCTTGGACATCATCTTCCATATAATCTGGAAACACCCAACCATTAGGAGAAATAAATTCAGCCACTTTAGAGTTATCTGCAACACCAATTGTTTCTAAAATATGAGGTTCAACCCAATTTGTAAGTATCCCTTTAGAATGCCAATTCTCATGCAAGAAGCTAGTGGAGACTCCATTTCCCAAAATGACTCCTATATGTTCTTTTTCTAGCTCTCTATGGTCCAAGGTTCTTCTCCAGCACCAAGACGAATCTTGAGGAATCTTCATTGTCCAGAAATCCTTGTCTTTAATGAGATTGCTTTTAACCCAAGAAGTCCAAATAGTGTCTCTACTAAATCCCAAATATGCCTTAAATTTGCTGCTACATTTGTATTTTCCAAATCCTTGAATCCCAATCCCGCTTCTTCATAAGAATGGCAAGCAAAGCTCCATTTAATAGGATTGTAGCTCTTCTTTAAGTCAGGACCAGCCCATAAGAATCTTTTGAATTTAGAATTTAGAATTCAGCTCCTTGATGACTCTTTTAGGAAGTACAAAGCAAGAGAACCAGAAGAATAACATTCCACAAAGAACAACTTTAACGAGCAAAGCTCTACTAGGATAAGCTAAGAAAATAGACTTCCAAGAGTGAATTCTCTCATCAACTCTCTCAATCAGAGGTAAACAATCTTTATATGAGAGTTTAGTGGATAAAAGAGGAACACTTAAATATCTAACAAGTAATTCTCCTACTGTGCAGTCTAAAATTTGAATTATCTGGCACATAGTAGTAGTGTCCACAACAGAGAAAAATAATGAAGTCTTTTGATTATTATTTTCTAGCCCTGAATAAGAACTAAATTCATCAAGAGCATCTTTTAGGCTAGAAGCAGCAGCAACAATTCCTTTGAAAAAAATTATCACATCATCAGCAAAGCACAAGTGAGTTAAGCTGGTTAACTTACATCTTGGGTGAAAGCCAAATCTCTGAATCTGAACTTGATGAAAAAGAGTATCACTCAGCATTTCCATAACCAACACAAATAGGTAGGGAGAGATTGGACAGCCTTGTCTCAATCCTCTCTGAGCACCAAAGAAGCCATAAGGTGAGCCATTTATAATAATTGTGAACTTAGATGTTTTAATGCATAGAGAAATCCAGTTAATGAATAAATCATGGAAACCCATCTGTTTTAACATATAGAAAATAGCATCCCACTTAACAGTATCATAAGCCTTCCTCAAATCTATTTTTAAGGAGCACCTTGGAGTACCTTTAGATCTATGATAATTCCTTACCAACTCATGTGCTACCATAATGTTATCCTGAATTGATCTACCAGAAATAAAAGCTAATTGATTTTGACTAATTAAACCTCCCAAAATCTTCTTCATTCTTAAAGATAAAATCTTGGTAATGCACTTATAAATTACATTAAAACAAGATATATGTCTATAATCAGTGACAAAAGATGGTTTTTTCTTCTTTGCAATCAAGGTGATGAAAGTACAATTTACTTCCTTAAGGAGCTTGGACTTATGGAAAAATTTTTGAACAACATCAACTAAATTATCACCCACCTCAGTCCAACAAGATTTGAAGAAATGGCTAGAGAAGCCATCCGGCCCTGGTGCCTTGCTTGAACCAATAGAGTGTAGAGCAGCAACCACTTCTTCTCTTGTAACAGGCTTAACCAAATCAACAACATCATCCTGTTGAACACAAGCATTTATGCTAAGATTACACACATGAGAAGATGAGTCAGCTTCAGATAAATCACTACCAAATAATTCTGAATAAAAGGAAATACATTCTCTTGCAATATCCTCATCTTCAACCAGTTTAACATTATTTCTGTCATATAAGGATAGGATACTATTTCTAGATCTTCTTTCATTGAGAGAGTTATGAAAAAATGAAGTATTAGAGTCTCCCAAGTCAAGCCATTTAATTCTAGATTGTTGTTTTGCAGCTGATTCTTCGTATTTTTCTAACTTAACATATTCATCTACGTATGCTCTTTCTCTTCTAGCAAAATCATGATCCAGGGGATGAGATTGAAGAAGAAGTTGGGCAGAATCCATTTTTCCTTTAGCAGATAAAACCTGTTCAGACATATTCTTAAACCTTAACTTTTTCCACCTCGTAATATCATGTTTCACACTCTTAAGCTTATTAACAAATCTTATCATGGGATTAGCTCTAACATCAATATTCCAACTCCTTCTAACTATTTCCATGAAATCCTTTTCTTCAAACAGAAAATTGTAAAACCTGAAAGGAGGGGGGCCATGTTTTCTTCTCTCAGCAACAAACACAATGCAAGGGGAATGATCAGACATTCCAGGAAGGAGAGACTCAGTTTTAGAGATTTGAAATTGTTGTATCCACTCCACATTAACCATTGCTCTGTCTAGCTTAGATCTAACAATAGTACCATCTTGATGACAGTTGGTCCAAGTATAAAAACAACCAGAAAATTAAGGATCCATAATCTTGGACAACTGAACACATCTAGAAAGATCTTGATAATTATCAGGTAAAACAGAAGCACCCCCTACTTTGTCAGAAGGATAAAGCAGAGAATTAAAATCCCCCAATAAGACCTAGGGTTTTGAATTAAAGGAAGCATAATCACTGATAGAATTCCATAACAAATTCCTTGTGATATAATAATTATCCCCATAGATGAAAGTAACAACAAAGTTTATCATGGAAGAGAAAGAAACATCCAGAAAAATAACCTGAGGAGAGGAGCTTAACACAGTAACTTGCACATCTTTTGGATTCCAAGCAACCCAAATTCGACCAACACTAGTCACACTGTCATTATCTAAGTAACACCAGGATGGGTTGATATTATTTCTTATTCTTACTTTATTGAGAGATTGAACATGAGTTTCCACTAGACCTATCATGGAAAGCTTATTTATTTTAATTAAATTCAACTTCTAACTGCTTCAGAGGATCATTTAGACCTCTGATGTCCCAACTACCAAGGTTGAAACTCATTTTAAATTGTTAGGGAGAGAGATGGTACCTCTAGCAGACTTCTTTAAGTCTGCAACCTTATGAAAGAGATTGATAGTTGCTGGAGAAAGAACATACCTGCTTTGTAAATGTGTTCTTGATCCTGAACTAGAAGCTTCAGCCTCCTTAGTCTTCAATTGAGTAGCCTTTAATATATTTAAGAAATTTTCTTTATTCTGATCAGATAAGACCTCATGAGTGTAATGCATACATTGATCTAATATAGAGAAAGAATTAGAAGTACCAACAACATTAAGGTTACTATCATTCCTTGTAACAACTTCCTGTAAAACATTTGTCATTACTGGCTCAGAAACCAATTTTTCATTATCAATTTCAATAGGAGATAATTCATTACTTGCAACTTCAGTAGAGCCTTTAGTTTGTTCAACTCCATTTCTTGATTTAGTCATCCATCCCTCCTCAGCTTTATTTTGAGTACTCTGTTTTGGAAACCATTTTTGTACCACTTTTTTTCTAGGTTTAACTTGTTTTGGACATGAGCAAGGCTATGACCAAAAACAGCACACTCTGTACACTTTGTAGGCTTCTAAGAGTAGTCCATCTTGATTTCAACTGTATCTTTCCCTCCCAAAGTAAATGTAAAAGATTCTGGAAATTCACAGTCAATACTCACTTCTACACAAATCCCGGCATAGCTCATTCTACTCTTATTTTGAGTTTGAGTATCCATCATTAGAGGCTTACCTAAATAGCTAGCAATCATACTCAAACCTTTGTTATTCCACATGAATAGTGGAACATTTCTAAAATTCATCCATACTAGAATAGATTTTAGTGTAGCAATTTCTTGTTCTACTGTTTTAGACAAAGGCTTGACAATAAACAATCTATTTGAAATAAACATAGAACCCATTTCTAAAGCCTTAATTCTATCTTCCGGCAATTGGAAATCGAAAATAAACATACTGTCACCATGAATAGTCATGTTCATATTACCTTTAGGTTTCCAGGCTCGGTTTACAGCATTACGAACCCAATTGAAGTTTAGTCTGCTTTCTACAAAATCTCCGATGACCTTATCCTCACATTGCCGGATATCTTCATCAAAAACTTCATACGAATGTCCATAAACTTCTTACCATCAACTTCTGGGTATGAATAGAAATCCATCTCAGCTGAAATAGCTGAATCCTTCTTCTTATCGAATAGTGATGACCAAGATGTTGGAGATCCTTTAGATGCAGAAGGGGGGAAATTTTCAAAACCCGGAGGAATTACAGGATCTTCAGACAAAACATTAACAGGGATATGAGAAACCTCCATGAGATTATCCTCTAGAGGTATCATATTCGGAGAAGAAGCTTGCATCTCGCCAGAGTAGAAGCACTACGAAGCGAAAAAACCTAACCAAAATCGTGTCAGAATCTCCTTTGACTTTGGCCGTCTAGGTTTGACTTTTTTGCATCCTTACATACTTACTCTTTGATTGATACGGAAATCTAATACTACCTCTGCCTCAGGAAACTAGGCTACAATGAAAAAAAATGATAGTATTTCTTTTTTCGTAAATAATGTGAATATGTAGGAGCAAGTCTTGTGTTTTGGAATACATCAATTATGGAGGGGTGTTAGTGTGTTACGGAAGAATGGGTTGCTATTACAAGCGTGAAGTAATCTCATATTAATAATATGATTTCAGGTGATTTTCCTCCGTTGTGGTTAAAAGCTGAACAAAGCTCTCTTCTATATTTCAGCCAATAAAATCATTCTGTTAATTTTATGTAAATCCAACGAAAATTCACCATCCGCTTAAGATTGCAATCCAAATAATTTTCCAAATGAGAGGGCTTCCGAGCTCCAGTTTAGATTCTTCGGAGCCATAAGACTTGCCCAATACATAGCTTTGATAGAAAATCGTTTACTAGGCTTGCTCGGAGTAAACTTTATTATGCTGTTATGCTGTAACTCACAATTTGATCCCTATGACCATTGGTAGAATGCCAAGTATAGAAGCAAATTTTAAGAATAGGTAGGTAGATCAGTTGTGACTGTGAAAGTTGGTGGGATTATGCATGCTTCATGCTTGCACTCTAGTTAAAAGTTTTGGTTTCATTTGCATAGGCCCATTTTTGATTGCAGAGACAATTCCAAAGTCCAAACTTCCTAGTACGGTAGTACCTACTTCCAAATGCATACCAACCAAAACATCCATTTCATGGCAAGTTACCATCAAGGAGGGAATTGTTTTTCCCCCTTAAATGTGTTATTAGTATTGAGATTCTAGAACTTATGCTTTTGACAAATAGCAACCCTTAATTACAATTGCCGAATTAGTTTATAATATACATGATTGTTTTCAATAATCGAATTAGTCTCTGGAGATACCTCATGTCCGGGGATCTTCTACCTTCTAGTATATCCTCTGCATTTTCCCTCACGAACTTGGTTGTTAGGTTCAAACCAGTTACTTATCCATCAAAGACAAACAAAAACAAATAGAGCAAATGAGAGAAAGTACAGTAAAAACATAAATGACCGACTCATACCCAGCGTACACATTGTCATTTTAGTTACCGTGCATACTGGGCAATGGACAAATACGTTTGATTTTTCCAAACCAAAACCAAAACCAAAGCCTTTTTCCAGTAGCAAGTATCGGGTAGGGTAGAGATACGTTAGATATTTCTCATCCTTCCAAAATAATATTCGCCCGCCAAAACGTTGCTCTTGAACGTTACGCATCTATAGCACACATCAAAATAGTTGCTTTTCTCTACATTATCGAGAATTTTCTGCAACGTTTACTCTAACACAAACTGTACCTAGTAGCAGTACAGTCGATCTATTACACATCAATCTAGAAGTTGACTTCCAAACCTTTTGACTTGAGCCAAAACAAATTAATTTACATGTTAAAAGTTGAAAGTTTCCAACTTTGGCCCCTTCTTTACATACAGTGTATACCTTCATAGAGTTACATGGCTTAAGTAAGCTTCGTTGAGTAAATGATTGAGTTGAGCTTCATTATTAAGAATTAAGAATCACACAAAACTCCAAATTAGTCACATTTATTCCATGGATATTCTCATTTTGCGCCTCATTTTGTATTTAGATAATACTACATTATAGCACTAACAGTGATTAGGCTTTGACATTTGCGTATTGCTTGCCCGAGTATAAGCAAATTATATGATTGGCACTAAAATTATATGATTCAATCTCTATCTGCCATCAATTTATTGACATTCTCTCCCTTTTCGGTTTGTTTCAATGTATAAAATCATTAGTGTAAGAGGTATTCTATTTGGCTACCAATATTTGATGAAGTTTTGACAGTTTCACGTATATAAACTACTCAAAAATGAATACAAATAAAAAGAAAAAACTAGGTTGACATTGTTAATATGTTTAAATATACTAATTTTCAAAATATGTTTGGGATTAAAACTCAATTCGAACAGAATTGAACCAAAGTATCTATTGACATTCTCCCATCTTGACTTAACTTTTGCAACTATAGCTGCGTAGTTTCTAATTTTAATTAAGGTTTGACAATTAACGTATAATTTGATGGTTTAATTTTTAATTCTCAACATTTTATTCAAGTTTATATATATATTTATTTAGTAAAAGCTTACGAATATATTGACATTCTTGTATTTAAACTTACATTTTTCATTAATATAATTCATAGTTTTGTCAAATAATTTTCTATATTTCGACTTTGCTGGGTAGCTTTCTATAGTTTTACAAACTTTTGTTAAACTTTTTCAATAGACCTGCAATATAACATGGCATATAAGTGAAGAACCCACAATTTGGGGATACTCAAGCTAATTGAGGGATTTCCCCCATCCATAGTATCCTGCTAAGGGGCATATTTGCTGGCGAATTTACTAACTTTCCCTTTAGACTAATAAAAACCTAAATCTGAAAACCTAAAACTATTTCTTATTTATCTAATATCCCTTATTTTCTTTTTTTTCGGCTCTACTGGTTGGAAAAAAATTTCAGTACGATCTCAATGTCGATTAATCATCGTTTCAAAAATTCCTTCGGCGATTAAGTGCTTCGATCAAAATGTCTCTTCGTAAACTGACTCAAGTATTTAAACCTGATACAAAAGTGAGAATTGCGACTCAATCAAAATCAAAAATAAATAATTACTCAATGATAAGTTACATTGAATTGCTGTTGAGGAAGAAGACGAATCAGACGATCAACTTCTCAGGGATATGATATCGACGAGAATGTAAGTCATTCGCAATTTTTTTTGAAGTGTTTTTATTGATTTAGAATAGAGTGCTTATGTTAGAATCATGAACGGTAACTCAAAATTTTCAATTACATCAATTGTCGGTATTGCATATATGATGTAGACCCTGCCAACAATACAAATCGGCATTGAATTGTACATGAATACCATGTCGGTAGAGTCTTTCAGTATTGTTTTTGATACGAAGAGCATGTCCTAGTGATGGCTATAATCACCATATTTTGCATGCCCCAAATCGGATTGATTTATGATTAAATACAATGCCGACTTTGTTTCGTTTTTTTTTTTTAATTTATTTCAGTGCCCACTGATGTTGATGTCGTATAGAAAAACTATGGATTGAATTTTATATCACCCGGTATTGTCGGCTTTTAATGCCAATGTCGGCTGTGTATGTCGATATTATTTTGGTATTTCATATCAATGCCAGTTGTAGTTGTGAGCTGACATGATTCTCTGGCTTGAATTTCATAATAGCCGGTATTGTCGACTTCTAATTTCTATGTCGGTTGTTTCCTTTAATTTGAAAATTACAACAGCCGGCATGCTCGACATTTTTCCATATAATGTCGGTTGTTCGTTTTCCATGCCGAAAAAGTTTGTGCAATCAACGGATGCGCAAGGAATATTTGAAGGACCTTGCCGTCCAGCCATTTTTAATGGCATGTATGTAGTTGTAATCAGTGAATAACTTTCGAAATTCTTGCATAACCAATCTGTCTTCATATTCCCGCCTTTCTAATACTTGTTTGTGCACTATAACTTGTACTTAATGAAAAAACTTTCTTCTTATCCTTTGCCTTGATACCAGTGAACATTTGACTTGGTATGGTGCGTGTTTCAGTCAACCTATTTACTTCCTCAAATTCATCAGGTTTACATTTGCAATTACGGAGTACCCAACAAAAATCTTCAGATCTGGATGGTTATGGCAACCTCACCACATTTTAGTTTTCCATACATTTTCCTGCAAATTGAATACAAGCTTGAGTGTGCATCCATCCTTCTTTGTAATAGACTTGTGTACCCTTAGTCTTCTTTGGATATACATAATATTTTCTCTTGTGACTAACGTGCTCCACACCTCTCTCGCAAGCCGTCCCAGACCGAGTCATTGAAGCTTGATTGTGCCTCATTACACTTATTCTTGAAAACCTAGGGCACGATTCACTTAATTGCCCCATTTTTACTTTTCAATTCTACAAAAGGAAAAAACAAAAAAGGTTATTACTTAACTTATAATAAGTATCAATATTAACTGACTGAATCATTTTGTGATATATATACCAAATCCTTCGTATAATAATTAGGAGTATTTGGACCCTACTGTTTATCAAAGTTTTTATTCTTATAGCACAATCTAACAAATAAAAAAGTAAACTAGTGGAAATAACATCATAAATCCGCATAGCATGCATAAGAAAAAAATGTTGGCTGAGCATAAATCGGCATGCTTGATATTTTTCCTACAATATCGAAACAGTTGTGTCGGCATGCTCGATAAAAATAACCTATGATGACGGTGCAATGTGGAAAAGCTGAATATTTTGAAGTTCCGCTGTCGGCAGAGTAGTTATATGCCCATAGTTCGGCGTACCAAATTTTGATTATCTACAAAATTTTGATTATTAACATAAATCCCTTTTTCTTGATTAGCTGATGATTCACTGACATTAAATTGTGAACAAGAATCACTCATCTCCACTCAATCTCTTAAAACCCTAAGTTCCTGTTTGGTATAGTTTTCAAAAACAGTTTTCTGTTTTTAAAAACAGAGAAAACAGAAAACAGGAGAAAATGCGTTTGGTAAGGACATTTTCAGAAAATGTTTTCTATCTGTTTTCTGTTTTTAAAAACAAAAAAATGAAAACAACAAATTATTGTTTTCTGTGTTTTCTCTTTTTTTCTTTTCTTTATTCTTTTCTTCTTTTCAGAACAAAGTAAGAGATGGGGAATGACTGCAAGTGAGTCATGGCTAATATCACTATCTCTTAGACGAATCTTTACATTTGATCCGATTTAGTTGGTTTTCCTTGTTTTCAAAAACAGTTTACCAAACAATTTTTAGAAAATGAAAATAAGGAAAAAAGGGTATGTTTTTAAAACAGTGGAAAACTATTTTTGAAAACTATTTTTGAAAACTGTTTTTCAAAACTGTACCAAACAGGTCCTAATGTTTTCAATTTTTCCTACAAAACTTCTTCTTCTTCTTTCTAAACTAACAATTCTAACTCATTTGATTAATAATAACCATAAACAAACTAATTTAGTTATTAATTACTAATTAACAACTAATTATGATTAGTCAAGAGGAGATTAGACATTACTAAAATTATTTGGATAAAGGTTACGAGAACTACTTCTAAATATCCCATTTTGTTTTATTCAAGATCCCCCAATTAGTTTGAGAGGGTTCATAGGTGAAATGGTTCCAAAAATTCGTCCAATTATTATGTTTCTTCTTCCATTAAATAATAAAACTTCATTATTTCTCTGTAATAGCTTTTATGATTTTTATTATTTTTTGTTCTTCTATTTTCGGTCTAAACCAATAAAGATTATTTCAACACTTTTGGCTTTATCGTGGAGTAAATTACAAGTTGTGCATCAATTTCTAACTGTAACCAATAAAAATTATTTGTGAATAATTATGAAAAGATTTCACTATGGTATAAATAAAAACAAGCCAAAAATTTGTTGGATAGCTTGGTGGAAGGCTTGTAGGCTAAACAAGAACGGTGGACTCAGTGTTAAAAACCTAAGATATGCAAAAATACAATACTTTCGAAATATATTTGGATATATAACAAGAAAAAAATACAATATCTTACAAGAAAGAACAAACAAGAATTCAGATACTTTGATTTCAATGGACATGCATATAACGCCAGGCAGAGGCAGTTGGAAATGAATTTTGAAAATAAAAAGCAAGCTAGTTGATCATATGGAACTCACACAAAAAAAAAATGATAGGAGAATTTTACCTCTAGCATGATAATTGGTTGTCTATAAGTATTCTAAAAAATTTGTACCCTACAACTAATGTACTAAAAAGAAAATATAAATGGTGCACCATTTAAGAACATGTTGGTGGACAAAATAATTGTATTTTCAGTTGCAAAATATAAATTCTGACATAGACAAAAATGTGTGACTTTGAATTAATCCACCAAATTAAAAGTAAATTTTGAAAGAGAAATGGAATGCTCCGAAAAATCAGCGAGTTTCTTAAAGTACTCTGGGGTTTCGATTTTTCTTCGTCTAAATGACGTCCTCTGCTGTCATCCAAGACGTGATAATACATGACTCTGATTTGGGTAATCCTTTAATCCAAATCTGTGATACTATTTTTGAGAATCATGTTGTTGGAAAGGTTAAACCTGGTTTTACTTCCGCTATAAAGAATACACAACCATTAGACATGTGTATATCTCAGCTTCCCAAACCTTATTTGAAGGGTAGTCATATACCGATTCAGATATTTGAAGATGAGTATCACAAAGGTGTTGAAGAGTGTAAACATCGTCTAATAGGTATATTAACTCTACCAAAGGGATTTATTCCATTAAAAACATTTAATCTACATAACAAGTTGAAACTCTTATGGCCTATTAATATGCAGTGGAGCTTATCCCCTCTATGTATGCTCTATCTTCCTAAGTAGTTTCCTATTTTCAACCTTAAAAATCAAAGTCAATCCTTAGCCCAAGTTTGGGTGCGGCTGTATTATTTAGGTCATGAATATCGGAGGGGAAAAACTTTTTTTGAGATTGCTAATGCAGTTGGTAGTCCTATGAAAGTTGATGATGCAACATTACCGAAGAAGTTTGGACATTATGCAAGGGTTTTAGTTGAATTTGATGTAGCCAAGACTCTTTTTAAATTAATTATGTTATAGAGGGAGGGATATGCCTTCTTTGCTTCACTAATGTATGGGAATTTACCGGTCCTTCGTAGATTCTGCAAATCCATTGGAAATGGGATAGGTGAATGTGATAGAAGAGCTCAAAAATTATCTAATGCTGATATTATGGTTACTGGAGATGAAGCTGAGAAAGTTGATCCAAAGAAAAAGAAAATAATGAACAAGTATGTTCCAAAAGATCCACAACCTTCTGGACATACTGCAACTAAACCATCGACATATACTAGCTTTGTTCCTAATGAGAGTGCTAGTTTTGGGAATGAGGATGTGTGATGATATTTTTCAATGATGTTGTAGTAAGATGATTCGTTCACTCAGATTTGTTGAGAATTTGTTTTAGGACTTAATAAAGAAAATAAGGAGAAATATATACACACAATTTGTCACAAGATGAAGATACGCTGAGACGCGGGATTCCACTACTTTTCATATTGTTATGGTTCATTCATTAACTCTAGACAATATATCTCAAACAAAAGAAGTTGTGACTCTAGTTCTTTGCCAAAAATAGATTTCGTAAAATATTATTTGTAAGTTAAAAGCATGACGCATCTAAAGCATTTAGAACCAAGCATGCGACATCTAACAAAATAACAAATAATTAATAAAAATCATAAAGCAATTAAATCAATGCAAATAGTCAATAAAAGAATTAATTCATTTACCACAATCATGAAAAGTTGCTTCCTCCGTCGTCCCAGTGATGGGGTTTAGCTCCACATGGTGAAAACACACTCAAAATAATTGCTCAAAAGTGCTTACAAGAGGTGAAAATATTATAAAACAGAAAAACTCTCTGCACCTTTCTATTATACGCTCTGTTTCTTCCCCTAACTCTCCATTCCCTCGTCTAAAACTCCTCAGCACCTTACATAGCCTCTCATGCACAAGAAATCTCTTCCACAACTACAAATATTTTTCATTACTCGGCATTAAGGAAAATATTATCGGGAATATCTTCTTACCTTATGGAATATATTCCAGAGAGTAAAATCTTCTCTCACAGTTCACGTATCTCCCATAATCAATTCCAGAATATCAAGTATTTATCACGTGAAATCTTCTTGCATACCATTCCTGTTTTAATGCAACATGATATTCCCAATCAGTTCCAGCGAAAAGATCCCAACAAATCAGCCCAGAAATCAACACAGGAAGTTACGCAATCTGAAATTATTTTCCCGCCAAAATGTATTCTTTAAACAATGAAGAAGATGGTGATGATTTCCCCTTATTCAGTGATAGGGTGCGGATAACACGTTTCTTTTGGGGTTCCCCGGGCAACTTTTTCCGGGGTGTTTTCAATGCATTTCTGGGGTTCCTTTAGTAATTTTCTTCGGGGGTCCAAATAGCACTTTTCGAGCAACTTTTTCTACACAAATGTATTTCTCCAAAAACACCTATCCAAACACAAAAACACCATAATTAGTACAATATCGAGCACTAATAATACAAAACACTGAGAACAAAATAGACACATAAATGTGTCTATCAAATACCCCCAAACTTATTATTTCTAGTCTCGAGCAAATTAAATCTAAAAAATAAAATAAAACCGAGTTAATCTCGGGAGGGTTTACCAGAGGTGTGCCCACAAAAACTATGACTTCTAATTGGTCACAAGTATCCAAAGAGCTATGAGGAAATACAATTTCTCAACCTATCTCCAAGTAACTAGAATGCCAAAAAAAATAAAGGTGCCAGATCTAAGGCTGACTAAAGAAAAGGGGAGACACATCCGCAACACTGCTAGATAAAGAGATATCCGCTACACAGCTAGATAAACATTGTAAGATGCGTCCGCTGCTTTACAGCTGGATAAGATTAGGAGAGAGATATAAATGAGAGGGACATCTGCTACACAGTTGGACTAATTACGTGTGATGAGTTTAACCAGTGCTAGAAAGATCTTGTGCCAGATGGTAAGCGGACTTACAAAGCAACCAAATGTATCTTTCTTCGACTCTCTCATAGTGCTCAGTAGAAACAACGTCCTCTTCGGTCTTCAACTGTTGATGATAAACTATCGAACCTCATAGAACCTTGACAATTAACTCTTCTCTTCGATTTCTAGCTTGACTTATAAATTTCTACTTCCCTTTGGCCTTATTGAACAAAACGTAACGATGATTTTTTTTCATTTTTCATTTTTTTCATTTGTTTTTTTTTTTTTTTTTTTTTTTTTTTTTTTTTTTTTTTTTTTTTTTTTTTTTTTTTTTTTTTTTTTTTGTTTTTTCATTATTTTTCATATTTTTGTTTTGGAAACAAAAATTACAAGACAACAATTTACATGGCCATGAGAGAAAGACTTTCAAAACTTGGATCTTCGCAACTTGTGATGTCTTGGTATCATGGATTCTAACAACTTATATCATTTTCTCTTATAACTTTAACTTTGATTTTTGAATTATTCTTTTCTATTGTTGCTTCTAAACCTAAAACATCTTCAACTTTCTTCATAGATTTTGATGTCGCTCCACTTGTTGATGATGATAAGTTTCTACTGAGAGAGAGTCGTAATCCAATAACCAAGACTACATTGTGAGGTTGCTTTGTCTTTCTGGCATTTCCTGACCTACTTGCCTTTCCATCATGTATGGTTAGGTCCATCACGATTACCCTCTAAAAGGAACAAGTTCTCTCCTGAATTTCAAGGATCTCAATGTCTTTTTCTCTAATGTCTCAAAAGGTTGTTATCCCTAGCATTCCAATTTCTATCTTTTCGGTGAGAAACAGTATGTAAACTTAGCTAACCGGGTACCATGTGACGCTAGAAGTTTCAAAAGTGCAACTAAAAAGTTCTTCCCCACCCCCAAACTTAAATCTAACATTGTCCTCGATGTTCTAAAGATAAAATTAAAAGCATGAACAAGGAGAAACTGTTACCACTTGAAGAAAAAGAGTTAAGGAAATATATTACCATGTTGCATGAGCATGGGTTACCTCCCAAGAAGTGCTAAGTTCAAAGTCTTCAGCCAGACTTAGGAAAGGATTAGTCAACTCGAACCGTATAACAGTAGCCGGAATAACCATGGGTCTTCAAAACCAAATAGAGCTGACCAAAGGAAACTGCAGTAAACCAAGAAAATGAACAATACTAGCATGCCCTTACCTAGTTTCCTGATTAAGACAACTACATCTAATTGTGGTTCAGGTTCAGGTTCTATAAAAGGGTCTAAATATATTTCTTTAGGCTGCAACTCCTCAAAAGTGAGATCCGAATTATTAGGTCGTAGAGTCTGTAAAAACTCAAATAAAAATTTAGAAGCACATAATAATAACCTAAATAATTGAGGATCCTCTAAGTCAATCAGGTTTGACTTACAAAATTGACCACAGTGAGGGTAATAGTCATTCTTAAGAAAATGTGTTGATTCTAATTTCCTAAAGCATTTAGGTCTAGTCTCACAACTAAATATTCGACACATTTGAAATATAAACGTTCCCACATTTGGAAGAAAACTATTTGGTGGGAAAACAAAGTCAATAAGGGTATCATATCCTGGGAAAACCACATCAACCAGAGGATAGGTTTCTAATGACTGAACTTCTTTCTGGACATTATTAGGTTCGGGAAAACGTGTATGGAGATAATCTTGTACGATGGTTGAGGCACAAATGTCAAGCCCTACACGAGGGAACTTTCTAAGAGTTAAAGGTAAAGCACGGGGAGAATGATAATCACCCCCAAACTTAGAGTTTTGGGTGTCTCTAGGTAGACTAACTACAATTTCCCTAATTTCTAGATCATCGGAATCCTGAAAATGGTCAATTGCTTCTGTTAGGTTATACTCAGGTGATGCATCCTCACTCATATTTAAAATCTCTACGAGTTCATCTTCTTCGTCTAAGACTATTGTTTCTAAATCGCTAGACTCTAAAACATTATTCTCAGAATAAACTCGTTCCTTTAAATCATTATCGGCTTTGTAAACAGGAAATACTACATCGTCTAAAACGAAGGTATCTCTAGTCAAATCCTCGTCCTTTTGAATAGGTGAATAATTATTAAAATTATTTGGATTTGAAATAGAAATAATATTATCATTGTAAAGCTCAATTGGAGTATCCATTTCCTGATCACTATTCCTACATAAGTATGATTCTCCATCAACACTATCCTCATCATAATAACATGAAAAAGATCGAACCTCATCAAAACAAGTAGTGCTACCAATTCTAACCTTGTTATCTTGATTATGTAAATAACTATCTTCATTCTCAAGGGTATTATTGGATACACTATATTGGCAATTCAAGTAATTTCGAGCAATTATTTCGTTCGTCTCAGCTATCCGCTTGAGGTGGTCTTCTAAAGAAGGTTCACTCATTATTGTAGTTCTTTCGTCTATAATTATACTATTCATCTCAACTAACTTACGCGTCGACTCAGCTAACTTCCTGAGGGACTCTTCTAAAGGAGGAATAGGAACAGAGGGATCATAAAAATGACTACTTTTCAATAGTTTGATTGTATCCTCTAGAGACGAAGAAATAGTACTATAATCTTCTTGCTCGTAAGACTGATGCATGTGTGGGTAGTAATTGGGATCACCAGGGTATGACCCATATCCTTCCAAAGGATGGCGTTCCCAACCACTATTCCCAACATGGTCATAAAAAGGATGATGTCCATATTCAAATTCAGGTCGATAATCATTGTATTGGCTTCTATCATACTAGTTCGACATTCTTAATTGCAAGGGAATTATACACAATCACAAACAAGGCTGACTCGACCAAATCAAACCTATAAAATCTAGCAAACAACAAGCATGATGGCTCCACTTAGATTGTTTCTAGACCAGCTTCTAATATTTCGAAAAGGAATTCGTTACAATCTGAGCAAACCTCTCTGGAATCAATCCGAGTTTAAGTAAGTTGAATTGAGACGAGGGAAGCTGCGAGGAGCTTTGATACCCAAGGTCTCACCGGTATTATAAGGCGGTGCAGTCACGCATTCAACTCGCAGAAACCATCATGAACTTCAAATTATGCTCAAAAGAGTAACCAATATTTTTCGAACGACTTTCCTATTAAGCTCGTTACCCTAAGGTCTCGTTCTAGTCAAAATTTTAAGCTTAAGTTCGCGTTTGGTTTTGTTTTTCTAAGGCGGGCAAGAAGGAAACGGGGATGAAATCCGAGTCCTTATCTTAATTTGTCCAGGCCTTGCCCTTTACTAGGAAATTAAAACAACCGTATTCAAATCCTCAGCATATATTCACCTTAAGGCATACAATAAACCCGCTGACAGGGGATCCGCGGGTGTTTCGAAAGCTTACCTCTCGTACCAGACGGGCGCAGAACCGCTGAAGTCGACTCGGGCCACGACTCCCATGTCATGTGCGAACCCGAGGGGCCGAGACGATATTGTAATCGTCGTCCTTCCCTGCAAATAGTTTTATATTTAATGTACCCTTCCTTAGGGTTTAAAAAAAAATTGTCCAAGTCCTAAGTCCAAATAAAGTGCAAAAGAAAAGAAATAAAAAAAAAATAATTACAAAAAATGGAAGGTCTCTAAAAAAAAAAAAAATTCTCTCTTTTTTAAATTTTTTTTTTCTTTCGCTCTTTTTCTTTTTGCTTTGTCTTTTTCCTTCTCTTTTGGCTTTAAGCTTTGATTCCAAGTCTTTAGTATCCAACTTCAAACCTGTAATACAAAGACACACCCAAAGAAACGTAAAAAGAACAAATGAAATAAAAAAAAAAATTCTACCTAAGCACAAATCTGCGTCGGCGGCGCCAAAAATTGATGATATTTTTCAATGATGTTGTAGTAAGATGACTCGTTCACTCAGATTTGTTGAGAATTTGTTTTAAGACTTAATAAAGAAAATAAGGAGAAATATATACACACAATTTTTCACAAGATGAAGAGACGGTGAGACGCGGGATTCCACTACTTTTCATATTGTTATGGTTCATTCATTAACTCTAGACAATATAACTCAAACAAAAGAAGTTGTGACTCTAGTTCTTTGTCAAAAATAGATTTCGTAAAATATTATTTGTAAGTTAAAAGCATGACGCATCTAAAGCATTTAGAACCAAGCATGCGACATCTAACAAAATAACAAATAATTAATAGAAATCATAAAGCAATTAAATCAATGCAAATAGTCAATAAAAGAATTAATTCATTTACCACAATCATGAAAAGTTACTTCCTCCGTCGTCCCAGTGATGGGGTTTAGCTCCACATGGTGAAAACACACTCATAATAATTGCTCAAAAGTGCTTACAAGAGGTGAAAATATTATAAAACAGAAAAACTCTCTGCACCTTTTTATTATACGCTCTGTTTCTTCCCCTAACTCTCCATTCCCTCGTCTAAAACTCCTCAGCACCTTATATAGCCTCTCATGCACAAGAAATCTCTTCCATAACTACAAATATTTTTCATTACTCGGCATTAAGGAAAATATTATCGGGAATATCTTCTTACCTTATAAAATATATTCCAGAGAGTAAAATCTTCTCTCACAGTTCACGTATCTCCCATAATCAATTCCAGAATATCAAGTATTTATCACGTGAAATATTCTTGCATACCATTCCTGTTTTAATGCAACAGGATATTCCCAATCAATTCCAGTGAAAAGATCCCAACAAATCAGCCCAGAAATCAACACAGGAAGTTACGCAATCTGAAATTATTTTCCCGCTAAAATGTATTCTGTAAACAGTGAAGAAGATGGTGATGATTGCCCCTTATCCAGTGATAGGGTGCGGATAACACGTTTCTTTCGGGGTTCCCCGGGAAACTTTTTCTGGGGTGTTTTCAATGCATTTATGGGGTGCCTTTAGTAATTTTCTCTGGGGGTCCAAATAGCACTTTTCGAGCAACTTTTTCCACACAAATGTATTTCTCCAAAAACACCTATCCAAACACAAAAACACCATAATTAGTACAATATCGAGCATTAACAATACAGAACACTGAGAACAAAATAGACACATAAATGTGTCTATCAATGTGGTAAACAAGGATGCTTGCAGTACTCCACAATTGATGGACAATGAGAATGCGAATGTAAATACGGATGTTGGCATGTTCCACAATTGTTGCACAATATTAGTAGTCCATATCGTAGCTTATTGGTTCCTCGAGACTTGGTGAATAATATTGTTTGTCCTATATGCCAAATTGCCAATACATAAGTGAATGCCGAGTTAAGTATTGTTAATGTTATTATAGATATTCAGGAGGATGTAATTAATACAGTGTTTATTGATGCTTCAACAAAGTTAATAAAGTTAGCAGTTGATGAAGTTATGAATGAAGATAATGTTAATCCTGTCATTGTTGGTTCTTTGAAGGGTACGCTGGCGAGACCTATCGGAAGAAGAAGTTGAGATTTATTCAGAAAGAGCAAGAAACAAGAAACTGATCTCCTCTCAGAAGTTAAACATGGACAAATATAATTAGTAGGCTAGCCATGTATGTCAATAATAAGGAATATGATAACTATCCGACTATTTCATCATACCCGATATTGGCAAACATGGTGATAAAATATACTCTTTCTCCTCACTCATATGGTTTTCAACCTGTTTTACGTGATCATAAGAAGAGGAATGCTAAATCAAAACAAATAATTAATTGAAATCTCCTGAGAAGAGTTTTCGGATGAAACGCTTTGGTTGAGCTTGTAAATGTATTTTTCTCTTTTCTGATCTTTTCTTTTATTTACCTTTTCTGCTTCTTTCTTCAGAGGATTCTGACTTTATATCCTCCTCATATTTCTAGTTTTCTTTTCTTTTTCATTAAATTATTTTGATCAACAAAAATATAAAACTAAATTAATCTACCAAATTTGGGAGCCGAAGAGGACACGATTAGGTGGTTTTGGTAACTCGTTTAATAAGTTTCCTAATAATAAATGTTATCAAGCATACTAGTTCTAAGATAACATTTCACCTACCACCAACTCCATTCTGCAAGAGGAAGAACTTGAAATATATATGTGGAAGAAGGGCATTCCTTCAGCGCTGACAATATTTCTTTGGTCTTCATTCCATTATTCAAGTCCAACACTAAAAAACTTGCAACTAAAAGAATAATGGTGCTAGATACTGTTAGAGCATAACTCGGTTGAGCTCACCAAGCATTGGTATGTAAAGCTTGGTTGTCATATTTTAGTATCAAAACTCATCTAGAGTTGTTTGATTAAATACTAGAGTCAACTTCGTTTAGGTTAGACTAGAAAGTCTAGGAATATTGAGACATACAAGTATTACTCCAAAGACCTGAAGAATGAGAAGAAGTAACAAACTACAATAACGACAACATCCTTCCAATTGATGTTAGTAATATTGACTTGAACTTGTTTCATTCCTAACGTATCTTTCAAGTCGTGCTATATTGAAAACATAACTTGCGAAGCTATATATATTGTACATATTGTATTAAGGAATTAGACTACGAAGTATAACGCTTATTTTTTGAACTTCGTAGATATTAAATCGACATAATCTTGTATATAGTTTTATGATTATGTGTGTGGGTTATGGTGAAGATTTCATCATATGAAACAATGTTTTGCATTTTTTTAAAGTAAGTACATTCATGAACTTGTTTCATGAATCGAAAGGGAAATCGATAGTTTATTGGTCTGACTATTCATTACATATTCTTTGATGACTAATATGTGTGAGTTGGTGGAACCGATCTTTACTCAGGTTATGTATCTTGGTATAACCGATCACAATACCTAGACTTTTGATTTGGTATGACCGGTCCTGGTAATTGGTGTAATCGGTCCTAAGTAATCACCATGAGATGGTATAATCGATCCTTGTTATTGGTGTGACCGATTCTGGTAATTGGTGTGACAGATCATAAGTGATTGTGTGACCGATCCTTGTAATTGGTGTAACCGATCCTAGTCACAAGTAGGTACCATGTTTAGGTAGAATCGATCCTAGTGATTGGTATAACCGATCCGAACCCATGTATGTGACTTGGTAGGACCGATCACAACTAACCATTGTGACTTGGTATGAGCAATCACATAGTAGTCTTGGAAGACTGGTTGAACCAATTCTAAACTTGTTTGGAAGTGTGGTAGAACCGATTCCAAGAAGAAAATCCATGTAAATACGAAATCAGGATATGCAGTGAAAAGATGTCAACATACTTTGAACACGAGCAGTAACTCTTATCATTTATTGTCCAAAAATATTCATTGGTACTCAAGGTGATCCTGTGCCGAAATAAATTAAGAATCTTTTGATTAAGGTTTTTGGTTTTATATGCTTTAGTTACCAGTTAATGCACAAGTCTAGAGAATAAGAATTAGTAATATGCATTTACTAATTAGAAATTTTTTATGAGAGATTTCGAAAATATTAGACCAACATTTATTGGAATTAAGAAAACCGAATTTGGGCATTCATTGCATATCTTGAGAATATTTTCGGTTTTGGAAATTCCTTTGTGTCAAAACATCCTTGGTTTATAAATACCTAAGTTTACATTTATATCAAACTATCCTAAGATCCAGGCAAACTTCATTTCTTGTTGTTTCTGGTGGAGCCGTCTATTCGAAGAGGAAAGTATCCTAATTAGGTGAAATCTCTTACTACCACTTGTTTAAAGACTTATGTGGGATCAAGAAGCTCCACGAGTACCATTGGTGGGAAACCAGATAATTACAGTGTTATTAGTTTTCAATTTGATTTGATTGACTAACGGTTGTTGAAACTTTGATTGCACCTGGTTTGTTTATTCGTGAGAATCTTCTCTTCTGATATAAGATTCACTCAGACTAGATCAAAGTATCGACGGGATCTTTGGAACTGTTGTTCGATCTAAAGACATCTTATGATAATCCATTGTTAACAGACTCCATTATGTGCGTGATTGATCACAAGATATTCAAGTGGTGTTGTGCGGGTATTTGAAGGCAATAGAAGATTCAAAGACGAAGAAGAATTCTTATTTGTTTTCGTATCTTGTGGATTTAGTGCACAAACCTTGATCGGCTGGGATCCAACTAGAATCAGTTTATTTTTCATAGATCTGATTGATTATTTGCGTGAGATCGGCATTCTCTATATTTCTATTTAATATTTATATTGATTGAATGCGAATCTATACTTGACTATTTCGATAGTTATTGTTTAGATTGATCTAACCAGACAAAGGAGTTTATTAGATTAAACATAAGAGCCTTTGTCAACAACTCATCTTATCTTTTAGCAAGATTGATTAGAGTGGTTATCAAACAGATTCTTTCTTTGTTGTTTGGAATACGATCCAAAGGACTTGTTATTCATGTGTGTGACTCTAGAAGTCGAAGGCGCAGGGATACTGAGGGAACTAAGTAGCTAGGGGTAGTCTGCTTGGTCTCAACCATACGAAGTTGGTATTATATTTTCTATAGCGACTTAATTCTGAGAGTATTCAAAACTGTACCAGGTCCCGGGGGTTTTCTGCATTTGCAGTTTCCTCGTTAACAATATCTTGTTGTGCCATTTACTTTACTTTTTCGCATTACAATTTTTTTATTATAACTAAAGTGAATTACACTTGTACGTTAATTCCAAATCACTTGATATTGATCCTACAGTAAATCGGTTTCGGACTGTAATTATTATCAAGTGAATATCAAGTTGTCGTATTGTCTTGATTTTGTCCATAAACGATCACACTTGGTGTCGTACTTATAGGTAGCGATAAAAAAAATTGTGGTATATTTGGGTACCCTCGTCTTTTCAGATACCCTTTGCAAACTCTGTGGAGGAGAAGACTAATATCAAGACCGTAACTTATTTCACTGTCCCTATTTAAGAGTTATGTAGTTCTATTTCGTCAGAATCTTTCAAAATCAAGTGGGAAATGAACAACACACTTGCTCAGAATGTTAGCTTATGGCATTATCATCCCTTGAAGGATAGAAATGAAAAAACATGAAAATTTACCTTGTGATATTCTCTGGACGGTATGGAAAAAGTGCAACTCAAGAGTACTTAATTTGGAGGCAAACAAAAGACTAGTCATGACATTATTTGGAAGTAAAATTTGTTGTAATTTTGTGGTCTTCTAATGAGACTACATTTAGTCTATTCCTATTAGAAACATCCTAATAAATTGGGATCCAATAGTTGCATAATTGGTATAACACTAAGTGATGGCTTTGTATTTTCTTTTTATTTTTAGGTTGTGTTTGAAAGGATTTAATTACATGGAATTAACTATCTTTCCATGAAGATAGTTAATTACAAATTTATTTCCACGGAATTGTGGACTCATTTTAAAAAAAATCGTGATCTACATTATGTTTTAAACTTACAGCTCGTTCGGTTAGGAGAATTGAAAACCTAAGAATTCAATTATGGGGTAATCCAAGTCTTCGAATTGGAATCCAAGGAATTCAATTCAAATCCTAAAAATTCATGTTCGGTTGAGGCAATTCAATTATCTTTGTTTGTACCCCAGAATCCAATTCCATTGCACTATTGGACCAATCCAACAAAAATCTGCTATTTTGGAGGGAATTGGATTCCTAAGAATTAAAATTCTTAATTACAAAGAGTTCATTTGCACCGTTGAGTTCAAGGAATTGAGTGCACTTCCTAGGAATTGTATTAGCTTGAATCCAATTCCTTGAAACGAACATATTGTTAATTCAATGGAAAGACTTTACTTGTCTCGGGATATTGGTTCCACGGAATATGCTTTCTATGGAATTATTTCCTTTCTCTACTATTAAACACAACCTTATATAAATATGAATACAAACTTTTCGTGTAAAAAGAAAAAAGCTGAGGAGCTAACTCAAATTTGACTTCGTAGATGACATGGTCATAATTTATTTATTTTTTTTGATCGGTCAAATAGAAATTTCATTGAAAAGGGGGTACCTTAACCCAAAGAATACAACCGAACAAAAAAAGAAGAACCGAAAGGCATTCGACAACCCAAGTAAAAAATACAAAAAATTATGGAGGTCGGTATAATGAATCTCATAGAGAAATCACTGTATTTGCCGTAATCCCTAACATTCTTGTATTCGATCCGTTCAAAAGAATGCTTGTAATTTGATATCTCTAATGAGGCTTGTCAAAAAAAAAAAAATTATTATCGAAGGTTCTTGCATTTCGCTCTTTTCATATACATCACCATATAGCAACTGGGATGTTATTCCATATTCGACTAAGTCTTTCATATTCCCAATTAAACTTCCAATACTTCGTAGATGTAATGATATACAATCCTAAACTCCCAAACTTCCGATCTTTCATCTCATTAAATTCAAACAAAGGAAAAGGAAAAGAAAAATACAACAGGGTGAGATTGTATATACGTTCCTAAGCTCAAGGACCGTTCTTAAAGATCTTGTTAGACTGTCAACTTCAGTACTACTTAGTGCCAACATTCCCTGCCCCTCCAAAGTCCAAACAACCCAAAAACGAAGTACAACAACAAAGTAATGAATTAAAAACTAAAATATGTAGTTGTGTTTCCTTGTATCTTGCCATCAAAAGGGAAAAACCTTCCTATACAATTTTTTAAGAGAGCACCTCCGCTTGTCGGCTTGTTTGGTAGGTTTTCAGGGTTAAACAATGAACTGATTCATAATGCCTCCTCTGGAAGGAGTTTTGATCAAATATAAAATTGATGGGCTTAATGATGTCATATTAATAATTATATATATTTTGTTTGGAAGATTTTTGTAAACAATAATTTATTCAGTGCATGAGGAACCTGTAATAAACAATATTATGTGTAATCAAAACCATAAAAATAATCAAAAACCTAAAATTTTATATGTAAAACTAAAGAAAGTAGGCTAATCCGGATTCCCAAAGGGTGTATATTTAAATCTTAAAATGTGTACTAACGGTTCAAAACAAATATTTTAGGTCAACTGTTGATATAGAACCAATTATTGCGATTTCAAACTCTACAAAATCAAAATTTATCACTATAGTCAAGTTCAGTATACTTCCAATAATTTAAGGAAAGACACTAGGTATATACTTAGGGAAATGTTTTATATCGATACAAGTTGGCGTATTTCTACGCGTATAAAACCATAAGTCAAATAATATCATATTTTAAGTGTTAACAAATATCACATATTTTGGCGGGTTCGTATATGTCCTCATCTATTTTCTGAAATTTTTATTTTTGGCGGTTGAAAGAACTGATAACTAAGTGGTACTCTAAAATGAATAAACGGGACCTCGTTTTACGCAACATTACTATTAGGGGTACGAAATTATTGGAAAGGGTTCTCAATATCATATAAAACAAATTAAAAAAATTTCTGTTTTATATGATATTTTGTACCCTTCCCAGTTATCTGGTGTCCCCATTAGTAATCTTGGTTATGTGGAGCTCTTTTGAAGAATGTTTGAACTATCCGGTCCGGCGAGACCTGCTTAGTTGACGATAATAATTTTTAAGTTGCAACATCCTTCGTATTTATCATCGAATAAAGAACCATATCTTTTTCGTCATTTATTTTTTGACCGTTAAAGAATCCGATGCTGACGAATTTTATGTTTAGGGAACGATGATAGGAACGATAATATCATCATCCAACGACTTTAAAATGCAATTATTGATACCAATAATGTACCTCAAATGAGGATGATTCTTCTTTTACTTCTTTAATAGTTGAACGTACCTATCCAAATGGTAAAGGAAAGATCTTATGCCCGAATAGAACAGAAGAAATGAGAATTTTTTTTACTTCCAAAATCTAACATTTTCTTCTACAAATAGTAATCAAACAATGAAATAAATTATCGGATATATGTCTGTGAACACAGTTGGATTTAATGTTGTCGGATCCCTTTTATGGCACCAAAACTTGAAGAAATGTATCACATAAAAATGATAATTTTGATTTTTAATTAATCCAGCCTAGCATATCTCCGGATTCCAATATTAATTCCATGATTCTATCAAATCAGTTTCTTGATATTTAGGAGAATTTGGCTACAATATTATATGAGCCAGTGGGATTTATAAAATGAATGCACTTGTACAAAATTCAGAAAGAAAGATATATACTTGGTTTCGTAAATATTTGTTTGACGATCTTCTCTTTCTCCTTTTGATGGGTGGATGTTTTCACTTGTTTGATAATCTTACATTAATTGTTACAAAATTTGGAAGCCCAAAATGTCGTTGGAACTCGGTATACAATCAAGATAGTGCAGTTGTGTATACTGTATACCATTTCTTCCTTACTGTCAATTTGTACCAATATACTTGGAGCCACAGCCACATTTAACCAAGTAGCAGTTACCCAAGTACCATCTGGTAGTACAAAGCGTCGAGCATTAAAAAACTAATTTAAAATAAAAGTGGTCGGTTTTGTGTTTCATACGAATGTTTGAACTAAAATTTTGACGGTTAGAGACTTAGCATGCAGTTCAATTCTTTTTGATTGTATAGCCGACGCCCGACTGTGAGAAACTGAGTATATAGTTTGGTGAAACTAAAGATTTTTTTTTTTAAAAAAAATTATCCATCCGCCGGCCAGACATACATGTACCTTTGGTACTGGCCGTAATCTGCTTATAGCTACTTTAAGCGATCTCCCCAACATTATTGCAAAGAATCAGAATGGGATTATGATGATTCATGTACATGTATGTACATTGAACTAAAAGCGTGCCAAGTAACGCAATCTTCAAGTACATCTAAAAAAATTTAATGCTCAACGTGCCTTAATTCTTGAATACCCAATTGCCACTTGGTATTATAACCAAAATGTTAAACAGAAGTAATGTTAGACTTGGAGAGCCGACTGATGAAAATGGCATGGTTTATTTACTTTTTAATAACGATATTAGTATCTAATTATCTACTGTCTAGATAATATATAAAAAATATGCATAAATGAATTTTAAAAGAGACGAACAATTACAAAGATTTACGATAGTATTATTGATATTATGGTCGGGATCCTTGTTAAGGACCACTAGGACTAGGACAAGCTGATCATAGCTGCATTTGTCGACCATATTAGTCGATTAAACAAAAAAAGAGAGGTTAAAATCGTGTAACATAGATGTCTAGTGAAGATGATGTTCGTAATTGCCATGGTGTGGTTTACAGTCGACCTCAGTTACATTTTAGCTGTCAAGAGATTAATCACTCTTTTGTCATTAATTTCTACAAACATAATCCTTTAATTTCTTCAAAAAAAAACAAAAAAAAAGATGAAGCATCTAACGGTCAAGCATTTGAAAGAACATAAAGGATCAAGGCGGTTGAAAGAACACATGTGAGACGCGGCACTTCTTCTTTGGTTTAGATTGGGTGAGCTTAGAATTTAAATTAGTTCGATCAAACAAGAATTTCTTTCATTAAAAAAAGCTTGAAAGGATGTTTTTGACTTATTTAGTCTCCTAATTTCTGTTAATAAGAATAAAAAAAAGGATAACACTTCACTAATTCGAGGGTTATCTTGAATGAATTAAGATCAATATCGTCACCTAATCATCATTTAAAGACCAACAAACTATTTAGATATTTTATTTAATTTGTTACTGGTATATATTTTTAATATACCACGGTCCACGATGAACCCATTCATGCTCATATTCAAATCAACTTAACTTAACAGTACCTAATCAAATATGTTGTCTTATTGCTAGCTAGTTGTAAGAGATGATTTTCCTTGCTACTTGCAAAGCCATTGTCTATCTAATGTGGTAAGTAGCACTGGGAAGTTCTTTTTCAGCAGTGTGAATTATACACTGTACAAATGAAGTCATGACCTACATGTTGTCTTAGAAACCTATATAGGTTGTCTAAAGCTTACGGGCATCACAAATATAGAAGACGGTACCTAGTAGAGTAATATGTAGTTGACGTTCTAACAGCACAGAGTACTTAACAGTTTGGAGTGCTGCAGTTGTTGGGATTCCAGGTTTGGCCGGTGAGCACGCTGTTCAAACTAGTGAAGTTAATCACTTTGCGAGCTGACGCATGCAACATAATAATTAATGAACATCAAATTATTGTCTTGTTTGAGGTTTAATTTCTTCCATAATGTTGGAAGGAGGAGACAAGGAAGCGAAGCAAATCATATCTATGACCTCGTGGAATTAGGTTAATGGTACACGTGTCCCCATGGTAGGTTGAGAAAGTTTATATTAACCCTAATCCTAAATTATTAGCAGAGAGACAGAGGTCGTGCAGGCCGGTTTAGGATATGATATGTATCAAGAAATTATGCATCCAATTGGCAAATCAGCTTTTTACGGCTTTAGATTTTATTCTTTTTTTTTTCTTTCTTCTTCTCTTGTCGATAAGAATAAGTCGCCCCATTAATGGGCCGGCAAAATCCTCAAAGTCGAATGTATCTTAATGGAAGTAGACATTGGGAAATTTCCTCGTTCCTTCATTAATCTCAGTTTGGCGGGGCTGAGATATGTAAAATTAATGGAAGTTAAAAATGAAACCGTGAAACTAATGGAAGAATTACGCAGAATTGAAACCGTGAAATCCGCGAAACTAGGAGTTAAGTTTCGGTAAAGGGTCTGGCCATGAAAGAAATAATCTCGGTGACTCTTCAGTGAATTCTCAGGCAACTAAATGATAATGAGCGACTGTTGGGAAATACTGTAATATTTTGGCACACCAGTAACGTAGAGTCTTAATTAATTTATTTTGGTCACCACTGTTTTAGGCTTCCAGTTTCACAGCTGGATTTCCTCGTTCTGATACATATTTATGACCGTCGTATGGGGTATGGATAATGGAAGTACTGAAGCTGTTCTTCTTATCTGCTAAGGAAAATTATTTATTTTCCTGCCATAATAATGTTTTTACAACCCGGTTGACTTTGTCAATCCAAGTTGATCGAGTAAAAGTGGAGAGAGATAAGAGTTACTCTCCCAAGCTCATCACTTTTCTCTAACATTGAACTTTCTTTTGAAAGGGTGTGCATTAAGTTATCAATCTGGAGTTAAAATTGGAATATCAAATCATTCTATTTTTATATGTATCAAAATGATCAGGTTGGATTAGTTTGTTGCTCATTAATGAACGACTTTGAAAAATTTCTCAATTTCTATAATTTGTTAATGGTTAATATTTTAAGAGTTGTTGATTGTGAGTTAATTATGAGAAGAAGGTTGCATATCATTTTTATGAGGTCCAAATTAATGTTTTGGGAAAAAATTAGGAAAAAAATAATGTAAGTGAGTTTTTGGCCTCGCATCAACTATTCAATGAAAATGCAAGGATACTAAATACACCAACTTTTTCGTTCAACAATCTGTATAGACAAAACTTAATATAATAGCAAGTAGACCGACTGAATGATCCTTGACAATATGTATATAGAGTTTACATCTCTACCTCTACCTCTACTCAATTAGTATATGTATAGACATAGGGTCCGCGAACCTGATTGTTAAGCAGAATATTTTGACGATCTCAAAAATCAATATCCAAGATCAATCTAGTCGTATTCAAATAATCCTATCGGAATTCTGCCAAGTGATTAAACTTGTTATCTATCTTTCAAGATACGAATTCTACAATAAACAAGTCTCGTAATCGATTACGATTAAGTGGACATATCTACTTAGATTGAATATGTACAAACCTGTGTGAATCCAATTATAAAGATAAACAATATAACACAGAAAAGGAAAAACACAAGACACTAGATATTTTGTTAACGAGGAAAGCACAATAGCAGAAAAA
The DNA here is from genome assembly GCF_003573695.1 of Papaver somniferum. Classification (NCBI taxonomy): domain Eukaryota; kingdom Viridiplantae; phylum Streptophyta; class Magnoliopsida; order Ranunculales; family Papaveraceae; genus Papaver; species Papaver somniferum. The sequence goes on from NC_039360.1 coordinate 82,645,403, forward strand.
CCCTGGGACCTCGTCCAGATTTGAACATCATATTGTATTAATCCGTTACAGGCACTAGTTTACTATCAGACGTCGGACTGGAATGTAGTTGAGACTGAATCCACCCTCCAAGCGATCCAGCTACAGTCGCGCTCCTTACGTCTCTTGAACCTCACAAGGCTCTACGCACTTGATTCCCTTAGCTGACATCCTTTCCATCCTAAGAGTTGCTTCTGTCTCAGTGAATGCTTTTTATACCAACCTTCCTCTAACAGATAAGCATATTTGATTTCCGTTTAGATCAAAGATCAAGGTGTGGAAATCTGTTTGCAATAGACAAAGCTAGCAAACCTCACAAACCCGGAACTTACGATTCCCGAAGAGCAGTCTAGATTCTTAACCACGTCGCACGAACAATCTTCAAAAAATCAACTAAGATCAGTTTTCAGATATCTATCTTGAGGAATCACAAAGTCTGTGACGAAGAGAACTTTATGATTTCTATCTATATTGCCTGAAAGAGATTATGAGAACCTCGATAACAGAAAGGTAAGATCAGGATTCACGAAATATCAAGGTAAAGATAGTCGGACCTGGCTTCACGAATCTCCAAAGCGAAGTCTTCTAGTCGTAGACCTAATTATGTTTATCATAGGAAACCTTAGTCAATAGAGGACGACTCTAGAATCAACTAGGACACAAAGTGTTATGGATTTATTTTTCCAGTTGAAAGAGCATCTCTTTTTAGAGTTTTTCAAAGACCAAGTGTTTCTTAGAATTCAAACTAAGATAACTTGAGAATCAAGCAAACTCTATTCTTGAAAAATACAATAGAAGAATATACATACACTTAGGTTTGGTTATTGAACCGTATCTAATGACCATTCGGTTTGGCAAGTTAGCTAACAAACTAAAAGCAATTTGATATTCATTCAAACACTTAAGAGTTTAATCATGATGCACACACATAAGTGTTTAAGTGATCAATGAAGTTTTAGAAGTGTTTAAGAGAGTTCCAGTAATGCAAAACATATTATTAAAATAAGTCTTTGAGAATATATATACTAAAATATAAACTGGGATAGTTGGTACAACGGTTTTCCAACCGTATGGCTTGTTCACGAGTCAGGGTGTAACAGTTCATGAACCGGGTTTGCCAATCCTACAAGACTACCGAACTCAGTTGACAACAGTTCGTGAACCGGTTTCGCCAACTGCTAGCCTATTATTCCAACTTTGAAAAATTCAGTTCACCACGGTTCGCCAACCGGGTTAATGAATTGTTCCCAATTGAACTTGCGGTTTACGAACTGGTTCCCCAACCTTCATGTATTTCTGAAACTCAGATATCTATGGTTTGCAAAATGGTTTGCCAACCTACCTGAGTAGAAATATCAATAAGTTCAATATTTCTCTCTTATGATGTTGGAAATGTTCCCGCGTGATAAAATCTTTTGCATGGGAAATTTTCGATTGATCCACAAATTAATTCATAAAACTAATATTTTTAAGGACCGTTGAACATCTTTGCTTAGAATCATATTTCGAGATTTTTCACAAGACAAGCTTGACTCAAAACTTCTTTTTTGTAAATCTACTAGAAATCATACGACATAGTCTCAATAGTAGAACGGTGAGATAGTGAGTAAAATAGAATGGTACTCAGTCTTCATATACCTGATACAGAAGTTCTTCAAATGTCTTCGTCGATCTTCAGTCTTCAAGGGTGATGTCTGATACTCAACTACAAATTCTAATTAACCTAGTCCGAGACTTGACTAAGTAGACTAGAAATGAAGATACAGTTTTGATCAGCTAACACTGACAACCAGGTTGAGATAGAAAAATGTATGGGTTCAATCGAGCAATGCTCTAACACTTTACTATCTTCAATTTGTCAATAAGCAATAAAAACCTCGACTTTATGGTTGTTTCTATAGCTAACGCTCATGAAAGAAGACTATCAATTGAGGTCAACATGGAGAAAGACCATGTGGTTAGCTTCCATTATTTCCTCGTACAACACGTGCGGACACGGGTAAATAATGTTAATATATATGTGAACTGATCACATCAACAAAGACGTTGATTAAGAAAGTATACAAGAACACCAAGAAGAGGAAAAAGGTGAATAGTACACCGGAACTCCTACATAAGTGACTAACGTTTACAACGCCCCTACTTGTAATATTTACAAAAACATATACGTGAAATGTTAGCATTTACACACCTAGATTTATCTTAGCAACGTTCAATCCATTTTTCAGATTTGAGACGCATTAGTTAAATAAACCTATATTCTTGACTGTGAAACTAAATTATACAAATGATATTATTATGGAAACTAAAGAATAGTCTAAAATTTTAAAGTTTTGAATTAAAGCCAGTTCATATAAGCAAACGACTAAAAATGAAAGAGGCAGTACATGCAAGCAAACAATACCTTATTTCAGGTTTTTATATGAAGTTACCGGTGATGGAAAGGTAAACCTAAGGCAAAACTTCCATCGTATTGTTCAATAGATGGACACCGTGAGAAAATTGATATTGCTAGAAATCTTAAAGTTTAATAACTCAAACAAAAGTAACACAAAACTTACAGGTGGCGATACAGAGAAAACATATTAACCTTAGCGGGGAATATTTCATAAGATCGGCGCGTCAAAAGTAGGGATGTTAACGTGTATACACTAATTTGGAGCCGGTTGATTCAGTTCTTGATCTGGATCCTAACATTTGGCCCATTATAATTTTGGTTCCCGCCCGTTGTTACTAGGTACTCGGATATGTGTCTAATATATAAACAGGTCTAAAATTATTTAACTGTGACTTCGATTTTTTTTATTTTAATTCATGTTACATTTATTATCGATTAAAACATTAATAAAAAACATACGAATGAATTTTAAGTTGAAAAACAATAATTTTAAATCAAAACTAATAAATATTATAATACCTTTTCAAATATATTCTAAATATCTAAAGGGTACCCGAATCTTTTATCGCTCTTGGTTCCACCAATTTTAGACTCAAACTTGGAGCTATTAGGAACTAGAACCGACTCAAATAATCAGTTCTGGCCTAGGGGCCATTTTTAGTTCCGATTCTTATGGTGTTTGAGTGGAACTGGAGTCGTAAACATCGTTAAATAAGAGTCAAAGGGTATTGAGATGTTAAATGTATCAAAATTTATGCCATTTAACCACAAGTACAATATTTCATAAACTTTTTTATGCAACCAGAATTGGACAAACACGATATGCGGGTAAATACAAATAAAAGTGGCAGCATAACCATAATTATTATGTAAACCTAAATACCTATTTATCATATAGTTATTTTGTTGGAATGGGAAAAATAAGGGGGTAAATTGGAAATATAAATTTTGGTAGCATATAGTACAAATAAGTAAGAACACGGGAAAAATGAGGAAGAATATACCAAGATAAAGTTATATTTCTGCTTCCAAATTTTTTTATGTACACTTTTAGAAATGCAAAAAGGGGTAAACTGAAAAAAGAATCCTTATTTCTGAATTACATATGTGTATTTATTCATGCAACTTTTCGTAGAACACAAAAAAGTTGGGGTAAAACTGGAAAAAAATGTCCAGCTTCAGCTAAAGGATATTTCTTTTGTAATAATAAAATGGTTGAAAAGGGTGTTTGGATGTCTTTTCAGGGAGTATTTTTTGATTTTGCGGGCTAAAAACTGAAAGTACGGATCCAAGTTCTATAACAACTTCTTGAAGTCAATAAAAAAGTTAAAAGCAACTTTGCTTTGAAGATTTTTTTTTTTTTCCTTCTTGATTCTTGCTTATGAGAGTAGCATCTTTCCTCGCTCTTCTGCAAAATATAGAATTATTCTTTTTTATTTCATCTACCATGTTAAAAAAAAAGTTGCTTTCAATTTTTCCTTTTCTTTTTTTTTTGTATTATAGGTAATGATTAATGTTATATTGGTAACTCTTCATCCATGAATCTCCAACCTGATAAATGTTATATCTTAACTCTTGTTCATATTTCTTCAAAAAAAAATTTTACAAGTTAGTGATGGGGTCGACTGTTAAAATATACTCCCTCCGTTCCAATTTAGATGATATTTATGGAGTTTTCACGCAGATTAAGAAATGGAGAGATATGAAGATTTTCCATCTATACCCTTAAGAAAAGTATTCAAATATTAATTACTAATGAGTGCATTAAAAAGAAAATTTATAGTTCCAAGAAAAAAAATTAGGGTATTATTGGTAGTTTTGTGGAAAAATATGAAAACCCTCAAGTATTGTGGAACAAAAAAATAACCTTAAAACATCGTCTAAAATGGAACGGAGGGAGTAATTAATGGTATATGGTTCACATCTGATTAGAATCAGGAAAGATTTTTTATTGAGCGAAAAAAATTAATTTAAGATGCAGGATATTCAAACTAAAAGAATAAAAAATAAAAATGAAGTTACACAAAGAATTAGATTCTTACTGTCATATTTGTTTACTCTTTTTAGCTGTGGTTCTGTGGGTTTGTTTCGGGTAAATATTTTTCATCTTTAAAGTTTTTTATATAATTCTATCAGTCGAGTTTCTAGTTTGAGATGTTTATACAAAAGACTTTCTCTTTTATAATCAATTAGTAGCACCTAAATGCATAAAAATTGTGTCCAAATTTTTATAGTCATCAGTAGGATTTGTATCCAAAGACATCAAATCCTAACAATTGATGTGACAACTGTAATTGCCTGTGAGAAACTATTGCTTCATTGTTTACAATAACAATGTGACATTAGTCACATTATTTTTTATTAATTAGCAAAGAGAAACATGATGGAAGCAATCTGATAGAACAAAACTCAACAACTAAGTATAAATACGTTTAATAGGTTGAAAACTAAGATTTTCACACACGATTAAGAGATCGACATCAAAAATAGATAAGACTTTTCTTCTCTTGACTGACATACTAACTTCTGAATTTCTTAACTTAATAGTTATAATTCTCACAACTTCTTCACTTATTTACTTCTCAAAAGTATAAGTTTTCTTCTCCTGGTATCCAAATACCTACTAAAGTGCATATACCTCTGTAAATTGGAAACACAATCCTCCCTCTCATGACGATTAGGGTTATTAATCTTGAAAAGGGGGAGGGTACGAAACCTATATACAATTCCTTGCATGAACTTCAATCAAAGATCAAAAATAATAAGAAATATCCTTAAATAATGTCAATAAGAGATTCTTGAATTCCAAGGATTAATTTACATACAACCTGCTTATACTTTAAACTATAAAGATAAAACAATATAATGTGGAAAATAAAAGTAAAGAAGGACACCATCAATTTGTTAACGAAGAGAACTCCAAAGCAGAAACACCCAAAGACCTCGTACAGTTTGCACACACATTGTATTAAGACTCCACAAACACAAGCTTATTATATGACTTCGGTATGGATAGTAGTTGAGATAACATAAATCTTCCAAGCTACTATGTTGTAGTTGTACCTCTTTATCTCTTGATTTTCGCAAGAGCTTACTCACTTGATTCTCCTAGGTGATGTATCCCTTGTTTCACAATCCGTCACGAAGACTAGCGCTACCCTGCCTCCAACAGGACGACTGGTGATTTCTTTTCTGATTCAAGATCAAGGAGACATAAATCGATTCCCTGACACTCTCGAATCTAAATCAACAAGACTAGGGTTTATTATATTTAAAAGTAATAGAGATACTTAATCACATATATATATAAACCTAAGATGGATTACAATGGAAAACTTGAAAACAAGATTTTAATATATAAGAGTTCTACTCAATCTTGTTTTAAGTTTTCTATCCAATCTGGATTTAATCAATAATTCTTGAATGACCTTATATCATATGAGGAGGACCTCGAAGTATGCAAGAATTACAAACATAACAAATACGGATACATATTATGAAACTACCTTCTTTTGAAGATAGGTTTTACCCGTCCTTCACGAATCCTAAGTGAAGTCTTTCAAGGTTGTACCTTAAATCTTGAAAATCCTTAGGTGTTTGGTGGAAAAACTTTGCAACAAGATATGCAAGAATGTACAGATTGAGTCTTTCGGTGTTGCTGATGTCTACAAATTTTTATAGTAATCGATTAAGGCTGGGTTGCTTAAGATGTAAGCAATGAATTTATTGCAACCCATAAAAACTATCAACTGCTGAATCTAAGTTGTTTCTTAATATATAGAAGTTTATTTCTTAAGTTAGAGTTAGACATGCAATGAAGGTCTTTCCATAGCTTAAGGTTATACACAATTGTTACCCCAAGTAAATTTTATAAAAGGAATTACTGCCAAAGATAATTTCAAACTATCAATAAGAAATACTAAACTTTCGAACCAAGGAAATTAGTTAAGAAGCAACAATTCCTAACCATTTGAAAAGTTCGGTTTGAAAATCAAATAAGTAAAGTAGATATACCCATATATGTAATTTTCATCGATATCACCTTTTAGGTTCATGAACCCAATATGGTAGGTTCTCAAACTCAAATTAGTATTGTGTTCAAAAACTTGGAACTTCATTGAGTTCACTAGCTCACTTAAAATAGTTTCACGAACTCAAATAAAAAAAAAGTGTCCAAAAACTTTTTAACTCTTATTCGCATCTTTTCCAGGTAAACTGAAAACTCTACTACCTAATTCATTCGAAAACGAAGTTGACTTTAGTAGGCTAAATCAAGAAATAGTTTGGAATCTAAATTTGATAACATACTTGATATACCGAGGTAAATTTATCCGAGCAATCACTCTGCCAGATCTAATTTACTAACATAAAATAAAAAAAGACACACAATTGATCTAGATCAAAGCAGCTTGTCCCGTGTCTCACACTGGTCTCGGCTGGGTTCGAGATATCTTAACAACAATATCTTGTCGATAAGATAAAATAAAATAAAAACTCATAGCACAAAAAATTTATTCTCACTGATATTTGATTTTACTCACGAGAATATTCTCCAAAGCGATAATTCTAATTAATTCATATCGGATCATTCTCAAATTTATTAAATGGGTATCATATACTAATGTCACATAAATATATAAACGTGTCCATAAATGTTAGTACTTCATGCAATCTTTCTTTTAAAATGCTTGGTGGATTTGGTGATGAGAGTAAAAATGCGGGGGTCTAACAACCATACCCAACAATTTGTTCGGCAATATAAGAGGACTTACTCCAATATACTTTCTATAGAATCAACTAGACAGTCAGACTCAATCTAGAGAAAAGTATATCAAAGAGTTTAATATCTTTGTTTCACAATGTAATCAACAAATCAAACAGATACAAATCTACGAGCCTGATTATTATGTGAAACAACTTGAACGGTACCAAAGACCAATGTTCAAGTGTCAATCAATTTAAATCAACAACTAAAGGTTGGATATTCTAATTGATTGATCTTAACGCACAACCTGTGATATATTTCAATTATATAAAAAAATATAATGCGGAAAAAAAATAACACAGACACCAGAATTTTGTTAACGAGTAAACCGCAAATGCAGAAAAACCCCGGGACCTAGTCCAGTTTGAACACCATAGTGTATTAAGCCGCTACAGACTCTATCCTACTGCCAATTAACTTCGGACTGGACTGTAGCTGAACCCTAATCAATTTCACACTGATTCAAGGTACAGTTGTGTTCCTTACGTCTCTGATCCCAGCAGGATACTACGCACTTGATTCCCTTAGTTGATCTCACCCACAACCAAGAGTTTCTACGACCCAAAGTCGAAGACTTGATAAACAAATCTGTCTCACACATAAAAGTCTATAGATTGAATAAATTTTTCTCCCACAGAAATACCCAAGAGTTTTTTTTTCGTCTTTTGATAAATCAAGGTGAACAAGAACCAATTGATAAACCAGACTTGTATTCCTGAAGAACAACCTGGTATTATCAATCACCTCACAATAATCTTAATCGACTAGCGAAACAAGATATTGTGGAATCACAAACGATAAGACGAAGATGTTTATGATTACTTTTATCTTGCCTATCATAGAAGTTAATCTCGAGTCAATTATTTCAATTGTACTCAATATGATAGAATCGTGCAAGATCAGAACATTACAAAGAGAATAGTTGGGTCTGGCTTCATAATCCCAATGATGTTTTTGAAGTCGTTAACCTACAGGGTCTCGAAGAAACCTAAGGTTAAAGGAGAATCGACTCTAGTTTATGCAACTAGTAACATACAGGAGGTGTGGGGATTAGGTTCCCCAGTTGCTAGAGTTCTCCTTTATATAGTTTTTAAATCAGGGTTTGCAATTCAAGTTACCTTGGTAAAAAAACATTCAATATTCACCGTTAGATGAAAAACCTGATTCAACCAAGTTAATATCTTTCAACCGTTAGATCGAACTTAGCTTGTTACACAAAAATGAAGTGTACCCTCATTTAGGTTTATGTAACCGTACCCAAACGTGTACACTATGTTGGCTCACAAATAGTTAACCGAGGTTAGCCATATGATTACTCTCATATCAACCTTATTCATCTTAAACATAACTAGTTCAAATGACTCAAATGAAACTACTTAAAGAGTTGTTCAATTGCTATATTCTCATAAAATTATACAAGAACACAATTGAAGCAAAATCGGTTTGATTCACTCGAATCAATTCATGAACATTATAGCCACGGTTTGCAAAGATTGCATTCCTTATTTTATAAATGTTTAAGTTCATGAACATAACCGATTTTAGAACTTTAACCTTCAAGTATGCAAATGGGTACGCATACTTGAAATACCCGGACCAAGATTGGGTTTCGCCAGTACGCAAATGGGTAGGCGAACTTTCAATCCCAGCATAAATTCTCGGACATGAACATGTACGCAAACGGGTACGCATACTTAGGTTCCCGGATTTCTCAAACCAACAGGTACGCAAACGGGTGCGCATACTATGGTTCCCGGACATGGATTACATATGTGCAAAAGTGCACAACATGACATATCCAATAATGGTTAAGTGTTCTAAACTCTTATGTCAATTATTGAAACTTTCTTAGAGGATGACAATAGCCATTTTCACACACTATTAGCATCAAAGAAATTTTCAAGATACTGAAATAATCATAAGGAAACATTCCAAGACTACACCAAATGATTGTATCACATGTAAGATGTTACTTGGCAATTTTCACATGATATAAGATGAACTTGGTTGACGCGAAAGATTGTTAACACATATTTCGAGAAATATGTAAGCGAGATAAACTCAGCTCGAAATCTCAAATGTTTATATAGAAAATTATATCGTAATACGACTTATGTCTCAATATAGGAGATAGAGTAGAAATACACTTTCCAAGTGATAGATGAGTTTCAGTCTCCACATACCTTTTGTGGATGAAGTTCCACAAGCTCCCCTTAGTAGTTCTTCGTCTTCAAATGATGAACGCCGTGAAGTCTAAATTCAACTACACAATCTATGTCCTAGTCTGAGACATCTATAAATAGGATAGAAATCAAGACTTATAGTTTTGATCACTAATATTGACAAACATTCTTGAGATAACAATGCATGCGAGTTCGACCGAGCAGTGCTCTAACAGAGAGAAATGGATGCAAGACTTTATTGTTTTACAATGATATTTTTCCTTTTAATTACAGTAACAAACTTATGTACCCCTCAGCCAAATTTTCACAGTCTCTATGTTGTTTTTGACTGGGTTGTGCGTCATTCTCGGCCTTGGCAGCTTAGGCCAAGGCCGTTGCACCTAGTCGTGCGCCATTCTCGGAATAACTCATATAATTACAAACAAATTTGTAGAAAACCCCTTTTAATTGCCTCTTTTTTGGTTCATTTTTTTTCCCAAAAATCGATATGATGTTTTCATTGTAGTATTTCAATCACATAAATAGCAGACTTGTCATGTGATTAAATTCATTTAGATCATGAAGAAATTTAAAGGATTGGAGATATAGAAATGGAAGTGTTGAAACTAGTTTCTCGCCCGAATCTCGGACGGTATCTTGAAAAAACTCGTTCCGAGCCAAATGAGTTTCTCGTTAGAAATTCGTCTCGGCAATATTTAAAGGAAGAGAACTAGGAAATTGTCGGTGTCTCGAACGATATTAACTATACTAGTCTAGACAGACCTAACCATTAGACATTATAAATACACATTTCAAAAACTAAATCCTAAGGATTTAAGAATTCAGTTAAATTTAATGAGGCTCTCCTTGCAAAACTAGCTTGGGAACTTTTGACTGAAAAAGATGCTATGTGGGCGAAAATTCTTTGTGAAAAATACTTATATAATAAGTATCCTTTATATGATACAATCAATCTGAACGGAACTTGGATATGGAGAAGTATTTATGAAGGTCTTCAAATAGTCAAATATGGAAAAATATTACATATTTCAAATATTACTTCTGGAGTATTGATGATGGTGCTAAAGTGAAAATATGGAAAAATAATTAGATTAGAGATTTGCCTCCAAAGTCATTTTCAAACTTTGAAGCTCACAGGAATAGTGATGACACGATTAACAATCACATTTCTAAAGATGTTATTTCTCAACGGTGGAATCATGACAGCATCCAAAATTTATTCAATCAACAAGACAAGATCCAAAAAATCTGGCTATGAACTACAAGTTTTGATAAACTTCATTAGTGTCTTACAAAAAATGGGCAATTTACAGTTCAACCTACTTATAAAGTGCTAACTCAACCTTCTCATTATCACATTCCAAGTTTTCAAGATCAAAAACTTTGGTTAAACATTTGGCATTTGAATCTTCCTTATAAGGTGAACATGTTTATATGGAGACGGGTGCATACTTCAAATAATAACAAGAACTGGTAGACATATAAATATACAAGATTATTGTTGTCCTTGTTGCAACAGAGAGGAGGAAACAGACTTCCATTTATCAATCAAATGCAGTCTTCCAAGAGCCATGTGGTTTTCTTTACTTCATGAAGCTCTTTCTTCTCAGCAGTAAGTCAATACTTTTCAAGATTGGATAAAGACTTGGCAGGATGAAAACAACAATGTCACTTTTAAGAATCAAAATTTTGTTCTTCTAGCTGCAGCTATTATGTGGCTATTGTGGAAGCACATATGTCAGATTTTTGAGCATGCTCATACTAACCCAAATCCATTAATTGCTAGCAAAAGCTTTTTGCACTAAATATAATTTGCTCTGCAATGATACTAGCATTACTTTATAGGAGGAAAAACAAAAAAGATAAAGTTAGAAGTTGAAATCCCCTCCAAGAGGCTGGATAAAATTAAATATCGATGTTGCTTTTGATTATAATACTAAAATTGTTGGCATGAGGCTAATTGTTAGAAATGATGCAGGTAGGTTCATGGGGGGACTGGTGAAATCTCCTAAAGCTAGAAATCCCGAGCATGTTGAAACTCTGACAATGCTTGAGGCTACTAAACGGATAGACAACAAGGGATATAAGAATACGATTTAAGAAGGAAATTCCAATTATGTTATTGAAGCTGTTGTTTTAAGTTTTGAAAAAGAAAAATGGGAAGATCATAACCTTCTAGCAGACATTAAATGTCTGAAGAGTGTGTTCATGTTCCTAGGGAATGTAATAATATTATAGATGTTTTAGCTAAGTATGCCAAAGATAACAGACAGACTTTGCTTTGTTTGGGCTGTTAATCCCCCGGTTTATATTAAGGTTATTCTCTCTGGGGAGGTACAAATTCCTAATGATGTAGCCACCGTTTATGTAGATGCATTCTTTCATTATCTTTTTAATACTGCTGGCACTGGCATGGTGTTGAAATCAATTGCATGTAGCTACATTGGAGTCAAAGGATCTTATGCAGATGGAGTAATTGATTCTGAAGCAGGGGAATGCATGGTTGTCTTGGAGGCACTAAGCTGGATTAAAGTACAAGGCATCCAGAAGATTCATCTTATTGCTGACGCTGAAGTAGTAGTGCATTCTGCGAACTCTGATACCTTTCATGTCAGATGGGAAAATAATCATATTAATAAAATAATTCAAACTTTAATGTTGTTTTTTGTTTTCTGCAAAGTATCTCTTGTTAAAAGAGATCTTAATAACGTAGCTGATAGTATTTCTAAGAGAGTTAGAACTCTCCATGGATCAACTCTGTTTTTGATAGGCAGTCTTTGCCCGAAACTACTTAATAAATACATTTCGTTTCTACCAAAAAAAAAATGTAATATTTGTTTTAGTAATGTCTTTCCGATCAAAATAAAAAATAAAAAGCTAAATCCTAACTAGAAAATGAAGAATGCTTCTAGGGGAATGATATAAAACCTATTTTAATATGATAATTAGTCTTTAAGATGCTTAGAATCGTGACTTGTTAACATTTTTTATTTTTTGATCGGCCTTGTTAACATTTTTGATAAAGAAAAGATGTCGTTTAACAGATTCGGTTAGCCATACCGGCGTGTCTTATCATTGTCTTTCTATGTAAAGCATAAAAAAATAGGATGGGGTAATAGGCAAAAGGTCCGAAGGATATACACAAACCACATATTGGTGTTCTATTTTCTTTGACCTTCATCATCTTTAGAAAACTTATTTGTCTCCCAATTTTAATGTCTGCGTAGTACGACACTACGATGTTCATGGCTATGACAAGAATGTACACATATATGACAACACAAACGAATGAAACAAGAAAATATATGCTTCAAAAAGGAACTGGAAAAAAAAAATGATATATGGAAGTACTTATGACGTTACTCGTTAGGTTAGGTTCAAGCATCCCAACCTCGGAGGAAATGGACGCATAATATTATTTAGACCTTTTTTGTTTGTTTGTTTGTCTCGCACGATCGCGCCTCTCTGTCCTTCGTCCCCATATTTCTTTAGTCATTATTCTATCCCCAACAACATTCCCTTTGCAAATTTCATATTCATATAAAAATTCCCCCCACGTCCTCCCATTTCTAACTCCCCGTCGTCAGTCTTTCCCAACCTAATTCTTCATTTTCTCTTAACATTAATTCTGATATCTATCACTATACTTATCAGATAAGGGCTACCCTATGCTCCCTTTTGTGCAGAATTGATCAATCCCCACAAAAATTTGTCAAGTGAATGGTCTGGATCCTGGGGTGTGAATTTTGCAGTTGGCCGTGCCGATCAGAGTGGAAGTCGTTGAAAATAATAACTGCAGGTTTTGTAAGCCGTTTTGGCTTTCACGCCTGCTCGGCTGCTCTTAATAAATTTGAATTTAGAACAGTGCCATTTCTTGCAAGTCAGATTCCGAAAGAGCTCCCATGGCCGTTTTATGTAACCCTTATCTGTAGGGTATGCGTCAGATATCATTACCCTCGTTAATTGATCATAGTTGGACCCCTTCTCATGATTGCTTAAGGATTAGGCTCCAATTAATCATCACTAATTTAATAAATTTGAAATGGTCCCTAGCTGTTGCAAGGGTTTCACTTTTTTAATCAACCAACACGCATATCATATAGAGCTTGATCTCTCTCGAGTTTTGTCTATTTCCCCACAACCTAACTGAAACTCGTGCATCCGCTCTCTCTCGATCTCTATTGTCTAGCTTACGCACCAATGATTAGGAATTAATCAAACAATTAAAATATATGATTTGAATACGTATATCTATCAATATTCATAAAGATGGAGTTATATGAGAAATTAATTAGGTTTTCTTTGTTGTAAAAACGACTCTGCAGTGAATTTCAGTGTGCACACCTTTGTTCTTGGCATGTACACCAAAATGTGCATAGTGCATCCAAGACCGTAGCAAATAATGGCCTTCCAAGTCTAAGTGTTTAATATAACAGATGTTACCACAGTCCCACCGCAACTGTATTGAAAATTGACATTTTTCTAAAAAATGCAAAATATAGGCCCTGGGCGGTGTCTTGCTCGCCTTTAGTATTGTTCACAAATATGGACATGAACTATGAAAACATTGAAAATTGCATGGTAAAATAATGAATAATCAATTTGGTCTAAAAATGATGAGTTAGGATATAATGGTCTTTTAGCCTAATTTTTGGTTGTATAAATATGTGTTCCTGGTTTGTCATTATTCCTCAAGCTTCGAAACATCATCATTTGGAGCTTACTTCTCTCCCAACAGTTAATGATCACTATTCTTTAATTCTTGATAACCATTTCGAATACATAGTCTTTTCATCTTAATCCGTTTCTCTTTCAATCTACTGAACAATGGAGTCTATGGGAGTTATGTCTGACGGAGAACTGATTAATTCCTACTGTGGGTTTTTCTCTAACAATGAAGAAGCTGAGTTCATGTTACAATTGCTCGGTAACTTCTCGTATACAAGCGAACAACAACAACCACAACAACATCAAGACGAGTACCCAAGTTTGGGAAATATGTCAACTCCTGTTACTGCTAATTACTATCCTAATCATCATCACGACGAAGCTGAAACTAACGATGGCGGGATGATAATGAGGATGCCTGACAATTCATATTTTTGTGCTGATATTGCCTACCCCCATTATGAGAATATGTCTCAAGTAGGTAACTACAGTTTTAATGGTAATGGTGATCATGTTTACATGCAGAATAATTCTTATCATGATGACCATGATAATTACTACGCAAGTGATGCTAATGCTCCTATTTTGATGAGCAATAATTTATCCATGGATTATGTATTGGTTGAGGATCAAGAACATGTCCATGGTTTGACGACCAATAACTTCTTCCCCGGCCATGTAATGGAAGAAACTAATAATACTTGTCTGAATGAAGAAATGAGCAACGAATCTTCATTAGAAGCTGTTGACCTTCATGATCAGAGATTTGAAGCTAAGGCGAAATCCGAGATTGAAGAACCAGCTATTTCTACAGTAGAAGACAAAAGCAACGTCGAGTTGATTGGAAAACGGAAAAAGAGAACTCGGGTTCCCAGAGATGTAAGTTTACTTGATCAAAATATATGAGCTTGTTATGAGATACGCGTAATGGGCTAGTTTTATTGACTTGTTTTCATTTTTATTTGGTAATGCAGAATCAGAAGAACAAAAGAAATGTAAAGTCTAAGAAGAGTAGAAAGCAATCTCCCAGTAGTAACGATGAAGAAGAGAGACAGTGTTCTAGCGGTTGCAGCTCTGAAGAGGATTCTAATGGTTCTCAGGAAGAGCCTAAAGAGTCATCCGTCCTCAATATGAACGGAAAAGTTAGAGCTAGTAGAGGTTCCGCGACTGATCCTCAAAGTCTCTATGCTAGGGTAAGAAATTCTAACCAATATCCTAGCTAGTTCTTAACAACTTCCTGTGTAAACTTCATAATGAATATGATCTTATAATCGCTTGCTTACGGGAATTATGGTTATTTTTGCAGAAACGAAGAGAAAGGATAAACGAAAGATTGAAAACCCTACAAAACCTTGTCCCAAATGGAACCAAAGTAAGTGCTAAAACATCATGAAAATCACTGTGTATAATTGCTTCATTTTGTCAAGTTTCATAAGTAAATGAAGGAGAAGGAACATGTTCTAATAGTGAGTTTTTTATATCTGCAGGTCGATATAAGTACAATGCTTGAAGAAGCAGTTGACTATGTTAAGTTTTTACAACTCCAAATCAAGTTGTTAAGTTCGGACGATCTATGGATGTATGCACCGATTGCTTACAATGGAATGAACATAGGCGCTTTGGATCATATCAATAAGATCTCTCAAAAGCAATGACAATCTAGGAAGAAGATTATGCATCATCAAACATATACAAAAGAGTTGTGTTGGACTTGCCAATGTCAATAAATCTATACATATATATCCCTTGATTTAACTAATTTTAAGTTTTCTTGTTACATATGAAAAGGTCCAAGAAAAATTAATCAAAATGAGTAAATTTTTTTCTAAATATATTAATGTTCAGATTTGAGGATTAATCCTCTTGATTACTAGCAAAGGACTATATCAATCAAATATAATGTACACCTCTTCTTCTTGTTCCTTGACCCCCTTCATGGGCTTATTTTACCAGACAAAAATCTGAATACATTTAAGAGAGAACTGATTTGAATTCTGATTATATAAAGGTATAAAACATGCATGTAATGCGCACTCTCTCTTTGTTGCATTTTAAAAACAATGATATCTGAAAAAGTCTAAAACTATGAACACATACTACATTGGATATCAGATACATTGATCATAATCTGCCCACCAATACATACTACATTTGGATATTAGATACATTGATCATCCATTCTCAAGGTCTAACTCGACTCCGTGAATATGCATGCATGGCCCGCTAAGGTCTACTACTTATTCGCACAACAAAATAATCTGGTTAGAACTGACTTGGTTTCTCATATTCTTGACTACCAAAAGTTATTTTCTTTAAAATAAAAATGATCAATTGAAGGTTTCGAGAAACATAAATGTATTCCTACAAAAGATATACACGAGTGTCACAAAATGATCTTCTGATTACAACATTGGCAATTCTTGGAAGTTCTCATGGAAAACAAGATTCCTACAGCTACAACTACAACCACAACTACTATAACTTAACCTTATGAGAACCAACTCCCCCCCCCCCCCCCCCCCCCCCACCCCCCCACCCCCCACCCCACCCCCCAACTTGGTATATCTCCTCTGTCCCTTTTCTTTATTAACTTTCAGGGTACACTCTAATGTTGAAGACTATTATTTTGATATCCGTTAATGTTACACAGAAGGAAAGTTCCTCGGAACACACAAGAGTTTATGTTACAAACCACGGCAGCAGTTCCAAGAGTTTTTGCATCTCTCTACGCTCGACTGTCACTAGTATGATTTGGTATCTCCACCTGACTGTCCAGTGGCATGTACTGTGCCATTATAGCTCTGATCTCTGAGTCCATGTATGACTGGAACCAATACAAAAAAAATTGTAATGAGCAAAAGAGATACAGATAAGACAAAGCATTTTAAACTCCGCCACTGTTTAGCAAGTGAGCTACTGAGAAGGAATGGTATACTGAATGCTCAAAAGTGAAAACGGATGGTATAAAAATTCAGAGCAAGTATTAAAAGAGCGAAGAAAAGGTAGCAATGTAATGAATTAATCAAGGTGAGAGGTTATTTTTGCTTGGCAGGTGAGAGGATCTTTATGAATTTATTTTTCCAAAGAGACCAGGACATTATTTTTATATACTGTAACAATTATCCAGATTTAATATATTTACTTTATGTCAGCTGGGCACTCCATTCATTTTATTTTCATAGACGATGAAACTAATTTCTAAAACAATAGAATGCTTATAACACTTCAAGAGATTAAAAGATTATGGAAAGCAAGTTAGGATTTCTAGACGATTTTACAAGGATTGCTAACTACTAGGCTTAAATGGATCAACTTCTATTTTTATAGTTAACTAGTAATCACGAGGTTTCACGGGCTAATTTAGCTAATAAAAGCAAAATCAGTTGCATCATGTAGTAAAACTGACACCTTCACAAATAGTCGAATAGACTGACCTTACCTACATAGGAAATGGAAATATGCAATGCACTGAACTTACCCGTATTCTGTATTTGTAAATAAGATATGCTCCAGCAGCAGCCATAACCAGGCCTATCAAGATGACCCACACAGCAGTCCATGACGAATTAGCTTCACTAGCACTCTTACCTGAAGCAATCAGAGGGAAGCCATTTATATAAGCTGTGTGTTCATGTAGTTGGAAAAGAAGTCATATAGTGACTTACTTATACAGGTGTCATGATCCTTCATGTACAAGAGGCCCTCACTGCAAGTGCACTCATACCCGCCCCATGTATTTTTGCAGTGACAGTCAGGACACTGACAAGCTCTCCTTTCTTTGCATTCATTAATATCTGCCAGTATATATTGTCAATAACTGTTTATCTGAAAGCCAATCTGGAATAATAATTTCAACCTGAACTTGCTTGTTCCAAAATCAGAAGTCTCAATCTATCTCTCTTAGCAAGTGTTGAAATTCTATAAGATCAGCAAATAGCAAAAAGAAAGAAAAAAAAACCACTGCTTCTGTTGTAAAAATTATTAAGCTGTATCAGTATTACCTTCACAATTTTTGGCACCATCCCCTTTGAATCCCGATGGACACTGGCATTTAACACCATCTATATCCTGTTGATAACAAACACAAGAATTAAGAATTAACATAATCCCAGTACGGGATAAACTTGTACTGGTGGACACACATACCAGACACGCAGAAAAGGTATGTTCATCTCGAGTTTCGTGCCAGCAACCCCCATTGTTTATATTGCAGCGTCCACGCCCACTAGCTGCAAGAGAAAACTCCCACAATCAAAATATTATCATACTACAGATTCCATGTGAAGCTCATTACCATGATTCTAAAATTGGATTTTAATGTGAATGATTCCTACTCTAAGAAACCATTCATCCACGAGCCAGCCTATGCGATAGTTCAGCAGGAAATGGCACATAATTTTGACATCTTATACAATCATGGTGCTAACAACCAAAACATCAACGTCGGTGTTTTGTGACCATGGTGGAATAGCGTGAAGACTATGTAGGACAATCCAGCTTTAAAGTGACTACTACATGATAATACAGACTTTTACATTGGTTTATATATACAGAAGTACACAAATTACTCCCACATGTTCTTATCTATTTGAGCTCATTCATCAGACATACTTCATTCATATAAAGACACCTGCAGGATGGAGTAAAACTCTGTTTCACCAATGAGCAACTACAAGATTTCTTTAGCCACATCTTTAAAATGTCAAAGATGCTGTTTAATAATTTTTAACTGCTCAGAGAAATCTAATTCGGGAAACATTGACTAAGAAAAACAAGTTAAATATCCAGACACACCTTCACAGGAACTGTAACCATCTCCTTTAAACTGCACACCTTGAACAAGGGGACACTCACACACTCTTCCGCGGAATGTATCCTGAGATGGGAATCCAACTATCAACCTACGTTGAAAGAAAGTCCACCAATTTACTGAGGTAAAGTATTAGTAATACCTTGCAAGCAGTGACGTTTAATGTCTTATCCTGCCAACATCCACCATTATTATCCAAGCACTCATTTGTCTCTAAATCTGTATTAGGATAACATAAAGGTATTAAAGACATACACCACCCAGATATCCCTACTGCAAGTATATAACCACCCTAGGAAGTTAAGATAAAAGTGAAAGCTACCAGCATTCAAGCAAACCGCTGGTTCAGTAGTTTCCTCAAAACCGGAACAAATGGCTTTTAAAACAGCTCCTTTATCCAATTTCCCTGCATTTATACGGAGATGCAGAAAACAGTAAATGTGTCAGAAAACTGACACCAACATAAGAGATATAACTAGAAAAGATTCTAAGACTGACCTCGATATTGTCGACTGTTAACGACAAGGGTAGGCAGTATGGTCACATCACCTCTGGTTCCTTTTCCAACCTGCACGCAAGCCATATGAGATTTAGCCATTATTCAAACCCATGACAGGGAAACCACTAGGTAGAATTGTCTGACAGTTCACCATCTCAAACTGAAGGATGTAGTGTAAGATTATACTGAAGTCACACCTAAAACTGTTTAGTTAGAAATACTTACTTGGGCTTCTTGTTCTTCTTTTAGAACAGGATTATCAGCATCAGCATTTGGGTCACCCATACACTTCTCAATCTTTTTCATGTCAAGGCCTACCAGAAGCAAGAAGTACTTTAGCATCCTATAGAAAGAATGACTCGTTCAAGTAACAAAAAAAGAAACCCACCCACCTAGAGACTTGATAACAGTATCAGCACATTCTTTATTATATTTTTTCAGCTTCATTGGACATCTTATTTGAAAATCGGTGACATAATCCCACCAAACCCAAGGCTTGCTGATCTCATTTGCCACTTTGAACACACAAAGTTGTCTTAAATTTTCGACAACAACATCTTTCCCTTCATATCCTTGGCTGAAATCCTGCTCAGGATCAGGTGCACAATACCGTCCCTTATTTATGCACTGAGATTTGCACTGTTTGCTTATTGTGAATGCTTCAGGACAATACCAAGTTATATAATGGGGTGTAAATTGCGTGTAACCCCCTCGCTCAAGTATTTGTGCTGCGCCTTTGAAATCCTTAACAAATTCCATCAGCATATCACATTTCACCCCACATTCATCATTGCTATTTGTCCACAATTCATATTCTACTCGATTATCTGGGTGTGGAACAGCTTCCCTCCAATCAAGATTCAAGTTGACCATTTCCCCACTACTTATTGCTTTTTTCAGCTTTCCACCAAAATCTTTAGTGATGAGCGCGGATGGAATGGTTATGTTCTCGATATACTGTGCAGATGCACCATCCTCTTTAGGTGAATCCATGGTTAGTAATGGTTCATCAACATTATCTGCAACAAGCACAGCGGAAGCTCCAGCTTTTTGCGCATTCCAAACTTTTAAAGCAAAAAGGCAGTCTGTGAAGGATCATAGGACATTCAAACATGTTACAACTCAATCCAACTTAAAACAATTCATGACTTCTAAGTATAAAAATACAGTAACACTCAACCGCTAACTACTTCGGACTCTTAAATAATCAGAAAGATCTTTCTATTTATATTGTTGATAGTTAAGATAACATGGTCACAAAGATCCGTAATATAATTCTGAAACTTAGATGGTTTCATTGGCAGAGTGGTGGTAGAGTTGATTGTTTAAGTTCCTATCAGATACATGTTGGACACTCTTATCTCGACTCAAATTACTTCCAGGTCTATAAAACATCACTCACATGCAGCACATACATACACCAAAAACTCAAAGTTAACACTATAATCTTGAAATTGATCAGTTTACTTCCACTAATTTCGCAGTCTTAAAAAACTAGCTAAAAGATGAACCCAACATATTTACTCATTATCAAAGTCAAAAGATGAGACCTTTTTAGGTTCATTAATCACCACATCTGTAACCCCTCAAGGTTATCTCATTTTGGGGCTTCTAAAAAAACCCAAATACCAAACAAAAAATCAAATGAAATTCAAAATAAAATAAAATAATTGATCTTACCTCCTCGATCAACTAAGAGAAATGTAGGAAGAGAACCAGGTTTAGTCTTGAAAGAAGTAGTAAAATCTTCTCTACAAGCTTTTTGATTGTCTTTAGGGTAAACAACAGTACCAGCCATACTTCCACCATATTGTGGTAAACCAAAATTACCAATAGCACTATCATGATTTCCTTTAATACTATCTGGAGAAGTAACTGTTATACTATTTTTCTCAACTAAAAATTTCCCAGTTCCAATTTGAAACAAATATAGCAAACTTACAAACCCTAAGTAATACCAATAATATCTTGAAAAAATCCCCATTTTCAGAAATACCAAATAAATGAGTAATCTTTTTGTGAGGGTTTTGGAATTGAACAAAACAGGAACTCAGGTAACGCCTACTTTGAGAAAACCAGATAAGTTTAGTAATGATGAAGAATCCGTCACTTCCTGAAACTTCAGTGGTACGGAACAGAAGTGTGTGAGAGAGAGAGACTAGTAGTTTCTTTTTCTTTCCCGTTGTGTTATATTATTTTTGTAATTTCCGATTTTACCCCTATCTTTAATAAAACACCTTGACCTTTGGTTGAATTTCGTTGACCAAACCGACATCTATTTGTTAAAAGGCCAGATTCTGTACGGTAGAAGACTCTATTCTCTTTCTTTTTGTCTACATCAACAGAAGGCTGAATCGCAGGTATGTTTCTTATTGTGAGGATAATAAAATAATCTTAGGGTTTATCTTCTGATTATCTTAATTACAGATAGATGCATAAATTAATCGAATGTTGGAACTTAGTTAGGGTTTATCTCTGAATCTGAAGTTTTTTGGGTTTTTTAGGGTGATCAGTTAGACTTATTTCAATTAGGGTTGGGTTTATCCATGTGTAATCATCATGTTTGTTCATTAAAACAATAGGAATCAGATGGTTTGTTCCATGATAATTCAGTATGGTTTTTTTAATTTTATTTTTGTTCCAGTGAATCATAAAACTAGTCATCTAAAACCATTGATTATGTTTTTCTTGTAATTCTTTCTTTCTACTTGTTTGTAGCTAACTTTAAATGGTGATGTGCTGAGATTTTTTGTTTCTACACAGTTTTGTGGCTCAATTTAATACATACTAAAGCCTTTGGTATTTCAAATTTGGGAATGGAGGGCAAGTACTCGGCGGAGGTGCTGAAGTGAGCTCTACTTTAACCTTCTTTTCCCTTCATCTCTTTGCTGTATGTTTTGAACCTGAGTGAGGTCTAAATGCAGGCACTTGGAGAAGCAAAGTGAAATCCTGATGGAAGCTTACAGATCAATGTCACATGAGTTGCATAGACTCCAGGTTGTTTTGAGACTCCTTCATGGTCATAGTTGTTATGCCCTGGCGTACATCTTTCTGCCTGCCAGTTAATTTCCTTATTATTTACTGTATCGATTTTACTGCATTGTCTTATTCCTTACTTCTATGTTACTTTTGTTTGTTGAAGGTAGAAGAAGAAATGCTGACGCACAAATTTTATGAAGTTACATATGGTCAAGGCCTAAATCAAAAGGTACAGTAATTCTAGTCTGTTAAACATTTGCATTATCCCTCAGTGTCAGACATAAATTGTCTCTTCTATGGACTCATCAGTCTAACTTAACGAGAGAGCGGAGTTTTAGTTCAAATACATGTGGGCTAAGAAAGTTCGATAATACAAACACCATATCTAATGTGTGATATGTATGCTTCTTTGTATTTTGAAGCATACATATCACACATTAGATATGGTGTTTGTATTATCGAAGCATACATATCACACATTAGATATGGTGTTTGTATTATCATTGTTATACTTGATTCAATGTCTCTAATGTCATGGTTATGTGAATGTTTGGAATTCGTTTTGATTTAGTCAGTGTTAAGAAGCTTTGATGATCTTTTTGCAGAGAAATTCTGAAGAGAGGTCTGCTGCTGATGTTGCGGAGGCAGAGTCCGATACAGTTAGCAAGCAAAGTTGATGTATATGTGAAATATTCAACGTCTTTAGGTTTCTTGGTGGAATTTCTTTCGAAGAAGTTGCAGGTACTGATCTTAGATTTTAGTGGACAAACTGACATATGTTAAAAAGGTATCAAATTTTGAACTGGCTTATGGGCCAATTGTTATGTTGTAAAGCAAAGGCTTCTAGATTCTCAATTTCTCGCAATAATTTTGATTTTTTTCTCCCGAAGGAATTTTGATCTGTTATCCGACGAACCAGTTAGTAGCTAACAGTGTGTAAAGTTGTGTGTGAAATCCCAACATGTAACACTTTTCTTCGTTAATAAGTTTGTTATTTGCTAGCGAGGGGATAACCTAAGCTATAGCCCGTCCTTATTTCTTGCTAAATATAATTTTTGAAATCTGTTTTGACTTTTGAGGCATGCAAAATCATTTTCCTATCTAGAACATGTTTATAAGGGTGTCCTAGTCGCGACAAAATTACTATGTTTGCCCTTAAATAGTTTAAATTGCATAAATAGAATACTCTTCAACAAAATTAAAAACATAAACCTAACATAAATCAATTCAACTCTTTTTTCACTCTTCTTAGCCAAACTTTCTCCTTCCCAATCGTTGAAATTACTATAAAATGATGAGTGCAATGAAGCGTTGCACCAGAAATATATTTTTTAGATTTAAGCAGGGAATCACAAATTGAAGTGAGTGATGCTGGAAAGCGAAAAAAAAATCATGAAGAAACATAAAGATTTATTAAACTTGAACCAAGTACAACCCAGGACAAGTAAAGACAACTCAAAACACACAACAGACTAACCAATTAACAAAAGTATACACCAGACCACCAAACAAACAAAACAAAAGCTACAGACTAAAACCATAGACAACTAAGACTCCATACTCCCCCATGATCCCTGTCCATCTTCAATATATCCTTAATAACTAAATTTCTAACAACACTATGGATATTACGGAACCAAACCTGATTACAATCATTTCTTCTAGCAAATTTTGCCAAAGCATCAGTAACCTGATTACAAGATATGGGTCTAAACTGAATTTTAACTTCCAACAGACTCATAAGTAAAACTCTATATTCCTCTAAAATATTATTATCCTCCCACCTGCAGTTGTTGTTTCTTTGCTTTTGAACTCCTTCCGTAACATGTTCGTTATCCCCTTCTATGATAACCCTTGTTAAATTTTTTTCTTTTATCCACCATAGAGCATGTAATAGTCCAAGAGCTTTTGCCTGATCAATCTCACAAACTTTCACTGTGAAGGCCACAACTTCCAATAGAGATCCTGAATGATTCTGAACAACAAGAGCAATACCAGCAATATTAGAATTATAACTCACAGAAGCATCTATATTTATTTTTAACCAAGAAATTGGTGGGGCAGTCCAAGCTATTCTAAAATATTTTGTGGGACAATTTTTTTTTATGAGAACTAGAATGCACATTATGCTCATGTATATGAATACTATTATGGTGACAGAACCTAAGAATCTGTTGGATTATGTTCATTGGATTCTGATGTTTATTCTCAAAAACTTTTAAACATCTACTCTTCCATATGTGCCACATTATCACCACAACTAAGTTAATGAAATGTTGTCCTGCTGTAGAAACCAGCTGTTATCCACTCCTGAAGATTATTAAACTTTAAAGCTTCTTGCAAAACAGAGTTAGAGATGACAAACCAGATAGCTCTAGCAAAAGAGCAATGAATCATAAGATGTTCTTTAGTTTTGACACATTGATTGCATATCTGACAATTAGGGTCTTCAGCTCTAGTTATCCTCTGAAACCTGGATGCAACTGGAAGAATATCTCTAGCTATCTTCCATATAATATCTGACATTTGAAAGAGACTTGGATATACCAAATCATAAGCCACATGTCATGCTGATCAATAGGAGTTTGAATACGAGTTTCATTAGCCAATATTCTTCTGTACGATGAATTGACTGTAAATTCTCCATTTTTTGTTAAATACCATCTTAAATAATCCTCCTTCTCAAGATTAGATATTCTGATGTTAGTGATTTTGTGAATTTGATCACTTGAGAAATTTTCTTGTAGCTTATATATTCTCCAAGTCGTGTTTACCGAATCTATCATGTCAGCCACTTTAATTCCTTATTGTCCCTGAACACTAGGATGAGGAATATAGCTTTTTTTATGAACTTCATCAAACCAGTTACTTTTTCTAATTTCAATACTTCGACCATTTCCTATCTCCCAAGCATGAAATCTATTAAAAATAAATATTTAAGAACTTCATATTTTTCAAACTAAACATTGGGTTTTCGTGAAATTTATATATTTAGACCATTCTAATAGGGTATCAGTTTACTGTCTTATATGGATTTTGATACCCTCACTCTGTTAGCAACCATGTTTAGAAAGTACTTTGGATTATCTACTCGATGAGCATAAACAAAAATATCAAATTTCATTTTTCAACATATTGTGTTTTATCTCATTTTTCGTATATTTGCTTCAAAAGCTGAACATGTACTTAAAGGGGAAAATTGAACAAACATATACTTATATGTTGCTTAATTGGTTTTCAAACTTCAAATCCTTTTTATTCATATAAATTATAATAAGAAAAAGTAAATTTATTTTTCGGCTAAAAAGGCATAACACCTAACGTGCATTATACCTCCAAAATGCGTGGAAGGTAATTAAAAAATAACGTCTCCAACGTGTAACATATGTGCACAATACTTGTACTATTAATGTATGATCCTAAACATGCAATAATCTTTTTTGAATGTGACCTTACTTTGTTGAGGAAGAAGTATTATACAATGGATGCTAAAAAATGAACTGGGATATGTAAAAGTATCTTAGAAGTTTAACTCGAAGGAATTGCTAAGGATGACCACACAGTAGCTGTGGGATATCCTGAAAGTGTTGTAGAATTCATTTGCCAAGTTACTCAATTACTAGATATTGGAGGTCAAGGGACTATTGAGTATACAAAAAGTCACGTTGATCATGAGATTGCCAACTCATGGGTGAAGCGACTAACCTTGTGAAACATTGATGTCACAAAAACCAGCAGGATCAGTAGGGTTAGATAATATGAGGTGTAATATATTTTCAGTCCGGGATTTTATGGTTCTAATATTAATGTTGTTTTAACCTTTTTTAATTAAGTTCTCATAATATAACTTCGTTATGGATTAATGTTATATAATCTTTTGACCTTTTTTAAGTTCTCATAATATAACTTCGTTCTGGATTAATGTTATGTAATCTTTTGAAGTGAAATTAAATGGAGTTTTACTTTGATTGTTTTGAAAAAAAATTATTTTTGTGATAAATGGGCGAACTTGATTAACGCGTGTATAAGCTTTGTTTCTTTCGAAAATAAAAAAATATATAATTTAAGGTATGCTATATTACGAATTTTGAACATTCTTGGAGAGCTTGTTGATAATCTAGGTCTCGTACAACATCTCTCATTCATAGATCTGCGCCTGCCTTTATACAATTAGATACACGATTATATATTTTTGAAACAGGAATCAAAGTAGTTGATCTTTTAGCTCCTTATTGACGTGGGGGGAAATATGACTATTCGGAGGGGCTAGAGTGGGTAAAACAACCCTTATCATGAATTGATCAACAACATTGCCAAAGTTCATGGAGGCGTATCCGTATTTGCCGGAGTGAGCGAGTGTATTCATGGGGGGAATGATCTTGGCATACCCCACATGGTCTCGAAGTAGTTCCTTCATGGCTGTGTCGGAAAAATATCCTCTGTTGATGTATTCCTAGATTGAAATATATTTAAGAAACCCATTTCCAACGAATATATATTCGCCTAAATTAAAAGTCACTTGAATACATTCAATTGGCAAAACTATTTTGTAAGCTCTCCAAATTAGATCAAACCAACAATATTTATTTGAGTATATTGTAGTAGTTATCCGTGATGATGATTATCGACAAAAATGGTGTCAGTAATGACCAATCATTAAAATTAGTGATAGTCGGTTTATGACATAAGTTGGAGATGTTTTAATTTGAACACTCATGTGATGTCTAGCAACTTCCATCATACAGGGAATGGTCTGATAATTCCTATCCAAATGAACTGGATCCCATAGTTTACAAACTTTGATCCTACACAATGCTACCCTATCCAGACAGTGACATAAATCATAGATCATCTTTCTCATAATTTGATGCATGACAAACTAACACAACCTCCCTCCCATTGCAGTCCAGGGAATCACAAATATCCACCTATCTAGGGACAGAGCCCCGGAAAAGATTATATGGTCACATACGAAATTCAGAAGATGCACTACCACATTTCAGATACAAAATGTCTAATCCGAACGACATATCAATCACATCAAAAACCCCTTGCAATCACTGATTTCATGTGGACTTGACTATGTCCCCCCAAAATACAGTTTTTTTTTTATGGAAAACAATTAACGATGGTCTAATGACCTTCGCTATTCTAAGCCGTATCCATCTCAACAACTCAAATCTATGCCCCCAATGTAATACTGATCCAGAAACGTCTTTTGAAATACTCTTTCAGTGCCAAACTGCAACTACATCTTGGAGTACTCTTCTCACACGCCTGTTAAACCAACCAAATACCACTCATATTTCCCCAAACATTTTAACTCTCCAAAAAACAATCTCACATCTTATTTAAACAAAAGACCCAACCTTAACCATTATCTCGTTTTGTTTTCTCTTTTGGTTCATGTAGATAGCAAAAAATGAACTAATATATTGTCAAAAGTAATTAAACCTACAAAATGTTCCACGAATGGCGCCCAAAGTTCATCAGGAGTTCACTTGGACAAAAAATATCTTGCCTCCTGTTTTACCTAGTATACCACCATCCTTAAACCATCAAGCACAACAAGAACAACAACAACTATATCGGTAGGTTAGGTAAATCCCAACCTAGATTGGATTAAGATCAATACATAAGGGGCAGCCAGGGGACACCCACGAATTGTGGGTGCAGGCTTACAATAAGAACTGTGGTGGCAATGTCTCGACCTTTAGGCATAACCTTCCACACTAATATCCGAGATATGGGTCATGCTCATGGCATCCAGAACCGTGTCGGAGTGGAATTGGCAAAAATACAATTCGAAATAGAATCGGAAAACCCCGAATTCTTCATAAACTTTGATACTTGGATGATTATAGAAATCATACAAAAAATGCACCAAATTTCATAATGTACTACTCATCGCAATTATAGTGAAAAAAACCAGGCTACAAATGATCTGGTGAATCATACAACAAACGAAATTCGCACAATAAATCTCTTCCTAATAATCTAGGACCATTCTATCACATTCTTTCTCAATCTGGTGCTCAATTGGTATGGCATACATTCTTTTTTTTTTTTTGGTTCATCAAATAAATTCCATGCTTCCTAAGAAAACAAAATAACTTTTAATAAGAAAAAAACAAAAAACTACCAGAATCGAATTTGACTTTAGTCAGAAGCAGATGACTAATTTTGTCCCCTGGTTAATAAATACAGGTCCTTCACATAGCAATCATCAACAAAATCTATGAAGGGCATCGACACACGTGCTACAGAGAACAACAACAACTAGACATTGAATGAAAGGGAAACTCCAGAAACGAAGAGGAAATTTTGAGCACAGTTCTGTCATCTCTCCCTTCGTGTTTCTTCTGTTAACCCTAATTTCCCAACTGTTTCTCTCACTTTCTCCCACTTATCTTAAACAATCTTAAATATTTGATTTTTGTGCATTTTTTACGACTTTGAAGAACGTTGGATAGCAATATTTAGGGTTTAAGAAGGATCAAATAGTCCATCATCACTGTCTTTTCATCCTCAAATTGCTCAATTTGGGTATCCATGAAGGTAATTTTCTGTTTTTCTTTTGGTTTTCAGCATTCACCAATAATTCATCCTTTATCTGCTTATTGTATTATTAGGTCTTATTTGCGGTTCGATTATTCTATGTATTTCCAATACTCTTAAACTTCTAGGGCTATCAAAAGAATAACTTTATCCCTAGATTTAGTTGAGTTTAGCGAAATGGAGTCATGTTTTGGTTCTAATTTTTGGGATTGGTCATTGGTGTATCCCTAATTTTGATTATCTTTCATGTGCAATTAGAGGGAGAAAATGACTCACAGAGAGGGTCTGTTTGGGGGAGATAAAACCCTAGGTTACTGCCTCATTAAGTTTTTTTCTTCATAAGTTAGTGTTAGGACTAGTAATACCTGTATTGATAAGTGCAATTTATCTCACGTATGCTAATTGAAACTAGACTGGTTATACGTATCAACTGGTGCTTTTTTTTTTTAAAAGCCAGAAATGCTGTTGTCATTTGACAGGTGAAAGGGTTAGCCTGTTATGCTGAACCTGTGGGGAGGATTGTTTCTGTGGAGAGAATGTGGTGGTGAGTTTCTCAAGTATTGCACCTGTTAATCACATACATTGCATGTGACCCACCTTTAGACAAAAGGGGAACCGATTGTTATCCTCCTCCATGGCATCACTAGAGCAACCACTAAAGAAGCAAAAGCTCTGTGAGACAGAGGATTGCTCCGTCTCTTTGTTATCCCAGGAAGAAATTGTGAGAAAGAAACAAAACAAAGAGGAAATCAGGAGTCTGTATGAGTGCTACAGGCGAATTAAGTTTTGTATCACTCATAAAGATACACGTTTCATGCCCGACTTTGAACAGGCATATCTCTCACTCATTACTGCTTCTAGAGGTCAGTTATATATTTGTATTCGCCCCCGACCTATGTGCTGTCTATCCTTTTATGTTATTTTCCTTATTTTCTGTATGGCTAATAGTGTAATACTATTCTATCAATTGGCTAAGTTCTCCATGTTTTAATGTGTTAATGCAAGTATAATAGTTGACGGTTGTTCTCATCTCTACAAATGAGGTTACCCACAACTTTTGATGACTGCTCAACTTTTTGAAGTACCCTCTTCCTACATTGTATACTTAACGTGATATACGTAGGCAATACGTCATTTAACTACACTTAATCAACTTTATGGATGTTTCAACAATTTGGGCATGTTCAATATGGTAGTCACTTTGCCCCTATATTGTGCACAAATAATGTGTCCGTTGAAGGAATTTGTTGAGCTTTTACTTCTTGTGACTCTTACACTGCACATTTCACCTACTGTGAGAGATCCTGGATCTTAACTAGTATCTTGCTAAGTCTGAAGCAAGAATTTGCAAAATGGCTAAGGGTGTACATGGGCGTAATCGGAGATATCATGCCAGTCAAATGTTAGTGCAGTATACGACTTTATCAAAGCAAAATTGGTATGTCGCAAGGTTCCTAACATTTCTTATGTTACACTTCTGACATGTAGGGTGTACAAGTGTACAGCGTATTGTTGCTGAACTCATCCCGCGCTATGCACTGTTCTGCCCAACAGCTCTTGAAGCTGCCACAAGAGTTTCTATTAATATGTATAATTGGAGCTTATCCGTGATTCAAAAAGAAGAAGATTATGATGGTGTTGCATTTCATACTGCCAAATCCTGTATTTTTGGGCTGGTAGATATTTGTTGTGCTGCTTCGTCGGAAACACCAGCATCATCTGTTATCGGAGGCATCTGCTCTGCAGTTTTCCTGAATGCCCTGACTTTCCTCATCAACTCGTTTGAGGGGAAGAACATCTTTGAAATTGGTGGCGAGGGCATTGTAAAGGTGCAAGACAATTTGGAGTTTTTCTCTAAATTGAGGCAAAATGTAGCAGATGAAGATGAGTCGACCTTGGATTCACTATTTAAGTTCCGAGCATTTAGTCTGCTCAGAATTTTCTTTTGTCGTCCAAAGAATATACTTGCAGCTTGTTTTGATCTCTTCAAATCCAGTGGAACAGATGCAGATGCTTTTAGAGGAGGTTCATACTTTCTAAGGCAAGTTACCACCCAGATTGGTGCTGCTGATGAAACTCGTGCAAGGGAGAACACAACTGAATTGGCTCGCTCATCTACAGGTTCGATTAAGGAAGGTAGTGAAGGAATTGGGATCAATGAAGATATGTTGGTTTCTGATGAAAAGCTTAAATCAAAAGGCACATCTCTTACAAAAAACTGCTTCTTGGGAATGGTAAGACATGGATTTTCGCTTGTTTAGGTTACTGTTTCAATATATTGTGCTTGCGGTAGGCGTCTATTCTGGTCTCTGAAATCTTCCTCATCTGCATTATATCAGTATTTTTTTTTCTACAAGTAAATGAAAGAGTAAAGAAAGGTAATTAAAATCTCTTACCAATGGAGCAGAAAACCTGCAAATTGACGTCCTTGAATTTGAACAATTCACTATGCTATGGTGCCAAAGAGTCTTCCAGTGACAAGACAAGCATCTATTCATTGTTAATAAATCCTTTCTGTCATACAACTTGTTTTTCTCTCTAGTGAATGTCATCTTCTTACGATGAATTCTGTTCAAAAGGTGTTTGACAGTTACAATTTGCTGATAAATCTAGAAATTAGGAAGGGTAAGATACAAAGACCTTTGACTTCATGCTTTTGTCTTCTTCCTCATTCAGGTAAAGCATTTTCTTATATGTTCGAAAGTAAAAATCTTCCAAGATGTTCATTGGAGATGATCTGGAAATATTTTAACAGGTTTGTTTCTAGTGGTCATATCAAGAACCCTGTAAAACCTCTTACGAAAGAGCTTATCCTCCCTGTATACCACTGTTTGTCACTAAATAGAGCCATTCTGTTGGAGCTAACGATAGTAGCATTTAGTAATGATGTGAATTAATACGTATGAACCTTAAAGATGTGATTGGTTATGTGCAAACTCATAAATTTGAATAACATTATTTACAGACTGTAAATATCATGACTCGTATCCATAAAATTAGATGATTGTATAGTTACATATTAATAATTTCCTCGCTTCATGGTTTCCTTAAGTATTCAACTTTTGCATCATGAACTTCATTTGATAAGTCTGCTGTCTTCAACTCCTGATGCATGATTATGTCTTACAAACTATCATTTTCATTGTGTATCGCATCATATGTTTCAGCTAGCTTCCTTGTGTGCATTTTTAAGTTCTGCGGTTTACACCTCATAAGTTTACGAGAGTTCACTTCACAGGATTTATATTTGGGTTATGCAGGCACTTGACAGTGACCCGTCCTTAAGGGATTGGATTTTCTCAAATTATAATAAGATATGTAAGTCTGTGTCTTCTGAGGTTGCATCAGAGATTGCTGATGCTTTTGAAGGAATCTTTGGATCTTTCTCCAAACTTGTCAAGGAAGTAGTTGGTAAAGAAGACAGTGATGAAAATTCTAAGTTATCAAACAATAACAGAAAGTGTGTCGTACCTGCGATTTCGAATCAACACGAGGATTCTGTTGAACAATCTAGAACTGGAAGGGATTCAAGAATTCATGAATCATACGCTGGCAGCACACTTGCCGAGTATAGGGAGCAAGCTAATGCTGTTTCAAGTCAGCCTCTGAAGTCCGGCAACTCAGTTACATCTGAGCCTGATATCAAATTAATGAATGAGTACTCAAATTATGATTGTCAAGGCTTGAAATCCACAACAGGTATTGAGATGCGAGATAGCAGTGATAGGCCTTACATGCAAAACAACTTAGTTGGCCAAGATTTGCCTTCACCTGCAAAGGGGAAGCCATTAAACATCGGGAATGAGGGATTTGAAGCCGGTAATTATCTTTGTCAAGTTGACATTCAGCGTTCAAATTCAGACCTAGGTTTCGCACTGACCAGATCGAATGTTTTATCTTCTGCAGAACAGTATTCAGCTGTACAGTCTTCAACTGGGCACAATGCTTGGTACTATGATGGGGATCCCACAGCCATGGATGTGTTCTCAGCTTCTGCCCAACTTTGGTTGGGTTCTCTTGGTCCCGATGCATCAGAATCTGCTGTCAGGTTTCAATTAGAGCAGTTTGGTCCTATAGAAAGATTTTTGTTCTATCCTGTCAAAGATTTTGCTTTAGTAGAGTATAGGAACATTATAGATGCTATAAAAGCTCGAGCATATATGCGTGGATCTTCCTCCTGGGGTAATTTTTTGCGAGTTAAGTTCTTAGATGTAGGATTAGGGAGTAGGGGTTCTATCAATGGTGTGGCAGTTGGTGCTTGTTGCCATGTTTATATTGGAAAGGTTAGCCAGTGGACGAAAGACGAGATTTTGCATGAGTTAGCAAGAGTTGGTTTCAGGATTCCTTGCATGGTTACGGATCTGACCAGTGAAAGTGCCCTGCTGATGGAGTTTGAGACTGCCGAGGAAGCCGCTGCTGTGATGGTACTTTTAAGACAGTACCGTAAGGAAAGTGGGCTCCATGGACAAATGAACCAAGATGTTACAGGGTCTCATATGGATGTTCGATATGCTCCAACTCCTATTCATGAAGAATTTAGAAACAGTAATCCAGGAAGCATGGTTAGTAACATGAGTGTGTCACCCCATGTTGCAACTGTTCATGATAGCCCAAGGATGTCTCAGTTATCTTCACTGCTTTCATCTCTATCTTCCAAGTACAATATCAGTCAGAGTTCAAATTCTTTTGGTGGTCATATCCCCGGAAACTGTGTTGCAACTGGAGCAAGGGATGAAGATGCATTTCCATCAAACACCATCTGGATCAGCTCGTCAGATGGTAATTCCCGGTACTTGCCAGATGATGAGTTAATGTCTGTTTGCCGTCATGCTGTTGGAAGTTTTGGGTCTGTTATTAGAGTGACAAGAACAAGTGTGCAGATTGGTTCTTGTTGGTTTGTTGAACTCAGCAGCGTAGATGCAGCAGTTACTGCTTTGAAAACTCTTCGAGGTTGTCCAGTATCGCTCTTTCAAATAGAGTTCAGGTATGAGTTCACTATAAAGGATTGTTCTCTCATTTCTTAACCAGAATACTCGTAAGTAGTTTTATAATATGATATGATGGGGCACTAGTTTCCAACTCAATTCTGGCAGTATCAGAAAAATATGTACAGATACAGTAGTGTCTTCTCCATCTTGAGTTAGCTTACTTGATCAAACCATTTCTTAGAGAATATCAGAATATACTATTTGTTTTCATGTTAGGGAACCATTACCTAATGTATTTACTGTGGAACAGTTAAGCAGATTATGCATCATTAGGTTAATCGTCTACAGGATGTGTCAGTTTTGCCCAATCACTTTTCCTGTTTGACATTGTGGATAATTAAGCTTATGGAGTTCAAAGTGCTACTTTTACGTAGTGAGGCCTATTGCTGGGAGATAAGTAGTTAACCCCTTTCTTTGCCCCTAGTTCTGTGGTAGATCTGCAGTTTGCTTTTGAGAAAATTTATAATATGTCTGTGTTTTATATTTATTTTGCTGGCGTTGTGCACATGTTCCGAAGTAGTTCTCTAAGTATTAGCGAGTGTGTTAGTATAACTATTGGAAAAATATGATGCTCGGATTCTGTCTCAAGGATACATATTAATTTGTTTTTTATAAAACATTTGTACCTGTTTGTATTGGCTGGATATAGGAGCATGCTAGAAGAACTGATTCTACAGCTTAATTTTAGCTCATTTTTCTGACTTCTGCCTTATACTTTAATGACAGTCAACCAGGGCATCACCATCCAACATCTTTCTTTAGTCAGTCTGAGAACTCTGGTCATGAAATTGTATCCTCAAGTATTCAACTGGATAATCATGGAACAATGTTGCAGAGTGGACATCCATTTCAGTCTAACTGGACAGCTTCTGGATATACAGACACACTGGATAATAGGATGGCTGTGGAATTTTCACATCCAGGTATGTGCCAAATCAAGTGATTAATTTTGAGTTTATCTTTTCACCGAAATATTTGTATCTTAATGGACTATGTTTGTGAAATTTTCAGAACATCGAGGTGTCTCCCATGCCAATAATGAGCAGGTCTGGGTGTACAACAAACCTGAGTCTGGGCCCCAGCAGTTTTTGGGACAAGGAATGACGTATCCGCAGGCGCCCATAATTATGCAACCTCCTCATGTTGCGTCTCCGTTCGTGCGATCAATTTATCCCGTTCCTAACAATTCCTGGGACCCACATGGTTTAAACAGTCCTTTGCCATTGGCTCACATGTCAGCTGGCACACTCCCCTCCCCATTTTTACCTGCTTCTGTGACTCCTCTTGCACATATATCTGGAAACTCACTGCAGCATTTTGATCAGGCAGTTGGCATGCCTACTGCACCACCTTTATCATCACCGCCCCCTCCCCCTCCTGATATGCCGCCTCCATCTCCCCCTCCCTTGCCAGTTGCTCAGCCTCCCCCAAGCTCCCCACCTCCGGTTCAGCCTTCTTTTGAGGCTTCAATTGAGAACAGTACACAGTGCTTGGAATATCAGTGGCAGGGTATCATATGTAAAAGTGGCGTTCATTATTGCACAGTCTATGCAGTTACAGAAGACTTGGATGCTTGCAAGTACTCAAATGGCGTAAATGAGCCTGCCGAGTATGGAATTCCTTTTTTCTCGTCTTTTCCTTCTGTGCTAGTTTGTCGTTATAATCATACTTCGATTTATTTGATGTTATAATCATACTTTGATTTATTTGATGTTATCATCATACTTCGATTTATTTGATGCAGATGGCCAGCTAAATTAGATGTGACAAAACGTACAGATTTTCAGCATGTAAAATCGACGTTTTCTAGCACCCCTTCTCATAAAGTGAGCCTTGAATACTCTTTTTTATGATATTTTTTGCCATGCTTCTTGGTTTTGTACCATTTTACCTGCTATAGGACCTGTAATAGATTTTAAGAACTAAGTTATGATTGTTTCACTGTTGTTTACATTACCTGAAATGCACCTCACATATCTATGTTTGATGTGTAGCGTGAGGTCTGTCGGTTGTTTCCAGTCTCCACCAGCGATTATAAGGGTGTAAGTTGTTACTTTCTCCAAATTAAATGTGGTTTTCTCTATCACTATAAGTATATCAACTCCGTAGTATGTATTTCTAGAGGTTAAAATATGGTTCGCTTCCTATGTATTCTTTTCTTCTCCTAGTTTTGATATTTATCTATCTTAATCTTATCATTGCAGTTCCAGGATTTCGTAACCTACTTGAAGCAGAGGGAATGTGCAGGTGTCATCAAGATTCCAGCTGTAAAATCAATGTGGGCAAGATTACTCTTCATTCTTCCTTACTCGCCTGAAACATGCTCCTTGGTTGGCATGTCCCCTCATCCAACTGAATGCCTAATTGCTCTTACTTTGCCTAAGGAAACAAATTTTGAATGGGTATGAACACTTTCAGTGGAGGACGAAGTCCTATGTGCTCTTCCTTGCTAAACGAAGCAAGTTTTGAATAGGTATCAAATACTTCTTCAATGAAAAATGAGAGAGAACATAGAAATGTATATAGTTCTCACAAAGTTAGGATGTAAGATTGGAAGCACATATGTCATACTTATAATTAAATTGCTTCCTCGTTTGATCAAAAGCGGAAATGATGAGCCTGTAACCTTTTTTTTTTGAAAACTAAGGGGAACTATGATCATCTTTTTTGTAGCTATGTCAAGCTCTACAGCCAAAGAAATGATAATGCAGGATTCATTCACGTAAGGCACAGAACGGAGAGCTCGTTTCTTAGCCTCATGCTTACTGCAAATTTGGCCTTCTCTCAATTTCGTGGACAAGATCACAGATTCACAGACAATAATACGGCGCTGTGCTCGTGTCCTCAAGATTATTTGCCCTGTTCCCATAATAACAAAGTTCAAGTTCGAATCCTAAGAGCAACTGCAGTGGACGACCAAACCCAAAAATATAGTCTAGTAACGCGACACAGTCGGACGGATTAAAGAAAAAACTGGATCAAAACCAAATCCCAGATTATATTTGGTCCGGGACCAAGACCAAAATCAAATATAGTCGAGCCGTATAATGTACGTTTGTCATTAGGCGTAGTTATAAAATGCGCTTCACATGAAACGGATGTATAGTCCTCGTTCCATGATGAGGCATGTATATAAACTACGCCTCAATGGAGCGGTTGTGAAATGTACCCGCGATTAGGCGTTGTTGAAACGTACGCCTCATCCCAGGCGTGGACTATAAGTACGCCCCAATCAGGCGTTCATAAAGTCACCGTCCCACATCCGGCGTGCATAAAGTTCACGCCTGATGATAAACTCTCTGTGTATCGTGTAAATATGACTGTATGGGTGGCCCACCATTATACGCCGGTGAAGAACAATCCTGACTCATTCACCAACCTGTTAACAGATAAGCATGAACAAGTTTATCTCCAAATGGGTTAGCTAGACTAATCTTTACTCTTAAGTTTTTAAACTGATGGAAACACTTGTCCTCATACGTGTCTTTCATTGTATCGCTAGTTGGGAATTCTGATGGGCTATAAATAGCCAAGTTCGCATGATGTAAAGTGTGAAATAATAAGAAATGAAGAAGTCGAACAGTCCTATTTTCTCCACTTTGTCTTCCTTTCTTTCATTTAGCCAAGCTGTGTGTGGTGAGCGGAGATATAACGTACGCCCGGTTTCAGGCGTTTATATGGTCATTCGCCACATCGGACGTGGGTAATACCTTCGTTTCTTATCGCGGCGTAAACTATATGTACGCCCCACATTAGACTCATCTTTAATCAACGCTCCGCAACCCGCGTAAACTATACAACCACTAACGACTCCGCAACCCGCGTAAACTATACAACCACTCCACATCCAACGAAGACTATACAGACTAAACTCAAATTTGGTGTCTTTTTTTATTTTTGATCGCATCATTGCGGTTGCTCTAAGTTGCTTCCAACAGGATTTAGCAACGAAACCAAAACAGACAATTCTCCTTAAAAGCATAAAGTTGCAGTCAAATATGGTCCCAAGAAGAGAATCACAAATTTCATTTACATATCTTTCTTTTTAAAGTAATTAAACTATTAATAATCAGATTCACCAACATTACTCAAAAGATAGAATAACTACTACTATTCCCCTGCCTTAATAAATTTGATTCTTTTTGAGATAATCCTAATTTACTAGTACTGCTACTACAATGAATCAGAATGCAGAATGTTGATGCTTAATAGTTTCTTCCAAAAAACTGTTCTTCACAAGTTCACCACAACTTAGTCCATCACCAAGAATCTACATTGCAAAAAACCTGCAAAAAGAAGAAAGAAGCATTGAATCAGAATTACAGAAAATATCAAGGAATTAAGCAACTAAATAAAGTAATTAAATAGTTGAGAGACCAAAAACATACTTGGGTCAGTACTGATAATCATGGCAGTTCCACCAAAGCTGCAAGTTCCCCCATTGTTTTTGTTCTTTTGCCAATAACTATTAAAAGCATATGAGGCATGGGCAACAACTGTATCTGGATTATAACAACTTCCATTAGGTTTGATTTCATCACAATCAGCACCACCTACTCCACAAGCATAATCAATGGCTTCTTGCAAATCATCAGCAGGAACACTAGGTTTTGCTACACACCAAAGTTTTTTCTCCACAGATGATGACCCAGGTGGTGGAGGTGATGTTGTTGATATTGGTGTTGGTGCTGCATCTGCTGGTGGTGAATGAACACAAGGTGGGTATGTAAAGTAATCAGATGGAGGACTTGCTGGTCCAGGGAGTACAATTGGTAATGGAGGAGATGACATTAATGGTGGATAAGAGTATGATACTGGAGGAGATGGAGGTGTGTATGAATAAGACACTGGAGATGGAGCCATTGATGGAGTGGGTGGTGAAGCTACTAATGGCAAAGCTGGGGTCACTACTGGTGAAGGTGGATACATTGAAGAAGGTGAAGGTGGGTTTTTAGTTACATATGCAGGAACTGAGTAACCAATGGAAGAGTGGATTGGCATTGGAGTTGGTCTTGCTGGAAATGGGTCTACCACTTCAGAACTACTCATAGATGAGAGTTTCCTTTTGATGGGTTTTTTCTCTTCTGGACCATAGATAACATTCATGTCAATTGCATCTAAAAACCCCAACTTTTTCATGGAAACTCTATGAGACTCTAAAACCAGTTTAGTAGTTTTTTCTGACAGAGTAGAGAAATCTGAAGCTGGGTTTACTGAATAAGTAGAATTTGAGTAGTAAAGAAAATCCAAAACTGGTTTAATCAAAGAATCAGAAATATCATCTTTGTAGCTGTTAAAAAGTGGATGTAAACAAGCTTTTGAAACACCAGCTGTGACTTTGATTTGTTTCTCTAAACCCCACCTAACAAGAGAGTGATAGATGTTTTTCATGGAAGGAAGAACTAAACCCCAAATCTTTTCATGGTCTTTGTTGCAGAGAATGTTTTTAGTTACAACTATGGTAGTGATTTTAGTAGCTGGATAGTGAGTTAAGACATGGGTTCTGAGCCAACTTTCTGCCATTAAAACACTAGAAGAGATCTCTTTAAGTTCTTCACTACTCACAGAAACTGCAACAGGGATTCCACTGCCAGAGACTGACTGAAAAACCATGGGTATTTTTGGGTCATGAAGCTTTAATATGGTAAATGATTCTTGACCTGCATCTGCATTAAACATAGAACAACAAATTTATGTCAGTCAAAATAACAGAAAGAAATTAAACTCTAGAGATATAAATGAATGATGCTCGAGTCTTACCAGTAAGACCCAAGGAGAAAGAACAGTAAAGAAGAGCAAAACAGCAGATGAACTTCAACATTTTTGAAAGAAATGGAGAAGAGAAACTGAGAAACACCCAAAACTCTTATCAGAAAATGTTTTAAGCAGGAGAGAATGGTGGGTTTTGGAGTGTGTCAAGCAAAGTATATGTTGGTTAAAGAGAGATTTTTGTTCTCATTGAAAATAAAAAAGAGAGATTTTTTGTTGGGGAGTAATTTTGGGACATGTGTCAATAACAAAGCAGATGTCTGAAAAGTGTGAAGTTCAAGACCCTAGAGAGAGACAGGGAGAGACATTGTAGGTCTCTCCTCTAGTGTCTACTCTGTCTTCAATGAGGACTTGGATTTTTGTTTGCAAGGTGAATAGTAGCAGTTGTAAAAGCGGTCACGAGAAATTTTATTACAGTTACAGCTGCTGCCGAGTAATAAAAGATGCATGAAAGGGAAATTGAAAGCAATGGGTGGAAAATATCGTCTAGACTCGGGTACTTTTTTGACTAGAAAAATCGATTTTTACACCAGCTTAGCTGGGTTCCACTTTTGGATGACTAAAAAGTCCTAAAAGGCCGAAGGAGAGTCAGAGTGCAATCACCGTAGGGATGCCGGCCAACAGTGCAACAGATTAAGGCTCGGGATCAATAGATTTTTTATTGGTACAATCTTCGTAGTGGTACTGCAAGCCCGCAACTGATTAATTTTCAGCGCTGAATTGGGGCCCTAGAAAAATAATTAGGGGCTTCGGTCAATTTATTTCCATCCCAAAATATAGTGAAAATACTGTTTTACCCTTCATTAAACTTAAAATTCAAAATTCTATTAACCCTTAACTCTAAATTCCAACTCATTTTCATTTTTAAACCCAAAATTTTGTTAATCTCACTTAATTTGATTTTAACTTTTTTTTTTCAAATTCCGTGTTTGTAATTTATTTTTTTCTGAAACTCGCATGAAAAATCGTTAAGCAGTGACGTTTTTCAATAACGACTATTAATAGTCATTAAACTTTCAAAAACGACTCCAAGAGTCGCTACTTTTTAAAAGTTGTTTCTTGACGACTCTAAACAGTCGTTAATGCTTATAAAAGGGTCGTTATCTTTTTCTAAGAGCCATTAATGGCGAAAATACATTAAAGATGTTAACGACTATTTTATAAGCATTAACGACTGTTTAGAGTCGTCAAGGAAAAACTTTTAAAAAGTAACGACTCTTGGGGTCGTTTTTGAAAGTTTAACGACGGCTAAGAGTCGTTATTGAAAAACGTCACTGCCTAACGACTTTTCATGCGAGTCTCAGAATTTTTTTTTTGCAAACAAGCAATTTGAAAAAAAATGTTAAAATCAAACTAAGTGAGATTAACACTAATTAAATAAATTTATCACTAATTAAATAAGGGTAGATTAGCCATTACCTAAAATATTTGGATAACGGGTATTGAAATTAGGTTTGGGTGACCTTTTTTGTCTTCTAGTGTGAGGCCCCTAATTAGTTTTCGGGGCCCCCAATTAAGCTCTGTTTTTTTTCTCTTTCTCTCTTTTCTTTTTCTTTCTTTTTTTCAAAAATGATTACCAAAATAAAACAAAAAATGCGACAAATTCTTCTTTGTGTTATTCAACACAATTATAAAGAGGGGAACCAACCAGCAGATGGCTTGACAAACATTGCAGCAGACGGAAACCAAACAGGAAACTTATCAATAATATGGGACCAGACAATCCCACATTTTCTCAACCAAATTCTATTAAATGATTATGTTGGTACAAGATACCCAGTGTAATAACTAACTAGGCCTGCTCTTTCTGTGTACTATATTTAGAGACAATTGGGATCTAAAATACTATTTATACATGAATCAAAGTTAAGCCCATCTCTAAAATTTTAATATGAAAGAAAACCTCTTAAGTGATACAGAATTACAGATACCATAAGGTGTTCACTTTTACAGTAATATACATAGAGTAAAGAAATACAAATTGACTCAAAAGAAAAGTAGACTTTCTAAAGCTTTAAGCTATGAGAACGAATATCTTCACGTGCACCTTCTCTTCTGATAACTGAAACTGAAGTGTGAATGAGTGAGCTCATCATCCCAACGAGGTGCTCAATGGAAACATACATAACTTTCAAGTAATCACTAACGTGATTTGCAGTTCAGCTTGAGAAGACAATGATGAGTTAATGCATTAAACAATTTATGCATCAAGAAGCCAGTGTTACCCTAACCTCTTCCTACTCATTGGAGAAAACGACGCTAGAACAACCTCAATCAATAAAGATAACACCCTCCACATGAAGTGTTCCACCCAAACCATGATTCAGAATATTACCATCAAGAGCAGCTAGTTAGACAATCAAGCATAATACGCACACAACTGATTTTTCCAAAATATAATAATATATATAATATCGAAACGGGGGAATTCCCTCCTACTAATAATATTCAATCGGGATAATTTCCGCATACTAGATAAAACAGTATATAAAATAATAATATCTAACAAGGAGAATGCTGACCTAGAAAACAATATCCAATTACGGGGATGCCAGCCTTCTAAATAATATTCAACCAGGAGAATGCCATCCTACTAGACTTAGCAAGGAGCCATGGGGAAACACCGACACTCCTTACAGGAAAGCCGCACAACACATACTGCACACATCAAAGTATTCACAAGCATTTACACATATAGTAAATAAAACACATCATGCTCGCAAATTAAAGGAAACTCAATGATTACAAAAAAGTTACAAGAGTTCCCACCTCGAATAATGATAAGCCATGTCTACCTTGAAGTCCTCAATCTGTTGATTCAT
Organism: Papaver somniferum; assembly: GCF_003573695.1. Lineage (NCBI taxonomy): Eukaryota > Viridiplantae > Streptophyta > Magnoliopsida > Ranunculales > Papaveraceae > Papaver > Papaver somniferum. Next base: position 82,687,860 of record NC_039360.1, read on the forward strand.
CTTTCAAATCGATAATTGTAGGTACAGACTAAATGTGAATCACTCAGGCACTCTAAGAACCTCTCTAATTGGCTCAAACAATATACATAATAACCAATATCATCCAAGTTTTCAGTTAATTTCGAAGTAAAATTACTGACGGTTCTAGTTTTATCAATGGTTCCATATAAAAATAATTTCTTACCTCATAACAATTACTCCCTTCGCCCCTTAATAGATGACCTATTTCAAGTTTGCACAATTCTTAAGGCATGGTGGAGGGGAGAGTATTTTTTAAGTATTTTTTATAATTATACCCTTATATATAATAATTATTAAAATGTAGAAATGATTTATCTCTCAAACTTTACCACGGATATTCGTAAACTACCATTGAAATGCATTTTAAACACATATATAACAAATATAAACATGGATATCAAATTATACATAATTCTTATACTAACAATAATCAATTTAAATGGTAGTTTTAGAAATATCCCCTTGTTTAAATATAAGTCAACTATTAATGAGACAAAATTTTAAAATGAATAGGTCATCTATTTAGGGACGGAGGGAATATATCATGCTTAGATATTTCATACATGGATGCATCTCCACATAATGATCATTATGTACACCAAATTCAAGAGTGGGTAGCTTACGTCGTGCTAACACAAGTTATATTGGACAGTCTTATCCTGAACTCATCTTCGCACGTTAGGTTCAGCATTGCTCATTCTTGAGTATACCCACAAATTAATGTGTTAAGGAACTTGTTGAATTTGTGATTCTGCCCTCGTCAAGTTTTTTGTGTAGAGTTGTTTTGATTCAGTTCTTTATATATTACTTTATACATATAATGTGGTCATTCATTGTTGCAAGACTCCAACAATCTTATAACACATTAATATTGCTTGTAACAATGGGAAAGAATAACGTTGAACGACTACAAAAGTTCAACGGAAAGGATTTTAAGAGATGACAATCAAAGATGTTGTTTTACTTGAGTTATCATGATTCGGATGCGGTACTGGTTCCTTTTGATGATTTGGTGAATAATGAAGGAAATTATGAAGATGATAAAGCGTTTTACATCAAGCATAACTATCTGGATAAAAATCATATTATGAGTTGTTTGGAAGATGTGATTTATGATTTTTAAAATGCTAAAGAAAATTTCAGTGCTTATGATTTATGGACTGCGATAGAAGCAAAGTACCAGGCAGACACTGCTGGTGTTAAATTTCACATGTTGGTGATCAATTCCTTGAACTTCAACAAATCATTAACGAGATTCTTGTTGAAGGTATGTTCATGGATGAGACGTTTCAAGTATCTGTGATAATTGAGAAGTTACCATCTTCTTGGTCGGAGTACAAGAGAAAACTAAGACATGAAACCGGTGAGATCAAGATGGTTGAATTAGGAAATAAGATTCAAGTAGAAGAATTATTGTGCACCAAGGACAAGAACGTATCATCTGCAAGGGACATGACCAACAAGGCTCATATGACTGAACACAAATCTTCCAAAGCTGGAAAATGTGATAATAACAATTGCAACTCAAGCATGATCGTCGCAAGAAAGCTACGTTTCGTAAACTAGAATCTAACATTACTAAAATTAAGGGTGCTTGTTATGCGTGTGGAATTCCTAGCCATATGGCAGTTCACTGTAGCCATCGTAAGGATCTTAGTAAGAAGAAAAATGCTAACTTGGTTGAGAAGAACAAGGACAAGTTTTCTGATGTGGTGTCTGAAGTTAATTTGGTGACCAATTTGATGGAATGGTGGGTAGACTATGGAGCTATCAAGCATTATGTGGGAGTAAAGTGAAAACACAGGGGTACCAAAATACACCACCAACTTTTTCGTTTAGACCTATAAGAAAAAACCTAATACAATTGAAAGTAGACCAACTTAATGATCCTTGAACAATATGTATATATATGGCTTATCTTTCTTGTACAATCAGTAGTTTAGATCAAAGATCCGTGAACCTGATTGGGTACAAGAACTCTTGAACGATCTCAAAAATCAATATCCAATAACAACCTAGTATGTACAGGAACAGTACACGAACAGAATACAGTTTTAAAAGCTGTCTAGGTTGAATATCGAAGCACTTGTTGTTACTTTAATTATAGCAACACAAATATAATGCGAAAGTAAAAGCATAGCAAGACACAAAGAAATTTTGTTAACAAGGAAACCGCAATAGCAGAAAAACCCCGAGACCTTGTCCCGATTTGAACACAAGATGTTACACCAAACTATTAGCAAAACACCAATTCTCTTTAGGAATTCCTCTCGTAAATATTCTAGCAGAACACCAATTCTCTTTAGAATCTACTCTCTAAAATCTTCTGGAAGAACGCCAATTCTCTTCAGAAGCTACTCTCGAAAAAATTCTAGTAGAATACCAATTCTATTTACAAGCTATACTTGGAAAATCCTCTAGAAGAATGTTAGTTATCTTTAGAAGATGCAAAAAAAACCGTTAGTACTTTTTGTATTTTGATTTCGCAAAACACCGGTTTGATTTCTCTTTGGATGTGAATCAAGGTTTTGGGAATCTTGTGTTTGTTTTGAGAAAAACAATTACCAGGTAAAAGTAATATCAAAACAAACTTGTAGATTAGGGATTGTTATACTCTTCAAAACTGGAACAGAAACCTAATTATTCTACAACAAGAGCAACTAGAATAAATCTAGAGATATCTTGTTATAACTTCTTAAGAAATTTATGATACACCTTAATTGAAGTTTTCTTTTTAGTTCAGATTTCGACCAACTAATGTTGGTGTACGATCGTGAACTAAAATCAACCAAACCTAGGATTTATGATCAACTATCCTTGAATGGCCTTATCTCAGAAGAGAAGGACCTTATAATAGACAAGAATTATTGATTAACCTAGATTACAAGTTGCATAACTATCAAAGAGATTATTACCAACTCGGGTTTGCGATCCCCAAAGCAAAGACCTTGTTGTCTCACTCTTGTTCATGAAGAATAACAATATTGGAAAACAACCTTATGAAGCTTACACCAATTTTCCATGGGATGAATTGTGTAGCTTATATGGACCCTTTATTTATAGTGAATGGTTGCTAAGAACCTAAGCAAGTTCGTGAGCTATTTCCTTTTACAAAGACTCTCCTTATTTTGAGAGTCTTTCCTAAGTTACAACTCTTGCATAAATAATTAAATATATAAATACTTTAACATAAATTGTATTTTTGTAAAATAAATTACAATTTAACTTAGGAATGAGTTTAAAACATCACACACACTTTAATATGTTAACCAATTGTGTGTGGAGGATTAGCCATCTTGCCTAGATAAGGAAATATCAAAAACTTGACCAGTAAAAACATCTAGTCATGTTTTCACGCTCAAGTCCGTGAACCGTTACATATATTTCATGGAGTGTTTCCTTATTCACGAACTGCAAAACTTAATAAGTGTTGCTTTAACAAATCACTCATAACTTCTTTGTTATAACTCGGAATTGAGTGATTCTTGGCTCGTTGAATTCGTAAGATCATTCATTACAATATAAAGACATTTATAGGAATAAAAGTCATTATCATTAAAGTCATGGATCAAATATCCTCGAGACCATACATAAATGCATGTTTACCTTCATAGGATTTGTTCCACAAGTGAGCAATTGTTTCGAAAGATGAGAAAGGTAGAAACAAGTGTTCCAAATGAAAGCAGTGACCACATACCTCTTGTTAATGAAGTTTTCCAAATGTATTTGTTTGATCTTCAATCTTCGAGGGTGATGTCTGATACTTAACTACCAAATTCTAACCTAGTCCGAGACTTGACTTTAGTAGACTAGAAATCAAGATATAGTTTTGATCACCTAACATTGACAACAAGTTTGATATGGCAAAACTTGTGGGTTCAATCGAGCAATGCTCTAACATAAAGACTTTTTCACCTCCTATTAGAAGGTAGGGGATGGCGATAAACTCTATAGGGTAATTCATGTGCATCAGAGGTTGCAAGAAAGGGAAAGGTCGGTCCGAAACTCACATATGAAAAGACTCTCACATTTAATGACGTTCTTTATGTTCCAGAAATCTGCAAGAATCTTGTTATGTATTAGATGATAAGGGTTTTAAAGTTGTAATTGAGTTTGGAAAAGTTGTAGTAACTAAGGTAAAAGATTATGTGAGTAAGGGTTATAAGACCGGGGGTTTATATAAACTTAATGTAACCTGTCCTGAAGTGAAATTGAATAATCCTCTGCTTATATGTGTATGTTATTGAATGTTTGGCATGGTATACTTGGTCATGTAAAATATAATTAATGCATAAATTGGCTAGCGTAGGCTGCATACCAAACTCATTATGGATAGAAATCATAAGTGTGAAGTTTGTGTATAATCTAAGCATGCTAAGAAATTATTCAATAAGAATGTCTAGAAAAATACAAAACCCTTAGAATTAATTCATTCAGGCCTAGTTGATATGAATTCAGTTCAAACTAGAGGTGGTAAGAAGTGGTTTGTTACTTTTATAGATGATTGTACGAGGTACTGTCATGTTTATTTAATTAGAGGGAAGAATGACGCCTTAGAAGCCTTTAAAATACATAAACTTGAAGTTGAAAACCAAATGAATCCTGTCATTAAACTATTAGGTATGACCGTGGAGGCGAATATAAAATTCATGTAGGAGATTTCTGCAAAAAACATGGCATAATACATGAAAAAACATCCTCTTATTCACCTCAATCCAATGGTGTAGCTGAACCTAAGAATTGTACCCTTAAGGATATGATGGACGCCATTTTGATTAGCTCAGGATTACCTTAAAACTTATGGAAGGGAGGTTATCCTCTCATCCACTTACATTTTGAATAGAGTACCCTTTAAAGGATCAGATAAAACTATGTACGAGTAATGGAAAGGAGACAACCATCTTATGTTTACTTCAAAGTGTGGGGGTCTTTGGAAAAGGTGACCATCCCTCATCCTAAGAGAACTAAGATAGGACCCGAAACTGTTGATTGTGTTTTTATGGGGTATCCTGAGCATACTAGTGCTTATAGGTTTATGGTTGTGAGTTCTGAAATTTTTGATATATGGTTGAATATTATTATGAGTCTATGGATGCTGAGTTTTTGGAGAATGTTTTTCCTATGAAACGTGATTCTCGAAAGAGATGTTTAGATGATCCCATAGATTTGTAGTCAACCAATCAACCATTACCTTTAGAGGAAGATGAGCCAGAAACCTAAAATAGGTAAAAGGGTTAGAACTGAGAAAACCTATCCTGGTTACATTACGTAACTAGCCGAGTCTGAGTCACAGACTTATACAGAAGCCATGAACTCTTCAGAAGCTTCATGGTGGAAAGAAGATTCCATTAGTTAAATAGACTCCATCTAAAAAAATAATACATGGGAGATTGTAGATTTACCTCCAGGGTGTATGGTGAAAAAGCGGGGGTACAACAACCACACCTAATATTTCGCTTAGCAATCTGTATGGACAAACTCCAATATAATTTTAAGAGAATCAACAAGACTCAATCTACAAAAAGTATAAGAGTTTTATCTCTCTTTCTTGATTCAATTCTTTATCAAGCAAATAGAAATCTGCGAGTCTAATTGAATACAAGAGAAATCACCTGAACGGTACCAAAGACCAATGTTCAAGGATCAATCAATTTCAATCAACAACCAAAGGTCGGATTTCCAATTGATTGATTCAAACGCATAACCTGTGATATTTCAATTATATAACAAAATATAATGCGGAATAGAAATAACACAAACACCATAATTTTGTTAACGAGGAAACCGTAAATGCAGAAAAACCCCGGGACCTAGTCCAGATTGAACACCACACTGTATTAAGCCGCTACAGACACTAGCCTACTACAAACTAACTTCGGTCTGGACTGTAGTTGAACCCCAATCAATCTCACACTGATTCAAGGTACAGTTGCGCTCCTTACGTCTCTGATCCCAACAGGATATTACGCACTTGATTCCCTTAGCTGATCTCACCCACAACTAAGAGTTGTTACGACCCAAAGTCGAAGACTTTAATAAAAAAATCTGTATCACACAGAAAAGTCTACAGAATAGATAAATCTGTCTCCCACAGATAAACCTACAAGTTTTGTTCCGTCTTTTGATAAATCAAGGTGAACATGAACCAATTGATAACCCGGACTTATTTTCCCAAAGAACAGCCTAGTATTATGATAGACACATTTTTTTGTCTAATTTGTCTCGATTCTATAATTGATAGTGCTCATTTTTGTACTTATTACGGTGTTTTATGTGTGTGTAGGTATTTTTGGCCAATAATCATGTTTGGAAAAATCGGCTCGAAAAGTTGGTAAAAGCACCCGGAGGACACATGCTATTCGGACTCTCACTATGGATAATGGGTACCCAAATTACTAAGGGGCACCCTCAGGACACCCTCAAGGCAGCTTTTATTCGCACCCCTGCTCTGGATAGGGGGTGCCTCTTCTTCACAATTCAAATGAAGCTTTTTGGCGGGAAGCTATTGCAGCAGCGAAGCAGATTTGGAGATCGAATTTTGAGCGATTTATAAAGAGATTCAATGGATTATTTTCGTTGGACTGGACCTGTGATAGCATAACATGGTCGCTGTGATTGATTGGACCCAACCAATTGGGCTAGATAGGTCGGGAGAAGCGAACAGAGGAGGTGAAGTTTATAGGAGCTGTTATCGTCTTTTGGGTGAGATTATGTCGGAGTTTGACGTGGAGATGGATTGGGATTATCTTGATTCATCGAAACAGGGTTGGTAATCTTTTTAGATTCGAAAATAGAGGAGGAAATCATCGATTTGGATAAAACAGGGAGTTCCGTGTATTCTCGGATATTTTGGTTTATGTATGGAAGTACCAGAGGATTTTACGTTATGAACAGGGAGTACTTGAGAGTTTGGAGAACCAATTTGACGTGTAGATAAGCTTGGAAGGGAAAGAAATCCCGAGACTTGAGGTGGAGAAAAAGATAAGAATAACCGAGGATTTCTTGAGATTCAATCGACCTGTGGGCTATAAAAGGAGTTCAGATAGGTCATAGAAGGGTTACGCATACTTTGGGGGTAGTTTAGAGAACCACAGGAGACAAAAATCGGAGTTACAGACATTCGTTTCTGCTGGTGTAGAAGGAAGAATACGAAGAACATCAACCCACAGAAACTGTCGCAGAAAACTATCGTTGTTCTACAACACTTCCATTCTATCGTTCCTGTAACAGTCTGCAACAATTATTACTGTTAGTATTTCTCTGTAACACTGCTTTCTGTGACAGTGCATTTTGTAAAAATTACAACTGTTACAAACACGCTGCTTCATACCTTCTCTTCTATTTAATAAACTTTTGAGCAACAAACATGTATCTTGAGCAAGTGATTAACATGAGGAGCTGAACCCCATTGCTGAGGCGATATATGAAGCTATTTTTCCAACAAGAAGTGGTATATTGTATTTCATCTATTTATTGCAATTATGATTATGATTATTTGCCTTGAGCTATAATTGAATATGATTTTTACTTGATTGATTGTGATCTATTTTGATGAAGTATGCTTAGTTTATAGACTTTTGATGCTTCATACTTTATATTTACAATTATTGCTTTTGAAAATTTACTTGTTGGAATGTTTTAGAATCAAATTGAATGAGAAAATTGCATAAATATAAAGATTGGATTAAATCACTTTGAACTTGAAAAAATAGTGGAATCTTAGCCTCAGTTATCTTTTAATATTGATATCAACTTTGTCAGTGTTTGCTATAATTATTAGTGAGTTTTCTATTTTAGTTTTAAAATTTAAGTCTATATTTTATCCTTCGCAAGTCTGAGAATCGAACCACTTTTACCACTATCTATAAACCACATCAATTTTTGGCGCCGCCGACGCGGATTTGATTTTAGGGTTTTAGACTTATTTTTCTTTTATTTTGTTAGGTTTTTATTATTTTTGTTCTTTTTACGTTTTTGGGTATTTATCTTTTGTCTATAGGTTTTGCATCATAAAGAAAATTGAGCCAAGGAGTTTGGTGATTTCGTAAAGACTGGATCTTAAAGCATAAAGACTTGGAGCGAAAGATTAAAGCGAAAAGAACGGAAAAGAAGACAGTTTCTTTTAGTTATTTTATTTCTTAGGGTTTTGTTTATTTTTCCTTATTATTAAAAAAAAAAAACTGTATTAGGTTTTATTATTTTTGTAATTTTTCTTTTCTTTTTGGACACTTTGGACTTTAAACTTTGGGACATTATTTTTAAACCCTACGGAAGGGTAGTTTAAACATAAACTGTGTGCAGAGAAGGACGGCGATTACGATATCGCCTCGGCCCCTCGGGTTCGTACATGACATAGGAGTCGTGGCCCGAGTCGACTACAACCGATTCATCCCCCGTATGGAACGTGAGGTAAGATTCTAAACACCCGCGAATCTCCTGTCAGCGGGTTTACTGTATTCCTTCGGTTGCATATATGCTGAGGACTTGAAAACGGCTGCTTTAATTTCCTAGTAAAGGGCAAGGACTGGCCATACAAGATAAGGGTTCGGATTTCATCACCGTTCTCTTCTTGCCCGCCTTAGGAAAACGAAATCAAACGCGAACCTAAGCCGAAAATTTTGACTAGAACGAGACCTATAGGGTAACGAGCTTAATAGGAAAGTCGTTCGAAAAATATTGGTTACTCTTTTGAGCATACTTCGAAGTTCATGATGGTTTCTGTGAGTTGAATGCGTGACTGCGCCGCCTTGTAATACCGGTGAGGCCTTGGGTATCAAAGCTCCATCGAGCTTCCCTCGCCTCTATTCAACTTACTTTGACTCAGATTGAGTCCATAAGGGTTTGCTCAGATTGTAACGAGTTCCTTTCGAAAGAATAGAAGCTGGTCTAGAAACAATCTAAGTGGAGCCATCATGCTTTTTGTTTGCTAAAAATTAATAGGTTTGATTTGGTTGAGTCAGCCTTGTTTTGTGATTGCATAGAATTCCCTACCTTATTCTTTTGCATGCGTGAACGTAAAAGAGACGCCCTAGGTAGATTTGTTAAAGAGAAACCTAGTAGTTCTAAGCGTCTCGATTACCTCAATTTAGAAATCCCGATTCTTGAAGATTCCGTTTTTGAACGTCCGTTTGAGGAGAAAATCCCTGATATTCCAATAGTTCCAGAAATGGCAACTTTGAAAGCTTTGTTGAACCCTACTAGGACTACTCGTCCCTCGTGTATCAGGTTATCTGAAACTGAAGAGAATTATGAACTTAAGCCTGGAACCTTACAGTTGCTCCCAATATTTTTAGGGAAAGAAAATGAAAACCCCTATTTCCATGTTAGGGACTTTGAGGAAATTTGTAGTACCCTAAAAATTAGAAACCTTGATGATGATGCTTTGAAACTCAGGTTATTCCCATTTTCCTTGAAAGATAAAGCCAAATCGTGGCTATATAGTTTGGCTTCCGGATCAATTGAAACATATGAACAACTTACATCTGCCTTTTTGAACAAGTTTTTCCCTAGGCACAAAACATCGTCTATTAGGACGCAAATCTGCACATTTTCTCAACAGGAGGGAGAATCCTTGTATATGTATTTGGAAAGGTTCAATGATCTATTATCCCAATGTCCTCATCATGGTTTAGAAAAGGTTAGGTTCGTTCAGATCCTTTATGAGGGTTTAAATTATCCCACTACAACCACAGTAGAATCTATGTGTACAGGTGGGTTTGAAAACCAAATAGTTGATGATGCGATGACATATTTGCATGAAATCGCCGAAAAGACCCAACAATGGGAAAGTAATATGGGACCACAGAAAACAATTCTTTTAGGCAGAGGAAACATTAATAGGGTAGAAGGAAACTTTGAATCAGATGCCAAAATTGCTGCTATAGCGAAAAGGTTAGAATCTTTAGAAGTGGGTCACACTAGTGGTAGATTAGAGCCTTTTTGGGAAGGCCAGAATAATGAAGAGCAAGCCAATGCTCTCTATAATAACACTAGATTCGATAACCGTCAGAAGTTTGACCCATATTCAGAAACCTATAATCCTGGTTGGAGAAACCATCCGAATCTTTCGTGGTCTAAGGGCCAGAGTCAAGGTCAGTTTAGTAATTCTAATGCTCCCCCAGGTTTTGGTTCAGATAAGAACTCTTCAGGTCAGTTTCAGAACTCTTCATAGAATAGAATGACGAGCTTAGAGGAATCTCTTAGTATATTAAGAAAGAGCCAGGATATGTTAGCACAGAGCCAGGACATGTTAGTAAAGAGCCAAGTTAGTTTTCAACAGGAAACCAAGCAGAACTTTCAAACTAATGCTCAGACTCTTGCTAAGTTAGAACTTCAAGTCTTCCAAATAGCTAAGACCTTAAGTGAGAGAGATAACGGAAGGTTCCCTAGTCAGACTAATCCTAATAATAGAGGAGTTCATGAAGTAGGTGCAATACCATCGAATCAATTGAATGATGTTAGAACCCTTAGGAGTGGTAGAGTAGTAGACAATCAGGTAACCATGCCCGATAGTGAACGTACTGTAGTTCACCCCTCAGGATCTCATTCCTCAGGATCTCATCCCTCAGGACCACTAACTGAGGGGACTGATAAAATTTCCGATGATGCCAACTCGGTTCCTTTTTATGCCAAGTTCCTCAAGGATATGTGTACGCGAAAGCGAAAACTTAGCGTCCATAAGAAATCTTTCTTAGCTAGTCACGTAAGTTCAATCATTCAGAACACCGCAACTCCAAAGTACAAAGACCCAGGTTCCCCTACCATTGCTTGTACAATAGGTAAACACCGGGTAGAAAAAGCTTTACTTGACTTAGGAGCCAGTGTGAACTTACTGTCGTACCATGTGTACTTACAGCTAGGACTTGGTGAAATGAAACCTACTCAGATGAATTGCAGTTAACTGATAGGTTTGTTAAAATTCCTCGAGGTGTTATTGAGGATGTTCTCATTGAGGTCTACAAGTTTATTTATCCAGTAGATTTCGTGGTCTTAGATACCCAACCTGTCCCTGACCCAGAGAACCAGATACCTGTGATTTTAGGTCGCCCATTTTTAGCTACGTCTAATGCGATCATTAACTGTCGAAATGGTATGATGAATTTATCTTTTGGTAATATGACTATGGAGATGAACATTTTTAATGTCAGTAAGCTACCTTATGATCTAGATGACACGTGTGTCGAAGAGGTGAACATGATAGAAGCCTTAGTTCAGGAGTCATTACCAAACATCTTGTCTGAAGACCCATTAGAAAATTGTCTATCCCATTTTGGTTTAGACTTTGACGACGATAGCACTATTGAACAGGTGAATGCTCTATTAGATTCTACCCCTGTGTTAGACACTGATAGATGGAAAGCTAGGTTCGAACCATTACCAGTTTCTGAGAATACCCTAATTCCTTCTTTAGAAGAGCCTCCTAAGTTGGACCTTAAACCACTACCAGATACCCTGAAGTATGTGTTTTTAGGACCATCTGAGACTTTACCTGTGATAGTAGCTTCCGATTTGGATAGTGATTAGGAAAGTAGGCTAGTAAAAGTTCTTCAAGACAATAAGGAATCTTTAGGGTGGACTATAGCATACATTAAGGGTATAAGTCCTACCGTTTGTATGCATCAGATTCATTTAGAAGAAGACTCCAAACCTTCTAGGGAGATGCAACGTCGGCTGAACCCTAACATGAAAGAGGTAGTTCGAAAAGAGGTGCTTAAGTTGTTAGATGCGGGTATTATCTACCCAATTTCATACAGTAAGTGGGTCAGCCCCGTTCAGGTTGTTCCCAAGAAATCAGGTATCACTGTAGTCCAGAATGATAAAAATGAGTTAATCCCAACCCGAGTGACCACGGGATGGCGTGTCTGTATTGACTATAGAAAATTGAACAAGGTCACAAGGAAGGATCACTTTCCCCTTCCTTTTATCGACCAAATGCTAGAGAGATTAGCTGGATATAGTTATTATTGCTTTCTAGATGGCTTTTCCGGATATAATCAGATTGTTATTGCCTCAAAAGACCAAGAGAAAACCACTTTTACCTGTCCCTTTGGTACCTTTGCGTATAGACGCATGCCTTTTGGGCTTTGTAATGCCCCTGCGACCTTTCAGCGTTGTATGATGAGCATATTTTCTGATATGGTAGAACGGTTTTTAGAGGTCTTTATGGATGATTTTTCAGTGTTTGGTTCATCTTTTGATGAGTGCTTGCATCATTTGACATTAGTGTTGACTAGGTGTAAGGAAAAGAATTTAGTGCTTAATTGGGAAAAATGTCATTTCATGGTTAAATCAGGAATTGTTTTAGGGCACATTTTCTTCAAAGGGTATAGAGGTAGACAAAGCCAAAGTTGACCTTATTAAGACTTTACAGGTCCCAAAAACCGTAAAAGACATTAGGTCATTCCTAGGGCATGCAGGTTTTTCCGTCGATTCATTAAGGATTTTAGCTTGATTTCTAGACCTCTTTGCAATTTGCTTGCAAAAGAGTTAAGTTTGTCTTTGATGATGCTTGTTTAGAGGCTTTTGAGAAGCTTAAACTTTACTCACTACCGCTCCCATAGTCCAGGCACCTAACTGGAACCTACCCTTTGAGATTATGTGTGATGCTTCAGATTATGCTATAGGCGTTGTGTTAGGTCAACGTGTTGACAAATTACTTCATGTGATTTACTATGCTAGCAAAACTCTGAATGATGCCCAGTTGAACTATACAACTACCGAGAAGGAACTGTTAGCCATCGTGTTTGCCTTGGATAAGTTTAGATCCTACCTATTAGGTTCTAAGATCGTAATCTATACTGATCATGCTGCTTTGAAATACCTTTTGTCTAAGAAGGATACCAAACCTAGATTGATTAGGTGGATCCTATTGTTACAAGAATTTTCTCCAGACATTAGAGACAAAAAGGGTGCTGAAAATGTAGTAGCAGACCACTTATCTAGGCTAGTTGTTAGTTCCCCTAGTGATTCCCTTCCTATAAGGGATAGCTTTCCTGATGAACAATTGTTCTCTGTTTCCCAATCACCTTGGTATGCAAATATAGTGAATTATCTTGTTACTGGTCGAACCCCTCAACATTGGGGTAAACAAGATCGTTCTAGGTTTTTAGCCGAGGTTAAGCATTTCTTTTGGGACGATCCTTATTTGTTTAAGTATTGCTCATACCAGATTATTAGGAGATGTGTACCTGAGAGAGACCAGTCCAGTATTCTTTCCTTCTGTCATGAACATGCTTGTGGGGGTCATTTTAGTGCTAAGAATACTTCTGCTAACATATTGCAGTGTGGCTTTTACTGGCCTTCGTTGTTTAAGGACTCCCGTAGTCATTATGTGTCTTGTGATCGTTGCCAGAGGTTAGGGACCATTTTCCGTAGAAATATGATGCCTTTGAACCCTATTTTAGTGATTGAGGTCTTTGATGTATGGGGCATTGATTTTATGGGTCCATTTCCTAATTCTTTGGGTTATCTTTACATACTTGTCGTTGTAGACTATGTGTCTAAATGGGTTGAGGCGGTTCCGTGTAAAACAAATGACCATAGGGTCGTAATTAAGTTTTTGAAAGAGAATATACTTACACGTTTTGGTACACCGCGAGCTATAATTAGTGATGGGGGTTCACACTTTTGTAATAGACCGTTTGCTTTGTTGAAACAATATGGTATTACCCACAAAGTAGCTACCCCGTATCACCCACAGACTAGTGGTCAGGTAGAGGTTTCCAATAGGGAAATTAAGCGTATTTTAGAGAAAACAGTTAATCCCAATAGGAAAGACTGGTCGTCGAGGCTTACTGATGCCTTATGGGCTTACCGTACTGCGTTTAAGACACCCATTGAAATGTCGCCCTACCGTTTAGTATTTGGCAAGGATGTAACTTGCCTGTTGAGTTAGAGCATATAGCCTATTGGGATATTAAGCATTTAAACTTTTCACTTGACAAGGCAGGAGCTCACAGAAAGCTCCAGCTCAATGAGTTGGACGAGATTCGTAGAGATGCATACGATAGTGCTAAGGAGTATAAGAACAAAATGAAACTTGTGCATGATAAGAATATTTTACGGAAGTCATTTTCTCCAGGTCAAAAAGTTCTTCTGTATGACACTCGTTTGCATCTATTCCCCGGAAAACTGCGCTCTCGGTGGACCGGTCCTTTTGTGGTCCGTACTGTTTTTCCTCATGGCGCTATTGAGATTGAGACATCAGATGGTACTAGTTCTTCAAAGGTTAACGGTCAGAGATTGAAGCCCTTTTTAGAGCCTTTTCCTACAGGTGATGTTGAGGAGGTCCCTCTGGAGGACCCTGTTTACCCTTGATTGACCATCGAGGCGATTTGTATGTTGTATACTATTTTTGTCAGTTTTTGGTTTCACTTCACCCAGGTACTATCTTTCCGAACTCTCTCTTTACTATTTCCTCATGTTACTTATATTTTTGGTACTGTTCTTTCATTCGAAACATTGAGGACAATGTTAGATTTAAGTTTGGGGGTGGGGTAGAAACTTTTTGTTGTAATATAAACTCCAGAGCCTATAAATTTATGCATATTAAGGATAGCACTAACCAACCTAAGTGGATGGAAGCATTTTGGTTGTAGGAGTTGAGGAACCAATATGATTAGATGGAAACATCTAGAAGAGTCTATTCATAAAATCACAGAGCTCAGGTGTTAGAAATAACATGATAGTTTCACCATATCTCGTTGAGTCCTTTTCACTTCTTTTTTAGTTTGTTTTGTTTTTAAAACTATGTTACTCTAAGTGATTAGGTGGGGCTCACGATTCAAGTTGTTACCAATGCTAGGGTGAATTAGAGTGATTGAGATACCATGAAAAAAAAAAGAAAAAAAAAATAAAAAAAAATAAAAAAAAAAGAGATGAAAAAAATAAAATAAAATAAAATAAAATTGAGACCAGACCATTTGACCAAAAGGAATAAATTCAATAAAGTCGACCACTGGTACCCTTGTATATGCCAGCTGTGTTGACCTAGAGTTAGGATTATCAATCACTGGTTCCCTTGTATATGCCAGTTGTGTTGATATTAGTCAGACTAGTATCTCAGTCCATTAGGATAGGTTCATTTTTGGCGGAGGCCTTCAGACAGATATGAGGAACACCGTTCACTTAGTAAACATCAAAACCATCTACGTTTTTCTATATTCATCTCTTAATCTATCCATGTGATTGGTTTGACTCCGAATATTGATGTCCATAGTGCAACTATCTGAGTAGAGTTCTGTCACTTTATATGAATTTTAGTATGCTTGAGTGCAAACTCGTGTATTGCAATTGGAATTTCGCGTCAGGGTATTTCTTCCTGTAGTCAATAAGTATGCCAACCAAGGAGATTATTTAGTGCTTTCCAAGGTTCTGCGTAGATAGCTAGGGTCTGGCGTATAAAGGTTTTGTGGGTATACCTCTGGTAAGCCCTCCCGAGACTATAACTCGACCACTAGGGCCACCTAGGGGTTTAAAGGCTTATTGCATACGCTAAATGCAATCGACGATACCTGCGTCAGTGAGTTAGGATTTTATTTTTCAATTTTATCTTTGCTCGAGGACTAGCAAATAATAAGTTTGGGGGTATTTGATAGACACATTTTTGTGTATAATTTGTCTCGATTCTATAATTGATAATGCTCATTTTTGTACTTATTACGGTGTTTTATGTGTGTGTAGGTATTTTTGGCCAATAATCATTTTTGGAAAAATCGGCTCGAAAAGTTGGTAAAAGCTCCCGGAGGACACATGCTATTCGGACTCTCACTATGGATAAGGGGTACCCAAATTACTAAGGGGCACCCTCAGGATACCCTCAAGGCAGCTTCTATTCACACCCCTGCTTTGGATAGGGGGCGCCTCTTCTTCACAATTCAAATGAAGCTTTTTGGCGGGAAGCTATTACAGCAGCGAAGCAGATTTGGAGATCGAATTTTGAGCGATTTATAAGGAGATTCAATGGCTTATTTTCGTTGGACCGGACCTGTGATAGCATAACAGGGTCGATGTGATTGATTGAACCCAACCAATTGGGCTAGATAGGCCGGGAGAAGCGAATAGAGGAGGTGAAGTTTATCGGAGCTGTTATCGTCTTTTGGGTGAGATTATGTCGGAGTTTGACGTGGAGATGGATTGGATTGGGATTATCTTGATTCATCGAAACAGGGTTGGTAATACCTTTAGATTTGAAAATAGAGGAGGAAATCATCGAGTTGGCTAAAACATGGAGTTCCGTGTATTCTCGGATATTTTGGTTTATGTATGGAAGTACCAGAGGATTTTACGTTATGAATTGAGTCCTTATTCAGTCTACAGGGAGTACTTGAGAGTTTGGAGAACCAAGTTGACGCGTAAATAAGCTTGGAAGGAAAGAAATCCCGAGACTTGAGGTGGAGAAAAAGATAAGAATAACCGAGGATTTCTTGAGATTCAATCGACCTGTGGGCTATAAAAGGAGTTCGGATAGGTCATAGAAGGGTTACGCATACTTTGGGGGTAGTTTAGAGAACCACAGGAGACAAAAATCGGAGTTACAGACATTCGTTTCTGCTGGTGTAGAAGGAAGAATACGAAGAACATCAACCCACAGAAACTGTCACAGAAAACTATCGTTGTTCTACAGCACTTCCGTTCTATCGTTCCTGTAACAGTCTGCAACAATTATTATTGTTAGTATTTCTCTGTAACACTGCTTTCTCTGACAGTGCGTCTTGTAACAATTACAACTGTTACAAACACGCTGCTTCATACCTTCTCTTCTATTTAATCAGCTTTTGAGCAACAAACATGTATCTTGAGCAAGTGATTAACATGAGGAGCTAAACCCCATTGCTGAGGCGATAGAGGATTTTTCCAACAAGAAGTGGTATATTCTATTTCATCTATTTATTGGAATTATGATTATGATTATTTGCCTTGAGCTATAATTGAATATGATTTTTACTTGAGTGATTGTGATCTATTTTGATGAAGTATGCTTAGTTTATAGACTTTTGATGCTTCATACTTGATATTTATAATTATTGCTTTTGAAAATCTACTTGTTGCAATGTTTTAGAATCAAATTGAATGAGAAAATTGCATAAATATAAAGATTGGATTAAATCACTTTGAACTTGAAAATATAGTGGAATCTTAGGCTCTGTTGTCTTTTAATATTGATATCAACTTTGTCAGTGTTTGCTATAATTATTAGTGAGTTTTCTATTTTAGTTTTAGAATTTAAGTCTATATTTTATCCTTCGCAAGTCTGAGAATCGAACCACTTTTACCACTATCTATAATCCACATCATATTATCAATCACCTCACAATAATCTTAATTGACGTGGCAAAAGAAGATATCGTGGAATCACAAACGATGAGACGAAGATGTTTGTGATTACTTTTCTATCTTGCCTATCAGAGATAAAGATCTCAAGCCAATAATTACGATTGTACTCAAAACGATAGGATCAGCAAGATCAGATCACACAACTACGAGAAAGTAGTATCGGTCTGGCTTCACAATCCCAATGAAGTCTTTAAGTCGTTAACCTGGTTTTTAATAAGAAATCAAAGGTTAAAGGAGAATCGACTCTAGATAATACAACTAGTATCACACAGGAGGTGTGGGGATTAGGTTTCCCAGTTGTTATAGTTCTCCCTTATATAGTCTTTCAAATCAGGGTTTGCAATCAATGTTAGCTTGGTAATAAAGCATTCAATATTCACCGTTAGATGAAAACCTGATTAGATTCAAACTAATATCTTTCAACCGTTGGATCGAAAACTTAGCTTGTTACACACAAATGAGATGTACTATTTTGGGTTTATGTAACCGTACCCAAACATGAACATTGTTGGTTCAACAATAGTTAACCAATGGTTAGCCATATGAGCACTTTCATATCAACCATGTTCTTATCCACCATAACTAGTTCAAATGACTCAAATGAACTAGTTAGAGAGTTGTTCAATTGCAAGGAAATCTTATGTAAATACACAAGACACAATCGAAGCAAAAACGATTTGATTCATTCGAATCGGTGCATGAACTATATAGCCACGGTTTGCATTTAGCATTCCTTAGATAATATAAATGAGTTCACAAACAATCGTCTTTAGATATAACCAGCTTAAGTTCGCAGACTTAGTTTGCGGACTTAAGTTCCCAGAAGGAGTTCTCAAACTCTAACAGATTTTCTCGGGTCGAGAACTTCCGCCAGTTCGCGGACTGGGTTCACGGACTGAGTTCACGGCTCTTGTTCTGATTCTCTTGATCAACAAAGTTCGCAAACTTCAGTTCAAGGAAAAAGGACTTATACATATATGTGTTGTCACACAATGCTTATATCCATCATTGGTTATTTAATCTAAACTCTCATTTCAACCATTGAAACATTCTTAGAGGATATTTCGTCAAAGTAAGCAATTTTCAAGGTGATTGAAACGTGTCATCACTTTCGTCACTAGGTAAAGATGAACTTGGCCAAAGCAAAAGCTTACCAACACATATTTCGAGAAATAGATAGGCGAGATAAACTCGGCTCGAAATAGCAAATGTGTATAATCAAAGTCTATATAGCAAAACGACTTTTATCTCAAAATAGGAGATAGAGTAGATAGAATTTTGAGTGATAGATAAGTTCAAGTCTCCACATACCTTTTAGTCGATGAAGATCCACCAGTTCCTTGAGTAGTCCTTCGTCTTATATGATGATTTCCATGGAGTTCTTGAGCTCAACTACACTTTCTATCCTAGTCAAATACTTAGCTATAGTAGACTAGAAATCAATATTTATAGTTTTGATCACTAACATTGACAAACACGCTTGAGATAGTAACGCATGCGAGTTCGACCGAGCAATGCTCTAAAAATCTCCCCCTTTGTCAATTTTAGTGACAAAACTATCAATACATATGGAATACAAAAATAAATCAAATAACTTTTGTAGCTCCTATTCCACATGCCTAATCTTCAACATTACTCGAAATCTTCGTCACTTCCAAGTACTCCAATGATCCAAAGATTGTAAGTTCAACATCATCGTTGTTGAAAATCCGTAGCTATTACAACGAGAAAACAAGAGTTCTCAATCATTGTTATACAGTGTCATAGTATCATTATATAGTATCAAAGTTCAATTGCATCACAACTTCGACAACAATACTATGGTGATATGTATCACTCCCCCTTAGTCAATACTCCATCTCACATGGAAACCACTCCCCCTTACATAATGATCCGAAAACCATATGCATTTGTAGTGTGAACTACATATTAATTCTCCCCTTTTTGTCAATAAAATTGGCAAACGTACGAAAACGAGATCCTAATGAAATTTCCGAAAGAGACATTTCATGACCAAAAGAAAGCACATATCATCTTATTTAGATGCAATCGTATATCCGAAGCTAAATGCATTCATCAAGGAGTTTATAAAGATACAAGATAACCCCTATAATATTCCACAGCCGCACTCCCCACAAAGATTTGGCAATTAAGCACAAGTTTAATTAAGAACTCTCCCCCATAATATGTTATTCCCGAAAGAACAACAAGAGCGACCTTAATTTCAAAAGAAAAGAAGGATTTCTTTGGACATAAAAAATCACATACAAGTATGAATTTGAATCCAAAATACTCAATTAAATCAACCACAAGAGAACCCATGATTAATTTAATCGGAAATACTCAACATAAGTTAACTTATGGAGACTCAAAGATACACAATTAGATTAATCACAAGAGAACCCATAATTAATCTAATCGGAATACACAACCAAATTAACCACAAAATGTAATCAGAAAAGCCTTTATTTGATGAATCTCCTTTTGCATCTCCTTCAACACTTCAAGAACATCAGAAAACTTCTGAGAATTTGAAGGAACAACTCTAGGTTTCCTCACAGTTCTTCTTTTTCTTTTCAATGTCGGAGCTAACGGAGATTTCTCTTTTTCCTTCATGGTTGGTGGCTTGACAATCATATTAACATCCTTTCCATCAGAAGACATGGAATTTGGAGCATCCATAGGCGTATGGGTTTGTGAGAGGAAATCACAATCTCAACAAGTGGTCTTGAGATAAAAAGAAGTTTCAAGGAAGGAAAAAGGAATGTAGGGTTAACCTTTAATAGGTTCGTGCACGCACAATTCTGAACCCTAAAGAGAGTAGAATTGTCGAGAATAACCCTCCTTTATTGATAGACACAAAACTAAGAAAAGGAGAAGAAAAAAAACTTTTCTTAAAGCCTGAGAGGTACAAAATCTTGTCTCTTTTGATCAGGCACATGAGACAGGATTTACCAATCAACACAATCAAGTTGTGCTGCGGTGAACAACAATTTGTCCATCATTTTCCTCCTGAGAGGAATCCACAGACCTTTGTCTATCAAAGTGATTTGACCATACTTTCTTCTCTAATGGTCTTGGTTTATCCTTGGAAACTAACTTCTTAGACGAAGATAAAATTCTACATACCTCAGCTGTCTTCTGAGCAAATTTAAGCTTATTTGCTAATTGATTTGCTCTTCGTTGAAGTCTGTTGACGTGCCTCAATTGGTGTTTGTACTTTTAACACTTTAAAAGTTCATGACCCTTTAGAGAACAATATGAGCACGTCAATCTTGGATAAAAATCAGGCTTCAGAGATGTGCAAGCAGCTAGACACATGGAGGAACCTGAAACATCACATATAGAGTTTCCAAAGAATGGGTCAATTTTTTCTTCCAGATTAGTCGGGTTTTCTTCTGAAAGAATATCAAGATTGATGTATGTATTGCTACAATTATCAAAATCAATATTTTCACCAAGAAGTGCAACACTTGATTTTTCGTCTTCATTAGACTCATAGTTGTCAGACATTTCATCAAGAGTTGCAGTAAGACCTTTGTTCCCAGTGTATTTTCTACGATTTGGACACTCGTTTGCAAAATGACCAAATCCTTTACACTTAAAGCACTGAGGCATATCCTCGTCATCAGTTTCATCAATATCCCTATTTTTTGGAGGAACACGATTATGAGGTTTGACTGATGCTTTAGGCTTATCTCTGGAGAACCGTTTACTTCTCTTCAACAGAAGATCCCTAAACTGTCGTGTGATCATCGAGATCGATTTGTCAGGAACTTCATCTGATGAATCAGTCTCAGAGTGATCGTCTTCAGAGATATACACTTTCTTAATTTTATCAAGTAATTTAGTGTCCTTTAGTGCTTTGAACGCAACATCCTTAGATTTGGATGAATGCTCATGATCAAAGATCGTAAGCTTCCTAACTAGCGTATTTCTGGAGAGATTATCTAGGTTATTTCCCTCTACGATGGCATGCTTCATAGAGTCGTATCTGGATGGCAGGGATCTGAGAATTTTCATCACAATGTCCTTTTCAGGAATAGTCTTACCCAATGCAAAAGATGCATTAACAATTTCAGACACTTTGTGATTAAACTCATCAAATGTTTCTTCATCTGCCATACGAGGTTTTCCCAATCGGAATTAAGGTTTTGAAGCCTATCTTCCTTTACACTGGTATTTCCTTCAAATACGGTTTCTATAATATCCCAAGCTTCTTTATTGACACATGGTGCTGACGATTTGGGGTAATTAATGACATGTATGATGGCATTCAAACCATCGGAATTTTGCTTTGCAGCATGTATCTCGGCAGGATTGTATTCACCAATATTCTTGGGAACGTTTACATTTCCAACTACCACAATGGCAGCATCATAGCCATTAACAACATATACCCATGATTGAAAATCACGTGCTTGAATAAAAGCTCACATATCAATTTTCCACCATAAGTAATTAGAGTCATCGAAGATTGGTGGTATGTTGATAGAGATAACATCTCTGTCCATAGAGTCAGATCGCTAGAAACACAGACTTGTAGGGTCCTGAACGTGTTTGCCTGCTCTGATACCAATTGAAAAAGCGGGGGTACAACAACCACACCCAGTATTTCGCTTAGCAATCTGTATGGACAAACTCCAATATACTTTTAAGAGAATCAACAAGACTCAATCTACAAAAAGTATATCAAAGAGTTTTATCTCTCTTTCTTGATTCAATTCTTTATCAAGCAAATAGAAATCTGCGAGTCTTATTGAATACAAGAGAAATCACTTGAACGGTACCAAAGACCAATGTTCAAGGATCAATCAATTTCAATCAACAACCAAGGGTCGGATTTCCAATTGATTGATTCAAACGCACAACCTGTGACATTTCAATTATATAAAAAAATATAATGCGGAATAGAAATAACACAGACACCAGAATTTTGTTAAAGAGGAAACCGCAAATGCAGAAAAACCCTGGGACCTAGTCCAGATTGAACACCATACTGTATTAAGCCGCTACAGACACTAGCCTACTACAAACTAACTTCGGTCTGGACTGTAGTTGAACCCCAATCAATCTCACAATGATTCAAGGTATAGTTGCGCTCCTTATGTCTCTGATCCCAGCAGGATACTACGCACTTGACTCCCTTAGCTGATCTCACCCACAACTAAGAGTTTCTACGACCCAAAGTCGAAGACTTTAATAAACAAATATGTATCACACAGAAAAGTCTACAGAATAGATAAATCTGTCTCCCACAGATAAACCTACAAGTTTTATTTCGTCTTTTGATAAAACAAGGTGAACAAGAACCAATTGATAACCCGGACTTATATTCCCGAAGAATAGCCTAGTATTATCAATCACCTCACAATAATCTTAATTGACGCGGCGAAAGAAGATATTGTGGAATCACAAACGATGAGGCGAAGATATTTGTGATTACTTTTCTATCTTGGCTATCGGAGATAAAGATCTCAAGCCAATCGTTACTATTGTACTCAAAACGATAGAATCAGCAAGATCAGATCACACAGATATGAGAAAGTAGTATCGGTCTGGCTTCACAATCCCAATGAAGTCTTTAAGTCGTTAACCTGGTTTTTAAGAAGAAACCAAAGGTTAAAGGAGAATCGAGTCTAGATAATACAACTAGTATCACACAGGAGGTGTGGGGATTAGGTTTCCCATTTGCTAAAGTTCTCCCTTATATAGTCTTTCAAATCAGGGTTTGCAATCAATGTTAGCTTGGTAACAAAGCATTCAATATTCACCATTAGATGAAAACATGATTAGATTCAAGCTAATATCTTTCAACCGTTGGATCAAAAACTTAGCTTGTTACACACAAATGAAATGTACTATTTTGGGTTTATGTAACCGTACCCAAATATGAACATTTGTTGGTTCAACAATTTAGTTAACTAATGGTTACCCATATGAGCACTTTCATATCAACCATGTTTTTCTTCACCATAACTAGTTCAAATGACTCAAATAAACTAGTTAGAGAGTTGTTCAATTGCAAGGAAATCTTATGTAAATACACAAGACACAATCGAAGCAAAAACGATTTGATTCATTCGAATCGGTGCATGAACTATATAGCCACGGTTTGCATTTAGCATTCCTTAGATAATATAAATGAGTTCACAAACAATCGTCTTTAGATATAACCAGCTTAAGTTCGCAGACTTAGTTTGCGGACTTAAGTTCCCAGAAGGAGTTCTCAAACTCTAACAGATTTTCTCGGGTCGAGAACTTCCGCCAGTTCGCGGACTGGGTTCACGGACTGAGTTCACGGCTCTTGTTCTGATTCTCTTGATCAAAAAAGTTCGCAAACTTCAGTTCAAGGAAAAAGGACTTATACATATATGTATTGTCACACAATGCTTATATCCATCATTGGTTATTTAATCTAAACTCTCATTTCAACCATTGAAACATTCTTAGAGGATATTTCGTCAAAGTAAGCAATTTTCAAGGTGATTGAAACGTGTCATCACTTTCGTCACTAGGTAAAGATGAACTTGGCCAAAGCAAAAGCTTACCAACACATATTTCGAGAAATAGATAGGCGAGATAAACTCAGCTCGAAATAGTAAATGTGTATAATCAAAGTCTATATAGCAAAACGACTTTTGTCTCAAAATAGGAGATAGAGTAGATAGACATTTGAGTGATAGATAAGTTCAAGTCTCCACATACTTTTTAGTCGATGAAGATCCACCAGTTCCTTGAGTAGTCCTTCGTCTTGTATGATGATTTCCATGGAGTTCTTGAGCTCAACTACACTTTCTATCCTAGTCCAAGACTTAGCTATAGTAGACTAGAAATCAAGACTTATAGTTTTGATCACTAACATTGACAAACATGTTTGAGATAACAACGCATGCCAGTTCGACCGAGCAATGCTCTAACATATGACATAGGTTGTAAATGGATTTCAAGAGAAAATATAAGATGGATGGAACTATTGAAATATAGAAGGCTACAGGTTGGTAACTAAAAGCTACAGACACAAAGAAGGTATAGATATATTTGACACATATTCACCAGTTACTAGAATTACCTTTATTATGATGTTAATTGCCATTGCTTCTGTCTCTAACCTGTAGGGATATCATAGCTAACTCTTGGTATGTCAATGTTGTTGGTTCACTAGCTTATAAATTAAAAGCTAAACTCTTAAGTACTGAAATGGGCCTTAGAGATTGGAACAAAAACTCTTTTGGTAATATTCAAACCAATATAAATACTACCAGAGAGGAGGTTGTTGGCATTCAAACTTCCATTCCAACTGATTCTAATATTGTATCTAGATTTAGAGTTAGAATATTTGTACAACCTGGCGGAATTGTACTGTAAGTATAAGTCTAGAGAAGTGTGGCTTATGAAAGGAGGGAGGAACTCTCCTTATTTTCATAGATTCACACTCTTAAAAAGAAGGGGTACTATTTTAACCGACAGAGATAGCATTGGAACTCCTTTATTGACTATTTCATAAATTTATACTATGCATCCCCCCAACAGTATCAGAAAGAAATCATCCAGGAACTTCATGTGAAGTTCTCAGATGAAGATAATTCTCATCCGAACACCCCCCTTAATGCTGAGAAGATTAAGAATGTTGCTTTTCAGATGGGGGGTAAAAAATCTCTGGGACCTGATGGTTTTGCTGGTTTATTCTACCAAAAGCATTGGGATATTATGGGGGAATTTATTGTTGATATGACACAGACTTGTTTTCGAGTTGCGCATATAGCTAAAGTCTTTAACCACACCAATTTTGCCTTCATCCCTAAAGCCCTTTTAGCTGATTTAGTCTCCCAATTATGTAGGCCTACAGAGCTTTGTAATTCCATCTACAAGATTCTGTCCAAAACTCTGGCTAATAGACTAAAACCATTAATGGATAATCTAATTTCTCAAAATAAAAGTGGTTTTGTTCCAAAAAAGGGTATCTCTGATAACATTATGTTAGCTAATGAGGCCATTTATTCTGTCAACCATCACAAAGGTAAAGACGATTTTTCTACCATCAAGATTGATATTGTAGAGCATTTCTCGGTCGAACTCGCAAGCGTTGCTATCTCAATCTTGTTTGTCAAGTTTAGTTGCTAAAACTATAAGTCTTGATTTCTAGTCTACTTATAGCTAAGTCTCGGATTATGATAGAAAGTGTAGTTGAGCTTTAGACTTCACGACGTTCATCGATTGAAGACGAAGAACTACTAAGGGACCTTGTGGAACTTCATCAACAAAAGGTATGTGGAGACTTGAACTCATCTATCACTCAAAAGTCTATCTATTCTATCTCTGATTTGAGACAAAAAATCGTATAGCTATATAGACTTCGATTATACACATTTGATATTTCGAGCTGAGTTTAACTCGCTTACATATTTCTCTAAATATGTGTTGGTAAGCTTTTGCTTTAGCCAAGTTCATCTTATGTTCTTGACGAAAGTCAAAATATGATCATGTGAAAATCGCCTGGTATCATCTTACATGATTTGTGTGAGACAGTCATTTGATGTAAACTCGGAATGTTTCGTATTGATCTATCGATCACTTGAAAATTACTTTGAATCTAATAGTTTGTGTGGACAACTATTTTCGTCTTCCAAGAATGTTTCAATGATTGAATTGGGAGTTTAGAACAGGATATAACACAATACGCGTACTTGCATGTTAACTGTTGCAAGTTATTCCAAGTCCGGGAATCATGGTATGCATACCCGTATGCGTACTGGTTGGTTCAGTGAAAGTACGGGAACTTAATATGCATACCCGTATGCGTACTGGCGTAAGTTCATGTCCGGAAATTCAACTGAGTTTGGAAGGTATGCGTACCCATTCGCGTATTGGCGAACCCAAACTTAGTCCGACCACTTAGGTATGCGTACCCGTTTGCATACTTGAGTAGGTTATGTTCTAAAATCGGTTTGTTCATGAACTAATATATTTATATAATAAGGAATGCAATCTTTTGCAAACCGTGGCTAGAATGTTCATGAATTGAGTCGAGTGAATCAAAATCGCTTTTGCTTAAATTCTGTCTTGTATACTTCTATGAGAATATAAAAAATTGAACAACTCTAGAACTAGTTTCATTTGAGTCATTTGAACTAGTTGTGTTAAGATGAACAAGGTTGATATGAAAGTGTTCATATGGCTAACTTCGGTGAACTATTGTTGAGCCAACAATGTGTACACGTTTAGGTACGGTTACCCATATCTAAATGAAGTCACTTTTCATTTGTGTGTAACAAGCTAAGTTCAATCTAACGGTTGAAAGATATTAGCTTGAGTCTAATCATGTTTTCATCTAACAGTGAATATTGAATGCTTTGTTACCAAGGTAACATTGATTGCAAACCCTGATTTGAAGACTATATAAGGGAAAACTCTAGCAACTGGGAAACATAATCCCCACACCTCCTGTGTGATACTAGTTGCGACTAGAGTCGATTCTCCTTTAACATTAGGTTTTTCCAAAACCATGTAGGTTAACGACTTAAAGACTTCATTGGGATTGTGAATCCAGACCCAACTATTTCTCTGTAGTTGCATGTACTGATTTTGATGTTTTCTATCGTGATTGAGTACTATCTTCTCTAAGATTCGCTCGATATTTAATCTCCAATAGGCAAGATAAAAAGTAGTCACAAACATCTTTGTCTAATCGTTTGTGATTCAACAATATCTTGTTTCGCTACCATACGATTAATATTATTGTGAGGTGATTGATATTACTAAGTTGTTATTCGGGAATATAAGTCCGGTGTATCAATTGGTTCCTGTTCACCTTGATTTATCAAAAGACAGAACAAAACTCTTAGGTATTTTTGTGGGAGACAGATTTATCTATTCAATAGACTTTTTTGTGTGAGACAGATTGGTTTATCAAGTCTTCGACTTTGAGTCGTAGAAACTCTTAGTTGTGGGTGAGATCAGCTAAGGGAATCAAGTGCGTAAAGTCATGCTGTGATTCAGAGAAGTAAGGAACGCGATTGTACCTTGATCAGTGTGAGATTGGTTAAGGCTCAACTACATTCCAGTCCGAAGTTAACTTGGAGTAGACTAGTATTTGTAGAGCGGTTTAATACAATGCGGCGTTCAAATCTGCACTAGGTTCTGGGGTTTTCTGCATTTGCGGGTTCCTCGTTAACAAAATTTCTGGTGTCTATGTTATTTCTTTTCCGCATTATATTTTCTATATAATTGAAATATCACAGGTTGTGCGTAGTTCAATCAATCAGATAATCCAACCTTTGGTTGTTGATATAAGTTGATTGACACTTGAACATTGGTCTTAGGTACCGTTCAAGTTTTTTCACATATTAATCAGGCTCGCGGATTTCTATCTGTTTGATTTGCCGATTACATTGTGAAACATAGATACAACTCTTGGATATATTTCCATTGATTGAGTCTGACTGTCTAGTTGATTCTCTTGGAATTATATTGGAGTTTGTCCATACAGATTTCCTAAATGAAATATTGGGTGAGGTTGTTATACCTCAACTTTTTCAATTGGTATAAGAGCAGGCAAACACGTTTAAGACCTCATAAGTCTGTGTTTGTAGCAATCTGACTCTATGAACAGAAGTGCTATCTCTATAAACGTACCACTAGTCTTAGACGGCTCGAATTACTCATGGTGGAAAATTTCTATGCGTGCTTTTCTTCAATCTCGTGATTTTCAAACATGGGTACGTGTTGTTAATGGCTATGATCCTCCAGTTATTGCAGAAGGCGATGTAACTATTCCAAAGGATATTGGTATATATGAACCTGACGAGATTCTTGCTGCGAAGCAAAATTCTGACGGGTTAAATGCTATCATACATGCCATTACCCCAGATCTTCAGCACCATGTGACTACGTGCACTAAGTCTAAAGAAGCCAGTGATATCTTGGAAACTGTATTCGAAGGAAATTCCTCAGATAAAGAAGCTAGGATTCAAAACTTATGTTCTGATTGGGAAAACCTTCGTATGGATGATGAAGATTCATTTGATGATTTTAATCACAAAGTGTCTGAAATTGTTAATGCATCCTTTGCGTTGGGTAAGACTATTCCTGAAAAGGACATTGTGATGAAAATTCTCAAATCGTTGCCAGTTAAATATGATTCTAAGAAACATGACATCGTTGAAGGAAATAACCTTAATACTTTATCCAGAAATACTCTGGTTGGGAAGTTAAAGATCTTCGATCATGAGCATACATCCAAATCTGAAAAGTGTTGGCAACTCTGTGGATGATCCTATCGAAACTGATTCGTCTGATGAAGATCTTGACAAAAGTAAAAGTCTCTCTGATCACAAGACAGTTTATATATCTTCTTTGAAGAGAAGTAAACGGTTTGTCAGAGATAAGCCTAGATCATCAGTTAAACCTCATGATCGTGTTCCTCCTAAAAACAGGGATACATTCGATACTGATGATGAGGATATGCCTCAGTGCTTCAAGTGTAAAGGTTTTGGTCATTTTGCCAATGAGTGTCCAAACCATAGAAAATACACTGAACAAAGGTCTTGCTGCAACTCTTTATGAAATGTCTGATCACTATGATTCAAATGAAGATGAAAAATCAAGTGTTGCGATGCTTGCTAAAAATATTGATTTTGATAATTGTAGAAATACTCACATCAATCTTGATATTTTTCCTGGAGAAACTTCTTCAACTATTTTGGAAGATAAAATGGATTATTCTCAGTCTACTGGAAATTCTGTTTCTAATATTTCAGGTACCACATTTTGTCTGGAAGATTGTTCCGCTATGGTGTCTAAACCATCCTCCACATTGACATGTTCTTATTGTAATTTTACGGGTCATGAACTCTCTGAGTGTTACAAGTACAAACACAAAATAAGATATGTCAATAAACTTCAAGGAGAGCAAATTGATTAGCAAACAAGCTCAAACTTGTTTAGAAGCCTAATTCACCTGAGGTAAGTAAACAACTCAATTCCTCTCCGAAAAAGTTAATTTCTAAAGTATTAATTAGACTTCTCTAGAAAAGAACAAGGTCTAAACATTCTGTGAAAAAATGTGTTAAGAATTTCGTACAAGAAGTGTATGGTGGACGGATTATTGTTCACCTAACACAACTTAATTGTGTTGAAAAAAGCATCTTGTCTCATGTGCCTGATTTCAAAGAGACAAGAGTTTGGTCAGTTCAGGCTTTAGGAAAAGAGTTTTTTTTCTTTTTGGTTGTTTTCCTTTGGAATTCTGTTGATCTTTTCATATCATGAATTTGTATTGAAAAGAATTTCCTTTTTCATTAAAATAGGGTTAAAATCGACTATTCTACCTTCTTTAGGGTTATGAATTGGTCGTACGTGAATCGTACTCTGTGTATAGGTTTCGTAACCCAACATTCATTTTTCCTTCCTTGAAAAACTCTTTTTATCACAAGTTTACTTGTAGAAGCTTGCTTTGTGAATTTCTCTCACAAACCCATATTTGTATGGAGACTCCAAGTATTATGACTTCTGATGGAAAAAAGGTTAATATGATTGTTAAGCCATCAACCACGAAGGAAAAAGATAAATCTCCGATATCCACTTTCTTGAAAAGAAAAAGGAGGAATATGAGGAAACCAAGGGATGTCCCTTCAAATCTTCAAAAGTTTTTTGATGTTCTTGAAGAGTTGAAGGAAACAAGAAAGTAGATTCAGCAAATAAAGGCTATTGTTTTTAGGACTCTTGAAATTCAAACGACCCTGGTTCGGCATCAGTCAAGAAGGTTTGTTGGAATCGACTCCTTTCTTGATGAACCTTATGTTTCATTGGTTGTTGACGACAAAGGTTTCGGGGACGATAAATAATTTTTCAAAGGTCTTAATGTCTAGGAAACTTCTTATGAGAATTTATTCTTATGTTTTAAGAAGGATAACTAGGGTTTGCAATAGCAGTTATTGTGAGTACACATAGCTATTGCCAACGATTTTCATCTTGCAATGTTTTTAGATTTATTTATTTAAATTCTAAAGTTTATCTGGAAGATGATTTTGCAGTATTAATATTTATTGGTTTTGTATATTGCAAAAATTATTTTGGGATATGTGTGTTTGCGTCCGTGAACTATGATTGTCCCATATATGTCAAAAGTTAAGTCTATTATAAGTATTTATGCAAATATTGATGAAAATAGAATGAATCTTTGAATATTCCGCAGTATTGATCTTTCCCTGATCCACTTCTATGTGAAAGTAATGTGCGGCTCCGTAAGTTCTCTTATCTTGAGCATTTACGATTAAATTAATCATGGGTTCTCTCGTGGTTAATTTAATTGAGTTTTCTAGATACAAATTCATGTTTCATGTAATTTGTTAATGTCCAAAGAAATCCTTCTTTTCTTGTAAAAGTAAGGTCGCTCTTGTTGTTCTCTCGGGAATGACATTTTATAGGGGAGAGTTCTTAATTGAACTTGTGCTTAATTGCCAAATCTTTGTGGGGAGTGCGGCTGTGAAATATTGTAGGAGTTTTCTTATATCTTTATAAACTCCTTGATGAATACACTAAGTTTCGATTATGTGAAATTATCAAAACAAAGTTTATATGTTCTATTTTAGTCATGAAGTATCTCTATGAGAATTTCATTATGATCCCACTAGTTTTCGTACCTTTGCCAATTTATATTGACAAAAAGGGGGAGAATTAATGTGTAGTTCACACTACAAATACAAATGGTTTACGGATCATTATGTAAGGGGAGTGGTTTTCATTGTGAGATGAAGTATTGACTAAAGGGGAGTGATACATATCACCATAGTATTGTTGTCAAAGTTGTGATACAATTGGACTTCGATGTTGTGTAATAATACTATGACAATGTATAACAATGATTGCGAGCTACTGTTTTCTCATTGTTATAGCTACGGATCTTCAACAACTATGATGCCGAGTTGAACACGTTCAGAATCACCGGAGTACTTGGAAGTGGCGAATATTTCGAGTAATGTTGAAGAACCAAGGAAATCAAGCATTTGGATGAGAAGCTACAAAGTTGATTTATTTTGTAATCCATATGTATTGATAGTTTTGTCATTAAAATTGACAAAGGGGGAGATTATTAGAGCACTACTCGGTCGAACTCGCAAGCGTTTCTATCTCAAGCTTGTTTGTCAAGTTTAGTTGCCAAAACTATAAGTCTTGATTTCTAGTCTACTTATAGCTAAGTCTCAGATTAGGATAGAAAGTGTAGTTGAGCTTTAGACTTCACGGCGTTCATCGATTGAAGACGAAGAAATACTAAGGGACCTTGTGGAACTTCATCAACAAAAGTTATGTGGAGACTTGAACTCATCTATCACTCAAAAGTCTATCTACTCTATCTCCTATTTGAGACAAAAATCGTATAGCTATATAGACTTCGATTATACACATTTGATATTTCGAGCGGAGTTTAACTCGCTTACATATTTCTCGAAATATGTGTTGGTAAGCTTTCGCTTTAGCCAAGTTCATCTTATATTCTTGACGAAAGTCAAAAGATGATCATGTGAAAATCGCCTGGTAACATCTTACATGATTTGTGGGAGACAGTCATTTGATGTAGACTCGGAATGTTTGGTATTGATCTATCGATCACTTGAAAATTGCTTTGAAGCTAATAAGTTGTCAGATTATTTGGTGTGGTGATTATTCAATTGCGAAGAGATTGGGTATTACTTCCAAAGGCCCTAATGATTTTAAGGCTAAGGTTAGTGATATCATTGTTAATGGTGCTTGGGTTATACCTCAGGAAACAAGAGATTTGATGATTCGGTGTAACATTGATGTGGACAATTTACCTATTATTGCTGGTGGAGAGGATTATAGGATTTGGGACTTGGATAGTAAAGGTGTTTTCTCAGTTAAGTATGCGAAGGCCGCTATTAAAACACCTGCAGAAGTTGTGCCTAGCTTTGTTTTATTTACTAGATCAGTTGTGCACCCTACTTTGAGTGTTCAATAATGGAAGATTCGGGCCAAAAAGTGTTGTGCTACTGATGATAATGTCATTAAGAAGTCTGGTAGGAGTATTCCTAGGATGTGCCGCCTGTGTACAAGGGATTCTGAGACTCTAAGCCATATCACTTGGCATTGCAGATTTGTTAAGAGAATTTGGGCTTGGGCAGCGCGCATCTTTAATCTGCGGCCTAATGAAAATTTGGTGGCCTCGTACAAAGCTGCTAAAGGATGGAGCAAGATGATTAAGGATCTGTGGCTGGTTGCTAATTTGGAAATAGTTACGGAGTTATGGAAGTTGCGAAATAAAGTCTATTTTGAAGATACGACTATACAATGGCTTGGTTTTAAAGGTAGAGTTTATCAGATAATTCGTGATAACTCAATTAGAATGAAGAGCCATATGTATAACAATATGGAGGATTTACGCATCTTGAACTATTTTAAGGTGCAACATAGATTGTGTATAAGTTCCACTCCAAAAGAGGTTAGTTGGTCTCCCCCTAACCAAGATAGATCATGATTTGTTGTGATGGTGCTTCACTTGGGAACCCAGACCAGGCCGGTGCTGGTGTTATCTTTCGAGATGTACTGGGTGCTCTTTGTGTCGGCCTTGGTTGGCAGACCAATTATTATGCTGAAGTTTGCGCTATTATATATGGTGTGATGTTGGCCAACAGGTGGAATGTTAAGAATATTCGGATTCGATGAGTTGCATTCAAGCTTTCCAGAAGGGTGAATTGCCGTGGCAACTAAGGCAAAAGTGGAAACTGGCGAGGAATTTTTACAATAATATTTGTTACATTCAGAAATATAGGGAAGTTAATTTTTCAGCTGATGCTTTGGCCAAGCAAGCTTGTTTGTTGGCTGAGGATACTTGTAAGTTTTATGAGGGGAGGCCAGTTTTTCTGCTTTCTGTAGAATGGCCGGGTGAGGTTTATTTCCGTTTTAAATAGCCTAGTAGTAGATGGCCTCGCGGCTAGCTAATGCCTAGCCTAGACCCTGTAGAATTTTTGCTTTTTTAATCTATTTCATTGACCGAGTAAAAAAAAGTGAGACAGTTATTGTCGTCTTCAAAGAATGTTTCAATGAATGAATTGGGAGTTTAAAACAATTAACCATGATTTGGTATAGCTTAGTATGCGTACTTGTAGGCGTATTGTTGCAAGTTATTCCAAGTCCGGTAACCATGGTATGCATACCCGTGTGCGTACTGGTTGGTTTAATGAAAGTCCGAAACTTGATAGTTAATATGCATACCCGTATGCGTACGGGCGTAAGTTCATGTCCGGAAGTCCAACTGAGTTTGGAAGGTATGCGTACCCGTTCGCATAATGGCGAACCCAAACTTAGTCCGGCCACTTAGGTGTGCATACCCGTTTGCTACCATCTTGCTTCTGATAAATATATCAGTAAACAAAAGAGCAAGTTTTATTATGGTGGTGTCATGCTCACGTGCAATAGCTATTACAAATAAGGAGAGAGCCTTTTTTCCGTACCATTACTTGGGAATTCAATTGAAACCATACATAGTTCGGAATATTCACATCAGGCAGGTTGTATAGAAAATCCGTGATAAGCTAGTTGGATGGAAGGGTAAACTCTTGTCTTTCCAGCTAGTGCTTGTTAGATCGGTTATTTCGATCTGTATAATTCACTTTATGTCGGTGTATCGATGTCCTAGGAAGATGATTGAGCTGAGTCAAAAGGCTATAAGAAATTTCTTGTGGTATGGGGATTTAGAGAAGACAAAATGGTTCACTATTGATTATGATAACCTTTGTTGTCCTTGACGGAAAGGTGGTTATGGAGTTAGGCGCTTGGCTGTTGTGAATAAAGCGTTGCTTGCAAATCTTTGGTAGAGTATTCGGGAATCTGACAGGGTATGGGCAATGTTTTTGAAGGCGGAATATTTCAAGCTCAATAGTAATCTTATAGACTACAAGCTGGGCTTGACTGCTTTCCCTGGGGATCGTTGGGTTAATAATTTTATGGAGTGTCAGACACGTTGTATAATAGGGGATAGAAAGAAAACGTCTCTTTTCTTTGATAATTGGTGTGGCAATTTTACTCTAGATAGTCGATTTTGTGTCTCCAAATCAAAAGGACGAAATGATTTTGGGGTGACTTGATTGTTAATGTCAGTTAGTTAATTATGGATAGTACTCGATTAGTTATGTCTGGAGCAGGTGTAGATGTTAATAGTCTGCCAGTTCTTGTTGGTGGTGAGGATTACAAAATTTGGGACTTGGATGAGAAGGGTATTTTTTCTATCAAGCCTTGAAAATACGGGAGTACCAAAATACACCACCAACGTTTTCTTAGGCAATCTGTATGGACTAAACCTGAATACAATTCTGAGAGTTACAACTTAATGAATCTAAATCAGGAATTATATCAAGAGTTTATATCTCTTTCTCTCACAATCAATATGTAAATGGAGACAAGTCCGTGAACCTGATTATACCGTGAGACTACTTGGACGATTCCAAAGATCAATATCCAAGATCAATCAAGTCGTATCCAACAATTAAGATGGACGTATATAATTTTATTGATTTTACGTACAACCTGTGATATTTCAATTATATAAATAAACAATATAACGCGGAAAAAATAACACAGACACCAGAAATTTTATTGACGAGGAAACCGCAATTGCAGGAAAAACCCCGGGACCTTGTCCAGATTTGAACACCAAACTGTATTAAGCCACTACAGACTCTGTCCTACTATCAAAACTTCGGACTGGAATGTGGTTGAGACCGAATACACTATCACACTAATTCATTTACAGCCGCGCTCCTTATGCCTCTTGAATCTCGCAAGATTATGCGCAATTGATTCCCTTAGCTGAGTTCCTTTACAACATAAGAGTTGCTTCAACCTAAGTGAAGACTTTAAACCAATCTTCCTCCCACGGAAAAGTCTATATTTGATTTTCATTCTGATCGTGAGATCAAGGTGAGTAGGAAAGTTTGCAGTAGACTAGGTCTAGAAAACCTCGAAATCCAGTACTTACGACTCCCGAAGAAAAGTCTAGATTATTATTCACCTAACAAGTAAAACCTACTCCGATTTCAACAAAAAATCGTTATAAAAGAATATACTTGTGGAATCACAAAGTTTGAGACGAAGAAATTTGCGATTTCTATCTATCTTGCTTGGTCGGAGTGAGACTCGACAATCAGTAGCAAGATCAGGATACACGAGCTATCAACATAAAGATAGTCGGACATGGCTTCATGAATCCCTAAGCATTTAGTCGCTAAGGTAGCTTTGGAATCAAGCAATCTTTTTCCACTGTTAGATGAAAATTTGACTTGAGATAAACACAACAAAATATACACTTTGGTTAGGATGAACCGTAACCAAACCGTGTATAATGACTTGCTCATGAAAGGTTAGCCGAAACTATCCAGACAAACTATAAGCTTAACCATTTTCATATAACACTTACAAACTTTAATCTTGAGTCACAACCATAGGTTATAATGTGATCAAATATGTCTAAATGTGTTTTAGAGAGTTATTCAAATGTTGATTATCTCATAGAAATAATTCTGATGCATCTGAAAATATTCGACTGGGTAAGTACGTGTACTTGCTTCCAATTCGTGAGTTATTTATGTCATGGTACGTGTACCGGGTTTGTATACCCTTAAGACAAAAATAGTTCAAGAACTTTTGGTATTCATACCGGGTATGTGTACTATCCTGAGTTCACGAGTCAACAGATCTTTTTGGTATCCATACCGGGTATGTGTACCTAAGATCGTTGTTGAACTATAGCTACGCCTGTACATGTATTGGGTACATGTACTGCGGCTCTGGATCTATAACAATTTACGCCAGTACGTAAACTGGTATGTGTACTTTCCTGTATCCAGATTTAGAGTAGTTATACATCTCTCTATTAATCAATTTGAAGCATTCCCGAATAACATCAATGACACATATCACTGTTCCAGACTATTTTCAAAAGATTAACTTGAATCATGATTTAGGTCATAAACAATAAGTTGTTCTTAACCAAATTCATCAAGTTTTGAACAATATGTTCTTAAGCTTAGTCATTCATATTTCGAGAATTATTAACAAGATAAACTTGATTCGAAATTTCTATTGTGTAATTTAAAGTTCACTTAGTCATGCGACTTAGTCTCATAGATACAAAGGTAAAAACTTGAGTAATAGGTTGGCCCAGTCTTCACATACCTTTTGTTGATGAAGTTCTTCAAATATATTCAGTTGATCTTCGCCTTCAAACGGTAGAACGCTGTGATGTCTGATATTCAACTACACATTTATAATCCTAATCCGAGACTTGACAAAATGTTGACTAGAAATCAAGATATACTTTTGATCAACTAAATTTTACAACAATTTTGATATAGCAACACTTGTGAGTTCGACCGAGCAATGCCCTAACAAGTCTTTTAAGGAGTCGATTCGAACAGTTTACGGTGAGCAGTCTGTATCGCAACTTATGTGGAGGCCAGTGGTCCATCTAAATCTTACGGTTCATTATTGGAAAATCTGCAAGGGAGAGTGTTGTGCAACAGACGATGTTGTATCTAAGAAGTTGAAAAAAACATGCCATCTCGGTGTTGCGTTTGCAAGAAAGACTCTGAAACATTACACCATATTATTTGGAGATGCAGGGTTGCAAGGAGAATATGAGCATAGATTACTCGAATTCTTGATTTGCAACCTGATTTAGACCTTGTCACTTCGTATAAGTTTGCAAGTAACAAGAGTATAATGATGAAGAATTTATGGCTCATTGCTAATCTTGCAATATGCACAAAAATTTGGAAACAAAGAAACAAGGTATTCTTTGAAGATGCTGAAGTTCAATTTGTGGGTGTAAAATCTTGAATTTAACAAGTTATACATGATAATTCTTTGTGCATGAAGGGACACATGAAAAATACAATAAAGGACTTGTGCATACTCAATTATTTCAGAGTTAAGCATCGTTCTATTACAGTGCGTTCGGTTGGGAGAATAAAACTCCTGGGAATCGGATTATAGTGTAATCTCTCTAATTATCCCAACCGAACAGACGCGTCAGATCCGGAATTCGATTCTGTGGGAATTGGATTCCCTCCAAACACTCGATTACGATTGCATCGTTTCTGGGGTGGAATGGAAACGGATTCCAGGAAATTGGTTATTTTGTCATGAGAATTGATTCAACTACCCTCAGTAGTAATAAAACTCATTGAAAATTCTCGTTTTCGTTTTGAACACAACGAAGTAGCTTAATACCTCATGCTTCCATGGAAAATCTTGTTGTAGCCAGTAATGTGTCTTTGAAACCAATATTATGTTATCTATCTGTTGAAAAAGAACAGTATCTTCTCCATCTTGCTATATCAAAACCATTGAAAATGCATACTAAAGCATAAAGATTGATTCTTCTCAGTTATTTATCGAAATATTCGGATGATATGAAGTTCTAGTTTTTGAATTTAATGGATCATAATTAAGACTATTTTAAAGTTAGGGATTTTGATTAAGATTATACTTCCATGGAGAAACAAAGATTTGGGGATATTAAAGTCTTTTTGTGTCGCTATATATATATCAATTTCATAATACTTCAGAATCAGAATGCATTCTCCCAGCCAAACACGTTTATCTTAGATTAGGAAAGCGTTTCTCCGTAATTCGATTCTTGGAATCCAATTACCGGTAATTGAATTATTCGTCCTCATATTCTCCCAACCGAACGCGCTGTTAAGGTGTTAAACCCAATAGCTCTCTCTTGGCATGACCCACGGTTAGGAGAGATTCAAATTATTTGTGATGGCGCAGCTCATGGAAACCCAATCCAAGCTGGTGCATGAGTGGTTGCTAGAGATACACTCTGTTCAGTTTTGGGGTCCATCACAGTTGGGCTTGGATGGCAGACCAATTTCATTGCTAAGACTTACGCGGTGATATATGGACTAGAATGGGCTAATCGTTTTAATACTTCCAGCATTTGTGTTAGAATGATTTTTTAGGGACCATGATTTTTTTGAGGGGACAATGGTTTTATTAGGCCACCTTCCCTATAGTGATAAGGGGTGTCCTAAAACGTTGAAATGACTAACCTATCCTTAACCTAATTTAATTTGAAACCAACCTAAAAACCACCTATATATATAACCACCACCTTCTCCCACCACCACCGCCCACCACCGCCGATTACCACCACCACCACTTCCGATTATCACCACCACCAACCACCACCACCATCACCGCCCACCACCGTCGATTACCACCACCACCTCCGATTATCACCACCACCAACCACCGATTACCACCACCACCTCCTCCCACCACCACCACCACCGCCTATTTAAGAAATGTAACAACATCAATGCAATCACAATTAAGTTCGGTTACATAATAATTTTATCGAGTATAAAAGACGCCAGCCGCAACCTGGTTCTGCCATGGAACCACTCCGGAGGTATTTTCCAACAAACCCTTCGCCTTAATTTGATTTTGATTGCTTCAATCGAATAGAAATCATCAAAATAGGGTTTTAATATGAGTTACAGAGCCATGTTCGGTTAGGTCGATTTTCCAAAAAACCCTAGTTTACTAACCGAACTTCTTGAAAATGAAGAACACGAAGAACGGTTCGATTCTATTGGATTTAAAACTAAGTCATCGAACTCTCTGTTCGGTTGTTTCGCAAAAAATTTAAAATTACAAAGTCACCGAACTCCACCCTTAGAACCGAAAAAAAACAAACAAATCCAATCTAACCGAACTGTGTTGTTGTGGCCACTATGTTGAGTTCCAAAATAACCAAACTTAGCCAATAGAGTTCGGTTTGTTCACAAAAAATTTTAAAACTACAAAGTAACCGAACTTAGCCAATAGATGCTGGAACTTCACATTTTTTTTTGTTTGTTAAGTTCGGTAACATCACAATTTTATCGCAGAAACCGAACTCAGAGTTCGGTTGGTTAGGTGTTAGGTTCAAGTTTGCGAAAGAACCGAACTTTGTACACTTATATACTCTTATATTACGTAAAGTTTGGTTAGATCAAAAGTGCATGTAGTTTGCGAACCAACCGAACTTTGTACACCAAAGTTCGGTTCGTTGAGAACCAACCGAACATAACGCTGTAACTCCTAGAAATTATTAGAGAGTTCGGTAACCTGCGTGTTTGGAACAAGTAACCGAACTACACTTTCAGATGAGTTCGGTTACTTGTTCATCTCACGGGGCAACCGAACTACAGCTTCAGATGAGTTCGGTTACTTGTTCTTCATATAAAGTAACCGAACTGTTCAAAATCCAGTTCAAATCCGGATCATTTTGAAGATTAACAAATATTCTAGGAGAGGATGTAGATGAAGAATCAGATGAATTTTCATCATTTGAATACTCTAACTTAGTGAATTGGATTTTTTTTTTATTTTCCATGTTTTTCTCCTTCATCTTCTCTAACTCTACTCTCTCAATAATTATACTCAACTAATAATAAACCCATCTTTTAATTTAATCTCACTAATTATTTTTAACTAAATCATAACCTAAAATTAATTAAGAGGGTAGATTAGGTATTAAATAAATAACTAGATATGGGGTGACCTAGAATTACTTCTAATGCCTTTACCCAAAATAAAACCATGGTCCCCAAAAAATCGTTCTTGTGTTAGGTCAAACTCAGGGAGTGCAGTACAAGCGCTAATGAAAGGCTCCTTGCCATGGTACTTAATGCAGCGGTGGAGAATAGCTTGTGCTCGTTATGCTAATATCCTCTATGTTCATACTTTTCATGAAATTAATTTTGCAGCTGACAGCTTAGCCAAACAAGATTGTTTGTTGGCTGAGGGTGTTCGAGAGATTTTATGAAGGATGGCCTGGTTGTTTTCCGTCTGTGGAATGGCCGGGTAGGATTTACTATCGTTTTAAGTAGCTTTCGATAGTCCTGGAGGCATGTCTCTGGCCTAGTTTTTTAAATTTCTTTGTAATACTTTTGTTTTCTTAATTCATTTGGACTTGGTAAAAAAAAAAAAGAGTAAAATAAAGGTCAACCACAAAACAAAAAAGCCTCAACCATCTTTACATATACGCTGTGGTGGCCTGAGATGCTCAGCAGTTGAGTCATGGTTTCAAGGGATCCAAATGAAGACTCATTTCTTGTTGAGATGAGCAGTGTCCATAAAATCATTGTATAAGGAAGTCAATATAATGACTTGCCATGAGGGTCTGTTGTTTGTGGTGATAGAATTAAATGGATGCGTTACTTGTGGTGGATAATTGGGGTTTTTCTTTGGTTTCCATGAGGGTCTGTTGTTTTTAGGGAAAGTCTCATCTGTTTTGGGGACAGTACACAGATGTCCAGAAAGATCACAAGAACTTACAAGATCATCAATGAGACGTTTTAGGTTGAAGAATCATCTAAATAGCAGGTGAATCAAAATGCAGAAATTGTGGAATGTAGAGAAATTGGGGACCAGCAAGGATCTTCAATCAGCATGGGAAGAGTACAAATTTAGGTGATTCTTCTTTATAATTAAGGGCTGTAGTTATTTGATTATTATGCAGGGAAGTACTATAAGTTGCGTTTTGTCTATCCCTTTTATGGAGTCGGTTGAATTACTCTTGTTCTTTTTGTATGCACTACTGAGAAATCATCATTCACAAGTGATTCAAAATGCATCATAGTTGATACTGGTCCTTTAAGGCTCTTTACATGTATAGTCGATTGTGTTGATCTTACTGTCCTTAATCAAATGGTATTTTGTTGGTTTCTGGTCCATTACTAATTTTGCAGTCGGAAAGTTCTTGCATATGTTATACGTTGACAATAACATATTAGGAATTGTATGAATAGCTTTACCAAAGTCATTCATTTCCTGTAGTTGAGTATTAATTTGTTTGGTTGGTCCCAAGTGTTTTTACATTGACTTGAGCTCAGTTTTGGCCAGAGCTAGATATAGTACCTGTCCCTCTAGGCAATCAATTCAACATCACCAAATTCCGTCGTGGAAGATAACAAGGTAGTGAAAAACCAAAGAAGAGCTTGATTCACTTTGTTAGCAGAAGAGACCTTTTGTATTCCCTCCACTGCTCCATTGGAGTCTAAATCAGAGCATTACATCTATCTATTGCTGTTCGACTTGGTCTTTGATCTTGTACTAATTTTTCAGTTAAGAAAGCTCTTGCCTATCATCTATCTTTGATTATTGGGACTTTGTTCCTATGTGTTCATTCTCACCAATCATATGGCTCAGATAAGTTAGAATTACTGTTCAAGTGTAAGATTGTCTCTTGTACACTACTAGATTCTTCATTTCCTTGTTTGAACATTCTTGTTATTGGTTTGTTTCGCGAGATTATCTTTTACTTGTCTGTTTCAGTTCTCAAATCAACTGCAGTCGTAATTAGAGACAACATATAGTTGTACGCTGTAAGTCCTGGGACTTTGATCAACATGAACTGTCTTAGAAAAGCACTAGTTTTATTTATACCGAAGTTAGTTGAGACTACCGTAGTGAGCTTCAATTCCAACACTTGAGCAAGTCGATCTATCTCCTGGAGTCCCACCTGAGACCATCCGGAAAAATGGTCTAGTCACTTCACCCCGACCAAACCTCCAAAACCGAGTTTCTTTAAGACTTGCATATATGGGACTCCCTAGCTTTAGGGTCTCCACAACTACACCTACTAACTTGAACTCCTCTTGCAAAGTTGAAATTGACCAGATTGTTCGTTCAATAGCTTAGGCTCATCTTGTGCCCATAGAACAATCTACTATCCTGTCCATTTTTTTAAAAACTTGAAGCCACATCCCAATGAGTGGGTACTGGATTTTTTTTTTTTTTTGTAGGTCTTGCTTGGCCTTGTTTTTACTTTTACCTTCTTTTCTTGTAAAGCAGCTGTCAATTCCTTTCTAATGGTTTTACAGTAGAAGCTCTATAAATTCATGCCGTCAGAACCATCAAAATTTATTAATTAGATATTAATTAACCGATAAATTAATAATTATTAATTTATATATATTTTTAATTAATGGATAAAGAGTATTACATTAACTAGTTGGAAGTCCAACAAGCTAAGCTCCAACGACATACTACTACATTAATTGAACAGATTGTTGTGCTAGCCTACCAGCGAGACTCATGGCAGTAACCTAGCCAAGGAAGCCGAAGCGGATGGGGGGCCTGAGATTGTATCACAAGGGGGGCAAGCTAACTCAACCTTCCATGTTAATTCCTGCAATACTACGCCATTGGGGGCTTGAACCTGGGACCTCCGAGAACGCATGAAACTTTATATATTAACTAGTTGGGACGCCCATGCTCTGCACGGGCCTAAATATTATGCCGAGAGTAAGTATGTTTTGTTGGGGTGTGATTTTAAGAAAAAATAGGTAATTAAAATCGCAAAGTGCTAAAAAGGATACATTAAAAGTAACTTGCAAAATTTACATCAAAAAGTAATCTAAAGTCAGTGAAATAATGAAATTTTATAAAATTGAATGTAACACCAAAAGAATTCATTGTAGTCCTATCTTATCATCTGGTCTCTTTAAGTATTCTTATATGATACCATGCCGGCATCTGGTGCTAACTTGCACAAACATCACCCCGTGAAAACATTTATTTACCTAACCAAAGTCTTCCTAATTATCTACTTCGCTGGAGTATTCACTTTACTGACGTTGCATATGTAATCCAAGCACAAGAAACTTGCTCTGAATATGTTTGTTTCATCCATTTGAATCTGAGAGTGATGCTATCTGTGGGAGTCGAACCCACAACTACATGGCTAAGAACCATATGCTCTTCCAGTTGAGCTAAGACAGCAGAGTACCATTAGTGGATGTAATAAGTAGGATTTGATATAGTGAACACGAATGCGCAAATAATTCATATGCATAAAGGGATGGTAAGAAGAGAGATTACATTGCTCTGGATCAAATTGCTCAACTCCCTATTATAGTTCTCAGGGTATAAAAAAATTTCACTTACCCAAATGTTTTATAAGAATTATTAGAACTTTGCAAGTGGGCCTGAGAAAATCCCAATCTTAGTTGACAAAAATATCACATTCGATAAAACCCATTATGAATAGCAGTTGGCAGTGAGAATTGATGCACAAATATTCTGTTCGATAAAACTCAATATGAAACGTAGTTGGCAGTAAGAACACTTACATTCTGCCAGCTCCACTCATCGCCTGCAACTGCAGTTCTGCTTCTTTGATTGCTATTAACTGCTATCAAATTAAGAAGACACTCGAATATATGCCTGTTCCAGACCATTGAATGTAAAATTGTGCAAAGCTAACAAAATTTGTTTTTGTCCGCCAAAATCAACTTTGATACTCAAAGCCAAGATCCAAAGCTAGGTTCCCTGCGTCCAATATGTAAAGACACATTTATTCAAAATGTAATGTCAGCAGTATATAACTTTAACACATCAACCTTCTCCACATTACCGACCAATGTGGCAACACCCAAAAAAAAAAAAAAAAAGACTAAAAGAACATCCATTGTAATCAGAAACATGAACACCCTACAGGTACTTGGTAGGTTGTCATTAAAGGTCTTTGGATATAAGAGATATGTTGAAGAGTAGCATCTCCCTCCTTCACCACATGAACAGAAACCTTGCGTTCATGATCACTTGGGTTCGATGCAAGGATATCTGCTAGCAGGCTCCAGTGCTTGACTCATAAAAACCTTGTTTGCATTTTTTTTCATATGTAGAGTCTGCCAGCATCCCCAAATGGTAAATCAGGGAGTCAATCCCATTAACGCACATGGTGTACCTGCACAGACATTACCAAGCAAAGGAACAACAATCAAGTTCATGAAAAGTCAACACGTTGAAACTGAAACACCACTATCCATGTCAAGATGCAGTTGCTTGGTTTACCATTGCGCCAACTACACTTACCGAAAATCGAGCAATATCGAACATTCTTACAAAAAATGCTTCTTTGTATTTCATTCCTTGCGGAATAAAACTTTTCAACCCATTTATAATAATATATTATTGTGATACCTGTTCTTGTTTTAGATTTTGAAATCAGCTAATGATCTGCACGTCTATCTCGACATGCTTGATCCTGTTGACAATCGCACTGGAATAAAAACAGAAACATACTGGTGGTTGACCATTTAAATGACTGATCATACAAATTCTTGCTATTAATTTATTGGTCTTTAGGAATATAAATGTGTACAACAAAATTGGGATTCTAGAGCACAATCATTTTTTTAAAGTACTAATTCACAAAATTTTCACAATATTAATCTTCCAGATATAATAACACTGAGCTATTTATTTATAAACTGTTGCCACAATTGTTAGATTAAGTCAATGTGATTATACAGATATGCTTAAGTATATGCTACTTCAGAAACAATAATATATAGTTGTCACAATGACAATCCTGATAAGCCTTTCGAAAAACGATTTTATAGGTAAACCGCATGTTTCTTAAAA
Organism: Papaver somniferum; assembly: GCF_003573695.1. Classification (NCBI taxonomy): domain Eukaryota; kingdom Viridiplantae; phylum Streptophyta; class Magnoliopsida; order Ranunculales; family Papaveraceae; genus Papaver; species Papaver somniferum. Next base: position 82,732,656 of record NC_039360.1, read on the forward strand.
AAAAATTGTTTGCTATTTATATTGCGTCTTCATTTGTTTCTCCTTATTGATCTTAAGAATTGTATTAATCCTCCGAATAGTGTTTTAGGCAATGATTACAATGGCTCGCGAGATAGAAAAGTTAAGGATGGATAAAGAACTCAAAAGGGTTGATTTCATATCACTAATATGTCTGCTCATGCTATTCTAACGAAAAACCATACTATTCTATACATATTTAGTATACCCGGCATTTTCTGGTTCAAGATAGCAATGTAAATTAGCAAATATACATAGCATTGTACAATTTAAATTTGTTGGACTTAAATAACGCTTACCATGATCGTCATTGTCTCTCTGTCTCGCCCACCTCGTTGTCCCCAGTTAAAATATCCATCCTATATCATTTGAAGAAGATTATTTGAGCAAGCAACAACCCATATAATTCGATAGTTTTGATTTGTAAGCTGTATAAATCCATGACAACACGTACCATGATTGTTATATTGTATCTACCTTGTTCCCAGTTCATCACTTTTTGTTTATGTAACTTTACTTTGTAAGCTTGTATAAGACCTTGAAATTGCTTATCACAATTTCCATTGTCTGCCCACCTCCTTGACCACAATTTGGTTTTGTTTGAAATTCCGTACTTTCGTTTCGAGAAAATCAAGTGCTCAAGGAATAATGCATGACTATTACATTCCATAGTTTCTAAAAAAAAATCAATAATCAAAAACCATTCCAAAAGCCCGAATTTCCATTTAATTAGAAACCCTAATTCAAGAGCAAAGTAACCCTAATTCTTCACCTATAACATAAATATATATTATTTTGCAAATCAGAAAACAACAACAACAACAAAAAAGGTTAAGAGAACAGAATCACACAATCAAAGTGCGAAAACCCTAGATAGTAATCGGTAAGCATACCTGTAGGAGTCTTTCTTCCCAAAAACACAAACCATATTGATTTTTCTCTGTAGCTAATGGTTAATTTTCGATGATATCAAATCTGCAAAATAAACAGAGAGAATGGAGAAGAAACGGTGAAGAGAAGAAAGAGCAGGAGGAAAGAGGAGGCAAAATAGAACATAGGGTTTGGAAAACGTGGTATTGAGAAAAGAAAAAAAAAATGGGGCTGAAAATAAGATTGGTGGTGTGAAAAAACCAAAGGCTTATATTGGTGTAAATATTTTCGATGGGGCCAGAAGCACTAGGAAGAGAGCTTGATTCGGCTTTCAACCACAGCAGAGAAAAATCACTTGAAATCATATTATTAATTAATTAACAAAACTAGTGACAAAACCCCTAGGTGAACAAACTAGTGATAAGAAAAAACCGGTCATATTATTTTTAACAAATAAAAACCATTTCAAACAAAACTGGGACAAAAACCCCAATTCAAATAAAAAATTTAAAATTTAGTTTTTATTTGATTTCTAAATTCCAAAACTGACCTTCCCTATATAAAAACATTTTTCAAAGGAAAGTTTGGCCAAAAGAAAACAGTAAAAACAATATTTGTTCTCTCTGAATCCAAACAAATCAGATACTAGTCTAATTACGATTCTTCTTTCCTAGTTTTCTTCGTTTTTTTCAGTTCCATATCTCAAAGATTCGTCATCGTCATTGTCTTCTCCCAATTTCTTCGTTTTAAATTCAAAGATTCGTCATCGTCTTCTCCCAATTTCAATTCAAAGATTCAGAGAGCAATTTTAGGTTTGATTGAAGAACCGGAAGAGAAGCTACAAGTTTTGAGATCTGTTTATTCGAGATACGTAGAAGAATCAAATTCAGTTGTTTATTCGAGATCTGGTTGCAATTCAATTTAGCTGAAATCATATTTCCGCTTTTCAAGTTGAAATTGAATCTCGAATTGAAGAATCCAGCTGAACAATCAATCAACTTCGTGTTGATCATCTTCGTTTTCGTATTAATCTTCGTCTTCAATGAATAAATCAACTTTTCAGGTATTCAATTCTCTTTTTTGTGTTGATTTTTGATTTTGTTTGTGTGAATTTGCTAGTCACTCTTGTCGAATAAACTGAATTGATGTTAGCATATGATTTTTTATGTTTGTGTTGATGTTCTTATGAAGGATTCCATCTCTTTGGAACTGTTTTTCAAAAAAAAAAATTGTTGTTGATATTCACATCTGGTGAAACTGTTTTTGGTTTCATCATTTTGTTCTGTAGATTATGGATTCTGTTCTCGCACTTGTATGTCACAAAGAAGATTGTTTAACTCTTCGTATTGGCCTCCAAGAGTCTTTTGCTAATTTTAAGACTAGTATATGCTCAAGTTTGTGTGAATTCTCTCCTCCTTCTATGGAAATTTTTGATTTTGTTTGTGTGAATTTGCTAGTCACTCTTGTCGAATAAACTGAATTGATGTTAGCATATGATTTTTTATGTTTGTGTTGATGTTCTTATGAAGGATTCCATCTTTTTGGAACTGTTTTTCAAAAAAAAAAAATTGTTGTTGATATTCACATCTGGTGAAACTGTTTTTGGTTTCATCATTTTGTTCTGTATATTATGGATTCTGTTCTCGCACTTGTATGTCACAAAGAAGATTGTTTAACTCTTCGTATTGGCCTCCAAGAGTCTTTTGCTAATTTGAAGACTAGTATATGCTCAAGTTGATGTGAATTCTCTCCTCCTTCTATGGAAATTTTTCACATGGTTGATGATCATCAAAAGGTCATTCATTCTGATTTTGATCTTCAATGTTTTGCTCTATTTAGTATGTATAATAAAGAAGGGATTATGGAGTTACTCGTAAGTCACAAAGCTGAGAGTTATGGTTCAATAAGTTCAGGAATTATAGCTTTTGATGACCAGCCACAAAGTTCTGGAATTATACCTTTTGAGAAGCCACGGATTGATTATGATGTTCCAGATAAAATTAAGGAACCGTTGAAGTCTGCTCACTGGTTACATCTTTTCAAGGAGTTGAACAGTTGTTTCCGGGAGGTGTTGAACAAGTTCGTTGTGATTTACAGAAGTATCACGCAGCATGGTTATGAATACATGGTATATAGGAATGAGAAGTTGAGGATTGGTGCACGTTGTGCTAATAAGAACAAAGAGGAGAAATGTGACTGGCATTTATATGCTGTGTCTGTTGATGGTGTTGTAGGAAGTCCTTTTATTATCAAGGAACTAAATAATCAGCATACTTGTGTTGGTGGATTTGTTAACATGCCAGGATATCGAAGAAACTAGTTAGTAGCTTGATTATTGATGAAATTAAACAGGATCCTAATAAGAAAACTAAGCATATTATGGAATCTTTTACGAGAGACTTCGGCTTTGACATTAGTCGTTATTATGCATACGCAGGTAAGAAGCATGCACTGAATACTTCATGGGGAGAGAACGAGAAATCTTTTATGTTCTTGAACTGGTATAAAAACAAGTTGATTGAAACCAATCCTGGTTCTCACGTGGTTTTGGAAGTTGAAGAAGGGACCATAATTTCAGAGGATGTTTATCTGTTTTGAAGCTTGTAGTCGTGGATTCAATTTCTGTCGTCCTGTATTATTCGTTGATGCGGCTCACTTGAAAAGCAAGTACCTTGGTCATATGATGGCAGCAACAGGTCTAACCGGAAATGATGGTAAGGTTTTTATCATTTTTTTATGTTGGTTTCATCATTTTTTTTATGTTGGTTTCATCATTTTTTATGTTTGGTTTTCATCGCATCTTATGCTTGTGTTATGCTTTCTGTTCATGTTACAGAAATCTTCCCTCTTGCTTATGGTGTGGTTTCATCGGAGAATGAAGCGAACTGGAAATGGTTTTTGGATAATTTGAAGAAAGTCCTTTCTCCTTTGCGACCAAAGCTTACTTTTGTGAGTGATCGAGGTATTGGATTGGTAACACAAATTCCTATTGTTTTTCCTGAGGCTTTTCATGGTTGGTGCTACTGGCATATGGAATGCAATATCAATACATGCTTACCAAAGAGTTGCAAAGTTTATAACAAATATGTATTGGGACTGTTTAAGAAATGTGCGTATGCTTCTACTCATAAAGAATTTTCAGAGAATTGGGATAAGTTGAGGAAGGTTCAAAATCAGAAGTTACAAGACTATCTAAGTAGAGCTCCTCTTGATAAATGGGCAAGTTTTTTCTTCAAGGGTCGACGATATGGTAGGTTGTGTTCAAATATTGCTGAGAGTTTCAATGGTTCGGTCGTTGAAGAGAGAGAGAAGCCTATAGCCATCATGGTTGATGAGATCAGGGTGAAGCTAATGGACCAAATGTGTAAACGTCGCGAGGACTCTGCTAACTTAATGAAATGGCGTCAAACTCTATGTCCAGAATATGAAGCTCTACTCCACGACAACAAGATGCATGGATGTAACTACCAAGTCACCAAGTCGTCGGAATATGTGTTTGAAGTTCATGCTTCATTAACACAGACTGTCAATTTGAAAAGAAGAACATGTTCTTGCAACCGTTGGCGTATTGACGGTTTCCCGTGTGCCCATGCTGTCCGTTGCATCATGGTGAATGGAGAAGATCCTTACAATTATGTTGAGCACTACTTTACAGTAAAGTTCTACCGAGAATCGTATAAACATGCAATCAATCTGTTCCCACAGTCGAAAAGCCCGTGACAGTGTCGCCGAAATCGATGGTTTTTGGTCCGAATAATGGACCACAACCAGGACGTCCATCGAAGAAGAAGAGGATTCCTAATACAGGTTCAGTTGCCAATAAGAAGATGAGAACCTGTGGTTCCTGCAAGGTTTTGACCACCCATAATAAACGGACATGCCCTTCTCGTCAGATTTCATGAGAACTTGTAGTCATTTCGACTAGACTACAATATGTGGTTCCTGCAAGTCATCGAATTTTACTCTTAGTTTCGTTTGCTAGACTACAATATGTGTTTCATTTACTATTTCATATTTTTTGTTTTAGAAGTTAATATGCTGCAGGTGTTTTCATTTTATATTTTGTCTAAGAATTAAGTTTGATTAAGTTTAAGTTTTTCAGAATTTTTACAGGCCTTTATAGTTTGGTGTAACCGAATCAGGTTTCATCATTTTTTGATGAAACCAGAAAGGGTTTCATCTTATTTTGGTGGAACCATTGTTTTACTGTCACTTTTTCTTCTATATTTTTTGACAACACAGTAGATGATGTTTTGTCTACTGTTTATTGGTGCCGCAAATATATGACACATCATTTATGGATAGTTTTTATAAAAATGAGACATCATATTTCTGTAGACATAAGCTTTTAAGGAAATACAACTGAAATAGCACGAAATCGTTTTTTATATAAACTGTAACCATTTCACAAGTACTTTAAACTTCAACTAAAACTTGAATCTGCAAGGAGAACTGTATGTCAAGGAGTATCATCATTACAATAACCATTTCAAAAGTAATTTAAAATTCAACTAAAACTGAATGTTCAATAGGACGGGCACGACATGCGAGTATTATCTATATTGTCAAGGAGTATCTTCAACGCCAACTTTGGTCTCATATTATGCACCTTTTCTCGTATATCATCTGTAGACATGTTTCCTTTCAAGAGGCTCTTCATGTAATAGCAAACATGCAGGCCACAATCGTTCCTGAAAAACCAAAACAATGTCTCAATTGTTACAAAGTGACTAGCTGAGAGTGTTCTGATATTAGTATCTATATGTAAAGCATTCGGTTACAAGTGATGTAATGATTTCAAGCATATGCATATGTGAACTATAAACTTCCAAACATAACTTACCCTATTTGTTCACAACATGTAGGGTTGTGCAAAGAGTATGTTGTTGGCTGACTTGCCTGCTGATCACAGGGGAGCTTTGCGTCGTGCTGTGCAAATGCTGATACTATACGTTGTTTCATGCTTTCAGCACTTTTTCTGCATTCCTCTCCCGTGGAAGCCAAGGAGTTGTAGTGATAAAATTCCCCGGTTTCAAAATCAAAAGTAAGCAATGTCCAATGGTTTACATCTCCAAGTGATGTCAGCAACGGAACGAACAAAAACCGCACGCTATAATCCATTTTGTCGATGAAGCCTTCTATTACAGCACCACATTTCTTTCCTAATGAGTGACATGTCTGAAACAAAATACCAGATAAAAGCTCCTTAATTAGTTACAGACATGCAAGTTTGATGAAACCAAACTTTGTTCCATCAAAATTAACCATATAAACAACATCATTTTTTGTTTTCCACAACTATTTTTTATGCCAAAAAATTTACATTAAAGAATTTCGGAGTAAACTTACATAGGCAAATGTGCTTATAAACACAGCTCTCTGGTACTTTGGAGAACCATCTTGTTTCAACTCATTTTTTTTGATGTTGTTTTGCAGCTTCAAAATGTAGAACTCTATAATGTCTCCTGCGACGTCACCCTCTCTCATCAAATTATCCATCATCTTCCCCGATATATGTAATTGAAGATTTAAATGCTCCCACGCCGTTGACCTGTTAATTTTATTTTTTAAAAAGCTAGTCAATGATGGATAAAAAAGGAGAAACAATGCATAACTTGGAACAAAATTTTGATGAAACCAGTCTTGGTTACATCAGTTATTTCCCAATTACCTTTCATTGTTCTTTCTGAAAAAAGTGGTCACGAGGGGTTTCTCATTTTGTTGAGTACTTTCAAGATCTTCAAGTTATCAACTGGTTTCAACTTCACCCCCTGTACTTCCTGCACCTTCTTGTTCTCCTTGCACTTACGAGCTGTAACCTTTCTTCTTTTTTTCACACTGGTGTTGTAATCCTGCATTCTGATAGGTGGAACCAAATTCCTTCTGTCTTCCCTCATTCTTGTAACCATGTTACTCATCCTTTGCGCAGCACTGAGTTCTCCCTGTCCTTTCTCTTGACTGTCACACTGCGACAGTCCTAAATCAAATCCAGGTTGTTCATTCTCTAACTCAAGTAAATCATTCGCCATCTTTACAGCTGGGTAGTAGTATACGCTTCAACATTTGGCTTTGACGACGAACAACCTTTCTTATTGTATTCGTATTCCATTTTCCTGATAACATCTTCATCAATTACAAATTGAGTTTCGTTTTCTTCTTGTTCAATAATTTGCTTCGACGAAGAATCTTTGCTCATTTCAGATTCCACCCGCTCTGCCACCTTGATATCCTCAACGGTATTTGGAGTCAACTCAGTACCCTCTCCTTCTTGTTCATCATTGGTGACTGGCATCGACGAAGAAGCTTTGCTCATTTCAGATTCCACCCGCTCTGCCACCTTGATATCCTCAATGGTATTTGGAGTCAACTCAGTACCCTCTCCTTCTTGTTCATCATTGGTGACTGGCATCGACGAAGAAGCTTTGCTCATTTCAGATTCAACCCGCTCTGCCACCTTGATATCCTCAACGGTATTTGGAGTCAACTCAGTACCCTCTCCTTCTTGTTCATCATTGGTGACTGGCATCGATGAAGTAGCTTTCTCCATTTCAGATTCAACCCGCTCTGCCACCTTGATATCCTCAATATTTGGAGTCAACTCAGTACCTCTCCTTCTTGTTCATCATTGGTGACTGGCATCGATGAAGTAGCTTTCTCCATTTCAGATTCAACCCGCTCTGCCACCTTGATATCCTCGATATTATTTGGAGTCAACTCAGTACCATCTCCTTCTTGTTCATCATCGGTGACTGTCTTCGACGAAGAAGATATGACCTGCTCTTGTTCAGATTCTTGTTCATTTATCATGTTAACATCCCTTGTTATAACCTGCAATATTAAGATACCTAAGTTATTTTATTTTTCATCTTCCTGTGTCAAAACCTAATGCTGTAAAAATCAAAAACTTCTGAAAGAATAAAAAGAACTGGCCAATTCATCAAACAAATATTAACTTGAAATGATGAAACCAAATCTGGTTCCATCAAAAGAATGATGGAACCAAATCTGGTTTCATCAAAAAAATGATGAAATGTATAAGAAAATTGTAATATATGCGAGTAATTCAATTGTTACTAAGAAAAATCAAATCTATCTTTGTACCAGTTGTTGTTCCCTGTCCTCGGCATCATATTTTGCCAGAGTGATTCTTCTTTAGAAAGAACATATGTAGTATTGGTCCTAAGCTTTTCAATCAATGCTCGTGCAAATTGGTATTTGGCTTTGAAGGAGTTAGCTTCACTGCTAGCACCAACATTTTCTTCATCTTGCACTTTAATCGGCACTTCATTTTCTTCATCTGGCACAACAATTTCCACTTCATCTACGGGATCAGCCAAGCGCATTTCTGATTCGTCATACTGAAGCAAGAATGATCCCTTTCGGTGACCAATATTCTCCTGCAGTACACAAGAAAAATTGGTTTCAGCTAAAAATTTGATAAATCCAAAACTGGTTTCATCAAAAAAGTTAATCTGAACAAGAAAATATTTACCAAAATTCGTTTAAAATAAAACATGACATTCCAAGAAAAGCATTTTTAATGGTAACAAGTAATGGTAAGAACTCATAGCAATAATCTAATAAAACCCTCGAAGATTTCGAATATTGTCTAACAAAAATATCAAATAAAACCCTCGAAGTTATCTAAGAAACAAAAATTCAGCTAGAATTTTTGATGAAACCAAAATTGGTTCCATCAGAAAAGTAAATCTTCTAAGTAAATATTTACCTTAGACCAAAGTTCTGTTTTTTCTTCAAGATTCTCGAAGTTAGACAATACTTGTTGACAGATGTTGCTAAGGTTCCATCTAGCAAACCTCGGATACTTGTCTAGCCCATGCTTTCTTTGTGCGATCTTTGTCATCTCTGCCAACCAATACTGAAAAAAAAAACAACAACCAATATTCAAATTAATCATCAAAAACAAGTCGCTTATTATTCAACAACCAATATTGAAAAAAAATACTGAACTTATGAAAAAAAGAACAAATCTTAACTTACCAGAGGGTATATTACACAACCAACAACATTTTCTACGTCTGTTTTGTTTGTCATTATCGAATCAAGTACATAGTCATGGAATACTTCCGGCCAGCACACCTTGTTCATATCAAACACCATATACAAGTACTTTGCTGCGAGAGTCTGCCCACATTTGTTAGGGACAAATACTGAAACCAACAGAAACATTACGAAAAACTTGACAAAGTCATCCGCTCTGGTTTCATCATTTGCGGCTTCCAGCATACGCTTTTCAATATCGGTTTTTTTCGTCTTTTTATTTCCAGCAAAATAATTAGCCACAAAGACGTTAACCTTTTTAACCAGATCTTCATCAATGTCGTCTGCTTCTACATAATTCACCATTTGGAAACCAAAAGTCACAGCAAAATGTTCTGGAATTGTCCGCAAAATCATTTTCCTTGATCTTGCTAATTTGAAACAATACGGGAGCTTACCATCAAGTCTGTTTTCAATTGTACTTAAAAACATTATTACTGCTTTTGTCTTTTTGATGAGCTCATCTTTGTTCATTACGCCATCATAGAACGACTCAAAGAAACGTCAGAAAGGACATGATTTAAGAGCTTTCAAATGCAGTTGCTTGTTTTTTATCAACGCCTTAATTTTCACTGCTAGCTCGCACAAATGATGCAATGAACACCTGTATGGTTCCTTATCTCTTTTTTTACCTATTGTGAAACCAAGATTAAACCATAAGAGAATAATAAATAATAATGATGAAACCATAAGACATAAACTTGTAATGATGAAACCATAAGCACGAACAAAGTGATGAAACCATAAGCATAATTGAAACTTGTATGAAACCATAAGATTACATAACACAACGCCAATCTCCACAGTTTGAATTCAAATCAACAGCCAATAGCAACTCTAGAAGTAAACCAATAACTAAAAATGATGAAACCAATTTTGGGTTTCATTAAGAAACAGAAAATGATATCTGGTTTCATCGCAAATCTGTTACATCATTCTTGCAGACCTAAACCTAACAAATGAAAAGTGATGAAACCAAAAATGGTTTCATCAAAAAGACCATATTATTATGATGTAACAGATTAACAATTGGTGGAACCAATTTACCAATTGGTTGTAAAATGATGAAACCCAGAATGGTTTCATAAAAAAAACAGATTATACTTTGGTTTCATCAAATAAACAACAAATGAAATATGGTTTCATCAAATAGAAAAAAAAATATCTGGTTGCATCAAATATACAAACAATTGAAATCTGTTTTCATTTGGTTACATCAAACAAACTGAAACCTAAACCTAAACCAAAGAAACGATGTAACCAAATGAAAATAGAACTAACCTAAGAAATGAAACCTAAAAGCAAACAGAAAACCAACCCATAAATCAAATGAAACCTAATAATCTTTTGAATTCAAACTCGAAATCAACTTGAAAGCAAGTTCGATTTCTTACCTTTAGGAGATGGTTTCGCTATTTTCTTTAGCTTTTCATCTTTCTTTTTCGCCTGTTGATTTTGTTTCTTCGCCATTTGTGGTTGAAAAATTAGGTCAGATTTTGTAGCAGTGGTTGAAGTACGCAACCATAGAATAAGAGAAGAAGGTAAAATCGAGAAGATGATGACGAATACAGATTGATTTTGAACGATTTTGGCTTAGGGATGAGTAGATTGATTTTGAACGAATACAGGAGCGGATTGATTTTTGAACGAACAGATTGATTTTGAACGAACAGGAGCGGAGGTTTTAAGAAATTTTGAACAAAACACAGGTTGTAAAGTAATAAATTAGTGGGTCGTTTTCTTTCTCAGTTTCTTTTGGGTTAAATTAGGGGAGGGTAGTTTAGACAGTTTATGATATTTGGGGGTTTTGTATCACTTTTGTTTGGATGCGTATTTTGTAGATGGGTTATAACCCCTTTGGGGTTATAACCCGCAGACCGATATAAATAAGATATTAATATCAAATCGTATTTTTATAAACACAATATCCAATCATTAGGCCGACCGGAGGGCCCATATCATATCTTTTATATTTCCTATATAAATAAAATATTAATATCAAATCGTATTTTTATAAACACAATATCCAATCATTAAGCTGACCCGAAGGGAGTCCTTTTTATGGCCACTTTTTCGGTAAATGAAACCTAACGAAATAGAACAATTTCATAAAAAGATTTGATAAAATTCCGTCCGGAAATTTTTGGTTACTTTTTCATTGGACGGATGTACTCCTCAATGTGCAAATGATAAGACCACTATATCCTTTATCATCAGTCGTTCAATATCAGATTCCGATCATCTATCGTTCATTATCAGAATCAGCACCACCATAACGAGCTCCACGAGCAAAACCACCGCCACCATCATACACCATTACTCACCGCCATTATTTACTATCACCATTTACCATCACCGACACCACCACCACCACCGTCACACAACGGCACCACCATCATCGCAACCACAACACCAGCTCTACCTCGCCGCGCCACTATTGCCGGTTCCACCAACTCCGCCACCATCGCTAACTTCAATAAAACCACCTGTACAATCGCCGCCACATCACTACCTTCACCACAACCACCAGATAACTACCGTCACCTCCACAATTTACGATCAGAATCTAAAATCAAATCTAAAATTGGTAGTTCAACTTCAAACCGCCACCCCAAAATCAAAGCACTTTGTTTACCCAAAAAAAAAAAAAAATCAAACCGCCAGCAACACCAAATCACCACCACTAGATGCCGTCACTACCACCTCTGTTACCACCAGAACCACCTCCTCATTTCTTCACCTACACCAGCAGTAGCAGCAGCAGCACCGCCGCCACTATCACACCATCAGAACCACGACCAACACCATAACCACAATCGTTACTACCACCAGTAACACCATCATTTCTCCTTAACCGCCGCCGCCACCAACTTCACAGTTGAGTTTTAAATCATCGTTCCTTCCTCTTCTCTTCTTTTCCACCGTCACCACAACCATCCTCCATCAATGTCATCTTAGACTATCATCACCACCACCACCTACCTTTTTATCTACTGTGACTAATTTACATATAAACATGAAATCAACATACCAAACAATTAAAATAAGATCATAAATTGGATGTGGGATCTAACATTTAAATTTATTTATTTTGAAACAAAGACATGAAAATGAAATTAGTATTTTTAGATCTGATATTTACTGAACTACAATCTCCATATAAATTGAAAAACCCATTAACATCAACAACCAATTTATCAATCAAAATTATCAAATCTAACACTGATACTGCTATAAACCAACAATTTTCTGAAAAAAATGAAACATCGACAAATAGTAATCATCATCGACATCAGTTTTTCCTTTAAATAATATGGCTTTGATGATGCTGCAAAATTGTTGTTAGCCTGTTAGGTATCTTCCTTCGGTTGTGATGCATGTGAACTGAGAATTTGGGGAGGTAGTAAAGCAGGAGGAGAAAGGGGCGAAGAGAGGCGGAGACTTTGAGAATGAGAATGGGAAATGTTTGTAAAGGTTTGGTTGTTAAACGAGAATCATCATCATGACATTTGACACACGTAAAGCGCAGGTGTGCATTTTTGCCGTTAAATGGCTACGTGTGCTGCAGTGGTAAATACAATCTTACATGATGGTGTATCACCGATCTAATACATTTGAAATGACCAAACAATATCACATGATGGTGCATCACCGGTCGTGGGTTTTACATTTTTCAAATTTCCATTAAAATGGATGTTTTAGCATAATTTATAACGGGAGATGTCGGCTATTAGCAGGGTGATATCAGTTTAGCGATCCAACGGACATAGTATGTTAATATTTATATATCTTTTATGTGAAATGGCATCATTCTTGAATAATATCAATATCCTTTATAAATTGTTTGTATCTGTTTTCGGGGATCATAATTTTTTTTCTAATGTTTCGTTTTTTCATTCGGTCGGCCATCTCCACCGTGATAGCGTGTTCTAGTATTTTTTATTTCCTATCTAAATACAAGTTTAGACAATTTGGATGAACATACAGAAAGTGAAATCACTCAAGACTTGCAAAATTTGATCGAGAAGTTGGGCTATCGCAGTTCAACGAATGTTGAAGATGTCCTAAATTATCCGGAAAAAAAATGAAGTTACACAGTTGTTAACCAATGAAGAAATAATCGAGAACGTTATAAGAACTGATAAAGATGTGGAAGAAGATGATGAAAGTTCTATGATAGAGCCACCTTCACGAAACGAGGCTATTAAAGCGGCAATCACATTGAATAATTTCTTACCGAGCTATGAGAAAACAACACCAAAAATTCTTACAATGATAAGAAAAATTAGAGATGAAATTCAATGCGATATTGATTTTAGCAAAAAACAGAAGACAATTAAATCATTTTTCAAAAATTCTTCGTAAATCATTAATGTATTGGATATATATATTGCCTTATTAATTTATATTTCATATGGGCCCTATATAGGTAATTAAAAAAGTATTATCTTATAATTTTAGCGAATTATTGATTTGGCACGTTGTCCCCGACTTGGGACCGACCAAAAATATTACTTAAAAGAGTTTATTAAATAATCGAGTACTAAATAAAAGATTTTATACTGTACTTGTCAATTTTTAACTATGTCATGCAATGTTTCAGATATAATTTTGAATAAAAATTGTTTTCAAATATCTTTTACTTTCTTCGTTATTGTTTAGTCAATGTGGCTAGTGATGAATTCAATTCCTTTTATTTTAGTATCATCGTTAAGAATGTAAATCAAGTCGTGTTTATTAACTTATTTATCAATATCCCATGCAGAAACTGGCAATTTGAACAGAGTCTGGAATACATGCAAGTCTGTTTGTCGATTTTCTTTGAATAAACTCGATAGGTGTTGATCACAGGCTCTTTGAAAATTGCACACTACATCTCCGACGAATCATAAACTGAATTTTGCTGAACTTAATCAAGTTTAAAAGGTGAACTCGGATGTTGCTTTATATCACTTGATAAAATGACTTCCAATGAACTTAATCTGTCTACGCGGTCTCTATATCAAGTATAAAAGGTGAACTCAAATCACATATTCTCTGTAAAGTGCTTGAGAAGAATGTTCATGCTTGTACTATCAATCAAACTTGAAAATGACATTTATCAAGTTTAGACATTAATATCAAACAACATTAACCTACCAAATTACTACATTAGGAATTAGACTTATATTCAAAAATTACTACATTAGGAATTAGACTTATATTCGAAAAAATTTCTAAGTTAAAAAAGAACTAACAACCACATGTTCGGTTCCTCTATTTTGCTTCTTTAGATTCATGGCATAACATTTCAATTGTAACTACTGAATCTTCGAGTATTATATGCCCTCGTGTAATAACCCTGTAAGTTTTCGTAATAAAATTCATGCTTCAAAAAAAAAAAACTAACAACCACATGTCAATTTTTAACTATGCCATGTAATTTTTCTAGAAATTATGCATTTAAATATCAAGAAACCTTGTAGTTGTAGTTATCATTTCATACTAGCTAGATTAGGTTCACTGTACATGAGTTAGAAGTCATTTATCAAATGTGGACAGGGAGATAAAACAACTTTAGCTACTACAATATAACCTTCACATAAGAATACTCTATATAAGAATAACCTCCATATATGAATAAAAATTTATGGTCCCGATTTTGGTCAGTTGTTTTTGAAGAATAAACTCCATATTGGAATAAGTCAAAATTAACCGCCTTAAGGAACTTACCTCCATATAAGAATAATTCGCAATATTATAAAGATAATATGGGTCATATCGTACATCAAAGTTTAAGACGAAAAAATTCTTTAAACCAATTTGAAAAATCCTGTTACTTTTCAGCGGGTGTGAAATTTTTTTATTTGTATGATCATTCAAATATCTTTGATCATATGATTTTATTTGTCAATTTTCCATATGATTGTTGAATTTTGTGTGGATTGTGTTACATAGCAAACTTCGTATATTTGACTAATACATGTGAAACTAAACAAATCTCACATGTGAAACTAAACAAATCTCACATGTGAAACTAAACAAAATTTATGTTTTCCTATGTATTGTCTAGGTACATTTTGTTGTATAACAAACTTCCTATATTTAACATGTGAAACTAAACAAAATTCAATTAATATTTGTATTTCCTAGGTACGTTGTGATGTTTGTTGTGCGTAATTATGTTTTCTCCTAGATACATATATAACAAATTTTTATTGATCGTTTCAAGGTAGACCTCTATATAAGAATAACCTCCGTATAAGAATAATTTCTTATGGTCCCTAGGATATTCTTATATAGAGGTTCAACTGTATATTAGGATTTAGAATTATGCTTGAAAAAATAGGCAAGGCAAAGTGGAATTAACAACCACATGTCAAGGCTCTTATTTCCCACTGATCATTAATGTCATGGCCCATCTCTGTTTACCCATAACAATCAGAATGTTGAATGAATCTCATGTATAAAATGTGAGCACAAATCACCTTATATACAAACTCCAAACCGATTTCAAGAAACCTTGTTTCCCATAAAATATCCCTTTGAATTAACCAATAAGCTTTTACATTCTTTCCACTTCTCTTTCGGATACCTTCGCTACAAACTCCGATCCAATTTCAAGAAATCTTGTTTCCGATTAAATATCCCTTTAAATTAACCAATATGCTTTTACATTCTTTCCACTTCTCTTTCTGATTTATTCTTTAAGTCTATCACCAATATCCTTGCACCAATGAAGTCGTAAAACCTTGTTTGTGATCAAAAAAATCCAATTAGTTTAGCCATGACGAGAAACTTGACATATTTTACATTCTTTTTACTTCTTTTTCTATGTTCTCCCACCGTCTCTCACCAACATGCTTGCACCAATGAATCCGTAAGAAAGTTACCTTTTTGTGACCCGTATTTGTCTCACAGAGACAGAGCCAGCGACCTTGTTTCACGCCTCGCCCTTCAAGAAAAGGCTCAACAACTCACAAATGCTGCTTCAAGTATATCTAGGCGTGATGTTCCTGCATACCAGTGGTGGTCAGAAGCACCTCATGGAGTTTCGAGTAGTTGTGGAGTTTCTTTCGATTCGACTATTCCCGGAGCAACAAGTTTCTCGGCAGTCATTTTATCTGCAGCCAGTTTCATTTTATCTGTAGTCATTTTAGGGCAATGTATAATGTGGGTCTTGCCAGGTTAACCTACTGGAGTCATAATGTGAACATTTTTAGGGATTCTAGATGGGGAAACGGGCAAAAAACTGCAGGTGAGGATCCATTTACTATGTCCAGGTTGGCGTAAATTATGTTCGTGGACTTCAAGGGATAGGTGAAATGGGGAGAGTAGTTCACTAAAATATGACAACCAAACTTGACATACCAATGCTTGGTGGGTTCAACCGAGCTATGTTCTAACAATCTCCCCCTTTGTCAATTTTAGTAACAAAACTCTTACAATCATACGGACTAGATCGTAACCCGTGCTTCGCACCGGAATGTAGCCTAATTTAGGTTCGGCAAACTGGTGAGCCTATGGGAGTTTGGTTCGTTCAGTCAGGCTTCTTAGGTTCATAAGGTCGGCTCAAATATTAGTTAGTTGTCTGAGCTAGTGATCCAATGCGAGTTTGGTTTCTGAAAGGATAATAGAACCAACAGTACAACATTACAAAGCCAAAACATGGAGTAGGGAGGTTTAAGAAGCATCCTTTAAGCATACATGCAGTATATAGTTGATTCGAAATGCGCTGCATATAAAGTTACATATTGTGACTTCTCTATTAAGTAGATTTTCGTTTAACTTAAATTTATTTGAGTAAAATATCTGTACATGGTAGATATTGTGACTTCTCTATCAAGTATATCTACCAATAAAGTAACACAACCAAATTAGTTGCGAAAATAATAATCTTATACTTCTTGTTGGACCAACCATGTAAATAATGGACCACCAAATTGGTACATCTACAAAAACTCATAGCTTGTACTTGTAGTGTGATGCATTGGCTACTAGGGAGGAAAAAAGACCCAACCTCTGGTGAAGTCTGACCACTTACGTTATTTCCATGCACTCTCTCAAAAACCATCCAAGTCATGATGATTTTCCCATATCCCTGTTTACTTACTTTTCTTCTCCGAAAACTCCAAACCCTCAGGCAGCAGAAACACTTTCAGAAAATATATGAACATCCTAATAGTGCCCGTTGCAGCTGTAGCATGACTGTTGTCTAGAGGTATAACAAAATTGTTCAAATCAGCATTAGAATCTCTATTTGGAGACACAGTGTTCTTATATATTTGGTTATGAAATTTAAGGATTGACGCAGCAGTATGATTTGCAAGAGCAGCTTCACTAAAAAAACTCCCCTGTTAAGGCGTCCTTGTGTAATGATATTCCATCACTGAAGCAGCATGATCTGTAAGAGCAACTTCACAAAAAAAAAGAACTCCCTTGTGTGATGATATTGCATCAATAAAACCAAAAGTAAATAAATAGAAACATTGATTATCTAGCATAAGAAACAACCAATAGAAGTAAGATTACCAAACTGGTTCAACATCTGATAGTCGAAACTCTAATCAGCAGGCAGTAACAGCCAAAACATTTCAAAATCTTAGACCTTTATTAAAACATTTCAAAATTCGAAGCCACAAAAAATACTTAATGAACCAAACCATTACATATCAAAAAATGCTAGTATTTGATTGTAAAGTAAGAAAATGAGAAAAAAGAACAAATATTCATTAACCATGGAATCATAATTGGTCTGCTCATTTTCAGACAATTTCAAGTTAACTGAAAACAAACAGAGAAATAAAAGTTGATTAGTATAGTTCAGAGATATGGGAAGGACCCCATTTCATTTTCCATTTGTATGCACAGCTGATGATGATCACAGAGGAAAACAACAGTCTACTCAATTGGTAGTGAATTTGTTAACTCCATCACTTCAATAAAAAATCCCATAATTAGTTCAACAAATCAATACACTAATTTCAATATAAAACCAAATCAAACTTGAAATTGTTGAAATGGAAATCAACCAAATGGGAGAAGTAGTTACAGATTAGAAAATGAAACTACAATAGAGAAAATGAACCTACAATAGACAAACTTCATGTTCCTTTGCAAATTCAGCACAAAAGGTGGGAACATCCAAGTCATCACTTGTTCCACCTTGGAAAGAAATCAAAGATCCCATCAAAAACATGTGAAAACACATACATGCCTGTAAGAACTGAGTGCTTACATGTACTCCTGTAAATGTGAAACACATGAACACAAATAAAGATAGATGACAATTTACAGGATCAATTCTCTCACAGAAGCTTTCTTGAGATCATAGACCTATTCCAAGGAGACTTCCCGCTCTTTCTCACCTTATCAGCACAGTAGACTCCTTTTCCAAACAATATATTAATCAAAGAATGATCTCAATTTAACATATGATCTCAATTTAACATAACTCTGCAAGATTAACAAAGTGTCTCAATTAGTTTCAAATGGAGCTCTATTTGAAATTAAATTTGTGAAAGTTCAAAGTTTGAGACAGGTTTTGAGTAGGAAGCTACCTGAATTCTAGAAATGATCGAGATCATCTTGAGGAATACCAATTCCACCTTCATTTGAAACTGAACTGTTTGTCTATTGTAGGTTCACATCAGCTTTTTTCATCTTGAGGAAAACCTAGAATCAGAAATGAGTAAAATCTAAACTTTGGTTACAAACAAATCAATTTCCTCGATAATAACAAAATTATTATCAACGAAAGAGTGTTTTTTTTTTCCTTAGAAAAAGAGAAGTGACCATCTACAAATTGATGAACAATCAAACAATATAGAACACTCAATTCTAGTTGACCTAAAATTGATTTTACAATCAAACATAAGATTCTCTTCCGGAAAAACACAGAAGATAAAGAACTTCCCTTCCTCCGAATCAACCAAAATCACAAAAACCCTGTATCCAAACCCAAAACATCGTTGAATCATTAAAAAAAATAATAATTAAAGATCCCATTTTCAGAATAAAAAAATTCCAGATTTGACATTACCATTTTCAGATGTAAAGATCCCTGCTTTGTCTTTATTCCTCCAGTTGGACAACATCTTTCTTTATCCACTTTTAGATTTTTTTTTTGTATGGTAATTAACCTTTCTGGATATTCAGTTGTCCATGAGCATAGCTCACATCCGGCTTCTTCATCCTTTCTCTCAGGAGGTTGTTTGCTGGGTTAATTTTGTTGATGGGAGGAAGTGGGGGTAATCATGGGTAGTTCTCTCGGTGGAAGGAAGGGCGTGGGGGAGACGGTTCATTACCTATGAAAGGTGTAAGTAAGATGTAATTTTTTTAATGGTGGGTTTGGATGTAGAATTTTAAAGATGGAATTTATGGGTCCAGGGGATTTGGTAGAATTATGTTTCCCTCTATATGTTTGGCTGTCCGAATCCTTGGAATCACGTTTCCTACGGGATTCAGTTTTCCATTAAATCCTGAGAGAGTTGTATTTCCTAATACTCTCTAATTAGATTGTCCACCTCAGATTTTAGTGGGGTCAGAATGAATGAGAATCAAGTATTGAGTTTCAATTATCATCTAGTTAGATAAACAAATTACAAAAATTCATTATACATACGCTTGATTCCAAGTTTCAACAACAAAATACCCTGCATATATTCAATCCATAAATGCCGCTGAAGACATTTAAATAACAAAGCTAATACTCCCCCTAAAGGTGAGATATGTAGATTTTCAATCCGCACATCTTTGTTATTTCCTTTTGTAGTCCAAATAACTACAAATCAACATATGATATGTTTCTCCCCGTCAATGCTTTACTCTTTCGTTAGATATAACGTTTAAGCATAATTGTCCTTTCCTAAGTGATTACAAATCACTTGTTTATTCCATATATTTCTCCCCCTTTTTGTCACAAAATGACAAAGGTCCGAGCAAATACCAAAAACCGAGAGGATCTTACAATCTAAAAGAATTGTACAACCTATAAGAGTTAAGCACGAAGGTTTCACATACCACTTTAGATAACCAATATCAAAATTGAAACTACAAGTAATTTGGTTTTAATATGTTATCAAGGAAACAATTGCCCGAAGCAATTTTCCCTAATAGTTTAACAAATTGACTAAGAAAACTTAGTTCCCTTGCTAAACCGATTGCACAAGTACAATCGCTTGTTTCGATAAGACCAAAATAAAGATCAGAATTAACTTTATTTTTCTCGTTAGGCACTAATTATTCAGACAATAACTTAGACCTTTCACTTTAGACAAGACAAATACTAGGTTAGTTAACTAATATTTCTTGTCAAGGCATTCGATTAGACTTGAATTACTGAATCCCTTACTTTTGATAAGTCTAACTAAGATCAGAATTAACTTAGTTTCTCTTATCCGGAATCGAACTGGACTAAACAAATGATCCCGTATTTTGTTAAACCATAAACAGTACATACAAACCAAATAAATCGACTTGCACAATTATTTTTCTTAACGGAAGCAATTGAGATAAAACATAGACATTAAAGCACCGCAATTGCACCAAAATTTCGTTAAGTCTAAAACAATTGATACCAAACAATAAAGAAAGATATCAAACCAGTTTTTCTTAACCAGAAACAATTGAATCACACACACACACATCCATCCATCCATACATCCATACATACATACATACATACATACATACATACATACATACATACATACATACATACATACATACATACATACATACATACATACATACATACATACATACATAATGGAATAAATATCAATTGTACCGAATTTTGTTAAGCAAAAGCAAAATATATGCAATAAACTCATGCTTTTCTTAAACAGGAAAACGATTAACTAACAAATTCGTTACCTCAGATTCCGCATCCTCTTCTCCATATAAAGATATATCATTAAGCGCAAGTTCAAGTTAGAACTCTCCCCTATTATGTTGTCATCCTCTCGCAAGAACAAAAGAACAATAACAACAACAACCTTTACCAGAGAAAGGTTGAATCGGTTTTAACTAATGCAAAAAGCAAAATTTGAAAACCCCGAAACATATATGCTTTTATGTTAAACAAAAATTCATCATATTGTGACTTTTTCACATATGAGTTTCAATCGGAACACCTTATGATCCTTTGATAAAGCCTACCAACACGGGCTAGACCTTAATCCCACTAAATCAAAAAGCCACACAAACCATAAGGGTTCACATAACATATGAGATCGAATATTAAGATTATAAAAACCGAAATCAGACATCCCATACACATAGCAATAATGTAAAGCATTTAAGCACATGCTATGTAATTGAAAAACCATCACAAGAAAAACTATAAAATAATAATTTTATTCATAACTAGATAGTTTTATTCATCAATAGACCTTACACAATAATTGAAAGAAATCAAAAACTGATGTCTATTTTGTTGCAACTTAGTCCTTCATATCAGAGGTAGAGGAAGGCAGATTATTACTTTCAGTCTTCAGCTTGTGAATTTCTTCAAGTAGATAACCTTGTTGCTTGACCAGAATTTCTTGTAGTTGAGAAGTTTTTGTGAATGATTATGCAAGAACATGTAATTCTGTCTTTGATTACACACATAAGTGTGTCAATGCTTCAATACACTGATATTTCTTCAGCATATTCTCTCTTTTCTTCTTGCTAAGCCAATCTCTCTTTTTGATTTTTCTCTTTGAATTCTCAACATCAAGAGAAGGCATAAACTTATTCTTAAAGTGATCTTTCTGATCCAGTACCCTATTAAGAGAATACATCGGATCCCGACTCATAGTCCGGACAAGGAAAGACCAAAGAATTAGAAGGATCTTTTTATATTTTTCATACTTCCGAAAATATAACATTCCTATAAATACGAATATCTTAAATATATTTTCATATCTTTAGATTTTTATTCCCATATTTTACACATAAGTGCCTTGAATTTTTACTTCCTCACACACAGATTCGGCATACAAGGTGAGTATGTAAATTTAATACCGATTAGGTGGTATTAATGTAAGATTTTCTCTCATTAAGGGAATTAGAACAAATACTGTGTTCTTGATCTAGTTTTGTATGAAAAACCTTTTTCTTGTTACCTCGAAATAACAAAGTATCTTGAGACTGACTGATGTTGCATATGCAACTCTTAGCTATTTTGCTTTTTGAGACAGTCTCGCAATTAGTCTTATACTTACCTTTGCCATAGATAGTTTGTTCCGTAAAATCTTGGCGGTACGTTAACTGAAATCGATTCATTTGAACTTGAGTTCATTTGTCATGGGTTGGATCGCACCAAACACAAATTGTTAGATCTGTTAGAGCATAACTCGGTTGAACCCACCAAGCGTTGGTATGTCAAGTTTGTTTGTCATATTTTAGTGAACCAAAACTCATTTAATGAGTCACTTTATTATGTACTAGAGTCAACTTCGTATAGGTTAGCTTGAAAGTATTAGGATATGAGACATTACAAGTATTGCGAAGACTTGAAGAAGTGAAGAAGTAAGGAGCTACAATGACAAAATCATCCTTCCACTTGAGGTTAGTATTATTTGAATTGAACTGTTTCATTCCCTAACATATCTTTCAAGTCGTGCATATTGAAAACATAACTGTGAAGCATGAATGATTGCACTCTAGTTAGACGTAGTATTAAGGAATACAATACGAAGTATCACGCTTATCTTTTGAACTTCGTATATAAGACATCGACATAATCGTTTGAATGCTATTGTGATTATGTATGGGTATGAGGTGAAGATTTCATCCTAGGAAACAATGTTTTACATTAGTTTAAAGGAAGTAAATTCATGAACTTGTTTCGTGAATCGAAAAGGAAACCGTTAGGCTTATTGGTATTGTTATTCATTGCATATATTTTGAACTACCAATATGTGTGATTAGTATAACCGCTCATGACTTGTTTATGTTCTTGGTAAAACTATTCACAATGTCTGACTTTTTGTATTGGTATGACTTTTATTAGTGAAAACAATCTTAAGTAATCACCTGAGATGGTATGATCGATTTAGTGTTATTGGTATGACCAACTCTAGGCAAAAGGGAACCGATCCTATATCAAGAGAGGAATCAATCCTTGTAAGAGGTGCAACACGTTATTAGTAGATGGGGGAACCGATCCTATGAACATGTGCAACAAGTTTTTAGTGAAAGTGGAACCGATCATATGGACATGTGCAGCAAATACAAGTAGTTAGCATAAGTATGTGGGGAACCGATCCTAGTACCTAGTTAACCGAATTTTTGGAAAGGTAGTGTGACTATGCACAGTACTCACATGGAGGTAGAACCGAAACTTGTTTTGGTAGAACCGTGAAACCCATGATTTGTGATTGAGTGTTCTTAATCAATCACATAGTTCTTGAAAGTCAGATGAACCAATTCTAAACTCGTTTGGAAGTGTGGCAAATCGGTTTCAAGATTGTAAGTATGAAAGAAGACTTACAAAGTAAATATGTCGACATAATTTGAACATGTGCAGTAACGATTATCTTTTATTGTTCAAAGATATTCCTTAATAGCTAAAGGAAAATCCCGGATCGAAAAAATAAGTTGAGACTCTTATAATTAAGGTTTTTAATTTTATTTTTGGAAAATGAAAAATTGGTAATGTGCATTTACTAATTGGAGATTTTCTAAGAGATTTTCGGTCAATGTTTGGACAAAGCATTTCCAGGAATTATGGAAACCGAATCTTGAATATATTGCATATCTTGAAAATATTTTCGGTTTGGGAAATTCCTTGGTGTCCAAACTTCCTTGTTCTATAAATACCAAAGTTTGCATTTCTAGCAAACTAATCCTCAGAGACAGCAAAAACTACCTAGTTGTGTTGTTACTGGTGGAGCCGCCTATTCAGAGAGGAAAGTTACGCGAAATCTCTCACGACCGCTCAGTTTAAAGACTTCATTGGGATTGAGAAGCTCTATTAGTACCGTTAGTGGGAAACTAGAAAATTGCGGTTTATTATTAGTTTTCGATTGATTTGATTGACTAACGGTTGTTGAACTTTGATTGCACCTAATTTGTTTATGCTTGAGAATCTTCTCTTCTGATATAAGATTCACTCAAACTAGATCGAAGTTTCGACGAGGATCTTGAAACTGTTTGTAGTCTTGTGATAATCCATTGTTAACAGAGTTTGTTCTGTGCGTCATTGATCATAAGAGATTCAAGTTGATTGTGTGCAGGTGTTTATTGAAGATCTAAGAAGATTTGAAGACAAAGAAGATTTTGAGGATTTCTGATTTGGGTTCATAATCTTTGGTGTGCACAATACTTGTTTCGGTTAAAGAGGATCCAACTATAATCGGTTTATCCTTGTGGTAGATTGGATTGATTAGTTGAGTAGATCGGCATCAATACGTTTCTTTGTGATTCAAAGTATTGATTGCAAAATCTAGACGATTACTTGGGTAATTGTTAGTAGATAGATCTAAGGACCCGACAAAGGAGTTTATTGGGATAAACAGAAGAGCCTTTTGTCCAACTCACATCACTTGGTTGACAAGAGTTGTTACCAAACATATTTGTTGTTCCTTTACTGTTTGGAATACGAACCAAATGAATTGTTCCAAGTACGTGACTTATTACAAGTTGGAGGCGTGGGAATACAGACGGAACTAGGTGAACTATAGGTTTAGTTGCTTGGTCTCAACTATACGAAGTTGGTTTGATTTTGTATAGCGGCTTAATCCTGAGAGTATTAAATTATGGACAAGGTCCCTGGGTTTTTCTGCATTTGCGGTTTCCTCGTTAATAAAATCTTGATGTGTCTTTTACTTTTCTATTTACGCAATTATAATTGTTTTTATTAGTAGAAGTAAAATACACAAACGTTAATTCCTATTTACTTGATATTAATCCTATTGTGTTTGGTTAAGTCCGAACCTTTTATCAAGTAAACATACTTCGTTGTTGTATTTTCTCGATCTCGTATCCATAGATCACACGATGTGTGAACCTCTTAGTTGTATTATCTCGACTCAGTCCATAGACAATCACTTTTGGAGAAATGACTTATAGGTGGAATTGTTTTAGATTGAGGTATATTTAGGTACCTTCGTCTTTTGAATTGGTTTCTGAGCAGGCAAACACGAAAAGATATAACAATCTGTGTTTGGTGCGATCCAACCTATAAGAAATTGAATCTAATGGTCGATTCAGTTAATGTAACGACAGGATTTGACTACTTCAAAAAATTCGTGGTGTAAAACGCGAATGAAGCTTGTAATACTCTTGTTCCCAAATGTTTTAGGGATTGTAATTATGTCCATGTATGTCCTAGAAGACTTACATAATCAGTGGGATATCATAGAATTGTATATCATTGTCTTGGATACTAACATGTTTAGTAGTAATGATACAATACTCTATGAGATAGGTTGTATCTCGAAAATGCATAAGATTCCTCTCAGAATTTTCATTATATGAACCATGACTATTGCGTTCTAGAAAAATCTGGAATCTTAAATGTATTTTGGATAAACTACCAAAGTATATATATGTACATTTTCAGAGCAAAGACTGTCAATGTATTGCCATCTAGGAGGCGATTTTGGAAGATATGTATTCCTACAAGGAATGAGTTTTCAGTTAATATCTCTATTAAAAATGGATTGCTTCATACACCTCACAACTGTTTTAATGAAGAAAGTGATCTTTTGAAATACTACAGGGTTTATGATTATGATGGTATTTTTAACAAATATCATATTTTGTTCAAATTTATCTCTGTATACTCTAGTAAATTCTTGAATAAATTTCAAGTGATATTATCAAATTCTGGTAATAAAAGAGTAAACAGATTTTTGGAAAAAAACATGGAATCAATTCGAAATAAAGATCCAGTCCATGAAAAACCGGTTTTCTAAAATAAAGACCTAGATACAAAATCGGAATTGTTTCCCCACAAGCCTTGGTTTCCGATTTTGATAACATTTCGTAAAACTAGTTATTTCCGGTTTTTTGATATCAATTCTTCCTATAAAAGATAACCTCTTGCTATGTGTTCAAACATATTGGGGAAGATTGGTCAAAACCGTAACTAGGGTTTTTCATATTTTCGCAAGTATGAGAAATAGGAAATCAAGAATCAAATCTACTGATGATCGGGTCAGATATGATGATATTGATAGGATCGGATTTCCTAACAGTATTGATAACAAGCATGAATTTGCACGTTTCGTTGACATCTTTTGCTTTAGAAAATACGAAACACTCAAGGGAAGGGAATTTACTACTGAAAAGAAGTTTGATCCTGATGTCCAAAATAAGGATTATGTAAAGTTTTTTCAAGATCGAAACTGGGGAAATATTTTTGATCTTGAAGAATATTCACCTGATACGGTAAGAGTGTTCTATGCCAATATACACAATGTTGATTACAAAAAACTCAGCTTTGTGACTCTTGTTGGTCGAGGAATCTATTATGTTGATCGTAAGACAATTTCTAATGCTATTAAGTACAATGTGGAATGTAATCACTTGATTAGTGGAGTTGAAATCGAACATGATACCATTTCAACATGTCTCATTGGAAAGAAGGCTACCTGGGAAAATGATAGATTACCAACAAAGTATGTACCCTTTCACCTTAGGGGTTCGGTAAACTTGCCTTAGCAACCATATTTGCAAGTACAAGAGATGAGTCATTTTGGGATAAGACTTTTGCTGAATTCGTATATTTTCTGTTGAAAGAAGATTCTCAAATAGATCTTTGTGGAATCATTATCAGCCAAATTATTAAGATATCAGATTCTATCTCATCTTCTGGTATCAAGAGACATCTCGATTTTCCGTGTATAATTACCAAAATTTGTGAATTGATCACATGAGATGACTTTGATGATATGATGAGCATTAATGCTGTGACTGATAAGACTATAAGTCAAATGATTGGGGTACAAACCCGCAATGAAGTTGTTAAAAGAATTTCACCAAATTCCAACAACAAGTCTCTTCTTGTTCATCTTGAAAATCTTGGTAAACAACTTGACTGTTTTCAGAAACAGCTGGGCTTTGCTGCTCAAAAAGATCCAGAAACTCTTTAAAGGAATTCAAAAAATTGAATCAGAGTTTTGGAACCAAGAATTGAAAATTGAAGAACAACGATAAAAAGTACTTGATCCCAAGGAATTTTCTTCCCAATGATTGAGTTACAAAGAAAAATAAAAATAGACGGTAGTTTTTATTTACTTCAATAAGGTCTATTATGAATAAAACTATCTTATTATGAATAAAATTATTTGTTTATGATTATTCTTGTGATAGTTTATGTTTACATAGCCTGTGCTTGAATGTGTTATCTTATTGCTATATATGTGTATGGGATGTTTGATTTCGGTTTTCTAACGTTGATATTCGATCGCATATATTGTGAACCCTTATGGTTTGGGTGACTTTTTGGTTTAGCAGGATTAAGTTCTAGCCCATGTTGGTAGGCTTTATCAAAGGATCATGAGGGGTTCTGATTGAAACAATATGTGAAAAAGTCACAATATGTTGAATCGTTTGGTTTAGCATAAAAGCATATGTGTTTCGTGGTTTCAATTTTTG
Source organism: Papaver somniferum (assembly GCF_003573695.1). Classification (NCBI taxonomy): domain Eukaryota; kingdom Viridiplantae; phylum Streptophyta; class Magnoliopsida; order Ranunculales; family Papaveraceae; genus Papaver; species Papaver somniferum. The sequence continues at coordinate 82,760,178 of NC_039360.1, forward strand.
CTTGCAATAGTTAAAACCGGTTTTCAACCTTTCTCTGGTAAAGGTTGGTTGTTGTTATTCTTTTGTTTTGCATAAGGATGGCAACATAATGATATTTCGATATCAATTCTCCCTGGAAGAAGATGCAAACATATTGGAGAAGAGGATGCGAAATTTGAGGTAACGACTTTGTTAGTTAATCGTTTTCCTGTTTAAGAAAAGCCTGAGTTTATTGCGTATATTTATTACTTTTGCTTAACAAAATTTCGGTACAATTGATGTTTTATTCCATTATTTGTGTATGGATGTGTGTGTGATTCAATTATTTCCGGTTAAGAAAAACTATTGTTATCTTGCTTTATTGTTTGGTATCAATCGTTTAGGCTTAAAAAAATCGATGCAATTGCGGTGCTTTAATGTCTATGTTGTTTCAATTTCTTCCGGTTGAGGTGAATAATTATGAAAGTTGATTTATTTGGTTTGTATGAATTGTTTATGGCTTAACGAAAGAACGAGATGAATTTTTTAGTCCAATTCGATTCCGGATAAGAGAAACTAAGTTAATTCTGATCTTAGTTAGACTTATCAAAGTTGAGGTTTCGGTTATTAAAGTCTAATCGAATGATTTAACAAGGAATGCTAGTTAACTAACCTAGTACTTGTCTTGTTTAAAAGTTAAAGGTCTAAGTTATATGGATAATTAGAACCTGGTGAGAAAAATGGAGTTATCTTTATTTTGGTCTTATCGAACAAGCGACTGTATTTATACAATCGGTTTAGCAAAGGAACTAAGGTTCTTAGTCGATTTTTGGTTTGCTAAACTATTAGTAAAAATTGCTTCGGGCAATTGTTTCCTTGGTAACATATCAAAACAAAATTACTTGTAGTTTCGGTTTTGATATTGGTTATCAAAAATGGTGTGTGGAACCCTCGTGCTTAACTCTTATAGGTTTGCAAGTCTATTTTGAGATTTGTAAGATCCTTTCGGTTTGTCCTTTATTTGCTCGTACCTTTGTCAGTTTGTGACAAAAGGGGGAGAAATATATCGAGTAAACAAGTGATACTGGTATTGGTTTATATTGATTGGTATCACTAAGGGAAAGGGAATTGGTGCTTAAACGTTTATCTAACGAAAGAGTAAAGCATAGACTAAGGGGGAGTAGCATATAGTATGATACTTGTAGTTATATGGACTATAAAGGAATAACAAAGACGTGCGGATTGATAAAATCTACCTATCTTACCTTTATGGGGGGAGTATTAGCTTTCTTATTATAATGTCAACAACGACATTTATGGATTGAATGTATACAAGTTATTGTGCTGTTGAATTTGGGAATCTATTGTATGTGTAATGAATTCTTGTAATTTGTTTATCCATATGATGTAAGAGTTTTGTCACTAAAATTGACAAAGGGGGAGATTGTTAGAGCATACCTCGGTTGAATCACCAAGCGTTGGTATGTCAAGTTTGGTTGTCATATTTTAGTGAACCAAAACTCATCTAAAGAGTCGCTTTATTATGTACTAGAGTCAACTTCGTATAGTAACAAGGGCTTTTTATATTGTTAAAATTGGTTAGATTGAAAGTATTAGGATATGAGACATTACAAGTATTGCGAAGACTTAAAGAAGTGAAGAAGTAAGGATCTACAACATCATCCTTCCACTTGAGGTTAGTGATATTTGACTTGAACTGTTTCATTCCCTAACGTATCTTTCAAGTCGTGCATATTGAAAACATAACTGCGAAGCATGAACGATTACACTCTAGTTAGACGTAGTATTAAGGAATACAATACGAAGTATAACGCTTATCTTTTGAACTTCGTATATAAGACATCGACATAATCATTTGAATGCTATTGTGATTATGTATGGGTATGAGGTGAAGATTTCATCCTAGGAAACAATGTTTTACACTAGTTTAAAAGACGTAAATTCATGAACTTGTTTCGTGAATCGAAAAGGAAATCGCTAGGCTTATTGGTATTGTTATTCATTGCATATATTTTGAACTACCAATATGTATGATTAGTATAACCGCTCATGACTTGTTTATGTTCTTGGTAAAACTATTCATAAGGCCTGACTTTTGTATTGGTATGACTTTTATTAGTGAAACCGATCTTAAGTAATCACATGAGATTGTATGATCGATTTAGTGTTATTGGTATGACCAACTCTAGGCAAAGAGGAACCGATCCTATGAAGAGGTGCAACCAATCACAAGAGGGGAATCAATCCTTGTAAGAGGTGCAACACGTTTTTAGTAGATGGGGGAACCAATCCTATGAACATGTGCAACAAGTTTTTAGTGAAAGGGGAACCGATCCTATGGACATGTGCAGCAAATACAAGTAGTTACCATAAGTATGTGGGGAACCGATTCTAGTACCTAGTCAACCGAATTTTTGGAAAGCTAGTGTGACTATGCACAGTACTCACATGAAGGTAGAACCGAGACTTGTTTTGATAGAACCGTGAAACCCATGATTTGTGATTGAGTGTTCTTAATCAGTCACATAGTTCTTGAAAGTCAGATGAACCAATTCTAAACTCGTTTGGAAGTGTGTCAAATCGGTTTCAAGATTGTAAGTATGAAAGAGGACTTACAAAGTAAAGATGTCGACATACTTTGAACATGTGCAGTAACACTTATATTTTATTGTTCAAAGATATTCCTTAATAGCTAAAGGAAAATCATGGATCGAAAAAATAAGTTGAGAATCTTTTAATTAAGGTTTTTAATTTTATTTTTGGAAAATGAAAAATTAGTAATGTGCATTTACTAATTGGATATTTTCTAAGAGATTTTCGGTTAATGTTTGGACAAAGCATTTCCAGGAATTATGGAAACCGAATCTGGAATATATTGCATATCTTGAAAATATTTTCGGTTTTGGAAATTCCTTGGTGTCCAAACTTCCATGGTCTATAAATACCAAAGTTTGCATTTCTAGCAAACTAATCCTCAGAGCCAGCAGAAACTACCTAGTTGTGTTGTTACAGGTGGAGCCGCCTATTCGGAGAGGAAAGTAACCTAATTACGCGAAATCTCTTACGACCGCTCAGTTTAAAGACTTCTTTGGGATTGAGAAGCTCTATTAGTACCGTTGGTGGAAAACTAGATAATTGCGGTTTATTATTAGTTTTCGATTGATTTGATTCACTAACGGTTGTTGAACTTTGATTGCACCTAGTTTGTTTATGCTTGAGAATCTTCTCTTCTGATATAAGATTCACTCAAACTAGATCGAAGTTTAGACGGGTATCTTTAGACTGTTTGTAGATCTAAAGACGTCTTTGTGATAATCCATTGTTAACAGACTCCGTTCTGTACGTCACTGATCACAAGAGATTCACGTTGATTGTGTGTAAGTGTTTATTGAATATCTAAGAAGATTTTAAGACAAAGAAGACTTTGAAGATTTCTGATTTGGGTTCATAATCTTTGGTGTGCACAATACTTGTTTCGGTTAAAGTGGATCCAACTATAATAGGTTTATCGTTGTGGTAGATTGGATTGATTAATTGAGTAGATCGGCATCAATACGTTTCTTTGTGATTCATAGTATTAATTGCAAAATCTAGACGATTACTTTGGTAATTGTTAGTAAATAGATCTAAGGACCTGACAAACGAGTTTATTGGGATAAACGGAAGAGCCTTTTGTCGAACTCACATCACTTGGTTGAAAAGAGTTGTTACCAAACAGATTTGTTGTTCCTTTTGTTAGAGCGTTGCTCGGTTGAACCCACTAGCGTTGGTATGTCAAGTTAGTTGTCAATTTTAGTTGCAAAAATACATTCTTGATTTGGCATACTAAAGATAGTTTCAGACTAGATTAGGTATAAGAAGTTGAATCGAAGATATCCTTAAAGGATGAGGATTGAAGACTAAAAGAAGACATCAACAAGTACTTCATCAACAAAGTTATGTGATTGATTTATTTGGATTCTTGTTCAATTATACCTTTCTAATCTATCAAGATAAATGCTCACTTTATGGAACAATTCCTATGACGGTAAATGTACATTTATGTATATATACTTGAGGTTATTTGATTCATGACCTTGGTGACAATAACCTTTATCCTTATAAAGGATCTCATGTTATAGTGAATGAGCTTACGAATTCAACGAGCCAAGAATCACTCAATTCCGAGTTATAACGATGAAGTTATGAGTGATTTATCAAAGTAACAATTATAAGTATTGCTGCAATTGTTACAGTTCTTTAGTAGGAAACAATCCATGGACTGTTTGTAACGGTTCACGGACTTCGGCCCAATTACGTGACTAAAAGACATTTTTGGTCAAGTTGGTGATGTTTCCTTATCTAGGTGTTGATGGTGGTTTTTATCTTAGGGTTAAAATCGTAAAAATGTACATCCAACATGACGTCACTATGACCATTAGTACATTTATTGAATCAATCAGAACGCTTACGTAAGAATTACCGAGGTACCTTTTTTCTACACGGGTCATGTTCCACGACAGAACCCTTAACATTGACTAACATCACCGACCGCGCCAAGGCATGCCAACCATGCCAGCCACATCACTGTGCCAATGGCAAACCATGCCAGACACATCTACCGCGCCAAGGCATGCCAACCATGCCAGCCGCACCACTGTGACAATGGCAGACCATGTCAGCCGCATCTCTGCGCCAAAGCATGCCAACCTGTCAGCCGCACCACTGTGCCAATGGAAAACCATGCCAGCCACATCTTCGCGCCAACACATGCCAGCCGCACCACATGTGCCAATGACAAACCATGCCAGCCACATCCCCGCGCCAAGGAATGCCAACCATGCCAACCGCACCACAGTGCCAATGACAAACCGTGCCAGCCACAACTACCGCGCCAAGGCATGCCAACCATGCCAGCCGCACCACTGTGCCAATGGAAAACCATGCCAGCCACATCTACCGCGCCAAGGCATGCCAACCATGCCAGCCGCACCACTGTGCCAATGGAAAACCATGCCAGCCGCATCTACCGCACCAAGGAATGCCAACCATGCCAGCCACACCATTGTGCCAATGGCAAACCATGCCAGCCACGTTTACCACGCCAGGGCAAGCCAACCATGCTAGCCGCACCATACGCCAACGGCATGCCAAACCCTTGGCCCCACCATGCCAAGCCAACCGCACCTTGCCTTGGCCCTAACCATGCTAGCCGTACCATGCGCCAATGGCATGCCAAACCCTTGGCCCCACCATGCCAGGCCAATCACCTTGCCACACCATGTTGGACTTCCCTATGCGGCTACCAAAACGAAGGCGTGCAACAATCAACGGGTCGCCCTTCAATCCCAGGAGCAAATCCTGGTCGTCCAAGGCCGCCAGCCAACGCATGGCAACCTTTGGCCCAAACCCTAGTTTGGTCACGCCAAGGCATGCCGCGCCAATTATCTTTCCGCGCCTAACCCATACCATGCTGGCCTTCCCTATGCGGCTACCAAAACGAAGGCGTGCTACAATCAACGGTCACCCTTCAATCCTAGGAGCAAATCCTAGCCGTCCAAGGTTACCAGACAACGCATGGTAACCTTTGACCCAAAACCCTAGTTTGGGCCACGCCAAACCGCGCCAAGTCATGCCACGCCAATGGCATGCCAACCTTGCCGCGCATCATGCTGGCCTTCCCTATGCGGCTACCAAAACGAAGGCGTGCGACAATCAACGGTCGCCCTTCAATCCCAGGAGCAAATCCTAGCCGTCCAAGGTTACCAGACAACGCATGGTAACCTTTGACCCAAAACCCTAGTTTGGGCCACGCCAAACCGCGCCAAGGCATGACCATGCCAATGGCATGCCAACCTTGTCGCGCTACCATGCTGGCCTTCCCTATGCGGCTACCAAAACGAAGGCGTGCGACAATCAAAGGTCGTCCTTCAATCCCAAGAGAAAATCCTAGCCGTCCAAGGTTACCAGACAACGCATGGTAACCTTTGACCCAAAACCCTAGTTTGGGCCACGCCAAACCGCGCCAAGGCATGCCATGCCAATGGCATGCCAACCTTTCCGCGCCACCATACTGGCCTTCCCTATGCGGATACCAAAAACGAAAGCGTGCGACGATCAACGACTACCTTTCCTCTTAAGATGCAAAATCTCGACCATCGAAGGTCACCAAACCAGCAAGTCTCCCAAGATCGATTTTCCAGGCGACGACAATATGCTACATGTTTTCCACGAAAACATTCGAGACATCAATACATATCACAAACTGGGGGATCTTCTTTGGGTATTGGTTTGGCGGTTTATAGCGTGCGGCGTACACTACGCCCGTCATAAGGAAGTGGCATAAGGATGAGGCGGTTAGTAAATACAGGGAGTAATGGTGAAACGCTCTCTTTTATGGAACATCAATTCCATGCGTTAACGGTTACCACCTCCTCCAATTTACTCACCCATTTTTTCCATTCCTTAATGAGACCAGAGTACGTTTCACTTCGACTTGTATAAATAGGTCTTCCTATTTCCACCAAACAACAAGTTCAGTCAGGAGCAATACAACACTCAGAAACATTCGCTAGATTTCCATCTGTGAGCTTCCCATTTTCTGATACAAGTCGTGAAACAACTACTCTTCCAGAATCAACCTGGTCTCAACACTTTCTTCGTTTCCCTCCCCAAAACCAACCCATTCTCCTCCTCTTTGTGACCGAAGCAAGTCCGGAACGTCCATTTCTTGGTTTAGGCCGGATTTGTACAAATTGATCTCTCGAATCTAAAGTACTCCCTTGCAGTACATTGTTTAGGGTTTAAATTAGTTTCTCACCCACACACCCGAAATTACCAAAATCAGTAGAAACCGTTTTCACCCTCAAACAACTGGCGACCACAGTGGGAGATTGATCTTTCGGTTACAATGTCAATTTTCAATCCTCGGTCTCATACTTCGACCCAGACGTCAGGACAATAGAGGCAAACGATCCGCTCGGGGATCGACGACTCAGCTACCAGACGACCCGATACGATCCGCTCAGGGATCGACGACTCAGCTACCCGACGGCCCGATACGATCCACTCAGGGATCGACGACTCAGTTACCAGACGACCCGATTACCAGTCATGACACCGCAAGGGGAGACTGGGGCTTCCCAGAGGTTAAAAGCAAACGATCCGCCCAAGGATCGACGACTCGATTATCAAGTGACTCAGGGACGACTAGGGACTTTCCACAATCGCGGTGCTTCCCACAAAACTCGGACTTGCACCTAACTTATTTTTCGTTAGCAGATCCAAAAAACCGAGTAAGTTTTCCCTAGACAAAATATATGGTTTACTATTTCAAGTTTTCACGAGAATGATAAAACCGATAGCCATGTTATGTTTCATCCCATGTCATCTACCAACACGCAACGTTCACGGTTCCATATCTTCCCTGGGACGTTTGTGTCAGTTACAATCATAACCAAAAAAGGCATCATCCTAAAACAGTTCATCCCGAATAATAATCCAAAACCCTCATAGGTAACACTTGTCTATCAACCCAAAAATCTAGAAAATCAAACCATAAACCAGGCACTTTGTTTGACTTACAAAAAAAAAGGGAAAACCCTAACGCCCGGTTCTTCGTGGAATCAGTTACCTACCCGTACGTACCCACTTTGCATAATAATGATTACCCGTCACTATTCATGAGGTAGCCGACGCTACTATGGTGATATTCGAAGAGGAATTCTTTACGATGAATTATTTCTACAAGTTTGTGAAAGGCATCCCTACGGCTAGGGTTTACACCTGTTCAGAAGAACAATATTTCTACAGATTTATGGAAGGCATACCTATGCCTAAGGTTTGCTCCAACACAAGAAAATCAAGAAAAAAATTTGAAAGAGAAACGCTGGAGTACATACCTGGAATATGCTTTCCCACTTTATTGCTACCGCGCCACGCCAAGCCAGCGCCATGCCAAGTTAGCGCCTTTCCAAGCCAGCGTCCACGCCAAGACAGCGCCCACGCCATGCCAAGTTAGCGCCTTGCCAAGCTAGCGTCCACGCCAAGCCATCGCCCATTCCAAGCCGATCTAGCGCTAACATCTTGCATCGATCCAGCGCTAACAACTTGCATCTTCCCAGCACCAGCAGCTTGCATCCTTTCAGCGCTAACAGCTTGCATCTTCCCAGCACCAGCAGCTTGCATCATTACAACAGCTTGCATCTTCCCAGCACTAGAAACTTGCATTCTTCCAGCGTTGTTTCTGAACGCCCAGTAGAAGGAAATCAGCAACCCAATTACATAACACGTAAAGATCAGGAATGGCTTCTCCAAAATCGAGGCAAAGAAAATCAACAACCCCCTGAGTTCACAAAAACTCTCTTCCTGTCAGGAGATGCATGATTTCTGGGGACTTCGCCCATAAAATCGTGCAGTCTATGATGAAACACTTATGTGAGATTCTGTATTTCCCCAAGGCGCAACGTCAAGACATATTCGCATCCCTCAACCGCACTGCATCACGGAAGCAGCTGTTTCCAACCAGAGAAGTCGTTCCCAAACCCTAACCTCTCCTGGAAAGCACGATTGATAAACGAAACTTGGGACTTCTCACCATTGTTCGCTTGAAGGGTGTCCAGTTTGACAACACACTGATTAACCCAGCCTCTCCGCTTCAACGTTCGCTCCAACAACCACTTCACTTCAACGTCCTCCAGCAGCGGCTCCGCTTCAATGTTCGCTCCAATAACCACTTCACTTCAACGTCTGTTTGGATTTTTTAAGTTTCAACATCCTCTCCAAGGTCCGAAGATGCTTCAATGCCGCTTCTTCCTGCAAAGGGTCATACCACCACGTTCCCCGTGTCAAGGATCATGATCACAACTAGCTATTATTCGTAGTTATGGCCGCCTTTTAATCCATCCCGCCAAAACTCGTGATCATGGACAGCTCGCTCGCTAACGCATCCAACCGATCCTTATACTACCATGGATGCCCATACAATTCCAGCCAACCTACTTTGTTACCTTGACAATGCAGTCTCTTCTGATTACATCTGCTACCAAGAACTGTTGCCGCTCATTTGTTGATACCAGCCAGAGCTTCACCACAACAACAATCACTACAAAGATGGAAACATGTAAACCATACTTGGGGACTGAGGATATACACAGAATCCCTTCACTGTCAAAGCTCAGGTGACACAATCAACCAAAAGGCCATGGCCACAACAAAGTCATCTACTCTTCAAGGGTGCAATGCAAGAATAGCATCACCTCTCTGTATAGAAGAGGCCTTCGACACTGTATGAGGCCGCGGAAGATCCCAAGCCTGCCCAGAGGAAACAACTTCAGAAACTAAAGAAAAGCGCGACTGGGCACTGATCATCGCAGTCCATCCCGACGACTATCAAAGATTCGTGAGATAAACTCCAGAGATGCGGCTGAAACAGTTCCCTGAAGAAACATAGGGAGTCACGACAAACAACATAACTCTATCATTTTCTACCTCTTCGCTACCTAGAATATTTCATCCATGTGGTATTCTGAGCATCCCGGCATCACATCCACATCCAGAAGAATACAATAAGATTGCATCAAATCTCGTGGACGTGGATCCAACGCGATGCAATGGAAATACGCTATACATAGGGACTGCCAACATGGGATGCTTTCACTCCCCTCAACCAGGTTATTTCTAATTTCAACGTCATCACTGTCGGAGTTTTACGTAAAAATTTCTCAACATGAAGCCGTACATATACACTGAAGACTCCAAAAGCACGCCACGGAGATACATTCACGTATTTGGCCATGACCATCGGATCAAACAGAAGTATAACTGGGGACTGTTCACCGCGTCTCATTCCATACGATAATCCAAGATTCAGAAGCTGGTTCGAAGGATGTCTCTTGGAACAAAGTCCTTGAAGATTTGATAGCAGCACAACGGCGACAGAATGTCTCCCAACTCATCTGTTTCAAATTGTGTCTTCGAAAGATTTCTACCATACGATCATCCACACCATATCATCATCACGCTCATAGGATCTAGACACTGAACAACCTAAAGTCAAGGATGGCCGACAACGCAACAACAATACCCAAGATTAACCCTGACATGATCGTTGCCGAACATATATTTCATCCATTCATCCCAAGAATGCAGTGGAGTTTTGGTAAATTTTGGAATCCACTGGAGAGACACTACAGACGAAAGCACGGATCCAGACGAGCAACAAAAGAGGGTCGATACCTATTTTCATGCGAACGGAGTTTCTAGAGTTTGAACAGAATGAAGATTCATTCTTGCTCCATGAACGAGAATAGATGACTGGAATCGACTATACCACCTCGGGCCCGCAACATCCCTCCTGAATTCTTCCTGAGTTTCACTGTCGGGACGTTTTCACCTCCTGAACGAGATCAAAACCTAAATATTCCCGCGTAAGGAGATAGGAAATTCTTTTCCGGTCAGATGGATGGGCGGACCATTGAAATCTGAGTTCGTACGAGAATTGTACAACGATTCTACTAAGGAGCGCTAATTAGGGTTTCAGCATGCCAAACCCTAAATTAGACAAAGTTGTCAGGCGCCATCACCACCATTTGATAGCCGAAGTTCCAGCGTCATCACCATTCCCACCATTCCAAGCCGATCGATGCTGACGGCTCCATCCAAGCCGACCGATGCTGACGGCTCCATTCCAAGACGACCGATGCTGACGGCTCTATTCTAAGCCGACCGATGCTGACGACTCCATTCCAAGCCGACCGATATTGACGGATCCATTCCAAGCCGACCGATGCTGACGGCTCCATTCCAAGTCGACCGATGTTGACGGCTCCATTCCAAGTCGACCGATGCTGACGGCTCCATTCCAAGTCGACCGATGCTGACGGCTCCATTCCTATTTGAGTCAAGTAAGGAAAAGAGGCAACCGGTCCCGCGAAGACAAATCACCATGCCAAGCCGTCCGCACCATGCCTTGGCCCCACCACGCCAAGCCGTCCGCGCATGCTTTGCCTCACCAAATCGCGCCTTGCCATGGTCGTACCATGCCAAGCCTTCCGCGCCATGACTTTCCGCGCCAACACCAACAACTCGCCAAGCCAGCGTCATGATGTTCCCTAACCCAGCCAAGATGACGCATAACCATAATAAGCCGGCGATTTTCATCTCATCGCTCCACGGTCTGCACCACCAGTACAATTCATGCAAGGCCGCCAACACGGGAAGCACAATCTCTCCTTACCTCTCAAAAAAGGTTAGTCGGACCTTCCTGACCATCTTTTCACGACTTGTCTTTTAGATTTTTGTCCTTGCACGTCACCATCTTATGCTTACCTCGCAACAACACTCCTGTTCCGAGCTAAGCAGGGGACTTAATGTTGATGATGGTTTTTAACTTAGGGTTAAAATCGTAAAACTGCACATCCGACATGACGTCACTATGACCATTAGTACATTTATTGAATCAATCAGCACGCTTACGTAAGAATTACCGGGGTACCTTTTTTCTACACGGATCATGTTCCACAGCAGAACCCTTAATATTGACTAACATCACCTAAACCCTAATTCTCATTCTACCGCGCCAAGGCATGCCAACCATGCCAGCCGCGCCACTGTGCCAATGGAAAACCATGCCAGACACATCTACCGCGCCAAGGCATGCCAACCATTCCAGCCGCACCACTGTGCCAATGGCAAACCATGCCAACCACATCTCCGCGCCAAAGCATGCCAACCATGCCAGCCGCACCACTGTGCCAATGGCAAACCATGCCAGCCACATCTTCGCGCCAAGGAATGCCAACCATGCCAGCTGCACTACATGTGCCAATGGAAAACCATGCCAGCCACATCCCCGTTCCAAGGCATGCCAACCATGTCAGCCGCACCATTGTGCCAATGGAAAACCGTACGAGCCACAACTATCGCGTCAAGGCATGCTAACCATGCCAGCCGCACCACTATGCCAATGGAAAACCATGACAGTCACATCTACCGCGCCAAGGCATGCCAACCATGCCAGCCGCACCATTTTTCCAATGGCAAACCATACCAGCCACATCTACCGCGCCAAGGCATGCCAACCATGCCAGCCGCACCACTGTTCCAATGGCAAACCATGTCAGCCACGTTTACCACGCCAGGGCATGCCAACCATGCTAGCCGCACCATACGCCAATGACATGCCAAACCCTTGGCCCCACCATGCCAAGGCAACCGCACCTTGCCTTCTCCCTAACCATGCTAGCCGTACCATGCTTCGATGGCATGCCAAACCCTTGGCCCCATCATGCCAAGCCAATCACCTTGTCGCACCATGTTGGCCTTCCCTATGCTGCTACCAAAACGAAGGAGTGCGACAATCAACTGTCACCCTTCAATCCCATGAGCAAATCCTGGCCGTCCAATGTCTCCAGCCAAAGCATGGCAACCTTTGGCCCAAACCCTAGTTTGGTCACGCCCAAACCACGCCAAGGCATGCGCGCCAATCACCTTGCCGCGCCTAACCCATACCATGCTGGCCTTCCCTATGCGGCTACCAAAACGAAGGTGTGCGACAATTAACGGTCGCCCTTCAATCTCAGGAGCAAATCCTAGCCGTCCAAGGTTACCAGACAACGCATGGTAACCTTTGACCCAAAACCCTAGTTTGGGCCACGCCAATGGCATGCAAACCTTGCCGCGCCACCATGCTGGACTTCCCTATGCGGCTACTAAAACGAAGGTGTGCGACAATCAACGGTCGCCCTTCAATACCAGGAGCAAATCCTAGCCGTCCAAGGTTACCAGACAACGCATGGTAACCTTTGACCCAAAACCCTAGTTTGGGCCACGCCCAAACCGCGCCAATGACTTGCTAACCTTGCCGCACCACCATGCTGGCCTTCCCTATGCGGATACCAAAACGAAGGCGTGCGACAATCAACGGTCGCCCTTCAATCCCAGGAGCAAATCCTAGCCGTCCAAGGTTACCAGACAACGCATGGTAACCTTTGACCCAAAACCCTAGTTTGGGCCACGCAAAACCGCGCCAAGGCATGACCATGTCAATGGCATGCCAACCTTGCCGCGCCACCATGCTGGCCTTTCCTATGCGGCTACCAAAACGAAGGCGTACGACAATCAACGGTCGCCCTTCAATCCCAGGAGCAAATCCTAGCCGTCCAAGGTTACCATACAATGCATGGTAACCTTTGACCCAAAACCCTAGTTTGGGCCACGCCAAGGCATGCCATGCCAATGGCATGCCAACCTTGCCGAGCCACCATACTGGCCTTCCCTATGCGGCTACCAAAGACAAAAGCGTGCGACGATCAACGACTACCTTTCCTCTTAAGATGCAAAATCTCGACCGTCGAAGGTCACCAAGCCAGCAAGTCTCCCAAGATCGACTTGCCAGGCGACGACAATATGCTACATGTTTTCCACGAAAACATTCGAGACATCAACACATATCACAAACTGGGGGATCCTCTTTGGGTATTGGTTTGGCGGTTTACAGCGTGCGGCGTACACTACGCCCGTCATAAGGAAGTGGCATAAGGATGAGGCGGTTAGTAAATACAGGGAGTAAAATGCTCTCTTTTATGGAACATCAATTCCATGCGTTAACGGTTACCACCTCCTCCCATTTACTCACCCATTTTTTCCATTCCTTAATGATACCAGAGTACGTTTCACTTCGACTTGTATAAATAGGTCTTACCTATTTCCAACGAACAACAAGTTCAGTCAGGAGCAATACAACACTCAGAAACATTCGCTAGCTTTCCATCTGTTAGCTTCCCATTTTCTGATACAAATCGTGAAATAACTACTCTTCTAGAATCAACCTGGTCTCAATACTTTCTTCGCTTCCCTCCCCAAAACCAACCCATTCTCCTCCTCTTTGTGACCGAAGCCAGTCCGAAACGACCATTTCTTGGTTTAGGCCGGATTTGTACAGATTGATCTCTCGAATATAAAGTACTCCCTTGCAGTACATTGTTTAGGTTTTAAATTAGTTTCTCACCCACACACCCGAAATTACCAAAATCAGCAGAAACCGTTTTCACCCTCAAACACTAGGCAAGATGGATATTAATCCAAACATATTTGATTACCATATTAAAGTGTTTGTGATAAATTTTAATTCCTGCCTAAGTTAAAATGTGATTTATTCACATAAATACAATATATGCTAATTAATTATTTATTTAATTATTTTGGCAAGAGTTGTAACTTGGGAAAGACTCCCATATTTATGAGAGTCTTGAAAAGGAAAATAGTCAAAACCCTAGATTAGCTTTTAATCTAACTTATTCATTATAAATAAAGGGTTCATGAGTTTACACGGTTTTCACCCCCCTTGGAAAATTTGGTGTAAGCTTCATAAAGTTGTTTTCCATGTCTTCTGTTCTTCGTGAACAAGAGTGAGATAAAAGTCTTTGTATTGGGGATCACAAAGACAAGTTGGATTTGATCTTCGTGATTGATTATACGACTTGTAATCTAGGTTTTTCACCTCTTGTCTATTCTAAGGTTTTCACTTCTGATATAAAACCATTCAAGAGTTGTTGATCATAAGCCATAGGTTTTGATAGATTTCAGTTTCCGATCGTATACCAACACTTGTTAGTCGAAGTCGGAAGCTAGAAAGAAAACTTCGATTAAGGTATCTCGTAAAAATCTGATGGGTGTCGTAGGCTCAATAAATTAATAATCTTATTTCCATACAATTAGCTGGTAATATAATGAAAGCAAGGATCATTCCCACGAAGAGCAGGGAGTTTAGTTTTCAAAAATGTCACAAATGGGGGTTTTTGTTTTAGATTCAAAAGTTAAATAAATAATAAAGCAATGAGAAGTAATTAAGATTGCAAGCAAAATGGAGTGAGATGATTGAGGAATCCTTCTTCGTAACTAAATATTCATCAAAGTATTATATTCATCCATTCATCATTAATCATAGATTATTACTAACCGTAAGATAAGAAATACGCTTAGCTATCTCCAAAATCCCTTAAGACACTAGACAACAGGTACGCTTAGTCGCCAGAGTCTATCCGTCTGAACCACCTTGAGGTACACTTACAAGATGTAATTCAGTCGAATGCTTTATGGTCTGTGAATTTAGGTTTAATCCTAGTAGTTAGACTCAGTACGCTCGGTCTACTTTCTAGTGTTGTGTTTACACGCGATTGCTTTACGGAATCCCTCCGCAAGGTCTCACGTTCTCTACTTGTATAAGAAATTATTCAACAATTACGGATATCCTAACCCTTATTAGCATTAGATTGAGTTAACAAATATATTCAGTTGGCCACCTAAACAATCTATCAATCAATCATATTCATTTTTAATAATAAACACAAATAATAATCATATGAAGAAATCAGAACAGATTCATATACTAAATCGAATCATATATAGTACTTAGAATTCATCCTCAATCAAATAAGTAAATTAGCTAGACATAATGGAGTTTATAGAAAGCAAACTGTAGTTGTAGAAGAACTCTAGCTACTGTTGCTTCTGTTGCAGGAGATCCGCCACTGTCGCCTTGTTGCAAGAAAACTTTAGCTACTACTGCTTCTGTTGCAGGAGATCATCCACTGTCGCCTTGTTGCAAGAAAACTTTAGCTACTAATGCATATATGAACTCTTAATGCTTCTGTTCTCTTTGGGTACTTCTGTCGAACAGTTTCTGGACGTGAAAGTGAGGGTGAGGAGATGCCTTCTGCTCACGATTTGAGCCTCTATTTATAGTTTTCGACCCTGTAATTTCGAATCTGATAATCATCCAAGAATTCTAGACCGACTTAAACCCTAAACTCATATTATTTCTCAGTCGTTCATCTTGAAAATCAACGGCAAAGCCACTAGTCGGTGGATGTTTTCTAGCTCCTGCAACTTATCCAAATCTGAATTCTCGCTCAAGTTAAGTTGTTTCCCTGCACCTAAAGTCTCGAGCCGACAACACCTCTTAATCCTCTCCGATCGGTTCTTTAATCAACGGCATCAAGTCGTTCTTGGTGTGCATGAACTGATGTCCAGCTTTCTACAAATTCGAGCTCCATAAATCCCTGTTTTATTGCTTGAAAAATTTATCCGGATACCCAATATTCTTATCAAACTAGGACTCTGTCTCAGAATATCCCGGTCATGTATTCCCAGTAATCATCCGCATTAGTTCTCCCTCTTGGAAGTTTCCTCGCTCGTCTCCGACTTGCTCGAGTTCTTCCATGCTTCACAGCAACTCCCCTTGAATCATCGACGCCATCGACCAAAGTTCTTGTCGATCTCAGCTTCATAACTTCCAAGATCAAACACGAGCTTCTTCTATTCATGCCATCATCACCCGTAACTAATAATCATCACCAACTACGAATAGCATCACCATCACGATCGTCATCTCAGCTCCATTGAGTCTCTGTTACCTAACACAGACCTTGTCGCGATTATCACGATCAGTTCCACCCAGCCAACACCATCACTGCCATTCGATACCATGAACATCAACCATCAATCACGATAATGGCAACAGTTCCAAACTGCAATTACTACAGCGAACACATGACTTCCCCACTCCCTTGTCTAACTGAACTTTGATTTGTTGCAGCGACTCATTCTCGAGCTTCTCCGTTTCTTCCATCAATCAGCGATCAGTCAAACCACGAACCTGCTCGCTGAGGAAGTGTAGTCGCGCCCTTTTTCATTATTTTTAATCAAGGAAGATGGCAGCCTTGAGTCGAAGATGCTGGTGTTCTTAGTAGAATTCAAATTCTGGCACCCCCTTTGTAAAGACTTGACTAGCCCTTAACAGTTCATGTGAACTTGACTGCCCCTTAGCATAATGGGTACCCCTTAACGTACAATGGGATGCTAATAGCACTTGCACTTTAAATGACCATTTTACCATTTCATTTATCCAAGTTCTTGTTTTGCTCATAACTTCTTCATACAAACTTCGAATGACTCCGTTCTTTCGCCAGTGACTTCGTTTTCTCTTTCTCTACAAAATGAGTCCACTTGGTATTTGGCCCTTCTCCACTTGTAGCTAGCTTCTTTTATTGCACAATTAAGTGTCAATTCACTTCTTTCAGATGATTTACCAAATAAAACACAAATAAGAGAAAACAAGCGTAATGTACAATAATTTGCAAGAATATAAACAAATACTAGCATGGAATTAACACTAAATATATGTAAAATATGAACTTATCAAAATCCTTTTGAAGTTTTAAACAAGATATCTCTATATTTATTCTAGTTGTTCTTGTCGTAGAGTTATTAGGTTTCTCTTCCTATTATTGAAGAGTATAATAATCCCTAATCTACAAGTTTGTTTTGATATTACTTTTACTTAGTAATTTTTTTCTCAAAACAAACACAAGATTTCCAAAACCTTGATTCACATCTAAAGGGAAATCAAACCAGTGTTTTGTGCAAACAAAATATCGAATCGTATCAATCGTGTTGTTGTATCTTCTAAAGAGAGCCTTGGGTTCTGCTAGAAGATTTGCGTGAAGAACTCCTAAAGAGAATCGGTATTCTTCTAGGAGTTCTACAAGTGCTAAAGTAGGTATTACATCTAGTCCGAATAGGTAGTAGGAAATTGGTGTAACAACTTATAATCAGTGTGTGTTTATTCTGGACTAGGTCCCGGGGTTTTTCTGCATTTGCGGTTTCCTCGTTAACAAAATTTCTGGTGTATGTGTTATTTCTTTTCCGCATTATATTGTTTATCTTTATAATTGAAATATCACAGGATGTGCGTAAGTTCAATCAATTGGGAATCCAACCTTTGGTTGTTGATTAAATTGATTGACACTTGGATATTGGTTTTCATACCATCCAAGTTATTTCTTATATTCAATTAGGCTCGCAAATTCCTATTTGTTTTATTGCGGATTGAATTAAGAAATTGAGATATAACTCTTTGATATACTTTTATCTAGATTGAGTCTGATTGTCTAGTTGATCCTCTAGAAAGTATATTGGAGTTAGTCCATACAGATTGCTAATCGAAATATTGGGTGAGGTTGTTAGACCCCCGCTTTTTCAATTGGTATCAGAGCAGGCAAAGACCTTATAAGTTTGTGTTTGAAGCAATCTGATTGTTATGGAAATAAGTGTTATCTCTATTAACGTACTACCAGTCTTCGATGGAACGAGCTATTTATGGTGGAAAATTGCTATGCGTTCTTTTATTCAAGCGCGAGATTTTCAATCATGGGTTCGTATTGTTAATGGCTATAATCCTCCATTAGTTACAGTAGACGGTGTAACTGTTGCAAAGGATATTGGTGATTATAATGATCTTTTTCTTGCTGCAAAGCAAAATTCTGAAGGATTAAATGCTATCATCCATGCCATTACCCCAGATCTTCAGTACCACGTTACTACGTGTAATAAGTCTAAAGATGCTTGGGATATCTTAGAAACCGTATTCGAAGGGAATGCCGCAGAGAAAGAAGCAAGGCTTCAAAATCTAGGTTCTGACTGGGAAAACCTTCGCATGTATGATGATGAAACCTTTGATGAGTTTAACCAAAGACTTTCTCAAATAGTTAACTCCTCATATTCATTAGGAAGAATTATTCCAGAGAAAGTTATTGTGTGCAAAATTTCCAGGTCTCTCCCATCAAGATACGAGTCTAAGAAACATGCCATTGAAGAAGCAAACGATCTTTCTACACTCTCCAGAAATACTCTTGTTTGAAATTTAAAGATCTTTGATAATGAACACGCATCTAGAAAAGAGGTGATTTCTCTTAAAGCTGCAAACAATTCTGAATCTTCTAAGGATAAATCTGGTTCTCCAGATACGAAGGATGTTACTCCACGACAATTTAGAAAACTCTTGAGAGACAGGAAAAACAGTTTTTCTAAAGTTACAACATCTCCTAATGATGATATACAATGATATAACTGTCATGGTTTCGAGCACCGTTCTTCAGTATGTCCTATCTGGAGCCGTATACAATCGGCATATGCAGTAGCTTTGCCTACTCTTGATGATGGACCCGAATATTGTGATCACCAAGAGTACGCAGGCGAAGTTGCATTAGCTTCTGGAAAAATTCTTTCGGATACTGATTCTGATTCTGACGAAGAAGTATTCCATGAAGATCCAGTTGCTAATAATCTTCTTAAGGAATGTCATCAGAAACTCTCGGAGGCTGAAAGCACCATCTTCAGTCAGAAAGTTAAATATGACAGACTTCATATTCGGAATAAAGACTTGCAAGACCAACTTGATTCTATTGGTGCAAGAAATTATCTTAACGAAATATGAATGCTTAAAGAAGAAATTGCTGGAAGTCGAGATCGGGAAATTACTCTTCAACCAAAGCTAGATAACTTGGAGAACATTGAGATGAACTTGTTATTTGATTCGGAACGAGAAGATCTCAAAGTTCAATGTGAATCATCCAAGGATGATCTAGTTATTGCACTTGAAAAGGTCAAAAGGTTGGAAGAAGAAAACTCGATCTTAAAAGAGAGTTTGTCTATAAATAGCAGCTCAGATAAATTATCCTCGATATTAGGAGCATGTAGAATTCATCGTGATACACGAGGATTGGGCTATGAAGGAATAGACGCTCCTAGTATTTGCAAAGAGGTAAAATTTGTCAAAGCTAAAGATTCTTCTCAACTAAAACCTTCCACGGTTGACAAAAGTAAAGTATCTCCACCAACTGCGGATGACGAAAAGAGGAAATTCTGTCAAGCTCCAAAGCAAGCACATACAAATTCAGGTATCACTAAACATAACTTTTTCCATTCTACTGAACATTGTTTTTATTATGGAAAACCAGGTCACTTGCAAAGGAATTGCAGATTTCTCAAACGAGATAAAACCAGATCCGATTCTGTTAAGATGACAAGATATGATGTTCCAAACTGGAGAAAAATTGAGTCTCATAATACCAGTTTTTCCATTATTCCCCCCAAGAAGTTTCATAATTATATTGGGGAGAAAAAGAAATACGTTGCTCCAAAAGCTGCTCAGAAATGGGTACCAAAGAAGACCAATAAAGCAACGAGTACTCTTAAGAAGGATCTCCCAAACAAGAGTTCGACAAGGGATAACGTCTTAAAAAGGTATGGAACGGTTGTTGAAAGTTTCAAGGAAGTTGTTAAATTCCTAGAGTCCATGCATGATTTTGTTTCGAATACCTGTTGTGAGCAAGATTTTGTTCACCTCAACACAACCTGATTGTGTTGGAAACATCCTCACCAAGAAGCCCTTGTAAATACAGTGAGGATTGCAAAAGAATTGGGGCGCACATATTATGTTGGGTAATTTTTGAATATGTGGAACAATTTATTGTTTCGAGCTGAGTTTAACTCGTTTACATATTTCTCGAAATATATGTGGAAACTTTTTGCTTTAACCAAGTTCATCTTTAGCCGTGACGAATGTCATGATGACGTTTCAATCTTGAAAATAGCTTTGATGACGATAGTCGATTCTTTATATCTAACGACTATTATAACATTATAGAAGAATGTTTCAATGATTGGAATGTAGAGTTGAGATTACGTAACCAACTATGGATATAAGCATATATAGTGTGTTCGCACATTAGTGTATAAATCCATATGCCGGAAACCGAGTGTGTGCATATGTGTGCATGCGGTATTGGTGAAGGAGACAGGTTAGGTACGCGTACCCGTACGCGTACTGGCGAAAGTTTTCATACCGAAAATTTCTGTTGTAGTTTGTGAAGTTTGCAAACTGAAAACCAGTCACCTAGGTATGCGTACCCGTACGCGTACCCACGAAAGTTTTCAAACCGAAAATTTCTGCTGAGTTTGTAAACTCAAATCCGGCAGCTATGGTACCCGTACGCGTACCCAAGCTGGTTATATTTCTCAAATCGGAAGTTTATGAACTTAAACAATAAATTAATAAGGAATGCAATCTTTTCAAACCATGGCTATATTGTTCATGAATTGATTCAAATGAATCCAACCAATTTTGTTTCAATTGTGTCTATATATAAAGATCTAAGCAATTGAACAACTCTTCAACTACTTCTTTTGAAGTCATTGGAACTAGTTATGAGAAAGATGAATATGGATAAATACCACGTGTATGATTCTTAATTACCTAACTTGATTTGTGATTGAAATTCTTAAGTATAACAGGTTAGAAGCAATAATCAAAGCTGTTGGATGTTGGTTTTTATTGTCAAAGAAACTTTTTCATACACTTTTGGTAACCATTCTTGGTGTAAATCCTTGTTGAAAAGGTTATTCTTCCTTCTAAACATATCAAGTCTTGTATATACAAGTTTGTATCTTAGAAAATATGATCACAATACTTGATCTTCATGATTACATATTATGTATTGTTACCATGAGATAGTTCTAAATTTTTAGTAACACGATCTCATGAGAAACTTTCAATGATTGGTTCCTAAATCATATCTCCTTGTAGGATTTCTAAAATCCAATATATAAATCCTTCTCTCTAAATAAAGGTCACTCTTGCTGTTCTTTAGGTAATGCCATTTTATGGGGGAGAGTTCTTAAATGAACTTATGCTTAATGGTCATATCTTTGTAGGGAAAAGCGGGTTTGGTAGGGGTTAACTTGTATCTTAATAAACTCCTTGATGAAGTCACTAAGTTTATCGTCTAAAAAAAGTTGATATGTTTCTTTCAATGAAGTGTCTCCGTGAAAATTTCATGAGGATAGTTTTTGTACCTTTGCCAATTTTTATTGACAAAAAGGGGGAGAATTAATGTGTAGTTCACACTACAAATACATATGGTTTATGGATCATTATGTAAGGGGGAGTGGTTTTCATGTTGAGATGGTATGGACTAAGGGGGAGTGATACATATCACCGTAGTATTATTGTCAAAGTTGTGAAACAATGAAACTTTGATGTTGTGTAATAATACTATGATGGATCTTCAACAAGTACAGGATGAACACACGCAGAGTTGAAGAACCAAGGAAATCAAGCATGTTGGATTTTGGAGCTGTACAATTCATATGTAAAATGGTTTTTTCACTAAAATTGACAAAGGGGGAGATTGTTAGAGCATTGCTCGGTTGAACCCACTAGCGTTGGTATGTCAAGTTAGTTGCCAAAATGCATTCTTGATTTAGCATACTAAAGATAGTTTCAGACTAGATTAGGTCTAAGAAGTTGAACCGAAGCTATACTTAAAGAATGAAGATTGAAGACTACAAGAAGACATCAACAAGTACTTCATCAACAAAGGTATGTGATTGATTTCATTTGGATTCTTGTTCAATTATACCTTTCTAATCTATCAAGATAAATGATCACTCTATGGAACAATTCCCATGACGGTAAATGTACATTTATGTATATATACTTGAGGTTATTTGATTCATTACCTTGGTGATAATAGCCATTATCCTTATAAATGATCTCATGTTATAGTGAATGAGCTTACGAATTCAACGAGCCAAGAATCACTCAATTCCGAGTTATAACGATGAAGTTATGAGTGATTTATCAAAGTAACAATTATAAGTGTTACTGTAATTGTTACAGTTCGTTAGTAGGAAGCAATCCATGGACTTTTTGTAACGGTTCCCGGACTTGGGCCCAATTACGTGACTAAAAGGCATTTTTGGTCAAGTTGGTGATGTTTCCTTATCTAGGCAAGATGGATATTAATCCAAACATATTTGATTACCATATTAAAGTGTTTGTGATAACTTTTAATTCCCGCCTAAGTTAAAATGTGATTTATTCACATAAATACAATATTTGCTAATTAATTATTTTGATTTAATTATTTTGTCAAGAGTTGTAACTTAGAAAAGACTCCCATATTTAGGATAATCTTGAAAAGGAAAATAGTCAAAACGTTAGGTTAGATTTTAAGCTAACTTATTCATTATAAATAAAGGGTTCATGAGTTTACACGGTTTTCATCCCCTTTGGAAAATTTGGTGTAAGCTTCATAAAGTTGTTTTACATGTCTTCTGTTCTTCGTGAACAAGAGTGAGATAAAAGTATTTGTATTGGGGATCACAAAGCCGAGTTGGATTTAATCTTCGTGATTGATTATACAACTTGTAATCTAGGTTTTTCACCTCTTGTCTATTCTAAGGTTTTCTCTTCTGATATAAAACCATTCAAGAGTTGTTGATCATAAACCCTAGGTTTTGATAGATTTCAGTTTCCGATCGTATACCAACACTTGTTAGTCGAAATCGGAATCTAGAAAGAAAACTTCGATTAAGGTATCTCGTAAAAATCCTTTTGAAGTTTTAAACAAGATATCTCTAGATTTATTCTAGTTGTTCTTGTTGTCCAGTTATTAGGTTTCTCTTCCTATTATTGAAGAGTATAATAATCCCTAATCTACAAGTTTGTTTTGATATTACTTTTACTTAGTAATTGTTTTCTCAAAACAAACACAATATTTCCAAAACCTTGATTCACATCTAAAGGGAAATCAAACCGGTGTTTTGTGCAAACAAAATATCAAACCGTATCAACCGTGTTGTTGTATCTTCTAAAGAGAGCCTTGGGTTCTGCTAGAAGATTTGCGTGAAGAATTCCTAAAGAGAATCGGTATTCTGCTAGGAGTTCTACAAGTGCTAAAGTAGGTATTACATCTAGTCCGAATAGGTAATAGGAAATTGGTGTAACATCTTATAATCAGTGTGTGTTTATTCTGGACTAGGCTCCGGGGTTTTTCTGTATTTGCGGTTTCCTCGTTAACAAAATTTCTGGTGTCTGTGTTATTTCTTTTCCGCATTATATTGTTTATCTTTATAGTTGAAATATCACAAGTTGTGCATAAGTTCAATCAATTGGAAATCCAACCTTTGGTTGTTGATTAAATTGATTGACACTTGGATATTGGTTTTTGATACCGTCCAAGTTATTTCTTATATTCAATTAGACTCGCAAATTCCTATTTGTTTGATTGCGGATTGAATTAAGAAATTGATATATAACTCTTTGATATACTTTTATCTAGATTGAGTATGACTGTCTAGTTGATTCTCTAGAAAGTATATTGGAGTTAGTCCATATAGATTGATAATCGAAATATTGGGTGAGGTTGTTAGACCCCCTCCTTTTCACCTTTACTGTTTGGAATACGAACCAAAGGAATTGTTCCAAGTACGTGACTTATTACAAGTTGGAGGCGTGGGAATACAGACAGAACTAGGTGAACTATAGGTTTAGTTGCTTGGTATCAACTATACGAAGTTGGTTTGATTTTGTATAGCGGCTTAATCCTGAGAGTATTCAATTCTGGACAAGGTCCCGAGGTTTTTCTGCATTTGCGATTTCCTCGTTAACATAATCTTGCTGTGTCTTTTACTTTTCTATTTCCGCAATTATAATTGTTTTTATTATAATTAGAACTAAAATATACAAACATTAATTCCTATTTACTTGATAGTAATCCTATTGTGTTTGGTTAAGTCCGAACCTTTTATCAAGTAAACGTACTTCGTTGTTATATTGTCTCGATCGCGTATCCATAGACGATCACACGAAGTGTGAACTGATTAGTTGTATTGTCTCGACTCAGTCCATAGAAAATCACTTTCGTAGAAAGAACTTATAGGTGAAAAAGTTTTAGATTGAGGTATATTTGGGTACCCTCATATTTTCAAGATCTTTTCGTGTTTGCCTGCTCTGATACCAATTGAAAAGACGAGGGTACCCAAATATACCACAAACTTAAACTTTTCCATTTATAAGTCCTCTTACCGAAAGTGATTTTCTATGGACTGAGTCAAGACAATACAACGAATCGGTATTCACACTTTGTGTGATCGTCTATGGATACGAGATCGAGACAATACAACAATCAAAGTGTGATTACTTGATAATAGGTTCAGACTTAACCAAATTCTATAGAATCACTATCAAGTAAAACGGAGTTAACGTTTGTGTAATTTACTTTAAATTATAATAACAACAATTATAATTACGGAAAACACAAGTAAATGACACAACAAGATTTTGTTAATGAGGAAACCACAAATGCAGAAAACCCTCGGGACCTAGTCCAAAATTAAATACTCTCAGAATTAATCCACTATACAAAATCAAACCAACTTCGTATAGTTGATACCAATCAACTAAACTTAGAGTTCACCTAGTTTCTTCAGTATCCCTGCGCTTCCGACATTCAATAAGTGCACGCATTGGAAAAATTCCTTTGGTTCGTATTCCAAATAGTAAAGGAACAACAAATCTGTTCGGTAACAACTCTTTTCAATCTCATGATATGAGTTAGACAAATGCTCTCCTGTTTAATCCAATAAACTCATCTGTCGGATTTAGATTAATCTATCCAGCAACTACCAAAGTAGCAGAGTTTAGATTATGCAATCAATAATAGGGTTGATCAAGATACTAAATACTAATGCCGATATACGCAAATAATCAATCAAATCTATCAAAGATAAACCGATTATAGTTGGATCCCAGCCGATCAAGTTTTGTGCACACCGAATATTATGAACCCAAATCAGAAATCTTCTTCGTCTTCAAATCTTCTTAAATCTTCGATAAATACCTGCACACCGCAACTTGAATCTCTTGTGATCCATCACGCACATAACGGAATCTGTTAACAATGGATTATCACAAGACGTCTTTAGATCTACAAACAGTTCTAAAGATCTCGGAAAACCTTTTGCGCTTCATCACATCCCCTACTCCACCCCCTTGCAACATATCAGGGATGATTGAAGAAATAAAGAATATGATACGACAGATTCCACAGGCTACTATCTGACACAACTACAGAGAGGGAAATCAAGCAGCAAATAGTTTGCCAATCATGTGGCAGATGGAAGTCAAATGGGAAATTTTTCGACCAAAATTTGGGACCAGGCAATCCCCGATTTCATCAATCAAATTATTTATCATGACTCCGTGGATACCACATACCCGCACCAAATTGTAACCTAATCCTCCTTTAATAAAATGCATGCTTCAATATGTATATATATATATATCAGTTATTGGGTTTTAGTTTTAGTTTTTGTTAAAATCAGAGTACTTCAGATTGATCTCTGTTCTTGAACAGCATCTACCCGTCTTCCTCTTTATCTTCTTCAGTTGATTTATTTGGTTTAGTTTAAGCCTTATCTTTTGGATTTTATTTCCTCAACACTTTTATGTGATTTGTTTGCTTAGGAATCTCATCTGAATCTTTAGATCGGGATATTGTTTGTTGAATATTGTGACTTCTAGTTAAGGTTTAGGATTATCTTCAACGTCTTTTCAAGTTCTTGTTGATATTTTTCCAATCCAACAACACAAGTTCTTATCTTCAAGGAAGTCTACATCATCTTCAACAGATCTCCAGGGTAACATCTTGAGCGAAGTTTCTCTCAGCGTCATCTCCGATTGGATTCATGACTCAGGTACCATTTCTCCATCCAACATCAACAACTTACCCAAAGACTCAGACACAAATAGTTACAGTGGCATCAAAGGCACCTGGACCGATTTTGAAGAAGACCCGTACCGATTTAAACCGATTAATTTACACTTGTTACCTATGTTACTGTTACTATGAAAAAATCACTATGTTTGAGGGTAAAAACTGATTCTTCAGTTTTTTGGTAAATTTGGGTGTGTTAATGAGAAACGAATTCAAACCCTAAACAAATACACTGCACGGGAGTACTTTTAGTTTCGAGAGATCAATTTGTAAGACTCTAGCCTAAACCAAGACATGTCCGTTCCAGATTCAATTCGGTCACAAGGTGAAGGAGAAGGGTTGATCTTAGGGAGGGAAGCGAAGAAGGTGTTTGAGATCAGGATGTTGAATGAAGGTGTGGCTGTATTATTACTTGTATCATAAAAATGGTTTCTGGCTACTTGTGTTGATAACACTTCTGTTCAATTGTCGAAATAGATTCAAACCTATTTATACAAGTCATTTGAGTGTCACCCTGATCTCGTAGGAAGTGGAGAAGATTAAGTAGTGGAGTAGTGGGGTTGTGTAAGATGTGGTGATCATCATGCGGTCACATCTTCACCCACTACTCTCATAGTTGTTAACCGTTCGTCCTTTCCTGACAGGTTCTCGTAATGGGCGCGTTGCACGCCGCACGCTGTAAACCACCAGACCAATACCCCAGTATGTATCCCCCAGTTTGTGACATGTTTGATGTCTCGAGTGAATGGGTAAGTCATGAGACTTACCGCTAAAATCAGCAATAATAAATTATGAAATCAATATTTGCATAACATCGCTTTCAAACAAGCATCTGAAAATAATCGATGTGCTAGATGCATCGTAGTTTCAGAGCTCGATTGAATCAGTCGCGAAATTGAGAATCTTAAAAAGGGTAGCACAATCGACCCCATTTGGGTGATTGTTCGAGTGCCCTATGGGCGAACTACCACTTGGTCGATCACTCCCTGTGGAGGAGTGATGACCGATGATCACAATGCTATTTTGTTAGTTTTCTGAAAATAAATCTACACCGTCCAACTAGGCTGGCGAAGTTGGATGGTCGTGATCGATTTGCGACTGTTTTCTATTGTCGTTGACGCAATTTTTAGGGTTTAGAGGCCGAGCGGCCAATCCCCTTTTGGGCGAGCGATTTGAGGCTCTGCGTACTAGTCTGAGCAGGTCGATCGACCTCGTTCAAAGACGGGTTTCCAGTGAGCACGTTGACATCTCCTGGGCCATCTAGAATTAGATCTAAGCCTCTCGATTAGGCTGGCGAAGATGTATGATTGTGATCAATTTGCGATAGTAGTGTGTTGCCGCAAATGCCGATTAGGGTTTTAAGGCGGCCACATTAACTTTAGTTCGATTTGAGCAATTTGATACGTCATTGACTCCCACGGGTAAGTCGGTCGAGTGAGAATAAAATTGGGCCGGCAGTGAACTCATGTGTACCTCCTTGATCGCCCGAAACACGATCTAAGTCGTCAAACTAGGCTGGCTAAGTTGGACGGACACGGTCTACTTGCGATAGTTGTATACCGCCGCGAAGCGTGCTTGCCTTAGTTTGGGCAAACGATTTGTTGCTCTACAGACTTGTCGCGGGCAGGTCGATCTGGCAAGAAGGAAATTGGGCCGCCAATGTGCATGTTGGCGCCTCTTTGATCATTCCAGGGAAGATCTCAGCCGTCCAACAAGCCTGGTAAAGTTGGACGGTAATGATGTATTTAAGACCTTTTTTGACAGGCTTAGCTCGTTTGATCTTCCTTTCAAATAGCGCGAACACCCATTTTAGGGTTGACGTTCAGAGCGTTTGGAAGTTAATTAAATATGACTCGATCAACTAGGGCATTAGTGGGCCGGACGGTGGTCACTACGGTGATTACCTAGTCCTGCTAGGAGTAGGCTACGCTTGTTGGATCGTGCCACCAAATTGTGTGGCCGTGATCGTTTCTAAGACTGACGTTAACAGTCTAGATTTTCCTTAAGGAATTTAAGCGTGTTCGATCGAGTTAACTTAAAAGTGCGTCGATACAATATTCTCTTTGTTAGAGAGTGATGTAGCCCATGTGGGTACTTCAATGCAGATCTCAATACTGACACTTCGGGAGATTCACACTACTCTGCTGAGAGTGAACATTTAATCGTCATGTCATGTCAATATTGAGAGTTCGGCTGGGAACATAGTATGGGAAAATACTAGGCAGGCAATGCATTAGTGAATAATTCCGGTGGAAGATAAAATTCACAAAATATTTGGGATTGCTATTGCACGTACCATTCTGAGTAGATTTCATAAATATATTGAATTTCTCATCACATATGTAAGTGAAAAGGTTTATGCACTCATCACTTTCAAATAGATTTTGTTCCTTTGCAGGATGACAACGCATTAAGTACAGGATTTTACAATTTTGACCCTGAATTAAAAACCACCATCAACATTAAGGCCCCTGCTTAACACGCAACAATGACATTGTTGCGGGGTAAGCACTAGATGGTGACAGACAAAGAAATTCACAAGAGAGGTTCGACGCACATTACCAGGATAGAGGCTGGCTTGGTTCTTGATTAAGGCATGTTTCCTTTCAGCATACGTCAGTTATCTTCAGATAGATAAGTATCTACTTGATTGTTATCCCGCATCCGGAGCCTTTATACACGGTAAGTAGAGACTCATTTTCTTCCTGGGGTCTTGCTGATTTGTAGAATATAAAGAAGATGCTGGAGCTTTTCTCCCATCACAGGATTGATTCTCTTCTTAGTTCCAGGTAGTGCTCCTTGTTCATTGTGCGGTTTGATTTTTTGATTGATGGTGATGACGATTTTTTTTTTATATATATATATATATACCAGCTGTTGATATGATCATAACGTCCCTTTTGCAGTATATGATGGGAACTGTTGGTGATGATTACTCTTTTACTTCTCCAAAAAAGAGCTTTGAAGTCGACAAACCCAAGACTAGTGCGTTTTTAGGAGGTGATGGCCAAAATAGATTCCCCGTTCCGCGAAGTTGGTCGTGCCATACAGGGTATGTCTCTTCTGCACTTACGCATCTTTCGGGAGCGTACGCAGGCCCTTTTGGCTTCTGTCATTATGGAGGAGAAATGAAGACACTACGAAGCATCTCAGTCGACTAGCGCGAGAGCTGAAAGGTTGCAGCTCGGCTAAAGCGGCGAAGGATCGATCATGAGAGGCCTCCCAGTGAAAACAAGTATGATTACCCTATCCGTAACGGAATCATAATTCTCGATTCTGATGTGGACGAGCCGGAGCATCCTCAGAAGGATGTTGGGGGAGTTCCTGAGGGAGAGGTCGAAGTGGCTTTCGCGAAGGATACTGAAGCAACTGACGGAGGGAACACTGAAGTGGGTGCTGAGGGGATCATGGTAGCAGCACCTGGGGAAGATGTTGAAACAACTCCTAAGAATGATGTTGACGCGTCTCCTGGAGGGAGTATTGAAGCAACTGTTGAGGGAGGCGTTGAAACAACATCAGAAAGGGAAGTCGATGCGGCTTTCAGAGAGGACGTAGTAGTGGCTTGTGATGAAGGTGTTGAAGTAGCTTCCAATGACAGCTCCAGTGAAGGCACTGCTGATACCTCTAATGACTAAACTTCCCTTTATTGCTTTCATCTGTAGTTGACCGCTCTATACAGTTTTGTAGACATTTTTTTCTTATATTCAGTAGTTTTGTGGTGGAGTCTGGTTTCAAAATGAATGATTTCCTTTTTCGATATCCGGGACCCTAGCTGTAGTGTTCTCCAGTAAGGTTGCAATAGAATCTCTCCATTCCGTCGAGTCGTACTCCAAAGAGAACGCGACATTCGATGATGCGTTCTCATGTGAGCGTGCACTTATCCTCATTATGATTGCATGTAACCCTAAAAACAATGAAGGGGATGCAATAATGGAAACTAGAGATTGACCATGAACCTGTCTGCCCTCCAATTGATAAAGTGTTGCAATCTGCTTAACCGTGTGGTGATCGAGAGGCCGCTTGAATGCTTTTCGGAGTACGAATTTCTTGTCCTAATAATCACGTGATTCCTTTGCCCCTTTTCTTTCTGCGTGTACTCCTTCAATGTTTCCCGAAAAATATGAGATGTTTTTTTTAGGGTTTTGTCTTTCTGGTTTGGACTGACGGGTAATGATGAGGGTTTAGGATTGCTCAAGACTTTGTGTCATGATTCAGGATTAAAAGATTTCTAAAAGGAAATAATACTTTGATTAACTGACAAATTGAAACCCTAATTATGAATGCAAGTAGTGCAATCATTTGGGAGGAATTACAAATATTGCATGAAAGGGGAAATTGCTGGAGGAAATACTAAGAGAACGCTGAAGGAAAAGGTAGCACAACATTTTAGGTATATAAAATCTTGATCCATAGTGAGTGAATTGTTACGCCTTCCAGTTTGTCGGCATTGATGAGCTTGCAGTAACCGCCTAAAATAACATCTGCCACCAGGTATGGCTTATCTTCCCTTTCTGTAGGCGAATCAGGATGAGCGGTCACCTTTACTGTCACATCTCCAACTTGGAACGCAGTCACCTTCACTACCATACCTCCAACTTGTAATGGATTTGGGCATTGTACAATTACTTGGTCTTTGGACTCATCGTCTTTGACCGAGACAGCTTCTAAACTTTTGACAAAGCGTTTGAAAGGGCCAGCATCCCATTCACATCTCCTAGTGGCGACTGGGTTGTTAATCGGAGCGAGTCCCCGAGACTTAGTGGGAGGAGGTGTGACTGGTTGCAAAAAGGGTTGTTCAATAAGACTTACTTGGGTTCGGAATCTTCTAATGTATGCTAATGGGTTCTCTCCAGGTAATTGTGTCACATTGGAAAGTTGTTGATACGACAACAGATAATCTTCAGGGTTTGACGGCTTGTTGGAAATCCTTTCAGGTATAGACAATGGCAAAGGACATACTCCTAGCTTTGCTTTGTTGTTATGCACCCACGAGCGTCCCAGAATCATATCATAGTTCGGGTAATCTTTTACAGTATGAAACTTACCGCGTGTTAGAGCGTCTCCTATCTTGATTTCGAGGTCGATGTACCCATAATCGTCTCTAGATTCTCCTTCGGAATTTTTGATTATGGTTGGGTAATGAACAATTTTTTGCTTTAAAATTTTTGCAGCTTTCAGGGCCTTAACAGTGACAATATTGAAATCAGACGCTACATCAATCAGTGTGTTGTCAAACTCGATATCCTTCAAGCGAGCGATGGTTAGGAGTCCCCAGTTACATCTCGTGTTTCCCAGGAAGGATTGGGGTTCGGGAGCGGCTTCCTTAATTGGAAACAGACGCTTGCCTGATACGACACGGTTGAGAGCCCCAAACATGTCTTGGCGTTGCACCTTAGAGAAATACATAATTTCACATAAATGCTCCATCATAGACTGCACAGTCTTGTGGACAGAGTCCCCAGAAATCATGCAACTTCTGACAGGAATAGGGTCTCTGTGAACTCCTTCATTTCCTAATTGAAGTTATCCCGCATCCACCTTCTCTTTGAAAATAGGCTTCAACTTGTTGCAGTCACTGGTTGGGTGATTGACAAATCTGTGATAACGATAATATTTGGGATTCACCATCTCTTCTTCAGTTGGCGGACGTCTGAGAGGAGGTAGCTTGATGGCGTCATCTTGAATCCATGCTTCCAGGAGTTCAATGACCTCATATATTATAAATGGGAAGTCTGGAGCAGCATCTCCAGTTTCAGGAGTCTTAGCCGCGGCTTTCCGGGGTGGAGTCGTATGTGTCGGCGCTGCGCGCTTGGGTTGTTACTCCATTGTTGGAGCTTTTATTTTCCCTCCTTCACCTATCACGCTTACAGAAGGACCGGTGTTGTATTGCTTGTTGATGAGACGTCTGTTTCCTCGAGTTTCGCGTGCATCCTCACCCCTGGCCGGTCTGGTTCTTTCTAAAAGCGCTGGTACGGTTGTAGCCGATCGCTTAGCAGCTTCATGGAGTTCGGAGAACGTCTGGAAGCGCAGGTTTTCTAGTAAAGCACGATAGATGGGAACCATACCGTTAATGCACTATTCCACCAGTTGTTGTTCGGTCACATTTGGGTCGTGACAATCCAAAGCTTGAATTCTGAATCTCTTGACGTAATCAGATGCTCGTTATTTCGTTGAAACATTCTTCCCAAGTATGAGAAAGTGATTTTCTCAGACACGAAGAAATAATTTTTGTAGAAAGCGGTGACCATCTCACACCAGTTTGATATGTTGTTTGGTGCGATGTTGTTGTACCAGGTGTACGCTCTTCCAGTAAGCGACTTTGAGAACTCTTTCAGGCGAAGGACGTGGTTGTATTCGTGCTCTCCTAAAGACTTCATAAAACGAGAAATGTGTTCGCGAGCGTTACCAGTACCATCATAAAGGGAAAACTGAGGAGAGGAGTATCCTCTCGGGAGAGGAAATATTTGCACATCAGGAGGATACGGAGGCTGGTGCTGGTGCAGATCCACCGGGTTTTCCTTGCCTCGATTTTGGTGAAGTCGTTCTAGATCTTCACGTGCGATGAAATTGGATGGATGATTCCTTTCTTTTGAGCGCTCAGGGGTAACACGAACTTCCTCATCTATGAATGCACGCCCTGTTGAAGTGCTTGCGCCAAGAGTGTTGAAGGTACTCCTTATCGGTTCCATGAGCTGGTGCGACTCTTGTGGTAGTCGTTCTGTTAGCGTCTTTAGGAAAGTGAGTACCTCTTTCTGAGTTGTGGCCATGTCCGTATGAGCCTTAGCGAGAACTTCTTGCATCTCCATTAAATCGACAATGGTAATAGGGGGATGGCTTCCTCTGGCTCCTGCAGTCTCTCGTCCTGATGGGGGAGTGGCAGTAGCTCTAGTAACAACCGGGTGTGTTACGCTCGAAGAAACATTGGGGGTAGCGGCAGCGGCTCTGACTCTGGTGATTGGAGGTGTCACGCCTAAGAGGATGTTTCCTACGCCGCCAGTGTTGGTGGTAGTACCATAAGATGTATTGACCGTGTTGGTAGGCGGTACATTGGTGTCACCGGCAGGAATGTTGACAACAAGAGTGTTTTCAGCGCCAGTAACATCAGGATTTGTCTCTGATCCAGACATAAGATCCACCATCTTGAATTCTTTGAGAAAATTGAAATGAAATTGAAAACTGAGCTTGCAACCGAGAGATTAATCTCCCACTGTGGTCGCCAGTTGTTTGAGGGTAAAAACTGATTCTTCCGTTTTTTAGTAAATTTGGGCATGTTGATGAGAAACGAGTTAAAACCCTAAACAAATGCACTGCACGGGAGTACTTTTAGATTCGAGAGATCAATCTGTAAGACTCTGGCCTAAACCAAGAAATGGTCGTTCCAGATTCGATTCAGTCACAAGGTGAAGGAGAAGGGTTGATCTTAGGAAGGGAAGCGAAGAAGGTGTTTGAGATCAGGATGTTGAATGAAAGTGTGGTTATTTTATGACTTGTATCAGAAAAATGGTTTCTGGCTACTTGTGTTGATAACACTTCTGTTCTATTATCGAAATAGATTCAAAACCTATTTATACAAGTCATTTGAGCGCCACCCTGATCTCGTAGGAAGTGGAGAAGATTAAGTAGTGGAACAGTAGGGTTGTGTAAGAGGTGGTGATCATCATGCGGTCACATCTTCTCCCACTACTCTCATAGTTGTTAATCGTTCGTCCTTTCCTGACACGTTCTCGTAATGGGCTCCTTGCACGCCGCACACTGTAAACCACCAGACCAATACCCCAGTAAGTATCCCCCAGTTTGTGACATGTTTGACGTCTCGAGTGAATGGGTAAGTCGTGAGACTTATCTCTAAAATCAGCACATAATGTTTTTAGGTTAAATAATAAATTATGAAATCAATATTTGCATAGCATCGCTTATATTCGATGCTTGTAAAGCATCACTTTCAAACAAGCAGCTGAAAATAATCGATGTGCTAGATGCATCGTAGTTTCAGAGCTCGATTGAATCAGTCGCGAATTGAGCATCTTAAAAAGGGTAGCACAACCGACCCCATTTGGGTGATTGTTCGAGTGCCATATGGGATCACTCCCTGTGGAGGAGTGATGACCGATGATCATAATGCTACTTTGTTATTTTTCTGAAAATAAATCTACACTGTCCAACTAGGCTGCCGAAGTTGGATGGTCGTGATCTATTTGCGGCAGTTGTCTATTGCCGTTGACGCAATTTTTAGGGTTTAGAGACTGAGCGGCCAATCCCCTTTTGAGCGAGCGATTCGAGGCTCTGCGTACTAGTCTGAGCAGGTCGATCGACCTCGTGCAAAGGTGGGTTGCTGGTGAGCACGTTGACATCTCCTGGGCCATCTAGAATTGGATCTAAGCCTCTTGATTAGGCTGGCGAAGATGGATGGTTGTGATTAATTTGCGACAGTAGTATGTTGCCGAAAATGCCGATTAGGGTTTGGAGGCGGCCACATTCACCTTAGTTCGATCGAGCAATTTGATATGTCATTGACTTCCCACGGGTAAGTCGATCGAGTGGGAATAAAATTGGGTCGGCAGTGAAATCATGTGTACCTCCTTGATCGCCCGAAACACGATCTAAGTCGTCCAACTAAGCTGGCTAAGTTGGACGGACACGATCTATTTGAGATAGTTGTATACCGCCGCGACCTAAATTAGGATTTTGAAAATAGCGTGCTTGCCTTAGTTTGGGAAAACAATTTGTAGACTTGCCGCGGGCAGGTCGATCTGGCTAGGAGGAAGTTGGGCCACCAATGTGCATGCTGGCGCCTCTTTGATCATTCCAGGGAAGATCTCAGCCGTCCAACAAGGCTGGCAAAGTTGGACGGTCATGATGTATTTAAGACCTTTTTTGACAGTCTTAGCTCGTTTGAGATTCCTTTCAAATAGCGCGAACACCCATTTTAGGGTTGACGTTCAGAGTATTTGGAAGTTAATTAAATATGACTCGATCAACTAGGGCATTAATGGGCCGGCCGGTGGTCACTACGGTGATTGCCTAGTCCTGCTAGGAGTAGGCTACGCTTGTTGGATCGTGCGGCCAAATTGTGTGGCCGTGATCGTTTCTGAGACTGACATTAACAGTCTAGATTTTCCTCAAGGAATTTAAGCGTGTTCGATCGAGCCAACTTAAAAGTGCGTCGATACAATATTCTCTTTATTAGAGAGTGATGTAGCCCATGTGGGTACTTCCATGCAGATCTCAATACTGACACTTCGGGAGATTCACGCTACTCTGCTGAGAGTGAACATTTAATCGTCATGTCATGTCAATATTGAGAGTTCGGCTGGGAACATAGCATGGGAAAATACTAGGCAGGCAATGCATTAGCGAATAATGCCGGTGGAAGATAAAATTCACAGAATATTTGGGATTGCTATTGCACACACCATTCTGAGTAGATTTCATAAATATATTGAATTGTTCAATACATATGTAAGTGAAAAGGTTTATGCACTCATCACTTTCAAATGGCTTTTGTTCCTTTGCAGGATGACAACGCATTAAGTATAGGATTTTACAATTTTGACCCTGAATTAAAAACCACCATCAACACACTGATAAAAGAATGAATCTATGGGTTCTAATATACCTTTGTCTGTTTTACTGGTGATTTTGAGAAAAAAACTTGAGAAATGGTTGGATCTTTGGATCCTAACATCACTATTATTATAGTTTTGTCATATAGTTTGGATGAGTTACTCTTAATCCAACCAGGGCCATTTAAACTTGTTACGATACCTTGGAATCAGTTAGCTATGGTAGAATTTTTTTTTTCTGATTAGGAACCGGGATTATGATGTGAAATGGAATGGATGTTTATCTTGTCTGGTTGAATTCTTTGAACTGTTGTAATTGGTGGAAACCGAGTCAGTCCTATAATCTCTTCTGATTTTGAATCAGAAATTTATGTTCAATGTATATGAGGCTTGCCTCTTTTTCGAAAAGAAGAAGAAGAAGTAGGTGTTCTTTCAACAAAAAAAAAAACTATCCCGTACATAACTTTTTAAAACCCCCCTCTAAACAAAATCTTGGCTCCACCATTGCTCGTGTTTATAAAGGTCAACCACAAAACAATAAAGTCTCAGCCTCAACCATTTTACATAGGCGTGTGCAAAAAATTCGGAACCGTGGATTTCATCCGTATTCGTCCTCAAAATTGCGGGTGAAATCCAATCCGCAAGATCTGTGGGCCGGACACGGGTGGGATTCTCAAATCCGCACTTTTAGCGGTTTGGTTGCGGCTGGACTTTGAAATCCGCGGATTCACCCGCACCGCAGGGCTAGAAAGTATTAATAACACAATATAGTTAACCAACTACTACTTGAGGTTAGGTTAGTGAATAATACAACATTAAGTGATAAACCCAAGATATTCAATTTGCAGGTGCTTTTGAAAAATTATAATTATTATACTTCGATCCTTCATATCTTGGTTCTACTTATAGAATTTATTTGATTCCATTGGATAGATAAGTCATACTCATTCTTCAACATTCTTCACTCCCCGTTTGCTAAAGAATATCAGTTTTCCAAACAGTTTCATATATACAAGCGCTGAACTTGAATTGTGCAAAACTGGTGGCTCAGGCATTTCCTCAAATAGTTCATAGGCGTCTTGCGAGGTGATGATTGTTATGCACTGGTTGCATTTCCAGGACCGCAAATCAACTCCTTTTTGGGGGAGACATGCAAAATCCGAGCCGCTATGTGCAATATGAAAACCACAAAAGCAATGAAACACAATGCGGAAATAATACAATTATGACGATATAAGAAGCAATCACACAACACCAGCAACTACGTGGAAAAACCCCTCCAAGGTGAAGGGTTAAAAACCCACGGGCAAATCTTCCACTATAATCAAACAATGGGTTACACACCTCCCAATTTGGGGACACACTCTTCTTCAAGGTGCATATAACACTTGGATAAAAAATTTCCTAAATTACACTCACCCCAAAGGATGGATCAACAATTCATTCACCTCATAATAGAAATACTAGATGAGATTGACAAAGATAAGAACAATAGTAAGTGATTGAGATACTTACTACTAGGATTTCATCAAACCCTAGGTTTTTCCCCCTTTTGAAGAGATGTGGAAATTGATCAATCAATCTTCACCACACTAACCAATAGATCCTTAGCTAAGAACCCTTTCTTCTTCTTCAAAGATTAATTTCAAGATCTCACCAGAAATGAACTCTAATGGTGGCTACACTTTTTCTCCTACTCACTCTCTCTCTCTCTCTATCGCCTCTTTTCTTTTCTTCACGAACTGAAGACTGAGAAACAAATCTCGTTTCTCATTTTTTTAACCTAACAAAGCATCTGTTATGTTCCTCCCTCAAATGGTTAAGGGGATACCTGGACTTGTTGGACCATAAGTTGTGACAGGCCCAATAATATCCCCCTCACGACTTATGGCGAGGTATCCGTCACTACGAAACCTTCCCTGCTGCAGAAATACACATGCTTGTACTTTGGTAGCGACTTTGTCATCATATCAGAACCATTGTCATCTGTATGGATCTTCTCAATCTGCAATACCTTCTCATCGAGAACTTCTTGTATCCACTGATACCTAATATTGATGTGCTTGATCCTCGAGTGAAAAATCGAGTTCTTACTGAGATGAATGGTACTCTGGTTGTCACAGTAAACGATGAACCTTTATTGCTTCACACCGAGTTCCCGAACAAACCTCTTCATCCATATCATCTCCTTGCAACTCTCTGTAGCTGCAATGTACTATGCCTCTGTAGTAGATAATGCCACATATCTTTGTAACTTGGAATGCCAAGACACAACCCCCCCCCCCCCCCCCCCCCCTCCATAGGTAAATAAGTAACCTGATGTCGACTTGAGACTGTCTTGAGAACTTTCCCAATCTGAATCTGTGTAACCCCACCATAGCACAAACACATATTAGAAGTACCCCTTAGATATCGTAGTATCCATTTCACTGCTTCCCAATGCTCCATTCCAGGATTGGCTAGAAATATGCTTACTACTCCAATTGCATAAGCTATATCTGGCTTTGTAAACACCAAGACATACATCAAACTACCAACTGCGGATGCATAAGAAATTTTCTCCATCTTCCGTTTCTCAACATCATTCACTGGACATTGATCACGACATAACCTAAAATGGTTTTCAAGTGGACAACTTATCGGCTCAGCCTTGTCCATGTTAAGTCTTTTCAACACCTTCTCAATATAGATTTTTTGTGATATCTACAACTTCCTTGCTTTCCTATCATGAGAGATTTGCATGCCAAGAATACGCTTTGCTGCACCCAAGTATTTCATTGCAAAAAACTTGCTCAGGTCTGACTTCAACCTGTCAATCTTTTTCCTATCTTTGCCAACGATAAGCATGTCGTCAACATATAACAAAAGAATAAGAAAATCACCATCAGAAAATTTATGTATTAATACACAATGATCTGAAGTTGTTCTCTTATAGCCATGTTCCTTCATGAATGATTCAAACTTCTTGTACCATCTTCTAAGAGATTGATTCACACCATATAGACTCTTCTTTAGCTTGCACACCATGTGTTCTTTGCCTTTGACTTCAAAACCATCGGGTTGTTCCATGTACACATCTTCCTCCAACTCACCATGAAGAAATGTTGTATTGACATCTAGTTGTTCTATCTCAAGATCCAAACTAGCTGCTAATGCCAAGACAACCCGAATAGAAGGAAATCTCACCACTGGTGAGAAAATCTCGTCAAAGTCAACACCCTTTCTCTACTCATAACCCTTCACAACTAAGCATGCTTTGTACTTTGGTTTTGAGTTACCATCTTCAGTCTTGATTCTATACACCCACTTGTTCTTTAGAATTTTCTGGTTCTTTGGCTTGTCAACCAAATCAAAAGTGTCATTTTCATTCAAAGAGCCAACCTCTTCGTTGATGGATTTTAACCACTTCTGACTTTCAGAAACACTAAGAGCTTCTTCATAAGGCTCTGGTTCACCTGCATCTGTGAGCATCACATACTCATGTGGTGTGTACTTCGTTGAAGGTAATCTGGTCCTGCTGGATATTCTCAACTCGGCTTCTGGTTGTTGTTGTTGCACTTCTTGCTCAACATCACCCACGGGAACATCTTCATGAGCTTCATCTTCATGATTATGTTCTTGTTCTTGTTCTTCATTACCATTACCATAAACATCATCATCACGTTGTTCAAGAGAATGAACAACTGGATTGGATTCAAGAACATGTCTTCTTGAAGCTTTGGCATTTCGATCTTCTCACAGTCTTCAATAGTTTGGTCTTCAAGGAATACTACGTCCCTACTTCGGATAACCTTCTTGTCAACTGGATCCCAAAATCTGTAACCAAACCTCTCTGTTCCATAGCCTAAGAACACACACTGCTTCGCTTTGTCATCAAGATTTAACCTCTGATATTTTGGGATATGAAAAAAATGCCCTACAACCAAACACTCTCAAGTGATCATAAGTAGGCTCTTTGTCTCTCCATACCTTCTCTGCTACTTCTCCATCTAGCGGTCTTGAAGGTGATCGATTTATCAAGTACACAGTAGTACTCATTGCTTCACCCCAAAAGTGCTTCTGCAACTTGGAATGAGATAACATGCACCTAATTCTCTCAAAAATAGTGCGTCTCATCCGCTCTGCAACACCATTATGTTGTGGAGTCTTCGGTACTGATCGTTCATGACGTTGTTGATGGTGGATTTTCAACAAAGGTCAAAATCGTAAAATCATGATACTACATGTTTCTGGCACGGTTTCTGACATGTGATGATTCATATTTTACGAGCCATGATGAATATGTTTCTCGAAAGGCCTCCACTAACTGAGCGTTCGATACCTCGCATTTCATCATGACCTCTATGTAGAATAACGTAATTGGGCGATTCTCCGTAAGATTGAGAGCAACAATGCCTTCAGGACGTCGGTGACTCGCTGTTTCCTGACTGCATTGAGAGACCCACCTCTACATAGAAGAACGATTGAGCGGTTCTCCGTAAGATTGAGAGCAACAACGCTTTCAGGACGTCGGTGACACTCAATGTTCCCTGACTATGTAGAAATACCGTGTATAGATCCAGGCGGTTCTCCGTAAGATTGAGACCAATAACGCCTTCAGGACTTCTCCAAAGCTTGTTGTTTCCTGACTATGCACCTTTCAGAACGGATATGGCGCTTTAACTGGCTAACATCTCTTCTGTAATAGATTAAATCTACTGTGACATTCACCACTGAATTCCTAGAAAATAATCTATTTTATCTCATTACTCCGATTCCATGGTCGAATCCACAGCCGATCTCATAGAATGGTAATAGATAATCTCGTTACTCCGATTCCATGGTCGAATCCACAGCCGATCTCATAGAATGGTAATAGATAATCTCGTTACTCCGATTATATGGTCGAGTCCACGATCCCATGGGATGGTAATGCTCATTTTATTATTCTGAATTCATGGACGAATCCACGGCTGATCCTATGGATTGATAATAAATAACTGCTCACCTTTATTACTCAGTTTCATGAATCATTCTCCACTGAATTTCATAAATTAATAATAAATACTCAACAACCGGGCATCTGGACTATCACTGAGTAAGCCCCATAAAATGATGCAAGTGTACTCAACAATGATGCACGAACGAGCACCCAAATGCACGAATGAACATTCAAAAATATGGACAAATGAGGAATCCTACACGGAATGGGAGAGAGAAAATATTATTAAAATAATAAAGTGGTGCATGTGGGACTGGGCCCACCGGTGGGCCGGTCCCCCATGCCCTTTTTCCTTTATTTTAATTATTCTATTATTTTCATGAACTCATGAAAACTCCTTTATTCTAGCAATTTTCCTTGTTTGAGCAAAACTCATGGTTTCTCCATATTTTCACGATTTCATGAAAAATAATAAAAAATAGCGAAAGGTGTTGCGGGACCGTGCAACCTAGCCGGCCGGCCATGCCCTAGCCGTGGCCGGTCCCACACCTTACAATACCTAGTCTTTCATAATTATTATTTCCCTCATCTCATGAAACTCCTTCGTTTGAGCAAAATATCATGATTCCTTCATATTTTCTCAAATATTGCTCAAACCATGAAAAAGCCAAAAACCCAGACGGTCACATGACCGACTAGGCTACTCACGCAAAATATCAAAATATCACTATTTTAATATTTTCCAAGTTTTTGATCAAACGAGAAAAGTTCTACTTGCTCGTTCGAGCAAAATCGAGAATTCCAGTCAAAGACCGAACTCTTCTGAAAACTCAAGATATTGCTCAAACGCACATCAGAAAATACCGAAGCTCTCAGGACTGAGACACGAACATTATGGTGACACGATCATTCTTCCTTGACCGACCAAGGCCGTCCCTAAGGCTTACAAGGATTCGGGGTCCCACACATTCTTATAATTTTGACCTAATTTGCCCAATTGCTCATATTGGGTCCAAACTCTTTCCAACCAACTTAGAATTTTCTCAATCGACCATCAGCTAGTCCCACACCCCAAGGACCGATTTCATGACTTCTTGGTCGGTCCCTCACTTCTCTATAAATTAGGTTTTATTACCTAATGCTCAGACGAGCACTATTTTAATAAATGATGAAACCGACATTTAATCATCATTCTTTCACCAATCGGTCAACTTAGGACCCTGGTGCACGCTCACTCGAGCACTCAAACACCATATGGTCGTCCATTATTCCATGTGGTCGGTCCCTCCCTCACCCACGACCTATTTTCATCAATTCATCAATTGCCGAACAATTGATCAAAATTAGGGTTTCGAACAAACGCTTCATTCTGAGCAAGTTCAAACATTAGTAAATTTATGTTGATCCAGTAATCAACATCTAGATTAATAATATAATATTTGATAGTCTACCAATATTTTAATTAATATTTTATTGGGTCACGACACCAATAAATAATTCGTCGAATTGATCAATACTTGCTCAGTTGCTCGAATATTGATCCAACTATCAATATTAGTAATTTATCAGTAATTCGTCGAATTGAGCAATACTTGCTCAGTTTCTCAAATATTGATCCAACTATCAATATTCAATAATTCATCGAATCAATGAATCCCTGAGCATTCGTCACTCATGTTGAATTCAACAAAACCTAGACTCATTGTTTAAACAGTCAACAACTGACTAATAAAATACACGTCTGTCATGCAGACTCCACGATTCGTGAGACACCAATCACGTCACATGTGGGGATATCAATTAGGGTTTTGGTCTGGCGGCCTACAGCACGTGGATTCATCCACGATGAGAAATGTGAGTAAGTCGTGCAAACGGTTGAAGGAGTTAGCAAAGTAGTGGGTGGACGATCAACCAAGTCTCCGCACGACATGGAATTGGTTTTTCCACGATCTCCCACTTTCCCACTCTTCCACTCATGAAAACCGTCACACTTACTGGGATCAATGTGTTCGCTATTCTGAAAATATAAATAAGTCTCTGGATCCACGATTGAACAGAACAATTTTTCGAGTCATCACTCTCAGAAATTCCATCAATCGACCAGAACTTACTATGAGCTCAACAGTTCACAGAAAACTTGCAGAAACCTTCAACACATCCACAATCTTTGATCATCATTGATCCCACACAATTCTCAGCTTCCCTCCTACAGATCAACCCATCTCCCTCTTTGTGACCGAATTGACTCTAGAACGATCATTGACTTGGTTTAGGCCGGAGTCCTACAGATTGATCTCTCGAATCTAAGCTCTCCCTTTGCAGTGTATCTGTGTGAGGTTGAACAGTTTACTCGGTTGAGGAGTCTCGGCAACACGTCTGTCTCTTCAATTCCCTAAAAACCAGCAAATCGTTTTTCCCCATCTACAGACGTATACCCATGCTCTTGCAATCCTCTTCAAGTGGGCCAATGTACTCTCCCCCGTTGTCAGAACGAAGGAACTTCAAGGTTCTACCTGTTTATCTTTCCACCATGCTGTGAAACATCTTGAACACAGGAACAACATCATCTTTGGTCTTGATTGCATATGACCAAACCTTCCTTGAAGCATCTTCTATGAAAGTAACAAAGTAAAAAACACCACCAAGCGTTTTGACCCTTAAAGGTCCAATTCCTTTCCCTTTCTTCTGTTCTTGCTTCGGATTCCTGCATTCATTTGAATAATGACCTCTCATACGACAGTTCCAGCACTCAACGTCTTTTCTAGACTTCGATTTACCTCTGAACTTGCTACGGCCAACTTGTCTTCTATATTTTCTTCTACCCCGATTTTCTGTATCAAGAGCTTCTGAATGAGATAATTCTGATGACCTTCTTCTAACCTCTTCATTCAACAAACTGTTTGTTGCAACAGTCATGCTCAACTTCCTGTCTGGAGCAGAGTAGCTAAGAGACCTCCTCAATGGCTCCCAACTGTCTGGTAAAGTATTTAGCAACAATAAGCTTGAATCTCTTCTGGAATTGTCAGATCCATAGATGTAAGCTGATTCATGATACCTTTTATTTCATTTAAGTGTTGTGCCATGGAACTTCTTTCCTTGTATACCAACTTTCCAAGCCTTTTCAATAGAAGAGCTTTCGCACAAGGAGATTGTTGGTCATATATCTGCTCAAACTTTGTCCACAAAGAATATGCTAGTTTCTCACTAGCCACATGATGAAAAATAGAATCATCGATCCACTGACGAATAAAACCAACTGCTTTACGGTCAGTAACATGACATTCTTCTTCACCTGTCTTATCCGGCTTGACTCCCTTGCTCTGTATTGGACCAAAGAGGTCTTTACAATATAACCAATCTTCCATCTTCTCCTTCCATATCACATAGTTTTCACCGGTCAAAATAACCATTCTATTACTAGTGCTAGTTTCCGTTATTGCACATGATTAGCTCAACCCAGAAGCTCTGATACCACTTGTTGGGGAAGACTTGCAAAATCCGAGCCGCTATGTGCAATACGAAAAGCACAAAATCAATGAAACACAATGCGGAAATAATACAACTATGGCGATATAAGAAGCAATCACACAACACCGGCAATTACATGGAAAAACCCCTCCAAGGTTAAGGGTAAAAAACCATGGGCAAATCTTCCACTATAATCAAATAATTAGTTATACACAACTCCGAATTTGGGGATACACTCTTCTTCAAGGTGCATATAGCACTTGGATAATAATTTGCCCAAATTACACTCACCCCA
This sequence comes from Papaver somniferum, assembly GCF_003573695.1. Taxonomy (NCBI): domain Eukaryota; kingdom Viridiplantae; phylum Streptophyta; class Magnoliopsida; order Ranunculales; family Papaveraceae; genus Papaver; species Papaver somniferum. The sequence continues at coordinate 82,804,785 of NC_039360.1, forward strand.
AAAGATGGATCAACAATTCATTCACCTAATAATAGAAACACTAGATGAGATTGAAAAAGATAAGAACAATAGTAAGTGAATGAGATACTTACTACTAAGATTTGATCAAACCCTAGGTTTTTCCCCCTTCTGAAGAGACGTGGAAATTGATCAATCAATCTTCACCACACTAACCAATAGATCCTTAGCTAAGAACCCTTTCTTCTTCTTCAAAGATCAATTTCAAGATCTCACCAAAAATGAACTCTAATGGTGGCTACACTTTTTCACCTACTCACTCTCTCTCTCTACCGCCTCTTTTCTTTTCTTCACGAACAGAAGATTGAGAAACAAATCTTGTTTCTCATTTTGTTAACCAAACAAAGCATCTGCTATGTTCCTCCCTCAAATGGTTAAGGTGATACCTGGACTTGTTGGACCATAATTTGTGACAGGCCGAACACTCCTTCCCTGCGGCTCGGTTTGGTAATGCTTTTATTTTTTCAAAAAGCACTTTCAAAACCTATATATGTCTGTTTATGGGTAAAAACTGTTTTTTCTGGTTTTGGTAAATTTGGGTGTGTGGATGAGAAACAAATCTAAATCTAAAACAAATGCACTGCACGGGAGTACTTTAGATTCGAGATATCAATCTGTACAATCCTGGCCTAAACCAAGAAATGGCTGTTCCAGTCTTGCTTCGGTCACAAAGTGAAGGAGAAAGGTTGGTCTTAGGGAGGGAATCGAAGAAGGTGTTGAGACCAGAATGGTTAATTCTGAAGGTGTGGCTATTTTATGACTTGTATCGGAATTTGGAACTGGCTTGCGGAATGAAAGCTATCAGTTCTTTGGTATTTTTATGGATACTGTGTTGTTGTTCTGACCAAAACTTGTTGTTTGGTTGAAAATAGGTAAAACCAATTTATACAAGTCATATTGAACGCACCCTGATCTCGTAGAAAGTGGGAATGATTGAGTGATGGAGAAGTGGGGTTATGTGTAAATGCCAGAGACCACGTTCCCACTATGAAGGAAATTGTTTAGTTTACACCCACTACTTCTTGCCGCCACTAACTGCCCTACTTTCTGACACTTTCTTATAATGGGTGTGTTGCACGCCGCACGCTGTAAACCGCCAGACCATAACCCTGATGAGCATCCCCCAGTTTGTGACATATTTGATGTCTCGAGCATTTTCGTGGAAAATGTGTAGCAGATTGTTGAACGAGTCTTGTATGCAAGACTTAGCTATTCTGATTGTATGCCAACTAAGTAGCAGGTAGCCATGTGTGGCAAGTCAAAGCCAAGATACTTGCCGCAAGAAAATAACATGTGATGTTATTAGGCTTGTCTTGACTGGTCGCCTAAAACTTGCCACAGGCCTGTCAATAATGTGGCGAATTTGGACGACTGAGATTGTGACCTGCGAGAAAGGGTGGTCTTTGATTATGGACACATTCCATTGTCATCTGGTAATAGAAAAGTGGCGTCATTGGCATATGCCGATGTATGATGGCATATTTAACGCATGTCAGTGGCATAGTGGCGCCTGGCGTAGCCACATTAGCTACTTTGGCATATTGGTGTTAGACCCAAATGTGGCTCCAGCAACATTGGCCCATGTTGCAATATCAAACTTAGGGCCTTATAAGAATTACTTGGCTTGGTTGGCGTGGCAACCTTAGATAAATTAGGGTTTGGCATATCGAGACCCTAATTAGCGCGTGTGGCATGGACGCGGTACGGTGGCGTTTTCATGCAATCGGTGCCATGGCCAAATTAAAGGAATTATGGCGGTCCATAATATGGGAATAACCACAGGTGCAAGGATGGCCACGAGTGATTATAGTATGGCGCCATTTTTAGTGTTTGTCGGGTCCCACATGGCTCGTGGCATGTTGTGGGGCCAAAGTGGCGTAATTTGGGCCACAACTGGAAAGTAGGGTTTCGACTAATGCCACTAAAGAAAAACCGTGTTTCTGATCAGAATACCCTAATTGGAATTCATTATGGCATTGTCCACGAATATGAGGTAGGTTAGCACGTAGGCGCACTATTTATGACATGTTGACACGTTCGGCATGATACTGCGGCAAAGTGGCACGTTTGGAATGCCAATTAACGTATTGGCGCGGCATGGCATGTTTGGCATGCCACTGGCACGTCGGAGCGGAATGGCACGTTTGGCATGACATTAGCATATTGACGCGACTTTTGGAAAGCCAATTGGCTTTGTAGCCATCTGGCACCATTTGCCTTTTTTAACACTGTGGCAGGTTTGGAGCGACCTGATTGGTCAATAGAAAAGAGGGGACGACCAAGCATGGGCGTGGCCACACTTCCACTGCACGTGGTGGATTTAAAGCGACCTGATTGGTCGATGGGAAATAGAGCCGGCACGTATGGGCCCATCCACAACTCATGTGCGTGTGGCGGGTTTAAGGTGACCTGATTGGTCGACAGGAAACAGAGGCCGGTCGGGCAACATAAGGTGTGGCCACTTGAAAATGACGCCGGCTGGCCTATGGCCACACCTCCCTTTGTTGCTGCTCTTATTTTGCGGCTCCTTTTATTCCTTGTTTTCTGATTTTGGGTAGGATTTTGCACCTACTAATCCACGGCGGATTAATTGCCTAGTTCTCCTAGGCTTAATTTTGACCGGCGAGGTTTAATATAATGCGCAGGGCGCAAAACCCTAAGTTTTGCAAATTAGTCAGGGTAATATCTGAATCTTGTGAATTATCACAAAATTGATTGAATTCTATGTGACACATAGTTCTTTAAGTTTATTGCCAGAGAGCAGTATCTTTTCGGTTGAGTACTTTTATGCAAGGACCTTACCTTGATACTTGGAAATTCGTGATACTCTGCTGCGAGTGAACACAAATTTTCATGCCATATAAATATTAAAGGTGTGAGTGGGGAAAAACGATTTGCTGGTTATTACGGAATTGAAGAGTCGACCGTGTGGAGACTCCTTGAACCGAGCGAAATGTTGAACCTCACAAAGATGCACTGCAAGAAGGGAGTGCTTTAAGTTCGAGAGATCAATCTGTAAGACCCCGGCCTAAACCAAGAACAATGGCCATTCCAGAGTCAATTCGGTCACAAGAGAGGATGGGTTGATCTGTAGGAGGGAAGCTGAGAAATGCGTGAGATCAATGGTGATCTGAGATTGTAGGTGTGTTGTGAATTCAGCGTGAAAATGCTCTGAATGATTGAATTTTGCTCAATTGAGAGTAATTTCTGTGAGTTCGTGTAGACGAAAGATTATCTGTATGAACTTTGATGAGAAATTGCTCGTTTTGGCGAATGTTGTTCGATTGTTCGAAAAACCCCCTTTTTTCAATCAAGATTCAGAGACATTTTATAATGCCGGAGTTGAAAACACCATGATCCCATGAAGTGTGACAGTTGCTGGAATCAGAGAATGGGAAATGGGGAAATCGTGTTAAAACCAATTACTCATCGTGCGGAGACTTGGTTAACTTTCCACCCACTACTTTGCTGACTCTTCCAACTGATGACACGACTTGCTCACATTCTCGTCGTGGGTGAACACACGTGCCGTAGACCGCCAGACCAAAACCCTAGTTAATATCCCCCCATGTGACACGATTGAAATCTCGTGATTGTGGAGTCAGTTGCTGACTTTATGGGACGATGAGTCCATGCAGCGCTGAGTTGAACATGATTAGCAAATGTTTCGAAACACATGAATTTAATGTGTCTGCTGAGACGAGGTATCATTATAACCTAAGGCGAGCAAAACTGTGTTGCTAAATTGTTGAATATTGGTAGTTGAACCAATATTCTTTGATTTGAGCAAATATTGCTAGTCTGAGCGAATATTGCTATAATTGAATAAATATTGCCGGTTCGAGCGAATATTGCTAGTTCGAGCAAATATTGTTCTTTTGATGAATTGTTGGTAGCTGGACCAAATAAAATATTAATTTAAGTTACTGACTGCTGGGTCGAGCAAAATAAATATGAATATCAATCATAGAATCAACATAAAATTATCAGAGTGTTCGAATCTGCAAAGAATCACGATTCTGCAGAGCTCTGGATTCAAAACCCTAATTTTACCGAAATGATGATTTATTGCAAACCAAAACGGGACCGGCTACATGGGATGACGGGTTAACCATATAACGCCCAGATGCTCGAATGAGCAAAAAATACCAAAGTCTCTTGAGGACCAGTTGGTGAAAGAATGATTAAACGTTGGTTTAATGAAATCAGGGAGTTTTCATGAAATCAAGAAACCAAACACCAAATAATATTAAAATAATGGGCGTGCGGGACCGATTAGGGCATGGCCGGCCGGCTAGAGCCCGGTTCCACAAGTTTTCCTTTTTTTTTTTTAAATATTTTCCATGATTTTAGAGAAAATACATGAAATTAGGTAATTTTAGGGAAAATTCATAAAATCAAGGAATTTTCATAATTTGAGAAGGAATAATAAAATAATGGGACATGAGGTGTAGGACCGGCCACGGCCAAGGCATGACCGGATGGCCGGCGGTCCCGCGACACCTTTCCCTAATTTTATTATTTTTTGATAAAATCATGTGATTTAGATAAAATACATGAAATTAGATAATTTTCATGATTTTAGGGAAAATTCATAAAATCAAGGAATTTTCATAATTTGAGAGAAATAATAAAATAATGGAGACGTGAGGCGTGGGACAGGCCACGGCCAAGACATGGCCGGCTGGTGCTCGGTCCCGCGACACCTTTCCCTAATTTTATTATTTTTTGATAAAATCATGTGATTTAGATAATTTCTTTGAAATAAAGAAAATTTGCTCGAACGAGAGGATTTTCATGAGATCGTGAAAATAGTAAAAATATGGTAAAATATAAAATTGGGCGCGGGACTAGTCACAGCATGACTGGCCGGCTGGTGAGCCTAGTCCCCCGACGCTTTTGTTTAATATTTTATTATTATTATTTTCCCTTCCTATTTTGCATAGGTTCCTCGTTCGTTCGTATTTTTAAAATGCTCGTTCGTGTATTCAAAATGCTGGTCTGTATATTATCTGCTAATTACACTTGCACCATTTTGTCAGGGCTTATTCGATGCCCGGATGCCTGTTTCGTTGAATATTTATTACTAACATGTGGAATTCTGCTGGGAAGAACCACAGATTGATGTAACCAAATATAACGAGGAATCGTAGAATATTGCTGAATATTCAGGTGATTAATTGACGACTCGTAGAATATTGTTGGATATTCATACGATGGCTCGTAGAATATTGCTGGATATTCAGACGATTTAAGATAATTAATTGATGGCTCTGTACTAGAAGGGCTTCCTGTCTAGGAGCATTAATTATCTGAGGGTTGAGCAATATGAACTTGCTGGAGTGTCATATTCCTCTTGCATAGTCGGGGAAAATCTGGTTACCTCCCGAAGACGTTGTCGCTCTATACTAGCAGACATGCTGTCTAGGAGCCGCCCAATCTTTCGATTCTATACAGTATGAGATGTGTCGTGGCCTCAATGCACATCTTCATCTTCTCCGAGAGACTTTCTCCATAAGAGGTGGCATGAGCTTTCATGCATAGAGACATGAGTCTCGATACTCATATGATTGCCGGATCTGTAGTAATTACTGAAATTACTCAGTATTCATGAGATGTGCCGTGGCCTCAGCTGAGAGACTACACATCTACACGTACTCTAAGAGACATCCTTCTCAGTCAGAGATTTATGACATGAGATTTCATGCTTTAATGAGAGACATGAGTCTCAATACTCATCCGGTTGCCGAATCTGGAGTATACTTTTACAATTCTACCCTTTGTCGAAAATCCACCATCTACATTAAGTCCCCTGCTTAGTGAGGAACAATCATGTTCCTCAGTCAGCATTTAATGGTGATTTTTCAGGTATAAATAAAAATAAGTAACTGAACTTAGTCATAAGATAAGATATTACCGGATTTCGACTGAATGAGCAAACCATGGTTTGAGCGGAAACCTCTGTGGCATAATAGAGCGTCATCCAGTGAACATAAAACCGTGTAGAACCGCTGTTTCGATGGTAGAACCTTGGTTGGTTTAGGATTCACGGGTTGGGACCAAAAGGGAAATCCTTATGGAATTAGGTTTTGGAAATAAAATTAGGTATAAAAGGGATTAATTCTCTTTTTTTTTTTTATTCTCCTTCCCACGACCACCATCCTCTTCATCACCTTCACGTCCGAGCTTGACAGGAGCAGGAAGGATCTTCGCCGGAGCGTTACTGTCCGTCCGTCCGGAGCTAGCACCGTCCGTCCGGCGCCGACCAGGTGAGTCCAATTTTTTTTTTAGATGTTTGTTGATTCCATGAGTGTTTCATGCTTTCACCATATCAAAATTCTATACATGTGTACATGTTGATGTGGGTTTTGTAGAAAACTCTTGTTTTATCAAACGTATGTTCGTTCGATCGTTAGTTTTGAAAACTAATAAAAATCCCTGATTTATGAGAGATTTTTTTTATATATGTGAACTTTGGTCCAGTGATAAAATTTAGTGTATGAGCTTTCTTGTGAACCAAGATTTTACCTTAATAGATGTGAGCTTTCATAAAACCGAAATAAACTCCGTTTTAAAGGATAATGTTTATTCGAGGAAAATGTACATATATATTTTTATGTATGTAAACTTATGTCCAGTGATAAAACTTTATTTATGAGCTTTCATGAGAGTTAGTATTTTATCACAATAGGTGTGAGCTTTCACAAAACTAGCATAAACCTTCGTTTTTAATAAAACACTAATACAAAGGAAAATAAATTTTTTTTTTACATGTAGCCGTGACATATTTTATGTGAAACATGATGACGTATTTTATTCACATGGATTTGTTCTTATTAGATAAATTCTGAAAATTTATATGAACAAATTGCATTAATTATTGTTTTGTAAAATCAAGACATGGGTTTTGAGTAACCTTCAAACTATACAACTTATTTGTGATGAAGTCATGTCTTATTGTAAATATCATAGTTCAGTTGTGTGAATGTTCACAGTATGAAAATTATGTGTATGATTTTATGAGAAAATCATTTTTTATGCACTAATGAAGCGTTGTTCGTTATTGCAGATTTCAAGGAACGAATTGATTTCGTGTGTTAACTCTTGTATTGCAACCACTATTGTTAGTGAAATTCAAAGAGGTAAGATTCAAGAATTACCATTTTGTAGATGAATTTATCTGCATGTCGATAACTCCATGCTCCTTATTTCAAAAAATGCCGGCTTCCAGCAGTCGTAGTTATTCCTCCGGTTCTGACGAAGATCCCAAAGCTCCCATAGCTAAGTCGAGAGCCCAGGTAATTCGCGATGAGGGCGCAAAGCCTAGCGTACCCTTGAATGAGCGGAGACTTACTTTCGCCGAACTCATGAAAAGAAAATCCGAAGACGATGAGAAAGATGCTCGTCAGCGTACAAAGGATCGAATCCGGCGCAAAATACAGAGAGCTGAGGAAAAACGCCAATTCTTGGACGGGGTACCCTTTGATTCTGATGCTGATGCTTCCGAAGAAGAAACCGCCTGGGGTTTGCCTGATCAGTGTGCCAGAGGATTCGAAAGTCCCATGAACATTGCAGCTGAAGCGGAAGAAGATTCAGATTCAGATGATGATTTTTATGCTCATCCAGACGTCACCAATAGTCATGACAGTGATTCCGAAGAAGAGGATTCCGAGAAGGATAGTGATGAAAACTCTGAGAAAGACAGTGATGACGAATCTGACAACTCAGATGGATCTGACGAGTAGCTTTACTTTCGATCTCTTTTTTTCTTTTTAGTATTTGAATACTCTCAATCTTCGTAGTAGATGTCTTCATTCGAACAACTTTATTGAAGTATTTAGGTCTTCCTTTTGAACGAGAGATTTTATTAATGCAAGTTCTTCTTGATTGAATTAAGCAAACCGAGCCACTCTTCATGCCGAACTCATTGTAATCTCCCTTAACCCTTGTGGTTCTTCATCTTATGAAAATATCCAAACATAAGTGTATAGTACATGGGGCCGTGTGACTTGCCGATCACAATTAACCTTGGTCAGTCCCCAGTGCACTATTTTACTTCCGCATCTCCAGTTTGACCTTGTTCAAGACTTAGGGTTTCAGTAAAACTCGTAACTGAATCGGAGATAAGTGCCTGCCGTATCTTGTATATATCTTTGTAGATTTAGGGTTTATCACTTGCGCCAATATTTCCTCCATTCCTAAGTTAGTTTCATCACAGAAGAAATTTCGATCATCATACCTCTCATATCATGTCTGCTGATAATACTTCTTCTCAAAACGGACTTCAGTCGAAACATGGAGTAGAAGCGCCCATCTTGGTAAGTTGCACATCTTTTCCATCTCGTTCAGTTGAGGTTACTGATCGTAGAAGATGATTTGTTGCAGGATAACCAGAAGAATCTTTCTTCTCACAATTCAAGGCCCAAGCGGACTGCTAGAACTCCTGCCCGGTATAGGTCGGCTCCTGCTGAGACTGGATCATCTGTAAGCAATCTTATAATCCTTGAAATTTTACCATGTCTAATTCAGGCGAAATTAAACACTTCCCCGTTCATCACAGGCGGATGTTCGTGTCGTTGTTGATGCTAGAAGGAGAAGGAGTGGAAAGTCCGTGACTGTGGTCGAGGTTGAAGACAGTGGCAATCGAGCATGTGAAGATTCTGCAGAATCCGTGGAGACAGAAGACAGTGTTCACGCCTGTGAATACCCGACAGCTGGACTCTCGTTTGAAGCTCCATTGGTTAACACTTTCCCAGACAATGAGATGGTTGGTGGATTTGTCATTCCCAAGTGCCATGCACCTCTGTATACCAAGATCTGGAAAAAGTATGGGCATATTGCTACTACGGAAGTGTGGAAAGGTTTTACCCACTCTCTTGACTACAGTTGCAGGGCTGCTACCGATCATTGAAGAAATGAACCAAATGCACCTGCGAGACGTCAAGAATCAGGAACTGCACAAGTGGGATGAGATGATTTCCAATTGTGAGATATTGCGATTCAATGTGAGCTGGCTTCGCCGTCGTCTTGAGATAATTAAGATCCATAAGGCGGCGGAGGCTGCTGATGCGATTTCCATGACCACTGCTTTACTGGAGGAGGAAAAGATACTGGCTTTGGAGTCAGCGAGGGTTGAGAAGGTTGAGGATTTGAAGGCAAACTAGGATCTTCCAGAAGAAACTCGACAGGGTTTCCTATAGGGATTATCCATTGCTGGATGGTTTGCTCTGAGTGAATATTCAGGAGAGTTGTAATGTAGGTTTCTGACAAGGTAGAATAATCTGATAGCATGAGGAGTTTTTGTTCAATTGATGAATATTTGATGAACGAATGAGCATCTTGCATGCTCTTTGAAGGAAATAAATTACATTTGAGATGTATTTGAAATAAAGGTTAATTATCTGTTGTTGATCAAGCGTAATAGGCTTTGAGCCATTTGTCGTTGATAATATTTCCTTCCTTTCCTCCACTGAGTGCTAAAATTTTGTAGTATCCACTAGACACCGCTTTGATGATAACATACGGCCCTTCCCATTTCGGAGAGAATTTGGGAGCAGACATGTCTTGTTGAATGTGCTTTGCTGTCTTTAATACCAAATCTCCTACTTGAAAAGTTCGGGGTTTTACCATTTTGTTGTAAGCCCTGGATACCCTCTGTTTATAAGCCTCCACGTACTTTTCTACTTTAGCTCTCCTTGATTCAAGCATGTCTAGTTCAACAACTCTTGACTTGGACACTTCAGCTTCATCCCATTGTATTCCGCTAGCCGCTGCAATCCTTGCTGAAGGAATTTTTATCTCGGCTGGGAGTATAGCATCAGCCCCATAGACGAGCGAATACGGTGACGTCCCAATTGAGCTCCTTGGTGCAGTTCTGTAAGCCCACAAAGCCATGGGAAGTTGCTCATGCCACGATCGTGGATTGTCATGAATTGTTCGACTGATAATCCGGATCAAAGTTTTGTTGGTACTCTCCGCTTGGCCGTTTCCTTGGGGGTAGTATGGTGTGGAGAAGATGTTTAATCCCGTACTCCTTGAGTAATTTCTCGACATCTTGATTGGCGAAAGGAGTCCCATTATCTGTGATGATATGTTTAGGGACGCCGAATCTACATATAATATGCTCCTTGATGAAGGCTGCAATAGTTACCCCTGTGGTACCTCTGAGCGGGATTGCTTCGACCCACTTAGTGAAATACTCAGTAGCTGTGATGATGTATTCATGCTGCTTTGAGGATGCTGGATTGATCTTCCCGATGATATCAAGTCCCCAGCTATAGAAAGGCCATGGACTATTCACAGAGTGTAATGGAAGACAAGGGTATGAATGAGATTACCGTGAATCTGGCATTTATGGCACTTCTGAACGTATGCGGCTGCATCATCTTCCATAGTCGGCCAGTAGTATTTCTCGTGGATTTGGAGAACAACTTCTTTTTCCCCTGATGTTCTCCTTCATGAGTTTCTTTCAGGACTGTCAGGATTTCATCTTCGGCTAGGCATCTCAACAAGTCTCCTCCAAAGCTTTTGCGGTATAAGATTCCGTCAAGAAAAACAAATCTCTTAGCTCTCTGTATGAGTTTGATTGCATCTTTATTTTTTGGTGGCGATTTGTTGTCTCAAAGATATTCGATGTAAGGCTGCCTCCAGTCCGTGGTATAAAGGAGTGTTAGCACCTCCAAATGACGAGGAGGTGTCTGACAATTAGGACAAGCTCCCTGCAAAGTCCTCGACAGTGCTTCCATAGAAGGCCAATAGAACCCGAGTCTCTGGAGTCTTCTATAAAGTGTTATCACCAGCGTCTGTCCGCACACTTCTTGATGCACACTTTCGAGTTTTTATTTCGCTTCTTCATCACCCAGGCATCATGATAGAGAGGCATTCGGGTTACGATGGTATAAGGATCCATGAAGCAAGAAGAAGTTCTTCAGTTCTTTAAGGTTGATCGTCCCTTCTGTAATGGAGCTGCTCAGTTCATGAATGATAGGTGCTCTCCAGTCATTTGCTTGAGCTTCTTCAGTTTGATTAAGCCACGTGGATGACACAACTCGTCCTTGCACTATGATGGATTTCTCTGATCCTTCGAATTGCAACTTAGAGGCAAGAGTTGCTAAGCAATCAGCATGCCTATTGTTGGTTCGGCCAGTATGGGTGATGGTCGCGTCGGCGAAATGAGTCAGGAGTCGTTGTGCTTCAACCCTGAATGGAGAAAGTGTTATCTCTTTGAGAGAGTACACCCCCATTCATTTGATTGACTAGTAGTTTTGAATCTCCTCTGATCTCCAGATGCATTGCTCCTGCTTGTTTAGCTAAGGATAATCCTAGCAAGAAGGCCTCATACTCTGTTGAATTATTTGTACAGTGGAAATCCAGCTTGAATGAGTGTGAGAATACCTCTCCTGATGGCGAGACCAAGACTATGCCCGCTCCTCCAGTACCATTACTAGGAGTGACGGATCCATCAAAGTACAACAACCATGTTTCTTCTTTAACGACTGAGATTCCTGGAAGTACTCCTGGTACATCATCTGGTAATGTCGCAGAATCGTCTCCTGGGAACGCTGCTAGTAAATATGATACTGCTTGACCTTTGATTGCTTTGGGGGAAACACATACTATGTCGAATTCCGACATCTGAAGCAGCCACTTTCCAGGTCTTCCTATCAGAGCGGGCTTTGAGAGTAAAAACTTTATGGGATCAGCTTTGGATACAAGCAAAAATCTGTTGGATAGTAAATAATGCCTGAATCTTTGCATTGCATGAGCTAACGCCAGACATGCTCTTTCAGCTTTCGGGTATCTGAGTTGAGCATCCTTCATGGTTCGGCTGAAATAGTAAATTGGATGCTCGACGCCTTCTTCGTCTTCTTGAGCCAGTAGTGCTCCAATAACAACATCACTGGAGGCTGTGTATAATATCAACGGTCGACCCTGCACTGGAGACCTCATGACTGCAGGTGATAAAAGTATTTGTTGTATTTTTTGAAATTCTTCCTGCTGAACATCCGTCCACGTGAAACTCGCACCCTTCTTCAGCAGAGGGGTGAACGAAGCAATAAGCTGAGCCAATCCTGGTATGAAGCTTCTGATGTAATTCACCTTACCCATGAAGCTCTGCAGTTCCTTCACAGTGCGTGGAGGAGGCATGGTGGAGATGTATTTCGCTTTGTCCGAATCGACTTTGATCCCTTCGGCAGTGACCAAGAATCCCAGAAACTTTCCAGAAGAAACTCCAAAAGCGCATTTTAGAGGATTCATCTTCAACTTGTATTATCTGCATCTTTCAAAGACTTGTCTTGAACTTCTAGATGGGATTTTCGAGCTTTCGATTTCACCACGACATCGTCAACATAATCTTCTACTTGCTTGTGCATCATATCATGAAATATTGCTGTCTTGGCTCGTTGGTAGGTGGCGCCAGCATTCTTCAACCCAAAGGGCATCACAGTATAATGAAAATTCCCAATGGGAGTGCGAAACGCGGTCTTGGCGGCATCATGTTCGAACATTTTGATTTGTTTCTACCCACTGTAACCATCCATGAATGAGAACATACCGTGGCCGCTGGTCGCATCAACGAGCATATCAATGTTGGGTAAAGGAAAGTCATCCTTCGTGCAGCATTTATTTAGGTTTCTGAAATCTACACAGCATCTGATTTGGCCATTTTTCTTCTTAACTGGGACGACGTTAGCCAGCCAGGTTGGATGCTGAATAGGCTTGAAAAATTCTGCTACCAGCAATTTTTGAATTTCGGCCTTGATTTGCTCCTCGACTTCATGCCTGAACTGCCTGGGTGGTTGTTTGACAGCCTTGGAGCCGGGAATGATATGTACACGGTGAGTGACTAGTTTGTCATCCAGGCCAGGAATTTCTTCATACGTCCAAGAAAATATATCCTGATACTCCTTCAGTAGCTCTACCAGACCTGCACGCTCTTTCAGTGATAGCGTAGAACTGACCAAGATCGGTCTTGGATCTTCCTCTGTGCCGATGTTAACCGTCTCAAGATCATCAGTGGTAGAATTCGTGCCATCTTGCAACTGTTGTGGAGATTCCTGAACTTCATCCTCGGGTAGTTGTTCATTCTGACACGATTCACCAGTACGGGGAGACTCTTGGGAAATCTCCCCTATTAATTGCTAATATTTGCGTCGCCGGTAAATGACCCTTCTTTCTGCGTCATGAGTGGTCATAAAATTGATTCTCGAGATCGTAGTTTCATCTTTTCGGCGTTTGGACGATGTAGCAAGCGATTCGACTGGTTCCGCTTCCGAAGATGGTGATGATGCGGATGCCTCAATAGCCTTCCAACTTGGAAGTGGAGTAGTATAGATTTTCTTAGGAGGTTCAGGGGCGCTCTGGGATTCGATGAATTTAGCATCGTAAGACAGAGCATAAGGAAATGATGAAGCAGCTATGCGGACGATCTTGTTATTGAGTAAGGCCTTCATGCATTGATGGTAGGTTGATGAAACCACCTTGTTGTCATGGAGCCAAGGTCGCCCAAGTATCAGGTGGTAGTCAGGCTCTTGCTCGATCACGTGGAGTTTCACCTTTGATTGAATTGGTCCTACCCTCAAATCTATGTACGCGTATCCATATATGTGGCTTTGGCTTCCTTCAAATCCTGTCATTAGGATGGGATGGCGAATGATTTTACCTCGTGGGAATCTTGCCATTCTAAGAGTCTTCATAGTGACAATATTGCTGGAAGCACCGGTGTCGACAAGAGCCCTTCTAAATTCGGTGCCTTTGATGAAGCCAGTCACATACAACGCGCGATTATGCCCTTCGTCTGCGATGCGATCTTCCTCTCCAAAAGTGATGTTGTCGATTGAATGTTCAGATACCAGGGATACTTCTTCAACTGCTGGGGTTGGTAAAGTTATTTGTACGTCGGATGATATCTGGTTGAGTGTGGCAAACGTGTCCGTACGCTGTTCCCCTGAAAAAGTGTAAAAGTTCACACAAATTTTCAATCAATTGTGCAACCTCTTGATCCACCGGCTTTTCATAAGTAGTGAAACTGTTGATTTGAGGGTCAGGCGTTGAACCATTCCCCAGTGTTGGGACTTCCGAAGCAGAGACGCCGCCCAACTCAGATGTCAGCTTGATGAGAAAATCGAGTATGTGATATATCGTGTTCTTCATCATATCCATGTTCCTGGTGTGGACTTCCAGAATTTGAGATAGCTCTGCCAGAGTCGGGGTTCCTCTGCCTTCCGCGTCGTTAGGTGTAACATGAGGAATCCTGCCATTTGAAAGATTATGGATTGGGTCTGGATCAGTTGAATTAGTCCTAAGACCAACCATCTTGTGAAAATGAGATTGCAACCGAGAGATTAATCTCCCACTGTGGTCGCCAATCTGTGAGTGGGGAAAAACAATTTGCTGGTTTTTACGTAATTGAAGAGTCGACCGTGTGGAGACTCCTTGAACCGAGCGAAATGTTGAACCTCACACAGATGCACTGCAATAAGGGAGTGCTTTAAGTTCGAGAGATCAATCTGTAATACCCCGGCCTAAACTAAGAACAATAGTTGTTCCAGAGTCAATTCGGTCACAAGAGAGGATGGGTTGATCTGTAGGAGGGAAGCTGAGAAATGCGTGAGATCAATGGTGATCTGAGATTGTAGGTGTGTTGTGAATTCAGCGTGAAAATGCTCTGAATGATTGAATTTTGCTCAATTGAGAGTAATTTCTGTGAGTTCGTGTAGACAAAAGATTGACTGTATGAACTTTGATGAGAAATTGCTCGTTTTGGCGAATTTTGTTCGATTGTTCGAAAACCCCCCTTTTTTCAATTAGGATTCAGAGACATTTTATAATACCGGAGTTGAAAACACCATGATCCCATGAAGTGTGACAGTTGCTGGAATCAGAGAATGGGAAATGGGGAAATCGTGTTAAAACCAATTACTCATCGTGCGGAGACTTGGTTAACTTTCCACCCACTACTTTGCTGACTCTTCCAACTGATTGAACGACTTGCTCACATTCTCGTCGTGGGTGAACACACGAGCCGTAGACCGCCAGACCAAAACCATAGTTAATATCCCCCCATGTGACACGATTGAAATCTCGTGATTGTGGAGTCAGTTGCTGACTTTATGGGACGATGAGTCCATGTAGCGCTGAGTTGAACATGATTAGAAAATGTTTCGAAACTCATGAATTTAATGTGTCTGCTGAGACGAGGTATCATTATAACCTAAGACGAGCAAAACTGTGTTGCTAAATTGTTGAATATTGGTAGTTGAACCAATATTCTATGATTTGAGCAAATATTGCTAGTCTGAGCGAATATTGCTATAATTGAATAAATATTGCCGGTTCGAGCGAATATTGCTAGTTCGAGCAAATATTGTTCTTTTGATGAATTGTTGGTAGCTGGACCAAATAAAATATTAATTTAAGTTACTGACTGCTGGGTCGAGCAAAATAAATATGAATATCAATCATGGAATCAACATAAAATTATCAGAGTATTTGAATCTGCACAGAATCACGTTTCTGCAGAGCTCTGGATTCAAAACCCTAATTTTACCGAAATGATGATTTATTGAAAATCAACACGGGACCGGATACATGGGATGACGGGTTCACCATATAACGCCCAGATGCTCGAATGAGCAAAAAATACCAAAGTCTCTTGAGTACCAGTTGGTGAAAGAATGATTAAATGTTGGTTTAATCATTTACTGAAATAATGCTCGTGTGAGCAACAAATCATAAAACCTGATGTAGAAAATATGAGGGGCCGACCAAGAGGTCATTAGACCATACCTTGATGGTCGTGGGACCAGTAGATGGTCGTTTGAGCGAAGTTCCAATTGTTTGGAAAGAGTTCGAACCTAATATGAGCAACTGAGCAAATTAGGTTAAAATCATTAAAACATGCGGAACCAGCTGTTTGCAAGCCTCAGGGTCACCCTTGGTCGGTCAAGGGGATGTGCCCATGTCACCATAGTGTCCGTGCTTCAGTCCTGAGAATTTTGATATTTTCTGATGCATGTTTGAGCAACATGAAAAATCCATGGTTTTGCTGAAACCGGCAAAAATACATGAGATGATGAAAATAATAAATAAACAAGGAATCACAAGGTGTGGAACCGGCCATGACTAGGGAATGGCCGGCCGATTGACACGCGGTCCCACATGCTTTTCCCAGTTTTATATGATTTTATGTATTTTTCTCTGATTTAAGGGAAATTCCATGAAACTGGAGAGTTTGGCGAAATTAGGGAACTTCCATGAGATGAGAGACATAAATTAAAATATAAAATAGGGAATGGGAGTGTGGGACCGGCAATGGCCGTGGCATGGCCTGCCGACCGATGCGCGCGGTCCACAAGGCACTCTTCCCAATTTTATGTAATTTTGATGATTTTAGATAATTTTTCATAAAATCAAAGGGATTTGTTGAAAACCAAGATATTTTGTTGAAATCAGGGAGTTTTCATGAAATCAGGAAACCAAACACCAAATAATAATAAAATAATGGGCATGTGGGACCGATTAGGGCATGGCCAGCCGGCTAGAGCCCGACCCCACAAGTTTCCCTATTTTTTTTTAATATTTTCCATGATTTTAGAGAAAATACATGAAATTAGGTAATTTTAGGGAAAATTCATAAAATCAAGGAATTTTCATAATTTGAGAAGGAATAATAAAATAATGGGACGTGAGGTGTGGGACCGGCCACGGCCAAGGCATGACCGGCCGCCCGGCGGTCCCGCGACATCTTTCCCTAATTTTATTATTTTTTGATAAAATCATGTGATTTAGATAAAAATACATGAAATTAGGTAATTTTCATGATTTTAGGGAAAATTCATAAAATCAAGGAATTTTCATAATTTGAGAGAAATAATAAAATAATGGAGACGTGAGGTGTGGGACCGGCCACGGCCAAGACATGGCCGGCTGGTGCTCGGTCCCGCGACACCTTTCCCTAATTTTATTATTTTTTGATAAAATCATGTGATTTAGATAATTTCTTTGAAATAAAGAAAATTTGCTCGAACGAGAGGATTTTCATGAGATCGTGAAAATAGTAAAAATATGGTAAAATATAAAATTGGGCGCGGGACTAGTCACGGCATGACTGGCCGGCTGGTGAGCCTAATCCCCTGGCACTTTTGTTTAATATTTTATTATTATTTTTTCCCTTCCTATTTTGCATAGGTTCCTCGTTCGTTCGTATTTTTAAAATGCTCGTTCGTGCATTCAAAATGCTGGTCTGTGTATTATCTGTTAATTACACTTGCACCATATTGTCAGGGCTTATTCGATGCCCAGATGCCTGTTTCGTTGAATATTTATTACTAACCTGTGGAATTCTGCTGGGAAGAACCACAGATTAAAGTAACGAAATATAACGAGGAATCGTAGAATATTGCTGAATATTCAGGCGATCAATTGACGACTCGTAGAATATTGCTGGATATTCAGACGATGGCTCGTAGAATATTGCTGGATATTCAGAAGATTTAAGATATTTAATTGCTGGCTCTGTACTAGAAGGGATTCCTGTCTGGGAGCATTAATTATCTGAGGGTTGAGCAATATGAACTTGCTGGAGTGTCATATTCCTCTTGCATTGTCAGGGAAAATCTGGTTACATCCCGAAGACGTTGTCGCTCTATACTAGTAGACATGCTGTCTAGGAGCCGCCCAATCTTTCGATTCTATACAGTATGAGATGTGTCGTGGCCTCAGCTGAGAGACTGCACATCTTCATCTTCTCTGAGAGACTTTCTCCATCAGAGGTGGCATGAGATTTCATGCACAGAGACGTGAGTCTCGATACTCATCCGATTGCCGGATCCAGAGTAATTACTGAAATTGCTCAGTATTCATAAGATGTGTCGTGGCCTCAGCTGAGAGACTACACATCTACACGTACTCTGAGAGACAACTTTCTCAGTCAGAGATTTATGACATGAGCTTTCATGCTTTAATGAGAGACATGAGTCTCAATACTCATCCGGTTGCCGAATCTGGAGTATAGTTTTACAATTCTACCCTTTGTCGAAAATCTACCATATAAGAAGGGTTCATCCGGGGAACATAGCACAAAAAACATTCAAAGAAATTGAAAAAGCGGGGGTCTAGCAACACCACCCAATATTTCGCTTAGCAATCTGTATGGACTAACTCCGAAATACTTTGCTAGAGAATCAACTAGATAGTCAGACTCAATCTAGATAAAAGTATCCCAATGAGTTAATATCTCTCTCTTGATTTGATTTTTACTCAAGCTAAAAACAATAGCGATCCTTTATCAAATACAAGGAATACTTGGACGGTACCAAAGACCAATGTTCAAGGATCAATCAATATCAATCCACAACCAAAGGTTGGATTTCCAATTGATAATCACGAACGCACAACCTGTATTATTTCAATTATATAAAATATAATGCGGAAAAGAAATAACACAGATACCAGAAATTTTGTTAACGAGGAAACCGCAAATGCAAAAAAACCCGGAACCTAGTCCAGATTGAATACACACTCAAGGTACAGTTGTACTCCTACGGCTCTGATCCCAGCAGGAGACTGCACACTTGATTCCCTTAGCTGATCTCACCCACAACCAAGAGTTGCTGCAACCCAAAATCACAGACTTGATAATAAACAGATCTGTCTCACACTGAAAAGTCTATCAAAGGATAAATCTGTCTCCCATAGATAAACCCTAGGTTTTTTCCGTCTTTTGATATAAAATCAAGGTGAACAGGAACCAATTGATAATCCGGTCTTATATTCCCGAAGAACAGCCTAGATTAATCAATCACCTCTCTACAATCCTTCCTGACTACACAAGTGGATTGTTGAGGAATCACAAACAATGAGACGAAGATGTTTGTGACTTCTTTATCTTGCCTATCGGAGAACTCTCACGATCTCAAGTAAATCAATCGATTGTACTCATACGATAGAATATGCAAGATGAGATCACACAACTAAGATAAAGTAGTATCGGTCTGGCTTCACAATCCCAATGAAGTCTTTAAGTCGTTAACCTGATTTTAGAGAAGAAAATCAAAGGTTAATGGAGATCGACTCCAGCGGGCGCACTAGTAGCACACAGACGTGTGGGGATTAGTTTTGCACAATGCTAGATGTCTCTTTTATATAGCCTTCAAATCAGGGTTTTTCCTTAGTTACAAACCAATCCTTATTCACCGTTAGATGAAAAACCGATTTAAATTCAAGCTAATATTTCTCAACCGTTAGATCGAAAACTTAGCTTGTCACACATACTTGGGTAGACGTTTACTGGGTTCGTGAAAACCATGCCCAAACGTGTACGTGTATGTTGGTTCAACATAGTAACCCAAAAGGTTAACCATATGAGCATTTCATATTAACCTTGTTCTTCTTCACCATAACTAGTTCAATTGACTCAAACGAACTAGTTAAAGAGTTGTTCAATTGCTATGAGATCTTATGTAACTACACAAAACACAATTGAAACAAAGATGATTCGATTCGATTGAATCGGCTCATGAACTTTATAGCCACGGTTTGCATAAAACATTCCTTAGTAATTTAATGTTTCATGTTCAGAGCACATCTTTAGATCATAACCTCTTAAGTTCACAAACAAGTTCGCAGACTTAAGTTAATCGGTTGAATTTTCCAAACTCAGCAGAAATTATCGGAAAGAGAACTTCCGCTAGTTCGCGGACTGGGTTCGCGGACTTAGCACACAAACGAGTTTTGGAAAATCCAGCAGAATTTCTCGGTCGAGAACTTCCGACAGTTCGCGGACTGAGTCTGCGGACTGGGTTCGCGGACTTAGCAAGCCAATTCCACAATCCTCCCGATTTCTCTTGATCAACAAAGTTCGAAAACTTCGGTTCAAGGAATACATGGTTATGTAATCTAAACTCTTATTTCAATCATTGATACATTCTCATAGGACGCTATGTAGCCATTATTCACAGACCGATTCACGTCAGAGCAATTCTCAAAGTGATTGAAACTTTTCATGACTTTCGTCACTAGGTGAAGATAAACTTGATCAAAGCGAAACGCTTTACCAACACACAATTTCAAGATAAAAGATAAGCAATGAATTCTCAGCTCGAAATGTCAAATGTGTATGATCTAGTCTATATAGCATACGACTTTTGTCTCAAAAGAAGTAGGAGATAAAAGAGATATACTTTTGAGTGATAGATAAGTTCAAGTCTCCACATACCTTTTTGTTGATGAAGTTCCACGGTACCTTGTATAGATATTCGTCGTTATACGATGAATCCCCATGAAGTCCTTGAGCTCGACTACACTTTTCTATCCTAGTCCGAGACTTAACTATGTAAGCTAGAAATCAAGACTTATAGTTTTGATCACTAACATTGACAAACATGCTTGAGATAGCAACGCATTGACCGAGCTATGCTCTAACAATCTCCCCCTTTGTCAATTTTAGTGACAAAACTATTAATACATATGTAATACAAAAAAGATAAACTTTAGTGGCTCCTATTCCATAGCCTAATCTTCAACGTTCCTTGATATCTTCGTCCTTCCAAGTACTTCAATGATCCCAAAGGTTGTTGAAGATCCGTAGCATCGTTGTTGAAGATCCGTATCTATAACAATGAGAGAAATCGAGATTCTCGATCATTATTATACAGTGTCATAGTATTATTATTATATAACATCGAAGTCCAATTGTATCACGACTTTAACAATAATACTACGGTGATATGTATCACTCCCCCTTAGTCAATACTCCATCTCGATCATGGAAACCACTACCCCTTACACAATGATCCGAAAACCATATGTATTTGTAGTGTGAACTACAATATTTCTCCCCCTTTTTGTCAATAAAATTGGCAGAGGTACAAGAATGGGATCATAATGAAATTTCCACAAGAGACATTTCATGACCAAAAGAAAAATACATACCAACTTAATTTAGATGCAATATAATAGCCGAAGCTAACAACATTCATCAAGGAGTTTTAAGATACAAGATAACCCCTATAAAATTCCACAGCCGCACTCCCTGCAAGATTTACCATTAAGCACAAGTTCAAAAGAACTCTCCCCCATTTGATGTCATTCCCGAGAGAACAACAAGAGCGACCTTAATTTCGAAAGAAAAGAAGGATTTTTTATTGGACACCAAAACCATAGGAATGATTTTCTATATCCAAAGCTCAACCAAATTAACCACAAGTAAACCCATGATTAATTCAATTGGAATACGCAACTAAATCAAACCACAAAAGTGATAAATTTAATTGAAAGTGCTCAACATAAGTAAACTCACGGAGCTACGACTAAGTCAATCATATGGAGATGACTAACTTAACCGTTCAAATACTCAACATAAGGAAAACCTTACGGAATATATGACTACATTAACCAAAGGACATGATAGTGTAGCCTTTCATATACTCAACACAAGAACTTGTGGAATATATGAAAACTCAACTAGATTAATTACAAGAGAACCTATAATTAATCTAATTGGAATACAAATAACCAAACTAATCACTGAAGTAATCAATTTAATTATTTTGGGCTCAACATAAAAGAACTTATGGAACCCCAACTAAGTTCATCATAGAATATGACAACCTTAACCGTACATGTACTCAACATAAGAAGGCAGACTTATGGAGTACTAACTAAATAACCAAACTAGTTGATTAATTTAGTTTCTAATGCTCGACATACAACATCTTATGGAACAACCAACAAAGCCAAGGTAAATCGACTTAGTTGTAAGATGCTCAACATAAGACACACAATGGAGCCTTTACGGTAAAACATAATAAAATGGATCAATGAAGATCAATACCGTGGATAATATACAAGGATCCATTCTATTTTCCATCATAACGACATAATAGACTTTATCCTTGTTGAAAAAAAGATTTTATCCTATTTTTCATCAAATACATGACTGCATAGGCATATCTTTTGTATGTGTCAAAAGTCCATTCGTCCTTTCATCAATATGAATACCAATTCATGAACGACTTTACTTTTGACTGCAATATGGGACCTTCAAGTTCACGGACGTAAACAATACATATCCCATAAAAATATTGCTATATCACAAACCATTAAAATACTGCAATAACATCATCCTCCAAATATTTTTAGAATTTAAAACCAATAAACCTAAAAAATAACATAAGAAGATGAAAAAAAAATAGCTATGTGTAGTCACAATCATCGCTATTCAAAGCACTAGTTATTCTTCCAACTAATCCAAAAAGAAGACTTACTAGGCATATAAGAAGATGCATTACTCATCACCTTCATCATCGGACAATTTCCAAGTAGCTTGAATTGAATCTAACTCTTCCTTGAGCTCGGGACACTTGGTTCCAGTAAACGACACTTGATCTTTTAAGCACTTTACTCTTGCATTTACCTTGCACACACCCTTGTAAACTTTTTGAATAAGCCTCAGGGTGGTAGGGTCTTCAACATCAAGAGGAGTACCTCTTTGTCTCTTGTGAACATTTTCCCTTATACGCCGAAAGGTACATGGACGAACAAGTTTGGGGACCCCAAGAAAATTTCCAATAAAATCAAGTCCACGATCACGGAAAATTTGGATAATCAAACAAGGATAGCCTAACATCTTGATGTGAGAAGTCATCGTCATCATTTGAAAGATGATAAAACCACAAATGTCAAGATTTGTATTGCCGGATTCAAGGAAGTAGACTCATTTCGCAAATTCATAACTCCACCAAGAATTCTCAATTGTGGAGGGACAAAGGTTAGAGATACCGAGTTTTCCAAACACCATTAAAGCAATACTAAGATCATTAGTAGGAAACTTTCCTTGACTCCAAACAACCTTCTTTCCCACAAAGTCCAATAGAGATATCATCATATGATGGACGTTCATCACTTGATCTAGGTAACCGTACGTTCCCCAACGGTATTTCGGTGACCCTTGAAACTAACTCTCTATTAACGAGGAACATTTCTCTATTTATCATGGATTTAAATTCCATCTTCTTAAAATCAACATCATGAATGTTGGCATAGAAAATCCTTGTTAGAGAATCAAAACCTTCACCAAGGCCATTAAAGATATTCCCATGATTGAACTTTTTGAAGCAAACTAAATCCTCTTCATGTCCACTAAAGGTTTCCAACTTCTTTTCTAGAATAAAACCTTTGGAAGCAATTCTATCAAAAGTTCTAGCACAAGAATCAATCACAACCCTAATTCTAAGAGAGTTTTGATCACAAGGAGTTTTCAAGCTAGAGAATTTTGAGCTTTTAGAACTCCTTTTCATGCTTCTAGAACCCATCATAAAGAGATATACTATAGAAAATTACTTACTTGAAGAGAACCTCAAACACCCTTCTTTTTGATTTCTTTAAAGAAGCTTTAATGGTGGAAAAGTACAAACCCTAGTTCACGTACGCGGACGGAAGATGAGAGATAAGAAGGTTCGCGGACCACCAACATATATATATATCCCTCATTCATGGGCTTGGGTTGTACATGAACGGTGACCCACAAGACTTAGGGGATATTCTTAGCCCTTTTCACATTAAAGGTATGCAACCAACATCTAACAGAAGAAATAGAAAGCTAACTAAGCACAACACAACTGTGCACAACACAAACTATTTCTTGCCCCACTTCAATATATGTACAAATGGGGTAAATGCCAATCTTGTTACCAAGAGGCATAATGCGCAGAGGAGTTCTCATGCGATATGTCTGTTTGATAAGTGTGAACAGTCCATGTAGTATAATCAAAATAATGATGATAGTCAGGGAAGTTAGAGTTTCCTATCCTTCGCTTATTCTGGCTATAAGAAGGATTCTTCCGATTTCTGGGTTGTACAGTATCAACAGATTTAATACATACGAAACCCTTTTCGGAATGATTCTTAGACTTAAAAGAATTAAGTTTTTCTAAGAATTTAAAAACTCCTTCGAACGCTTTAAACAGATCTTTATCAATTAATCCATCACGGTAGTATTCCTCATAGAGATCAAGAGTTAATCTAGTGAGGTTCCATATCCTTGAGCGTATTGAACGTTTTCCCAGTTGTTCCTTATTTTTACTTTTTCCTTCAGATTGTTTCTTAACATCTAAATCTCCCCTTTTCGATGAAGTAAGATTATCATGAGAACCTAGAGGTTTTAACCATAACAATCTTTACGGAATTCTGGCGTGCGTTACAGATGCTAGGAGCAAGTTTTCCAAGGAAATTTCCCATAGGGAAATTTATATGGAACGAACAAACACAAACTTATTAGGTTTACCGTGTTTGCCTGCTCTGATACCAATTGAAAAAACGGGGGTCTAACAACACCACCCAATATTTCGCTTTGTAATCTGTATGGACTAACTCCGAAATACTTTGGTAGAGAATCAACTAGACAGTCAGACTCAATCTAGATAAAAGTATCTCTTAGGAGTTAATATCTCTATCTTGATTTTATTTTTACTCAAGCTAAAAACAATAGCGAGTCTTTATCAAATACAAGGAATACTTGGACGGTACCAAAGACCAATGTCCAAGGATCAATCAATATCAATCAACAACCAAAGGTTGGATTTCCAATTGATGATCACGAACGCACAACCTGTATTATTTCAATTATATAAAATATAATGCGGAAAAGAAATAACACAGACACCAGAAATTTTGTTAACGAGGAAACCACAAATGCAGAAAAACCCCGGGACCTAGTCCATATTGAATACACATTGTATTAAGCCACTACAGACACTAGCCTACTGCAAACTAACTTCGTACTGGACTATAGTTGAACCCCAATCAGTCTCCCACCGATCCAAGGTACAGTTGTGCTCCTACGCCCTGATCCCAGCAGGATACTGCGCACTTGATTCCCTTAGTTGATCTCACCCACAACCAAGAGTTGCTGCAACCCAAAATCACAGACTTGATAATAAACAGATTTGTCTCACACAGAAAAGTCTATCAAAGGATAAATATGTCTACCACAAATAAACCCTAGGTTTTGTTCCGTCTTTTGATATAAAATCAAGGTGAACAGGAACCAATTGATAATCCGGTCTTATATTCCCGAAGAACAGCCTAGATTAATCAATCACCGCTCTACAATCCTTCCTGACTACACAAGCGGATTGTCGAGGAATCACAAACAGTGAGACGAAGATGTTTATGACTTTTTTATCTTGCCTATCGGAGAACTCTCACGATCTCAAGCCAATCAATCGATTGTACTCGTACGATAGAAGATACAAGATCGGATCACACAACTACGATAAAGTAGTATCGGTCTGGCTTCATTATCCCAATGAAGTCTTTAAGTCGTTAACCTGATATTAGAGAAGAAAATCAAAGGTTAATGGAGATCAACTCTAGCGGGCGCACTAGTAGCACACAGACGTGTGGGGATTAGTTTTGCACAATGCTAGATTTCTCCTTTATATAGCCTTCAAATCAGGGTTTTGCCTTAGTTACAAAGCAATCCTTATTCACCGTTAGATGAAAACCTGATTTATATTCAAGCTAATATTTCTCAACCATTAGATCGAAAACTTAGCTTGTCACACACACTTGGGTAGACGCTTACTGGGTTCGTGAAAACCATGCCCAAACGTGTACGTGTATGTTGGTTCAACATAGTAACCCAAAAGGTTAACCATATGACAATTTAATATTAACCTTGTTCTTCTTCACCATAACTAGTTCAATTGACTCAAATGAACTAGTTAAAGACTTGTTCAATTGCTATGAGATCTTATGTAACTACACAAGACACAATTGAAACAAAGATGATTCGATTTGATTGAATCGGCTCATGAACTTTATAGCCACGGTTTGCATAAAGAATTCCTTAGTAATTTAATGTTTCATGTTCATAGCAAATTTTTAGATCATAACCTCTTAAGTTCACAAACAAGTTCGCGGACTTAAGTTAATCGGTTGAGTTTTCCAAACTCAGCAAAAATTCTCGAAAAGAGAACTTCCGCCAGTTCCCGGACTGGGTTCGCGGACTTAGCACACAAACGAGTTTTGGAAAATCCAGCAGAAATTCTCGGTCGAGAACTTCCGACAGTTCGCGGACTGAGTCTGCAGACTGGGTTCGGCGGACTTGGCAAGCCAATTCCACAATCCTCCCGATTTCTCTTGATCAACAAAGTTCGAAAACTTCGGTTCAAGGAATACATGGTTATGTAATCTAAACTCTTATTTCAATCATTGAGACATTATCAGAGGACGCTATGTAGCCGTTATTCACAGACCGATTCACGTCAGAGCAATTCTCAAAGTGATTGAAACTTTTCATGACTTTCGTCACTAGGAGAAGATAAACTTGATCAAAGCGAAACGCTTTACCAACACACAATTTCGAGATAAAAGATAAGTTATAAATGCTCAGCTCGAAATGTCAAATGTGTATGATCTAGTCTATATAGCATACGACTTTTGTCTCATAAGAAGTAGGAGATATAAGAGATAGACTTTTGAGTGATAGATAAGTTCAAGTCTCCACATACCTTTTTGTTGATGAAGTTCCACGGTTCCTTGTATAGATCTTCGTCGTTGTATGATGAATCGCCATGAAGTCCTTGAGCTCAACTACACTTTTCTATCCTAGTCCGAGACTTAGCTATGTAGGCTAGAAATCAAGACTTATAGTTTTGATCACTAACATTGACAAACATGCTTGAGATAGCAACGCATGCGAGGTTGACCGAGCTATGCTCCAACAGAAACTTGTATTAATTGAATAATACCGGAAAGGTGCCGAAATTTACAGAATATCTGGGATTGTTGCTACATGCACCATTTTAGATAAATTTCATGCAGATATATTGAGTTGCTCAATAAATGCTTCAGTGGAGAGGTTGAACACTCATCACTTTTACATGGCCCTGTCTCTTTGCAGAGTGACGACCTATTAAATGCGAGGTTTTACAATTTTAACCCTGGACTAAAAACCACCATCAACATTAAGTCCCCTTCTTAGAACGTAAGTGTGGCATTGTTGCGGGGTAAGCATGAGATGGTGACATACAAGCATAAAAAATCGAAAAGGCATGACATGAAGAGATTGCCGATAAAAATTCGACTGACCTTGGCAAGAGGCATGAGTAGTCTATGATCTTTGCATTGGCGGTTTGGCCACAAGGTGCTGGCGCTTGGCATACCTCTGGCTTTGTTACGGTGCTGGCGCTTGGAGCATTAGCGTGCTTCTGGCTCGGCTACTGAGATCGGTGTCATGGAACATTGAAACCGCGGGCCCAGATGCCTTCTTCCGTATATGGCCCAAAAGGAAACCTTCTTCTACTCGAATTCCAAAAGTTCTACGCATATAAAAGACGTCGCCTATTTTTTATTCCTTGTTCCATTGGCTTTGCTTCTGTAGCGGCGATCTTCCCTCCGTCAGTAGCCCAGGTGAGCCAATTATCCCAGATAGATAAGTATCTAATCTAGTTGATATCCCGTATCCAGAGCCTTCATATACAGTAGTCAAAAGAGTTTTCTTTCCCAGGTGTCATCAATCTGTGTGATATAAAAGACTACTCTGAGCCTTTTCT
Source organism: Papaver somniferum (assembly GCF_003573695.1). Classification (NCBI taxonomy): domain Eukaryota; kingdom Viridiplantae; phylum Streptophyta; class Magnoliopsida; order Ranunculales; family Papaveraceae; genus Papaver; species Papaver somniferum. Next base: position 82,832,363 of record NC_039360.1, read on the forward strand.
TTCATATAGGTCACCATAGAATCGCATCCATCTTCTTTCCAGGTATTGTTTCATATCCTCTCTCGTATCTCTTATTTTGCTTTCTTTTACCGCGTAGATTGTTGAGGCAGACATAATTCTTTTTTGCAGTATATGATGGGAACTCCTGGTGATGATCATATTTTCGATTCTTCGGAGAGAAGCTTTGAAGTCGACAAACCCAGGGTTTCTACATATGAGGAGGTATTGAACATGTTAGAGCATAGCTCGGTCAACCTCGCATGCGTTTCTATCTCAAGCATGTTTGTCAATGTTAGTGATCAAAACTATAAGTCTTGATTTCTAGCCTACATAGCTAAGTCTCGGACTAGGATAAAAAATTTAGTTGAGCTCAAGGACTTCATGGAGATTCATCATACAACGACGAAGATCTATACAAGGAACCGTGGAACTTCATCAACAAAAAAGTATGTGGAGACTTAAACTTATCTATCACTCAAAAGTCTATCTCTTCTATCTCCTACTTCTAATGAGACAAAAGTCGTATGCTATATAGACTAGATCATTCACATTTGATATTTCGATTCGAGTATATCTCGCCTATCTATATCTCGAAATCATGTGTTGGTAAAGCGTTTTGCTTTGATCAAGTTTATCTTCACCTAGTGACGAAAGTCATGAAAAGTTTTAATCACTTTGATAATTGCTCTGACGTGAATCGGTTTGTGAATAACGGCTACATAGAGTCCTCTGAGAATGTCTGAATGATTCAAATTAGAGTTTAGATTACATAACCATGTATTCCTTGAACCGAAGTTTTCGAACTTTGTTGATCAAGAGTAATCGAGAGGATTGTGGAATTGGCTTGCCAAGTCCGCGAACTGACGGAAGTTGTCGACCGAGAATTTCTGTTGGATTTTTCAAAACTCGTTTGTATGCTAAGTCCGCGAACCCAGTCCGCGAAATGGCGGAAGTTCTCTTTCCGAGAATTTCTGCTGAGTTTGGAAAACTCAACCGATTAACTTAAGTCCGAGAATTGTGAACTTAAGAGGTTATGATCTAAAGATGTGCTCTAAACATGAAACATTAAATTACTAAGGAATGCTTTATGCAAACCGTGGCTATAAAGTTCATGAGACGATTCAATCGAATCGAATCATCTTTGTTTCAATTGTGTCTTGTGTAGTTACATAAGATCTCATAGCAATTGAACAACTCTTTAACTAGTTCATTTGAGTCAATTGAACTAGTTATGGTGAAGAAGAACAAGGTTAATATGAAATGCTCATATGGTTGACCTTTTTGGGTTACTATGTTGAACCAACATACACGTACACGTTTGGACATGGTTTTCACGAACCCAGTACACGTTTACCAAAATGTGTGTGACAAGCTAGGTTTTTCGATCTAACGGTTGAGAAATATTAGCTTGAATCTAAATCAGGTTTTCATCTAACGGTGAATAAGGATTGCTTTGTAACTAAGTCAAAACCCTGATTTGAAGGCTATATAAAGGAGACATATAGCATTGTGCAAAACTAATCCCCACACGTCTGTGTGCTACTAGTGTGCCCGCTAGAGTCGATCTTCATTAACCTTTGATTTTCTTCTCTAAAATCAGGTTAACGTCTTAAAGACTTCATTGGGATTGTGAATCCATACCGATACTACTTTATCGTAGTTGTGTGATCTGATCTTGCATATTCTATCGTACGAGTACAATAGATTGATTGACTTGAGATCGTGAGAGTTTTCCGATAGGAAAGATAAAGAAGTCACAAACATCTTCGTCTCATTGTTTGTGATTCCTCAACAATCCACTTGTGTAGTCAGGAAGGATTGTAGAGAGGTGATTGATTAATCTAGGATGTTCTTCTGGAATATAAGACCGAATTATCAATTGGTTCCTGTTCACCTTGATTTATCAAAAGACGGAACAAAACTAGGGTTTATCTGTGGGAGACAGATTTATCCTTTGATAGACTTTTCTGTTTGAGACCGATTTGTTTATTATCAAGTCTGCGATTTTGGGTTGCAGCAACTCTTGGTTGTGGGTGAGATCAGCTAAGGGAATCAAGTGCGCAGTATCCTGCTGAGATCAGAGGCGTAGGAGTGCAAATGTACCTTGAATCCGTGGGAGACTGATTGGGGTTCAACTATAGTCCATTCCAAAGTTAGTTTGCAGTAGGCTAGTGTCTGTAGCAGCTTAATACAGTGTGGATTCAATCTGGACTAGGTCCCGGGGTTTTTCTGCATTTGCGGTTTTCTCGTTAACAAAATTTCTGGTGTCTGTGTTATTTCTTTTCCGCATTATATTTTATATAATTGAAATAATACATGTTGTGCGTTAAGATCATCAACTTCTCTAATCCAACTTTTGGTTGTTGATTGTAGTTGATTGATCCTTGGATATTGGTCTTTGGTACCGTCCAAGTCATCTCTCTTTGATAAAGACTCGCAGATTTCTATTTGCTTGAGTAAAGATCAAATCGAGAGATTGAGATATAAACTCTTTGATATATCTTTTTATTGATTGAGTCTGACTGTCTAGTTGATTCTCATAAAAAGTATATTGGAGTTTGTCTATACAGATTTCTAAGCGAAATATTGGGTGGTGTTGTTAGACCCCCGCTTTTTCAATTGGTATCAGAGCAGGCAAATACTTTAACGACCTCAAAAGTCTGTGTTTGTAGCGATCTGACTAGATGGACTATAAAGTCTCAATTGATGCTTCACCAGGTTTAAAAAACAACCGTAAGAAGAAGTCTGACAAACTGATGTCTCTTCAAAAAGGGTTGTATGAACAATTCCGGATCAACCATGATCTTGTTGCAGAAATTGCAATTCTTAAGGATTTGATATCTGGAAATACTCCTTTAAGAAGTTGAGAAAACTCAGTTGTTCCTCTTTCCAGAAAAGTCATAGTCAGATAGTAATCAACGACAGGATGTTGAGAAAACTGATATGAAAAGGAACCATTCAGACAATCTTCAAAGCATAGGCTCATGTTGTGATCCATCCAATCATATACAACAAGCGTGTATGTCCTTTCAAAAGAGTATTAACGTTGCAAGTCATCTTTGTAAGAAAGCTAAAAAACTGTTTGATTCTCTTAAGGTCCATACAACACTACCAGGAAACTCTAAATCGAGAAGTACTAGTAGTATGGGTGCCTTTTCTTTAATACCTACATCTCCCTTTCAATGGTTTCTTGATAGTGGATGTAGTCGACATATGACAGGTGATCTCACTTGATTTGTTTCGTCTGTTGACTATGAAGGAGGTCCTGTAACGTTCGGAGATGGAAGTTGTTGCTACGTCAGAAAAAAGGGAACGATCAAGCTACCCGGTGTTCCATAAATTCACGATGTGGTATATGTTAAAGGTATGACCGCTAATCTCCTTTCTATTAGTCAAATTTGTGACAAGGGCCATCGAGTTGTCTTCAATGCGAATGGATATGACATTGTTGACAAATCCGGGAAAGTGATTTTTCAAGGAACTCGAGGTAAAAACAACTGTTATCTTCTTGATACTCAGTTCAGCTACCGTTGCAATTTGACTAAGGTGGAATCTACACATCTTTGGCATAAGCGTTTTGGTCACATCAATTATCGCCTTCTAATTAAGATCATTAACAAAGAACTTGTTAGAGGCATTCCCAAAATAAATGCAAAGATTGAAGGTGTATGTGGTGCCTTTCAAAAGGGTAAGCAAACGAAATTTCACCACAAATCATCACGAGATATTCTCACTAAAGCTCCACTTGATTTAATTCATATGGATCTCTTCGGACCAATTCAACAACCCACTATTGCCGGTAAGAAGTATGCTTTAGTTATGGTAGATGATTACACCAGATTTACTTGGGTTACATTCCTATCTCATAAGAATGAAACCCTTGGTGTATTCAAGATTATTGTTAAAAGGATCCAGAACGAATAAGGTCGCAAACTAAAGAAAATTAGAAGCGATCGTGGCACTGAATTCAAAGACTCCAAGGTATTTGAGTTCTGTGATGAACTGGGAATCATTCAACAATACTCACCACCAATTACTCCTCAAGCTAATAGAGTTGTTGAAAGAAAGAATAGGAACATCCAGGAAATGGCCAGGGTAATGCTCCACAACAAAAACTTACCTTTAAGATTTTGGGGAGAAGTTGTCTTTACAGCATGTTACTTGATCAACCGTGTGTATCTGCGGTCTAAAACCCTTAACACTCCTTATGAGTTATGTTATGGAAGGAAACCCAACCCACACTATCTCAGGGTGTTTGGAAGTAAGTGTTATATTCTGAAAGATCGAGAACAGAAACGGAAATTCGACACCAAAAGTGACGAAGGTATCTTTCTTGGCTATGCTTCTGATAGTCGTGGTTTTCGAGTTTATAATCTCAGAACACAAGCCATGATGGAATCTGCTAATGTTATCATCGACGACATTAGCAATTTTCGTCAAGGTAGTCCTCCTGCTGAATTGCCTCTAACATAGACGATTGAGAAAGTCAAAGAAATTCCAGAATCAGTTGAAGTTATCCCTACTATTACTGATCCTGACATTTCTAGTGACGAGGAGAAGAACACTGATCAAGCCATTCCTGATGAACAAGAACGTGTCCCTCCACGACATCTTTGGGTTCAAAGGAATCATGACCCCAATAATATTATTGGGGGAAGGGATTCTACATCCAAAACAAGGGGTCAACTTCAAAATATATGCAATTTTGGTTGTTATTTTTCGCAAGTGGAACTAAGGAATATTGATGAAGCTCTGAAAGATCCCTTCTGGGTAAATGCGATGCATGAAGAGTTATATCAATTTGAAAGACAAGATGCCTGGGAACGTGTACCTTGTCCTCCAAACGTCAATATTGTTGGTACTAAATGGATATTCAAGAATAAGTCTGATGAATTTGGCACAATTTTCAGAAATAAAGCTAGACTTGTCGCTCAAGGATATTCACAGATTGAAGGAATCGATTTTGACGAAACCTTTGCACCTGTGGCACGTCTTGAGTCCATTCGACTTTTATTGGCCCATGCCTGCTTTCTCAAGATCAAGCTATTTCAGATGGACATAAAATCAGCATTTCTGAATGGAATTTTAAAAGAGGAAGTCTATGTCGCTCAACCTAAGGGGTTCGAAAACCCTGATTTCCCTGATCATGTGATGAAGCTCAAAAAGGCATTTTACGGATTGAAGCAAGCACCAAGAGCCTGGTTTGAAAAACTCACTACCTCTCTTATTAGAAAAGGATTTTCAAGAGGAGGAGCTGATAAAACATTGTTTACCAAATGGAGTGAGAAAAATGTTGTCATTGCTTAAATCTATGTAGATGATATCATCTATGGATCAACCTCTGAAAAATTTGCAAAAGAATTTCAAGTCTCTCTTGCTAAAGAATTCGAAATGAGCAATGTTGGTGAATTAAATTTCTTCTTAGGATTACAGATTCAACAATATAAAGAGGGTATCTACTTATCCCAAGAGAAGTACGCACGCAACCTTGTGTCAAGATTTGGTCTGGATAAGTCGTCTCCTAAGTTGACTCCTATGCCTACTACTGGTAAATTGCACATGGATGAGAAATGAGCAAAAGTAGATCAAAAATTATATCGATCTATTATAGGTAGCCTTTTGTATCTTACAACTACTAGACCTGATATTTCTTTCAGTGTTGGTTGTTGTGCCAGGTTTCAGGAGGGTCCAAGAGAATCACATCTTGCAGCTGCAAAGAGAATCATACGATATATAAATCACACTGCTGGGTATGGTCTCTCGTACACTTTTGATCCTAATGCTGATATTTCTGCTTATTCTGATGCTGATTGGGCAGGCTGTGTAGAAGACAGAAAAAGTACATCAGGGGGCTTCTACTATGTAGGTCTCAATCTTGTAGCATGGCATAGCAAGAAGCAGAATTCTCAATCCCTGTCTACATGTGAAGCAGAATATATTGCTTCCGGATCATGTTGTACTCAACTCCTATGGATGAAACAGATGCTTGCTGATTATGGAATTGATACTGGAATAATGATGATCTTTTGTGATAACTCCAGTGCGATTTGAATTACTGAGAATCCTGTTGAGCACTCCAGAACAAAGCACATTGACATAAGGTACCATTTTATTCGTGATCTTTATGAAAATGGTATCATTAGTATGGAATTTATGCCTTCCGAAAAACAATTGGCTGATATTCTCACCAAACCCTTAGACACTGCAACGTTTCAACACCTGCGGAAGTCTATTGGTGTTGTGTTGGTTCATTAAAACGTTTCATTGACTCTTTCCCCTTTGCTTATCCTTTTCTTTTGGGCAATTCAGTCTGAAACTCCAGTAGGAACATTCCAGTTCAGTTTCTGTAAGATTATCGTTTTTGTCTTTTTAGTTTCTCTAGTGTTTCAAAATCCTTCTTTTCTTTCGAAATTAAGGTCGCTCTTGTTGTTCTCTCGGGAATGACATCAAATGGGGGAGAGTTCTTTTGAACTTGTGCTTAATGGTAATATCTTGCGGGGAGTGCAGTTGTGGAATTTTATAGGGGTTATCTTGTATCTTAAAACTCATTGATGAATGTTGTTAGCTTCGGCTATTAGATTGCATCTAAATTAAGTTGGTATGAATTTTTCTTTTGGTCATGAAATGTCTTTTGTGGAAATTTCATCATGATCCCATTCTTTTAACTTTGCCAATTTTATTGACAAAAAGGGGGGAGAAACATTGTAGTTCACACTACAAATACATATGGTTTTCGGATCATTGTGTAAGGGGGAGTGGTTTCCATGATCGAGATGGAGTATTGACTAAGGGGGAGTGATACATATCACCGCAGTACTATTGTTAAAGTCGTGATACAATTGTACTTTGATGTTATATAATAATACTATGACACTGTATAATAATGATCGAGAATCTCGATTTCTTTCATTGTTATAGCTACGGATCTTCAACAACGATGGTGCTAAACTTACAACCTTTGGGATCATTGGAGTACTTGGGAGGAAGAAGATTTCAAGGAACGTTGAAGATTAGACTATGGAATAGGATCCACTAAAGTTTATCTTTTTTGTATTCCATATGTATTAATAATTTTGTCACTAAAATTGACAAAAGGGGAGATTGTTAGAGCATAGCTCGGTACACCTCGCATGCGTTGCTATATCAAGCATGTTTGTCAATGTTAGTGATCAAAACTATAAGTCTTGATTTCTAGCCTACATAGCTAAGTCTCGGACTAGGATAGAAAAGTGTAGTTGAGCTCAAGGACTTTATGTCGATTCATCATACAACGAAGAAGATCTATACAAGGAACCGTGGAACTTCATCAACAAAAAGGTATGTGGAGACTTGAACTTATGTATCACTCAAAAATCTATCTCTTTTATCTCCTACTTCTTATGAGATGAAAGTCGTATGCTATATAGACTAGATCATACACATTTGACATTCCGAGATGAGTATTCATTGCTTGTATTTTATCTCTAAATCGTGTGTTGGTAAAGCGTTTCACTTTGATCAAGTTTATCTTCACCTAGTGACGAAAATCATGAAAAGTTTCAATCACTTTGAGAATTTCTCTGACGTGAATCGGTATGTGAATAACGGCTACATAGCGTCCTCTGAGAATGTCTCAATGATTGAAATTAGAGTTTAGATTACATAACCATGTATTCCTTGAACCGAAATTTTCGAACTTTGTTGATCAAGAGAAATCGGGAGGATTGTGGAATTGGCTTGCCAAGTCCGCGAACCCAGACCGTAGACTCAGTCCGCGAACTATTGGAAGTTCTCGACGGAGAATTTCTGCTGGATTTTCCAAAACTCGCTTGTGTGCTAAGTCCGCGAACCCAGTCCGCGAACTGGCGGAAGTTCTCTTTCCGAGAATTTCTGCTGAGTTTGGAAAACTCAACCGATTAACTTAAGTCCACGAACTTGTTTGTGAACTTAAGAGGTTATGATCTAAAAATGTGCTCTGAACATGAAACATTAAATTACTGAGAAATGCTTTATGCAAACCGTGGCTACAAAGTTCATGAGCCGATTCAATCGAATCAAATCATCTTTGTTTCAATTGTGTCTTGTGTAGTTACATAAGATCTCATAGCAATTGAAAAACTCTTTAACTAGTTCATTTGAGTCAATTGAACTAATTATGGTGAAGAAGAACAAGGTTAATATGAAATTCTCATATGGTTGACCTTTTTGGGTTACTATGTTGAACCAACATACACGTACACGTTTGGGCATGGTTTTCACGAACCCAGTAAACGTTTACCAAAATATGTGTGACAAGCTAGGTTTTTCGATCTAACGGTTGAGAAATATTAGCTTGAATCTAAATCAGGTTTTCATCTAACGGTGAATAAGGATTGCTTTGTAACTAAGTCAAAACCCTGATTTGAAGGCTATATAAAAGAGACATCTAGCATTGTGCAAAACTAATCCCCACACGTCTGTGTGCTACTAGTGCGCCCGCTAGAGTCGATTTCCATTAACTTTTGATTTTCTTCTCTAAAATCAGGTTAACGACTTAAAGACTTCATTGGGATTGTAAAGCCAGACCGATACTACTTTATCTTAGTTGTGTGATCTAATCTTGTATATTCTATCGTATGAGTACAATCGATTGATTGACTTGAGATCGTGAGAGTTCTCCGATAGGCAAGATAAAGAAGTCACAAACATCTTCGTCTCACTGTTTGTGATTCCTCAACAATCCGCTTGTGTAGTTAGGAAGGATTGTAGAGAGGTGATTGATTAATCTAGGTTGTTCTTCTGGAATATAAGACCGGATTATCAATTGGTTCCTGTTCACCTTGATTTATCAAAAGACAGAACAAGACTAGGGTTTATCTGTGGAAGACAGATTTATCCTTTGATAGACTTTTCTGTGTGAGACCGATTTGTTTATTATCAAGTCTGCGATTTTGGGTTGCAGCAACTCTTGGTTGTGGGTGAGATCAGCTAAGGGAATCAAGTGCGCAGTATCCTGCTGGGATCAGAGGCGTAGGAGTGCAACTGTACCTTGAATCGGTGGGAGACTGATTGGGTTCAACTATAGTCCAGTCCGAAGTTAGTTTGCAGTAGGCTATTGTCTGTAGCGGCTTAATACAATGTGTATTCAATCTGGACTAGGTCCCGGGGTTTTTCTGCATTTGCGGTTTCCTCGTTAACAAAATTTCTGGTGTCTGTGTTATTTCTTTTCCGCATTATATTTTATATAATTGAAATGATACAGGTTGTGCGTTAAGATCATCAACTTCTCTAATCCAACTTTTGGTTGTTGATTGTAGTTGATTGATCCTTGGATATTGGTCTTTGGTACCGTCCAAGTTATCTCTCTTTGATAAAGACTCGCAGATTTCTATTTGCTTGAGTAAAGATCAAATCGAGAGATTGAGATATAAACTCTTTGATATATCTTTTTATTGATTGAGTCTGACTGTCTAGTTGATTCTCATAAAAAGTATATTGGAGTTTGTCTATACAGATTTCTAAGCGAAATATTGGGTGGTGTTGTTAGACCCCCGCTTTTTCAGAACAAAATCGATCCTTTGTTTCACGAAGCTGGTCGGATCACACATTGTATGCCTCTCACTCATTTACGCCTTGTTTGGACGCGTGCTCAAGATTTCATGGCTTCGGTTGACATGGAGGAAAAGTGGAGACATGATGAAGCGTCCCGACGAGTTAATTCTCAGTGTGGTGAAGCATCTCAGCAACCCAGTGCCAGGGCTGAATGGTTCGATGCTCGACTGAAGCGGCGAAGGATCGAGCCTAAGAAACCCCCAGGCGAGAGAAAGTTTAATTATCCTGTTCATAACGGTATCGTAATCCTTGACTCTGATGTTGACGAACCGGAGTATCCTCAAGAGGTTGTTGGAGCAGTTGCTGAGAAGGATGTCGGCGCGGCCCAGGATGCCGAAACTATTGTTTGAGAGGCTGAAGCGACCGTTGAGGATCCTATTGAAGCAGCCATTGGAGAGGGCGCTGAAGCAAACGTTGGAGCCGTTGGAGAAACTGCTGAAGCAAGCGTTGGAGCCATTTGAGAGACTGCTGAAGCAAGTTTTGAAGATGGCGCTGGAGCAGGCTTTGGAGACGGCGCTAGAACAGGCTTTGGAGAGGGTGCTGGAGTAGGCTTTGCCATTGATAACTATTTTTCCATTTTGTTATTTTCTTTCATAAAACGACTTTTTAGCTGTGTAGCTGTCTTGATACTCCAGGGATTTATCTTTATTCTTTTTTTCATGTGACCGGAGCTAGGGCTTCGCCAAGTTATATTCTTTTATTCCGCTTTGATAGTTTCATGTTTTTACTTGAATGAACGAACAAAATCTCCCAACTGAAAAGAACCCAAAAACCCCCTTTGCGAAAAACAAGTCATTTCGTTCTTCTGGGCCATTCAGCAAATACAAAGACACAGCACACAAATAGTGTGGATGGGAACGCCACTCTAATAGCGCCGGTCAGCATGTCTCATTCTTTCCATAATAACACCTCCACGTTCGGGCATCAACCATAGCAACTCAAAACAGCGTACTCTTTCCATAATAACATCTCCGCGTGCCGGCGTCAACCATAACAACTCAAAACAAGGGAAATAATAATAATGGTTAAAGATTTGACCGACCTGTTTCTTGGTTCTCCCTTGTAAATTACACACCTTCAGGCATCTGTGGCATGTCGCCAGGGTATGTAGCAGCACAAGTTGTCACAAACTTGTCAGGCAAAGGTTGAAGCCAGATGTTCTTGAAAGAAGGTGTCAGTGCCGCCACTTGATGATATTCTTCCTTGCGTATTCCCCTCTTCAGTTTTTTTTTTTTTTGAATAAGATATTTTTTGTAGGGTTTGATTTTTCTGGTTTCGAATTGATGGGTAATGGCTTTGTGAGAGCTCGGATTTACTTAGTACGTTTCCCTTGAGATTCAGGAAGCCCCCCCCCCCCCTTTTTTTGAAAGAAAGATGCTTTAATTAAAATTGAAACCCTAATTATGAATGCAAGCAGTGCAATCATTTTGGAGGAATTACAAATATTGAACGAAAAGGGAAATTGCTGAAGGAAATAAGAAAAAGTTGAGGCAAGAGGCAGCGTGACACTTTCAGGATTTAAAGGGTTTGAGCCACTGAGCGTGTATTACTACACCTTCCAACTTGTCGGCATTAATGATCTTGCAGTAGCCTCCCAAAATAACTTCTGCCACTAAGTATGGTTCGTCTGTGGAGTTGGACGAAGGAGGCTGAGCGACAACTTTCACTACCATATATCCAACTTGGAATAGGTTTTGATGTTGCGCGGCTACTTGATTTTTGGGTTCATTATTCTCGACTAAGACAACCTTCAAATTTTTGATGAAACACTTAAAGGGCCCAGCATCCCGTTCACATCCCTTAGTGACGCCCGGGTTGATAATTGGACCGAGTCCCCAGGCCTGGCCAAGAGGAGAAGTGACTGGTTGCAGAAAGGGTTGTTCAATAAGACTTACTTGTGTTCGGAATCTACGGATGAACGTCGACGGGCTCTCTCCAGGTAATTGGGTTACATCGGCAAGTTGTTGATACAACAACATGTAATCTTCATGGTTGGATGGCTTGTTGGTAATTCTTTCGGTTATTGACACCGTCAAAGGGGATACTCTTAATTTTTCTTTATTACCATGTACCCACGAGCGCCCTAGAATCATGTCATAATTTGGGCATTCTTTGACAATGTGGAATTTGCCATGTGTTAAAGTATCTCCCACCTTAATTTCGAGGTTAATGTAGCCGTATGCGCTTATTGCTTCTCCTTCCGGGTTTTTGACCACAATTGGGGAGTGGGTAGCCTCCTGCTTTGAAATTCCTGCCTCTCAGAGTCTTGACGGTAACAATGTTGAAGTCCGAGGCCGCGTCAATCGGTGTGCCATCAAACTCGGCATTCTTCAGGTAAGTCGTGGTCAGCAGTCCCCAGTTGCACTTTCCAACAACGCTTACTGAGAGAGGTTGGGATTTCGGAGTGGCTTCTTCAACAGCAAAGAGTCGCTTGCCCGACACAACACGATTGAGGGTTGTAAATATGTCTTTACGCTGCGCCTTGGAGAAATATAGGATTTCGCACACACGCTGCATCATGGACTGCACGGTTTTGTGAACAGAGTCCCCAGAGAGCATGCAGCTCCTGACTGGAAGAGGATCTCTGTGAACTCCATCATTTCCCAGTTGAAGTTCTCCTGCCTTCACCTTTTCCTTGAAAATGTGTTTTAACCTATTACATTCATTGGTCGGGTAATGGACGAACCTGTGGTAGCGGCAATACTTGGGATTTGTTATTTCCTCTTCTGTTGGTGGGCGCCTGATAGGAGGCAGCTTGATAGCATCATCTTGGATCCATGCCTCCAAGAGTTCAAGTACTTCCTCGATTGGGAATGGGAAATCTAGGGAAGCCTCTCCAACTTCTTGGTGTTGCGCAGGAACTTTAGCCGCGGCCTTCGGAGGTGGAGCCACCTGATGTTCTGGTGTTGCACGCTTGGGTTGTTGTTCTGCCGCTGGAGCTTTCCTTTTTCCTCCTTCACTCACCACGCTTACAGAGGGACCAGTGTTATATTGCTTGTTGATAAGGCGTATGTTTCCTCGAGTTTCGCGTGCGTCTTCACCTCTGGCTGGCTTGGTTCTTTCTAACAATGCTGGTGCTGTTGTGGCCGACCTCTTAGCAGCTTCATGGAGTTCAGAAAATGTCTAGAACCGTAGATTCTCCAGTAAGGCGCGATAAATATGAACCATATCGTTGATGTAAGACTCCACCAATTGTTGTTCGGTCACGTTTGGGTCGTGACAATCTAGTGCTTGAATTTTGAATCACTTGACATAATCATTCGGATGTTCATTGTTTCATTGAAACATCCTTCCTAAGTCATGGAAGGTGATTTGCTCAGACACAAAGAAATACTTCTTGTAGAAAGCTGTGACCATGTCACACCAGTTGGATATGTTGTTCGGTGCGATGTTGTTGTACCAGGTGTATGCTCTTCCGGTAAGTGATTTCGAAAATTCCTTCAAACGGAGGACGTGATTGTACTCATTTCACCCAAGGATTCCAAAAATAGAGAGACATGTTCACGCGCATTACCAGTGCGGTCATAAAGGGAGAATTGAGGAGAATAATACCCCCTTCGAAGAAGAACTCTTTGCACTTCAGGAGGATATGGGGGTTGATGATGATGCATGTCCATCGAGTTTCCTTTGTCTCGGTTTCGAAGAAGTCATTCCAAATCTTCACGCGTGATGAAATTGGATGGTTGGTTTCTCTCCAATGAACGTTCAGGAGCAAAACAGGCCTCTTCCTCTATAAAGGTGCGTCCTGCTGAGGTACTAGCGCCAGGGGTATTAAAGGTGCTCCTCATTGGCTCTGGTTGGCATGATTCCTGTGGTAGACGCTCTGTTAGTGTCTTGAGGAAAGTAAGTACTTCTTTATGAGTTGAAGGCATGTCCGTCCGAGCCTTAGCAAGAACTTCATGTCTCTCCATCAAATCAGCAATAGTAATAGGGGTTCAGCCTCCTCCGGTTCCTCCGGTCTCTCGTACCGATGGCGGGGTGACAACGGCTCTGGTGACAACTGGGCGTGTCACACTTGAAGAAATATTAGGGGTGGCGGAAGCGGCTCTGGCTCTAGTGATCGAGGTGTGTAGATGGGGAAAACGATTTGCTGGTTTTTACGGAATTGAGGAGACTACCGTGCGGAGACTCCTTGAACCGAGCGAAATGTTGAACCTCACACGGATGCACTGCAAGAAGGGAGTGTTTTAAGTTCGAGAGATCAATCTGTATGACTCCGTCCTAAACCAAGACAATGGTCGTTCCAGAGTCAATTCGGTCACAAGAGAGGATGGGTTGATCTGTAGGAGGGAAGCTGAGAAATGTGTGAGATCAATGGTGATCTGAGATTGTAGGTGTGTTGTGTATTCTGCGTAGGAAAGTTCTAAATGATTTAATTTACTCAGTTGAGAGTGATTGCTCAGACGGTGAGTTCGTGTAGACGAAAGATTGTCTGTATGAACTTATCAAGAAATTATTGTGTAGACGAATGTTGTCCCTTTCAATCATGATTCAGAGGCCTTTTATATTGCTGAATTGAAAATACCATGATCCCATGAAGTGTGACAGTTTCGGATTCAAAGAGTGGGGAAGTGGGAAATCATGTTAAAACCAGTTGCTCATCGTGCGGAGACTTGGTTAATTTTCCACCCACTACTTCGCTAACTCCTCCAACTGATTGCACGACTTGCTCACATTCTCGTCGTGTGTTGAACACACGTATCGTAGATCGCCAGACCAAAACCCTAGTTAATATGCCCCATGTGCCACGATTGACATCTCGTGATTGTGGAGTCAATTGCTGACTTTATGGGACGATGATTCCTTGTATTGTTGACTTGAACGTGATTTGCAAATGTTCTGAGACTCAAGAATTGAACATGTCTGTTGAGACAAAGGTTTCATTGTCGAATAAATGTTGATAACCTAAGACGAGCAAATTGTGTTACTGAATTGTTGAATATTGATAGTTGAACCAATATTCCTTAGTCTGAGCAAATATTGCTCATCTGATGAATTGTTGGTGGCACGACCAAATAAAATATTAATTTAAAATACTGGAAGCTAGGCCGAGCATAATAATAATAAAGATGTTGATCACGGGATCAACATAAAATTATTAGTGTTTCGATCTGCTCAGAATTATGTTGTTGCAGAGCTCTAGATTCGAAACTCTAATTTCGATCAATTGATGATTTATTGAAAATCGATCACAGAGTGAAGGAGGGACCGACTACACGGGATGACGAGTCGACCATGTAACGCCCAGATGCTCGGATGAGCAAAATACCAAAGTCTCTTGAAGACCAGTTGGTGAAAGGATGATTAAATGCTGGTTTAATCATTTACTATAATAAATCTCGTTTGAGTGTTAGGTAGTAAAACCTGATTATGGAGAGATGAGGGACCGACCAAGGGGTCATGGGACCAGCTCTTGGTGGTCGTGGGACCAGCTGATGGTCGTTTGAGCAAACTCCCAGTTGTTTAAGCAAACTCCCAGTTGTTTGAGAAGAGTTTGGACCCAATATGAGCAATTGAGCAAATTAGGTCAAAATTATTAAAACATATGGGACCGGATATTTGCAAGCCTTAGGGTCGGCCTTGGTCGGTCAAGGAGACATGCCCGTGTAACCATAATGTCAGTGTCTCAGTCCTGAGAGTTTCGATATTTTCTGATGCGTGTTTGAGCAGTATTTCGAGAAAATATGAAGGATTCAGGGTTTTGCTGAAACTAGGAAAAATTCATGAGATGATGAAAATAATTAATAAAATAAGGTATTGCAAGTTGTGGGACCGGCCATGGCTAGGGCATGGACGTCCATCTAGCAAGCTCATTCCCGCTGCACCTTTCCCAATTTTATATAATTTTATGTATTTTTCCTGATGTGAGAGAAATATCATGAAACTGAGGAATTTCATGAAGTTAGGGAATATCCATGAGATCATGGAAATAATAATAAAATAATAGGGAGTCATGAAGTGTGGGACCGGCTATGGCCAAGGCATGGCCGGCCGGCCAAAAGTCCCGTCCCAAGGCACTTTTCGCAATTTTATAATATTTTTCATGATTTTAGGGAAATATCATAAAACCAAGGAGTTTCATGAAACGAAGGATATTTGCTCAAATGAAAAGATTTTCATGAAATCAAGGAAAATAATGAAAATATGATAAAATGTAAAATTGGGCATGGGACTGGCCACAGCACGACCGGCCGGCCGGCCGGTCGGCCCAGTCCCCTAGCGCCTCAATTAATATTTTAATATTTATCATTTTCTTCCTATTTTGCATAGGTTTATCATTCCTTCGTGTTTTGGAATGCTCGTTTGCGCATTCAGGTATTCGTTTGTGCATTATTGCTGAGTACACTTGCATCATTTTAATCAGGGTTACTCGATAGCTGCTCAGATGCATGTAAGTTAAATATTCATCACTAACCCATGGAATTCTGCTGGGAAGTACCACAAATTGAAGTGATGAAATATTATGAAGAATCGTAGAATATTGTTGAATATTCAGTTAACGATTATAGATAATTAATTGATGGCTCTATACTAGCAGACATGATGTCTAGGAACATTAATTATCTGAGGATTGAGAGATATGAGCTTGTTGAAACGTCATGTCTCTCCTATATAGTCAAGGAAAACGTTGTTGCATCCTGAAGACGTTGTTGCTCTATACTAGCAGGCATGCTGTTTAGGAGCCGTCCAATCTTTCGATTCTATATAGAAATAATTAATGATATTTCTCAGTATTCATGAGATGTGTCGTTGCCTCAGCTGAGAGACTATGCATCCACATATACTCTGAGAGACAGCCTTCTCAGTCAGAGATTTTATGACATGAGCTTTCATGCTTCAATGAGAGACATGAGCCTCAATACTCATCTGATTGCCGGATCAGGAGCATGTATAATTATGGTTTTATGATTTTAACCTTTGTCGAAAATCCACCATCTACATTAAGTCCCCTGCTTAGTGAGGGACAGTCATGTTCCTCAGTCAGGACTGGATGGTGATTTTCTATCATAAACGAAATAAGTAATTGAACTTAGTCGTAAGATAAGATGTTACCGGATTTTCGATTGTACGAGCGAACCATGGCTTGAACGAAGATCCCAGTGGCATGATAGAGTATTGTCTAACGAGCATAAAGTGGTGTAGCACCGCTGATTTGGTGATGGAACCTTGGTCGATTTAGGATTCATGGGTTCGGGCCCAAGAAAAGAAATCCTTATTTTAGGAACAGACGCTCGTTCGTTTGTTAGTTTAAGGAACAAACAAAATAGACTTGAGTCTAATGATAAAAATTTTATCTATGAGCTTTCACGAAAAACAAAATTTTATTTTTTTAAATATGTGAGATTTCACAAAGTGGAATAAACTCTCGTTTCAAAGGTGGATGCTCGTACGAGAGAATTTTTTTTTTGAACAGACGTGCATCTGTTAGTAATAAAATTTTGTTTATGAGCTTTCATGAAAACTTTTATCTTCGAGCTTTCAGAAATCTTTGAAATTATACTCTCGCTTCAAAGACAGATGCTCGCGCGAGGGAGCAAAAATATATGTGTATGTTATTTTTCAAACTTACGTGAGTTTCACGTTAAATATATATGTTTTGTAAAACCAATGTTTTGATTTTGAACAACTGTTGAAAGTAGACAATTATACATGGTGAAATAATGTCTGTACGTGATTTTTCATAATTGTAGAATGGACGTCTGCCCAATTTTTGAAAAACCAGTGGATGTTAAAATTCACGTGGGTTGTTCATGGTTTTATGAAAATCAAGTCATGATTTTGAATAATGAATCTTGCTCGTCTTTGCAAGTTTGAAGGAACGAGCAAGTTTTTCGGAATTCCGACGTTATAATCACTACAGCTAGTGAAATTGTAAATAGGTAAGAGTTGGATTGTTACCATTTTTGTTGCGTGTTTGTTATTGGTACATCCATGACTCCATGTATTTCGCCTCAGATAGTGGTGACTTCTGATTACAACCACCCTTATGGATCTTCCGGTGAACGCTCCGGAAATATGAAGTCAAAGATGAAGACTTCTGCAGATGTTCATGCCGAGGTGAATCAACCTTTCAGAGACGCTGGAAAGCTGGTACTTTGTATGTCTCTCGATCATCTGGGAGTCATCCCTTATCAGTAGAAGCGCCGCCGATTTCAGCAAATGAGACTATCGGCTGAAGATGAAGTCAGGATTTGCGTTGATAGTGTAGATCCTGATTCAAATGTGGATGAACGATGAACTTCGTCATAATTCGTCATCAGAAAAATCAGAAGTCGGTCTTTCAGTAAAAATGTTGTAGAATCTTCGTCCGATGTCGTATTTCCGTTGTCTACCCATGTTTTTTCATCCTCAGAAGATTTCCAAGCTTTTGTGAAGAAGCTTTTAGATTTTTGAGCATGTTTAGGGGCCGAAATAGGCGAAACAGTAAACTTCCAGGAGATTTCCAGAAACTTTTCAGCTGACATGTAGTCCAATGTTTCGACCACATCTCTTTGCTCGTTCATCCAATTACTATGAATTTTGGATATGTTATAGAGGACATCCATGCGAAGAAAATAGTATATGATATATCCCTAGATTCTTCACCAACTGCTCCCGGCTCACCCCTTTGTGCAAGATAGTGTAAAATCGTTTCAAACGAGCTTGTTGTAAAACGCCCTTGTTGTGTCTTTAGACCATTCACTCGTGTCTTGAACACTTGATGAAGGATTTTAATGCCATTTATTAATTTGAAATCTGAACCCCTTGATTGATACATGAGCATGGTGCTTGCAGTGCCATCTTGTTTCTGTCAGTCGTAGAAACATCACTTCTGAAACCCTGGTCACGGGACCCTAGCTGAGGTTTCTCTCGAGAGGGGATGATGTAATGACCATGGTTTCATGTCCCGGTGGTAGCATTTCTTTTATGATGAATGATTAGCACATGATAGTCTGGTGCCACGGGTCTTGGACTGTGAAACTGATCGTCATGATCAGTGGACCGTCAGTCCCCATTATCTTGTTGAATCTATCCTTTTCGTTTTCTCTTCTTCTAGCCAGACTTGGATAGAGGACCCGGGTAGAAAAATTGATGTAAAGACCTATGTGTGGACACCGATCGATTGTGGAAGTTATGAACCCCGTCTAAGAATTGTTGCTTGCATGTACGCTCTGGAAGTTGTAGGAACCTCATACGACGTCGAAATTCGACGCTTGACCCCAAATTTTGAAGCTAAGAGGCTGAGCCAACGAAGGATGCACATTTGTAATTTGTAATCCCGTACAAATTTTTCAGATTTCGTAGACCTGACGGTAAAGGCCATATCTTTCAGCTTGTATGTCTGATGGATGCGACCTTTTGGTATGTTGTAACAGAGACATAAACGAACATCTTTTGTTGAGGAAGCATTGTCCCATTCCTCACCCATTGGTACGTTTTGTAAACCCATGGCTTGAAGGATGTTGTATCTCATTTGTAGAGGTGATGAGAACATCTTGTAGAAGACTTTGGCTTGTGCATGTCCGTCGTGCAAGCTTTGGGAAGACTTTGATGCTAACATGTTTTCATGTCCACACGTCTTGATATGAGTCATTAGTGCTTGGAGAAGTATGATCCATCGAGTAACACTTCCAGACTTAGGTTGTAGAGAATGGAAAGTTGATGTAGCTTTGTCATGAGGATGTTGCTCTTGAGACCGTTGTTAATGTTGAGATCTTGATTGAATTTTCTCCAGACATTCTTGTTGATGCTGATACCATGGACATAGTTCCTCCAAATATCCTTGTTGATTCCGATACCATGGTTGGAGTTGCTCCAGAGACCGGGAAGGCTAGAACCATGATTATCAACTTAGTGTTGCTCCTCCATCCAGTGAGCCGCGAAGTGGCTTTGTCGGGGAATTGATGTTGTTGCGGCAAATAGCAGCAGCGTACTTTATTCAATAAGATCAAGTCCCCAGTGTGTTGAAGGAGTTTGTGCCAACGTTGCATCTGCTCCAGAAGTATTATCACGGGATAATGAAGACCTATCGATTGAACTTTGATCGTGTCGGTGTTGAATCAGTATGTCACCGTAGAGATATTGTGTTGAAGATAGAGGAGTTATTATCTAAGGTGTACTCTTTGATTGGGAGTACAGTTTGAAGGCTTCTGAAGAATGTAGCATTCAGAGATGAGAGGTTTTTGACTTTCAGTTGGCCTTGGAGAAGTAGGTGATTGACAGCTGTTGTAAGGATTTTCTTAGATGCTCGAGTATTGAGTCTTCACACCCTTTAAGCGTCTGATGTCGTAGGTTTGATCGTCTCAGCCTCGAGTATCCTCTGTTGATTCAGCATTCCTTTCGTTGCGGTAGTGGGATTCAACACTTGTGCGGACATCAGAGCTTTCTAATTTTGTGGTACGCAAGGACACTTGTACAAGGCTATGGAGAAATGCCCAAATTGTTCTTTTCCGTGCTTGAACACCATCTCAGTAATGTATGTCTCAGTGAGATGCTCGAGTCGTAGAAATGTCAGATTCAACCACTTGGTAAAATATTGCTGAAGTGAGATTACCCACTTATAGCGTCTTGCAATAGCAGAGATGCTAGCAGAATTGAGTCCCCATGATAGAATAGCATGTGAGGAAATAAACGACGTAGACATGGGAGGGATGAGACTTGCCTGAGTGCAGGACCTTTGGATGAATGTCTATGCATCTTTTGCAGGTTCTTGTTTCAACCTCGCCAAAGTTCGAAATTCCTCCAAGTGCTCTGATGATGGAACGTCCGCCAAATCTTCTGGATCAGAACTTTCTTCTTTGGAGAGATGTGTAACCAAAGGCGCTTTGTAAGTACCCATATTTTCAGCATGGATCCACCCTCGTCTGAAGGACATGTCATATCCTGGATTTTTCTGACTATGTGAAACTTGGCTTCTGTCCACGTTGAACTTATGTTCACTTTAAGAGTGATGTAGCCATAAGTATTTTCGAGCATTCCTTCAAGGTCTCTGATTGAGATTGGAGCATGAGTAGCTCCTTGTCGAGTGATGCCTGTAGATCCGATGGTTTTCAGTGGAATGTTTTTGATGGCGGTGCCAGCATCGATCAACGTTCTTTCAAATTCGTTTCTTCTGAGATTGACCGTGGTAAGAAGTCCCCAGTCGTACATCTCTTGGTCTGTGGCTGGAGGCTCAAGAAGTATTTCCGGAATGGACTTCTTGACACGATGTAGTTCAGTGCTGTGAACATGTCTCTCCTTTGTGCCTTCCACAGATAGAGCAATCCACGTTCGACCAAGGATTGAACTGCCTCTTTGATATGTTGTTCAGAAAGTGTAAAGGTTATGATTGGGAGAGGATTCTTGTGTACTCCTTCAGTCACCAGTTTAAGCTATTGTGGATCAACCATCTCTTCAAAATGTTGCAGTCACCTGTTAGATGATAGGTGAACTTATGAAGGCAACAGTACCTGGAATTCTTCATTTCTTCTTCAGTGAGATGCCTCCTGATGAATGTCGATTTGCTTGCACCAACCTGAATCCAAACTTCCAGTAACTAGATCACTTGTTTAATGAAAAGAGGTATCTTAGAATCTGTGTGATCATTTCCCCGTTTGTTGATGTAGGGTTGAGGTTCGTGCATTTCAAGATTGGTTATCTTTTCTTTGTGCTTCCGGAAGAGCTGGAGAAGCATGCTTGTGTTGTGACTCGGCTTTCCGTTTGCTCCCTTATGCAACAAAATTTATGGAAGCTTGGAGGTTGTATTGGTTGTTAATCAAATGCCTGCTACCTTGAGTCTCTCGTGGCTCTTCAGCCTTTGTAGCTTTTGTTCTTTCCAGTAAAGCGGGTGCAGTAGTTGCCGATCTCTTCGCCGCTTCATGAAGCTCTGAGAAGGTATGGAAATGAAGATTTTCCAATAAAGCTCTGTAGACCGGGATCATGCTGTTGATACACAAGTTTACCAGTTTTTGCTCCGTGACGTTTGGATCATGAAAATCCAGGGCCTGGACTCTGAATATTTTCACGTAGTCATTGGGATGTTCATTGCTCCTCTAAAAAATTCTTCCAAGATCGGAGAGAGTAACTTGATCTGACACAAAGAAGTACTTTCTGTAGAAGGCGTTAATCATTTCTCCCCAATTGTTGATAGTTCCTGGTGCGATGTTGTTGTACCAGGTGTATGCCCTGCCTTTCAAGGATTTTGAAAATTCTTTAAGGCGAACAACATGGTTATGCTCATGTTCACCCAAGGCTTCCAGGAACCGAGAAACATGCTCCCGAGCGTTGCCTGTTCCATCATACAAAGTGAAGGTTGGAGAGGTATAACCTTTTGGAAGAGGAATCCTTTGCGTAGCAGCAGGGTATGGAGGCTGGTGACGATGGATATGTGATGTCTTGTCTTTTCCATGGTTCTCCAAGAGGCGTTCCAAATCTTTTCGAGTAATGAAATTTGATGATTCCTTCGCTGATGGATCGTCTGCAGCTTTGCGGACTTCGCTGTCATCCACTGTATAAATTGGAACTACTTCAGGATCAGCATCTGAGGATGTTTCCTTTTCTTTTTCTTTTTCTTTTCCTTGAGTCTTCTCTGACATCTTGTCAGTGAGAGTCTTGAGATAATTGAATAGCTCCTTCTGTGTTGCATCCATGTCAGTTTGATTCTTTGCAAGAGTCTCTTGCACCTTGATGAGATCAGCCATGGTAGGTGGTGGATTCCCCCTGACTTTCTCAGGGTGTCGACCGAACATGGGATGACCTTCCATGTTAGGTGAGGAGGAATAACATCACCACCGTCAGTGTTAGAGGCCGGAATGGTTTCTGGGATATCCTCATTATCATTGTTGCTAGTGCTAGCGTCGTTTGTGTTGGAACCTGTAACTAACCCAGACCTAAGACCATTCATCTTTGTGAATTGAGATTGCAACCGAGATATTAATCTCCCACTGTGGTCGCCAATCTGTATATGGGGAAAACGATTTGATGGTTTTACGGAATTGAGGAGACTACCGTGCGGAGACTCCTTGAATTGAGCGAAATATTGAACCTCACATAGATGCACTGCAAGAAGGTTTTAAGTTCGACAGATCAATCTGTAGGACTCCCGCCTACGCCAAGACAATGATCGTTCCAGAGTCAATTCGGTCACAAGAGAGGATGGATTGATCTGTAGGAGGGAAGCTGAGAAATGTGTGAGATCAATGGTGATCTGAGATTGTAGGTGTGTTGTGTATTCTGCGTAGGAAAGTTCTGAATGATTGAATTTACTCAGTTGAGAGTGATTGCTCAGACGGTGAGTTCGTGTAGATGAAAGATTGTATGTATGAACTTGTCGAGAAATTCTTGTGTAGACGAATGTTGTCCCTTTCAATCATGATTCAGAGGCCTTTTATATTGCTGAATTGAAAACACCATGATCCCATGAAGTGTGACAGTTGTCGGAGTCAAAGAGTGGGGAAGTGGGAAATCATGTTAAAACCAGCTGCTCATCGTGCGGAGACTTGGTTAATTTTCCACCCACTACTTCGCTAACTCCTCCAAATGATTGCACGACTTGCTCACATTCTCATCGTGTGTATGAACACACGTGCTATAGACCGCCAGACCAAAACCCTAATTAATATCCCCCATGTGACACGATTGACATCTCGTGATTGTGGAGTCAGTTGCAGATATATGGGACGATGAGTCCTTGTATTGTTGAGTTGAACGTGATTTTCAAATGTTTTGTGACTCAAGAATTGAACATGTCTGTTGAGACAAAGGTTTCATTGTCGAATAAATGTTGATAACCTAAGACGAGCAAATTGTGTTGTTGAATTGTTGAATATTGATAGTTGAACCAATATTCCTTAGTCTGAGCAAATGTTGCTCATCTGATGAATTGTTGGTGGCAAGACCAAATAAAATATTAATTTAAAATACTAGCGGCTAGGCCGAGCATAATAATAATAAAGGTGTTGATCACGGGATCAACATAAAATTATTAGTGTTTGAATCTGCTCAAAATTATGTTGTTGCAGAGCTCTGGATTCGAAACCCTAATTTTGATCAATTGATGATTTATTGACAATCGATCACAGAGTGAAGGAGGGACCGGCTACACGGGATGATGAGTCGACCATGTAACGCCCAGATGCTCGGATGAGCAAAATACCAAAGTCTCCTGAAGACCAGTTGGTGAAAGGATGATTAAATTCTGGTTTAATCATTTACTATAATAATGCTCGTGTGAGCGTTAGGTAGTAAAACCTGATTATGGAGAGATGAAGGACCGACCAAGGGGTCATGGGACCGGCTCTTGGTGGTCGTGGGACCAGCTGATGGTCGTTTGAGCAAACTCCCAGTTGTTTGAGAAGAGTTTGGACCCAATATGAGCAATTGAGAAAATTAGGTCAAAATTATTAAAACATATGGGACCGGATATTTGCAAGCCTTAGGGCCGGACTTGGTCGGTCAAGGAGACATGCATGTGTCACCATAATGTCAGTGTCTCAGTCCTGAGAGTTTCGATATTTTCTGATGCGCGTTTGAGCAATATTTCGAGAAAATATGAAGGATTCAGGGTTTTGCTGAAACTAGGAAAAATTAATGAGATGATGAAAATAATTAATAAAATAAGAGATTGCAAGGTGTGGGACCGACCATGGCTAGGGCATGGCCGGCCAGCTAGCAAGCTCTATCCCGCAACACCTTTGCCAATTTTATATAATTTTATGTATTTTTCCTGATGTGAGAGAAATATCATGAAACTGAGGAATTTCATGAAGTTAGGGAATTTCCATGAATTTTATAATAAAATAATAGGGAGTCATGAAGTGTGGGACCGGCTATGGCCAAGGCATGGCCGGCGGCCAAAGGGCCCGTCCAATGCACTTTTCCCAATTTTATAATATTTTTCATGATTTTAAAGAAATATCATAAAACCAAGGAGTTTTCATGAAACGAATGATATTTGCTCAAATGAAGAGATTTTCATGAAATCAAGGAAAATAATGAAAATATGATAAAATGTAAAATTGGGCGTGGGACTGGCCACGGCACGACCGGCCGGTCGGTGGGCCCAGTCCCCTAGCGCCTCAATTAATATTTTAATATTTACTATTTTCTTCCTATTTTGCATAGGTTCATCATTCCTTCGTGTTTTGGAATGCTCGTTTGCGCATTCAGGTGTTCTTTGTGCATTATTGCTGAGTACACTTGCATCATTTTAATCAGGGCTTACTTGGTAGCTGCTCAGATGCCTGTAAGTTGAATATTTATCACTAACCCATGGAATTCTGCTGGGAAGAACCATAAATTCAAGTGATGAAATATTATGAAGAATCATAGAATATTGTTGAATATTCAGTTAACGATTATAGATAATTAAATGATGGCTCTATACTAGTAGGCATGCTAATTATCCGAGGATTGATAGATATGAGCTTGTTGAAACGTCATGTCTCTCCTATATAGTCAGGGAAAACGTTGTTGCATCTTGAAGACGTTGTTGCTCTATACTAGCAGGCATGCTGTCTAGGAGCCGTCCAATCTTTCGATTCTATATAGATATAATTACTGATATTGCTCAGTATTCATGAGATATGTCGTTGCCTCAGCTGAGAGACTACACATCTACATATACTCTGAGAGACAACCTTCTCAGTCAGAGATTTTATGGCATGAGCTTTCATGCTTCAATGAGAGACATAAGCCTCAATACTCATATGATTACCGGATCAGGAGCATGTATAATTATGGTTTTACGATTTTAACCCTTGTCGAAAATCCACCATCTACAAGGTGTAACGCCTCAGAAAACGTTTCCTGCGCCGTCGGCGTTGATCGTGCTGACAGGTGGTACATTGATGTCACTGGAAGGAACGTTGATACCAAGGCCGTTTTCAACGCCGGTGGCCTCAGGGTTTGTTGCTGACCCGGATCTGAGCTCTACCATCTTGAAATTAGGATTGGAAAAATGAATTAAAATTGGAATTTGATATTTCAACCGAGATATTAATCTCCCACTGTGGTCGCCAATTGTTTATGGGTAAAAACTGTTTCTGCTGGTTTTGGTAAATTTGGGTGTGTGTATGAGAAACAAATCTAGACCTAAAACAAATGCACTGCACGAGAGTACTTTAGATTCGAGATATCAATCTGTACAATCCTGGCCTAAACCAATAAATGGTCGTTCCAGTCTTGCTTCGGTCACAAAATGAAGGAGAAGGGTTGGTCTTAGGGAGGGAAGCGAAGAAGGTGTTGAGACCAGAATGGTTAATTCTGAAGGTGTGACTATTTTATGACTTGTATCAGAATTTGGAACTGGCTTGCGGAATGAAAGCTATCAGTTCTTTGGTATTTTTCTGGATACTATGTTTTTGTTATGATTGTTGTTTGGTTGAAAATAGGTAAAACCTATTTATACAAGTCATATTGAACGCACCCTGATCTCGTAGAAAGTGGGAATGATTGAGTGATGGAGAAGTGGGATCATGTGTAAATGCCAGAGATCACGTTCCCACTATGAAGGAAACTGGTTAGTTTACACCCACTACTTCTTGCCGCCACTAACTGCCCTGCTTTCTGATACTTTCTTATAATGGGCGTGTTGCAGGCCACACGCTGTAAACCGCCAGACCAATACCCTGATGAGCATCCCCCAGTTTGTGATATATTTGATGTCTCGAGTATTTTCGTGGAAAATGTGTAGCAGATTGCTTAATAAGTCTTGTATGCAAGACTTAGCTATTCTGATTGTATGCCAACCAAGTAGCAGGAAGCCATGTGTGGCAAGTCAAAGTCAAGAGACTTTCCGCAGGAAAATAGTATGTGATGTTATTCGGCTTGTCTTGACTGGTCGCTTAAAACTCGCCACATGCCTGTCAATTCTGTGACGAATTTGGACGGCTGAGATTGTGACCTGTGAGAAAGGTTGTCGTTGATTATGGCCACATTCCAGTGGCATCTGATAATAGCAAAGTGGCGCCATTGGCATATGCCGATGTATGATGGCATATTTAACGCATGCCAGTGGCATAGTGGCGCCTGGCGTAGCTGCAGTAGCTATTTTGGTATATTGGTGTTAGACCCAAATGTGGCTCCAACAACGTTGGCCCCTGTTGCTATATCAAACTTAGGGCCTTAAGAGAATTACTTGGCTTGGTTGGCGTGGCAACCTTAGCTAAATTAGCGTTTGGCATATTGAAACCCTAATTAACGCATGTGGCATGGCCGCGGTACGGTGGCTTTTTCATGCAATCGGTGCCATGGCCACATTAAAGGAATTATGGCGGGCCATAATATGGGCATAACCACAGGCGCAAGTATGTCCACGGGTGATTATAGCATGGCACCGTTTTTAGGGGTTGTCGGGTCCCACATGGCTCGTGGCATGTTGTGGGACCAAAGTGGCATAATTTGGGCCACAATTGGAAATTAGGGTTTCGACTAATGCCAATAAAGCAAAGTCGTGTTTCTGATTAGAATACCCTAACTGGAATTCATTATGGCGTTGTCCACGAACAAGAGGTGGGTTAGCACGTAGGCGCACTATTTATGACACGTTGACACGTTTGGCATGTTTGGCATTCCAATTAGTATATTGGCGTGACATGGCATGTTTGGCATGCCACTAGCACGTTGGAGCGGAATGGCACGTTTGGCATGTCATTAGCATGTTGGCGCGGTTTTTGGAAAGCCTTGTAACCATCTGGCGTCATTTTCCTTTTTTAACACGGTGGCAGGTTTGGAGCGACCTGATTGGTCAATAGAAAAGAGGGGGGCCGGTCAAGCATGGGCGTGGCCACACTTCCACCGCGCGTGGCGGATTTAAAGCGACCTGATTGGTCGATGGGAAAGCAAGTATGGGCCCAGCCACAACTCATGTGCGTGTGGCGAGTTTAAGGTGACCTGATTGGTCGACTGGAAACAGGGGCCGGTCGGGCAACATAGGGTGTGGCCACTTGAAAATGGCGCCGGCTGGCCTATGGCCACACCTCCCTTTGTTGCTGCTCTTATTCCGCGGCTCCTTTTATTCCTTGCTTTCTGATTTTGGGTAGGATTTTGCACCTACTAATCCACGGCGGATTAATTTCCTAGTTCGCCTGGGCTTAATTTCGACCGACGAGGTCTAATATACTGCGCAGGGCGCAAAACCCTAATTTTTGCAAATTAGTCAGGGTAATATCTTAATCTTGTGAATTATCACAAAATTGATTGAATTCTATGTGTTGACACAGAGTTCTTTAAGTTTATTTCCAGAGAGCAGTATGCTTTCCGATTGAGTACTTTTATGCAAGGACCTTAACCTTGATACTTGGAAATTCGTGCTACGCTGCTGCGAGTGAACACAAATTGTCATGCCATATCAATATTAAGGGTTCAGCCGAGGAACATAGCACAGAAAGCATTCAAAGAAACTTGTATTAATTGAATAATACAAGCAAGGTGCCGAAATTTATAGAATATCTGGGATTGTTGCTACATGCACCATTCTGGATAAATTTCATGCGGATATATTGAGTTGCTCAATAAATGCGCCAGTGGAGAGGTTGAACACTCATCACTTTTACATAGCCCTGTCTCTTTGTAGAGTGACGGCCTATTAAATGCGAGGTTTTACAATTTTAACCCTGGACTAAAAATCACCATCAACAATGTCAATAATTTTTGAAATTGGTGTTTTGTATAAAAAAATCAAAGTGCTTTTTACCCAAAGCACTTCTCAAATTTCTCAATTTTTAAAAGCTCGGGAGGAGGAGCTTCTAAAAGCTACAAAAGCATAAGCTTTGGTCCCACCAAAATTTAATGCTTGATTTATCCTTTTGTCCCTATTTTATTTTGTAAATAACACAAATTATCCTTAAATATATATATAATCAATTTTTTATTTCTTATATTTTATTCTTTAAATATTATTATATTTTATTTTCAAACTATTTTATGATACCATTTCATTTAACTTGTAAAAAAAAACAAATATTAAAATTACTTAATTTTATTTTGATTTTTTGTTTGAAAGTTACATATATATATATATATATATATATATATATATATATATATATATATATATATATATATATATATATATATATATATATTAAAAAGTGGTTAAGTAAAATAATTTATTTTTAACAATCATAATAATAGTAACAATTAGTAAATTGGTCTCATGAAATTATCCCAATTATGCTCCAACTGTGATAGGGAAATGGATATTGTCGGCGACCATGCCTTGCGTTGTTCTCATGAAATTGGTCTTAAGTTTAGGTATGATCTTGTGCGTGACACTTTTGCTGACATGTGTTATCGTGCGGGCGTACCAGCTAAGAAAGAGGTTGACTTAGGCCCAATGTAGTCAATATCGGCCGTATCGGCCGATATGTCGGGGATATTTCGGATATCGGCCCAGAACGATACGATAAGAAGGATATCGGGGATACGATATTCGCCCGATAATATCGGCCGTATCGGTCGAATATCGGCCGTTTCGGTCAAATATCCGCCATATCGGTTGATACGAAATTTTCCTATATTTCCTGATATGAGACGGTATTGGTCGTTTTCTATAAAGTTTAAGGGTAATTTTGGTGAAGAAAGTCTTCCGGGTGGTAGTAGAGGTGCATGTAGCTCTCGAAGCAAGTCTACTAAAGTTACTCTTTTGTTTTTTTGATAAAATTGATGTTATCTATTATATCTTATCCGAAAATGTGTGGAGAAATGTTTAATATAAAATTATAGTCTCTAAATCTAGAACCGATATTTCAACGATAATATCCCCGATATAAAATCGTACCAGTGTATCGGTCCCGGCCAAGATGAACCGATATCCGATATTAACTACATTGCTTAGGCCTTCTTTCCGATACTGGTCTAGCTTTAAGACCGGTTGATATTTTGGTTCATAATCGGGATAATGGTTGTGACGTTTGTTTGGATGTAACAGGTGTTTCCCCCTTTACTGGTGGCGGGGTACGCACTTTTGTGCCCGATCAGGCTATTAGTAAGGCTGTCACTCCAAAGCACAACAAATATCTATAAAAGTGCACTGCTCAGGGGCTTGGCTTTGGGGTTCTTGCTTTCACTACCTTGGGAGAGTTGGGTGGAGATACTATAGATTTCTTGAAGAGATTGAGAAATTACATGGCTAGTCATGATGCGAATGTCAAAGTGGGAGATTTCCTTTTCCATAGGCTAGGGGTAGTTATTCAAAAAGGGATTGGAGCACAGCTTGTTGCTCGGCTCCCGTCTTCGGTTCATACTGAAAATGAGCTTGACTCATTATTTATTTAGAGATTTTAAATAATAAAATTAGTAAATTTAATATTTTATATATTTATATTTAATAATAAAAAAACTAACAGGGTGTTAGTCCTCAAGGGAGTTGGGGGAGTTGGGTGTAGTTTGGTTTTTTCCTGTTAGTCGTGGGGGAGTTCAAAGGAGTCTCTCGAAATCTCTGTTAGTCGTGGGAGAGTTTAGAAGAGTCTCCCGAACTCCCTAGAAAACCCTGTTAGTCGTGGGGGAGTTTGAAAGAAACTCTCAAACTCCCTGTTAGTCGTTAAAATTAGAATGCTAGAGAGTTGGTGTTTTTGGGGGAGTTCTAGGGAGTTTATAGTGTATTTTTTCCTCACTCCAAATCTCTCAAAAAAGTAGAGATTTCTGGAGAGTCTCTCAAACTCCCCACACTCAAAACACCAAACTCTCTCAAACTCCTCACACTCTCTTACACTCCCTCAAAATCCCCAAGATTCAAAATATACATTAAACTCCCCCAAACTCACTCGTGGACTAACCCCTTGTAATTATTTTTAAACCCAATAAAATTGAATAAAACTATTTTCAGAAATATGTCTGTTTTTGTCATTTTCCACAACAACAATGGTTGAATCTGATATTTTACCAAACACATTTTGATTACTTTTTTAATCAGCTTTAAATATAATTAATATTTTACCAAACGTCTGACTGTTTTTTTCCTACAACACAGCACAACAACGTACAGCGAAAAGTGCTTTTATAAAAGCCGCAGCGATACCAAACTAATTCTAATCATTTCAGAACTAAAAAAATACTTGTTAATCTCTTCGATTCCTTATCAATTTTAATGGCAGAAGGTCCCAACTCCTTCACTGCTAACAAGAGTTCAAACACAGCTCAAATCTCTTCTTAGAGAGACTCGCATCGATTCTTCCTTGTCTTGACTTCTGAAATGTGTCATAGGAACCCATTTGATCATCAGAATCAACGGCATCACAGTCACTTTATCTTTCTCAAACCTAACTCTTCTCAACTTTCTCAAACTTTTTATCCCAAGTCTAGAATCAGGTACCGTCGACACACAAGCCATTGCAATTTGCAATAACTGCACCATTTCCTCTTCAATATTATGATATCTCATCAACTCAACATCAAATACTTCAGCTGCCATTCTTCTCTTCCACTGCCTCTGGTGCACGGTATCCTGCTATCCTGTTTGGTGGTGTTGCGGTGCCGAACAATGGGTTTAAATCGTAATCGGAAATACCTGTTTTTTTTTTCTTTTTAAATTAAATCAGTGGTTAATCCGCATCCGGCACGTATCACCCGTTGATTCGCGGATGTCAAATCCTCGGGTGATTGGGCCAGATACGGTTGGATTTTCCATATCCACAACTTTGACGGATTGGACATGGGTAATCCTAATCCGCATCCGTCCTTTGCACACCCTTTGGTGGTCTGAGCCACACACCCGCGAGAGGTGTTTAAGATCAGACTGCTCATATAGTCTAGCCTTTACTCCTATTCATATATGAGATCCACTAGCACTCCCCTCACCCTTGCAGCTTCGGTCTCTACTATCTTGTTGTCACAGTGCTTGCTCTTACAGAGTATAAATTTAAACCGAAACCACAATGTGTGGAGGAAGAAAAAATAGTCTTCCATGTATAAGCATTAGCTGTATAAGCCAATATAATGACTATTATGGTTTCAAGGGTCCAAACAAGACTTATTTCTCGTTGATATGAGCAATTTCCAACAAATCACTGTTTAAGGAAGTCCATATACCGACTTGCAACTGATAGAAGAATGTATAAGACTCCATCTATAAAATTCATAGCTTTTGCTCTTGCTAGACAAAAAGATCAATCAGATAAGAGTGAGTGATAGAATTAGATGGATGCGTTACTTGTGGTGGGTAATTGGGTATTGAGTAGAGCGAAAATAAAGCAAGCAAAAAGAATGAATATTAAAGAAGAAAGTAAATGCCATTTCAACGTGTGAAACCAGAGAGGAGGAGAAGGCAAAGTAAATACACAAACCAGACATTCTTCCATGTTAAACAGTACTTTTGCCCATCCCCAAGGTTTACAAGTTCAATCTTTTGCCTTCAAACTGAAAATAAATTGATATAAACAAATACGAAAATCTTTTACCTTGTCTTTGTAGAACTTACCTTTCTATAATAGGCATCTTTACCAGAAAATTTATTACTTTCCAGTTTCCACACTAACGAACGGTCTCAGCAAAAGCAAAAGTGAAGAAACCGGAAAGTTGTTCCGCAATACCAACATAAACTTGGGATTTGCTAGGCATATCAGTGGAGACAAATTTCTTAGTTTTCAACATTTACCTCGACAAAAATAACGTATTAAACATGCATGTGCAACCTAGTGAAAATAATAAACAGAAACAACCAAAATTTGATTCCATTGCATCCAACTGGGCTGGTTCTCATTTTCCTAAACTTGTATCATCACTCTAATCCAGGGGAACTTCTTGGCCAACAACAAACAAAATCGGCCTGAGGAACGTTAAACACTACTTACATTTCTAAACTAAAGGAGAATCTTAAGATTTCAGAAAGTATTATTTGGTCAGCCACACCACAACAACAAAAAAACATTTTTCCTTAATTATTTTTTTCCTGCTGTAAGGTGATTAATTCAAGAGAATCAAGACAACTTGATTATCATCATTTTGATTCCTTCTACAATCTGTAACCATTACAAAAAACACAGTAGTATTTAATTAACTAAAAAAACCGCAACAAAAAAGAAATTACTTGTTTAAGCAAAAACTAAAGTAGATTCTTTTACAGGGGAACAGAAATTGATCTCCACCGCCTATAACGTGGACCATTTCACACTTTTCTGGACTGTCTCACTATCAAATTTCATTTTCAGACATAACCACAAAAAGCAGTCTGATTGATGAAATTATAGCCATCGATTACCGGCCCACCACTAAAGCAACTTTCAATAGTGACTCACTTAACAGTCCAATGACAGAAAAATTCTTCTCAACAAGAAAGAAAAACAATAATCCAAAGAATAATTGAAGGAAAAAACTAGAGACTTACAAATGCTGTTATTGCTGAATCAGCAGAGAATCCATATCTTGCTGCCATTGGAGGCTTCCTCTTACCTGAAGGACAGTAATCAGAATTGGGAAATAAACCCATAATGAAAAATCAATAGAGAGAAAGAGAGGGAGACCAAAACAACCATGAAAGCGCTTTTTCAACTTCTACACATTTTATTTCTGTTTTCTGTTATAGACCTTTCAAGAGGGATAGTTGTCACCCGAAATAGTGGTATAGTTGATGTTCATAGGAGGATTCTACACCAACCATTATTTCCAGTTGATAACTATATACCTCCACCTTCTCCAATTGAACCTCCGCCAGAATATTCAGATGATAACCCAGAGCATCCTTTCCTTCCAGAAGTTCCAGCTGGACCAGCTCTAGATCAAAACCAACCAATACCACCAACTCCTCCTGATACTGCTGATGTCTCTACTGCGGTTCCAATTGCAACTCAACCCCCAAAACAAACCAAAAAAGTTGCAATTGCGGTATCTGTGGCGTTGGTTACGCTGGGAATGCTTTCTGCATTGGGATTCTTCTTGTACCGATATCGGGATTCACATTCAGCCGAATCAAAGGAACTTGTTGGTAGACATTCCCAGCAGTTCCCACAGGAATCTTTCCCCCCTGCTGTTTCTGATCTTCAGTATATTGCAGCAGTGGAGTCTACTTCAAATAGGAGAAATAGCGGTGAAGCAAATGAAGAAAGCAAATCTCCTTATCACAAGCTAAATTCTCTACGTAACTCAGAGCTTCACCGTCCAAGTCCTGATCTACAGCCATTACCACCATTAAGTAGAACAGTCGGTAGAACTTCTCCAACACCCATTTGGAATGGAGCTTCACGGAGAACTTCTGCTTCTGCGATATCATCTTCTGATGAGGACCCACTTAACAACCCTCAGGTGTCAGCCGTGGGGAACAATGATTACATGATTCTCTCTCGAACTAGTGATGCCAAAGGACCAACTAATAGAACTGGATCGACCCCACAGTCACGAAGATCACCTCCAAGATCACGTCTTTCAAATTCTTCTCCTGATGTAAAGCTCGCCATTGTACCATCTTCATACTCACCACGACTGCCGCCGCCACCAGCACATCAAGCACGTGAATTATATGATCAACCAAAGACTCCATCGCCATCCAAGAGGAGAGCGAAATCTCGGTCACCACCTTCTCCACCACCAAATTTAGTTCTTGCTCACTCATTAAATGGAACAGCATCACGAGCAGCTAATGTTCCAGTAGCACCACTGCCACCACCACCGCCGCCGCCACCTCCACCAGTGCCAATAACTCCATTGAAAGTAAGATCTTTATGGACGAGCACTAAGCCTATGTCAGTTCAAGAATTGCACAGATCCCAAACTATGTTTACCCCGAATGGGAATAATTGTGCAGAAATACCGATACCCGCTGTAGAACCGATACAACCAAGCAGTTCAGAACCACCTAATTCGATAGACGAGAAAGATGGAGGTAAACCCAGGTTAAAACCTTTACACTGGGATAAGGTCCGAGCAAGTTCAGATAAAGCAACGGTTTGGGATCAAATGAAATCAAGCTCTTTTCAGTAAGTAGTCTGCCATGTATGATAATAAGCCGTAAATTCGCTGATTGCATGATGATAATTCATACATTCCTTGACCTTTATTTTCAGATTGAACGAGGATATGATTGAGACACTTTTTGGCTGCAATCAAACAAGCGGATTTGAGAAAGACACAACTAGGAAATCAGTTCTCCCTCCTGTCGAAGCTGAGAACAGGGTATTGGATCCAAAGAAATCACAGAATATAGCTATACTACTAAGGGCATTAAATGTAACCCGAGACGAGGTATCAGAAGCACTTTTAGATGGTGAGTGTTCATATTTTTTTCCCATATCTATTAAAGATGTATGATCAATAATACCATTGAATGTTAGCAAAAAGAAGAACAACAATCGCAATGAGATCATCTCTTTCTTTTTAAAATTATCTGAAGGGTATCTAACATGATTTTTTTTTGATAAGTCCAAGGGTATCTAACATGAACCAGAAGCAAAGGTTTAGCCCCAATTAAGTTAAATAGAAAAATGCTTATTCCACAAACTGAAGTTTGACATGCCAACTTAAATGGACACTACACATTCAGTATGATAGGCCAAGATATCAAGGATGTCAATCACCACAAAGACAAGTGTTAGAAACAATAATACTCAGTGTCAGTGTTATCCTGTTTTTTTTCCGACTGCACATAACAAGTACAATTATTGGTGATTTAGGTAATCCTGAAGGCTTGGGTTCTGAGCTTCTTGAAACATTGGTAAAGATGGCTCCAACCAAAGAGGAAGAACTAAAACTGAGGGACTACAACGGTGATGTGACAAGATTAGGATCTGCAGAACAATTCCTCAAGGCTGTATTAGAAATACCATTTGCCTTTAAAAGAGTAGACGCCATGGTGTACAGAGCCAATTTTGAAACAGAAGTAAAATATTTGACCAAGTCTTTTGAAACCCTAGAGGTACGTTTCCACCGACTTCTAATTGATGTGTGTTACATTTTCAACAAATACCTGTGCAATATCTTATTGGATTTCTCTGATACTCGCAAATTCAAGCGGAATTGACGCAGAATGCTATAAGGTTACGAAATTCTATCACTAGTTTATCACTAGGCTTCTGATCAACTAACGAAATCCATGATCCTTCACATTTTACAGGTAGCATGTGAAGAGCTAAAAAACAGTAGGTTGTTCATGAAACTTCTTGAAGCAGTTCTCCGAACAGGAAACAGGATGAATGTGGGCACCAACAGAGGAGATGCAAAATCTTTTAAACTTGATACACTTCTAAAACTAGTGGACATAAAAGGAGTAGATGGAAAAACCACATTGCTCCATTTTGTGGTCCAAGAGATTACCAGATCCGAAGGTGCAGGTTCTGATCCTACACCTGAGATGGTTCCTAACAAATCTCACCCACAACAGAAGGAAGATGACTTCAGGAAACAAGGTTTACAGGTTGTGGCAGGGCTGAGCAAAGATCTTGGCGATGTCAAGAAAGCAGCAGGAATGGACTCAGATGTTCTAAGCAGCTACGTGTCCAAACTTGAAATGGGGCTCAACAAAATCAGGTCGGTTATGCAATATGAGAAATCAGATGCAAAAGGGAGGAAATTTTTTGAGGCAATGAAAGTGTTTCTTTTCGAAGCTGAGCAAGAAATACTTAGAGTTAAGGCCTATGAGAAAAGAGCATCATCACATGTAAAGGAGGTAACGGAGTATTTCCATGGTGACACAACAAAGGAAGGCGCTCATCCTTTTAGAATCTTCGTGATTGTCAGAGATTTCCTTGCAATATTAGATCGGGTGTGCAGGGAAGTAGGTACAATGCACGATAAAGTAATGGTTGGGTCTGCTAGTTCGTTCCGCATGCCCTCTAATATTTCACTACCAATTCTAAATAGATTTCACAGAAGACAAGTAGAAAGTTCAGATGATGACAGCTCATCTCCATAGAGTTCCATGAAGATTCTGGAAAGCCACATGAATGATTATTACAGTTCCAAATTTCCATACAAAATTACTTGTCAAAGACCCCATACACGAGCCTAATATCTTTTCTGGGCAAGCCAACGGAATAGACGTATCTACAAGGAACTCCTAGTGAAGACGAAGATTCTGATATACGCATTAGTTTGGAAACTACACAAACATGGCTTCTGGAATAAAATGACAGACGACTGGACATCGTCAGCGGAAGATCGAATAATCCATGAAGGATTATCTTCAAAAAAATGACTTTTCAGGATTCTAAAACCCCAGCGACAACATTTCCGAAGTATAAGTGATCCTAAGTTGTAGTCTTGTAGAAATTGTAGAAGTATGTATGTAATTTCTAGTGCGAGTTAACAATGCTAATATAGTTTCTTCAGGAACCTTAAATCTCTTATAGCTGGAACACAAACATGTACTTTTTTTTGTATATTAAGTAAATAAAACGTTGTTGTAAGCCATTCAAAAAAAAAAAAAAAGAGAAACATTGAATCTCTTCCCTGGCTTGTTTGCTCTCTAGTGTAGTAGTTCACGTTAGTCATTACCACCTCACCATTCCTGTGTTCATTAGATTCTGTGTTTTCTATGTAGTTATCACTTATGACTTATCCGTGCTCATTTCTCACAGTACTAACCCAAAATGGTGTTAAAAAAAGAAAAAACACTATATGTATGGATCTAGTTGTGAACATCATCGTATTAATCCTGATAAAATTTAGGTCATAACTCAATACAACTGCACTCTCTTATGTCATTCTACACCACTTGAAATTTCAAACAAACAGAGGTGTTTGTAATCAAATGTTGTAAAATCCGATGAAATTCAAATTACTCAAAAGCTCAACCATACATAGAACTGATTCTGTAGAATCCTAGGGTTTCCGGGCAAAATGATTTTTGGTTTTCCAACAGAAGATGGCTTGAAAAAGAAATGCAGAAATGAAATTCATACATAATCGAGAGTTGAGTTTCTTCATTCTGACCTGCACAGATTAGTTGAGTTCTTTTCGTCATCCCAGCTCACAGTTCACTGGTTCCACTTCTATTCCCAGGGAGTTCTTTCCTCGTTACTTCGGTTTTATCTCTCTCCGCTAAAACTCAAAATTAACGGTGAAGTTCACCGCTTTGCCCGAAAAAAGTAGGAAACATGACATAGTCCCCGAGTTACAACACCAAACGTGTCACTATCCTTTGGTAAAAAAATAAATAAAAGTAAATTGACTAATATATTATCGATAATATAATATATTATTATTTTATAGTTAAATAATTTCTAAATCATTATTAGACGGAGCTTTTGGTTGGCAGCCTAGCGACAAGCTGGGCTCCAAAGGTGTCACTATCCATGCACAAAAACTTCAACAAAACAAATTGTTTACAAAAACCCCATTTAACATAAACTGTCTATATTACCTTTCTAGTTTAAATCATCCCAATGAAAACGAAAGTCAACCCCATCTTTAATTTTTATTAAATTATCACCACCAATAACAACGCACCACAAGCAATTAGCAATACCGCCGACCACCACCACCGATCGTTGTCAACCACCACCAGCAGCGCCACC
Organism: Papaver somniferum; assembly: GCF_003573695.1. NCBI lineage: Eukaryota > Viridiplantae > Streptophyta > Magnoliopsida > Ranunculales > Papaveraceae > Papaver > Papaver somniferum. Next base: position 82,870,333 of record NC_039360.1, read on the forward strand.
ACCGCCACGTCACCGTCACCACTGCCAACCACCATCGAGCCACCACCACCGCGCTACCAACACCACCGCTTAACCACCACCGCCGCCGCCACCCACCACCGCGCCGCCACCACCACCGCCACCACCAACCACCGCCCACTACCGTTAACCACCACCGCGCCACAACCGCCGCCGCCAACCACCACCAAGCACCACCGCGCCACCACCACCACCGCCAACCACCATCGTGCCACCACCACCGCCAATCACCACTGTGCCACCACCATCACCGCCGTCGCCAACCACCACCGCGCCAAAATCGCCGCCTCCGACCACCATCGCACCACAACCGCCACCGCCAACCACCATCGCATTACCACCACCACCACCACGCCACCACCACAGCGCCACCACCAACCACCATCGATGCCGACCACCACCGTCGCCGAGCAACACCACTATTATCTCCAACCACCACCACCAACCAGCCGCCACCGCCACAAAAAATGAATTTCATTGATCAATATTCAATAAAATGAGAAAACAAAATGATGAAACCAAACAGAAAAAAATGATTGAAACCAAAATTGGCTTCACCAAAACGAGATGAAACCGAAATTGGTTTCATCATTTTTCCACATATTGTCATTTCACCAACACAAACTTCAATGGTGAAACCAAACACGTCGACTTCCAAGTCAGGCCGAATAAACTAGAAAAATATCAAGTGAAAGCAAAATTTGGTTTCATCATAAAATAAACACAATAAGATGAAACTTACCACCACCGTCAACTTTTTTGGAGCAATCAAAATCTGGAGTTTCAGATTCTATTGCAGCAATGGTACCAGTGAGAACCTTTTTTCTCTTCTTCGTGACATCATCACTGTCAAAATTCTCATTTTCCAATGAGCCTTGGAAATATTGATCTCGTTTACGGATGCTCTGAGGTGAGGATGCAACATGCAATATCTCCACCTTGGGGTCTTCCTATTCAGTATTTTTTTCCAAAAGACATGAGACGGATCTTCATAACCTGACTGCATCTCCAGCTCACCAGGTAAAGAAATATCTCTGGAATATGTCCTTCCAGTTCGATTAACTTTCACAACCATTGAAGAATCATCACCAAATAATTTTGTCACCAAATGTTCAGAAGAGAAGCTAGAACCGGAGGATGAAGATGAGCTATGAAACTCAACCAATAGTCTGAACAAATAGGAAGCACCCCATCTAAGTAACTGATGAAAATTTCGAATCTGGCATGATCAATCCACAATCAACACGTTCGTAGGAATCTGAATCTTCACCGCGTCTCTGACGCACAACATCATCCAGGACGTCCCAAAAAGAGATTCCATTAGAGCCAACAGTTGACTGCCACATCATAGACATTAGAATGCACAATAAGAACACAACAAGAGTCGATTTGTATTAATCATATTATATAAATCCGATACCTGAAAAATGATTAGTACCCTTGACCCCTGCTTTTTGGTCTCTGAAAGGATCTTATCAAGTACTTTTCATATCTTATCAAAATGAAAAAATATGTTGAAACCAAAATTGGTTCCAACAATAAACTACAATTTGGTTTTGTCGACAAATATGAAACATGAAACCAAAATTTGTTTCAACATAAAATTCTCGTATCACCAACAAGATTGGTTTCGTCCATAAAAACTATAAAAAAGTGCAATAAAATTACATGGAACCGAAACTCGTTTCAACATAAATTATTGTATCACCAACTATATTCGTTTCGTCGGAAAAAATTAAATAAAAAATGAAACCAAAGCTCGTCTCAACATAAAATTATCGTATCACCAATAATATTGGTTTCGTCAACAAAAAGTCGGAAAAAAAAGTGAAACAAAACTAGAAGCAACCAAAAGTCAACATAAATTACAGTAACACCAACAAGATTGGTTTCGTCGACATAAAATATGAAAAAAATCACATATTAGATGAAACCAAAACTGGTTTCAACAAAAAAATAGTATTATATCACCAACAAATTGGTTTCGTCGATAAAAAATAGATGAATCATAAATACGATGAAACCAATTTTGGTTTCATCATAAATAAGATGAAACCATAATTGGTTTCGTGCAAATGCTGCAGAGGTGACAGCTTCAAACAAAGTGGCAAATTATTTAACATTTACTGTTGCAGAGCAAGTAGACATGCTAATCACACAAACATCTCAATTAACAGGCAGAAACAACCAACATCAGGAAACAAAGAAAGTTATGTACCAAATAGCATGCACATTCAACACACCTAGGTGATAAGGCCTCATTTGCTCCTTCACTGCCTATACCAGAGGCTATAAGGCATCCAATCAGGATCATATACTCCAATTTTTTCAACACAGTGGTGAAAGTAAGCCCAGATTCAGTTGGCGCATATTGCTAACATCACATGCCAAAGCAAATTCGATAACATTCATAGAAAAGCCTAACCAAAAAAATTAACGATCCATGGCATAAACATAAAACGACAATAAACAATTTATAATTATGATCCAATTCCTTTAAAGTGTCTCCCTAAACATCATTGTATATTAACAAAGAGTCAGTGCATTGTCCATAATTCAATTTATAGTTGAATCATCATTACCACCCAACACCACTACCCATAACTAGGATTTGATATAAGGTAGTAAGTTTATCTTTCCCATATAAACACTACAAAACTCTTTTGCTCTTACATACAGTAGGTAACAATTTCTTTACAATTCATTCGAAAAACTAACAAGATACCTAATGGTTGTATCAGCATACTAAGTACTAAAAAAATTCCCTTCTAGTTATTTAATCTAATATCGTATAAGGATTATTAGTGTATTACCTAATAAATCTACAACACCTATAATCTGCCAATATTTTGACCTACAGTTGTTCTTATAAACAACAACAAAAGCTACTGCATCAACCCTGCTTCCCATTACTTGACTACCACCATTAATTTGTGGATTTCTCAAGCAAATTAATCGATTCTACTTGGACCGAGTAGTGCATAAAATGGATTAAAAATAAATAGGGTACTTACCATTTTATCAAAATCAAACACGAAAATAAATGACAAAGAAAGGAATCTAAACTTTAATCTAAAAGAACCTAATTAATCAACACAAATAAAATACAAAGATATGAAATTGCATGTTCCCAGTTAAATTTTTCTTTCATCATTATTATCTTACATAACAACAAAAAAATGTAATTCAAAACCCTAGAATAGTAAGTCAGTAAATATGAAATCTCATTTCATCAAAATCAAAATCAATTCAACTTCTTAGTATAAGAGAACCTGAATTCAGTAATAAACTCATATATCCAAAAATGAATCAAAACCCTTATCTAACAAATCACGAATCAATTTTTAGAAATAAAGAAAATGATAATGGAAAGACAAAAAATCATAGATATGTCTGGTGAATTAACCTCAGGAGATTGTGATTCAAGCAGATCATCATCCAATATCCTTTTTTTCTTCTTCTATTTCAAGCGATTTGAAACCCTAGGTTCTACATAACTACAAAGAGAAGGGGAGGTGTTGGTGGTGGTAGAGGAAGAAGAGAAGGGACGGTGCTGCTGTTGGTGGTGGTAGAGGAAGAAGAGAAGGAAAGATTTTTGGTGAACGATCGGGAGATGATTGGGGTTTTGCTGGTGGTAGAGGAAGAAGAGAAGGGGAGGTGTTGTGGTGGTGTGGTGGTGTGAGAGAGATACGGGGAGAGGATAAGTCTCGTATGGAGAAAACGAAAAATAACGGGAGGGCTGTTATGGAATTATTAAACAAATTAAATGATCTAATTTAAACTTTATAAAAGATTTGGGGTTTTTGTATCACTTTTGGGGAAAATGGAGTTGTTGTAACTCTCAACATATGGGTGGAGTTGTTGTAACTCTCAACATATGGTCACCTTGGTTTTTTTCTCCTTATTATGAACATGAAAAGTCAAAATGTTAGAGCTTCTCCAATGGTCATTGTGTGTGTTTCCTACGTGGCAACACAAATAAGACATCTCAATTTATTTTTTCTTAAAAATAGGGAGAGAAAAAATCTATCTCCAAGAATGTAACCTCGTCTTTTTTTTTGGTAGGGAAAAACAAAGATATAACTAAGTTGTTACAAAACAGAGAGTAACAACATCATTAGGGATATTAGATCCAGTCCATTTAGCTTGGACTTTGTGAGTGAACGCACAAGCAGCTAGAGAATGTGCTGCATTATTAACCTTCTTCGGCACAAACTTGATGGAGTTGATGTTGTCGAAAGAAGTCATTAAGTTTAGCATGTCATCCTTTATTTTCCAGATTCTCCAAGGGATTGATCTCGCAGTAACAATGAGGTTGTTTACAACAACTTGACTACCACCTTCTATAGTGATGGCCTGCAGGTTTAACCATTTGGCAAGTTCAACTGCTAAAAGAAAGCCGTATGCTTCTGCAAAGACGACTGAATCTGATGAGCCAACTCTAGTACCTTCTCCATAACACACACCATTATTATCTCATGCCACAGCAGCACTGGCATATAAGTCATCTTTCCAGGCAGCGTCAACGTTAACCTTGATAAATGGATCAAGTGGTGGTTCCCAAGTTACAGTAACATTGTTTAACAGTGCAGAATTGGTTGTCCTGTCTGCTTCAATCTCCCCCTCAGCCGAGAAGTTATAGTATAAATTGTGAAAAAGCGGGGGTCAAACAACCTCATCCAATATTTCGATTAGCAATCTGTATGGACTGACTCCAATATACTTTCGAGAGAATCAACTAGACAGTCAGACTCAATCTAGATAAAAGTATATCAAAGAGTTAATATCTCAATCTCTCGATTTGATCTTTCCTCAAGCAAATGGAAATCTGTGAGTCTTTATCAAATACTAGAGAGATAAACTTGGATGGTACCAAAGACCAATATCCAAGTGTCAATCAATTTAAATCAACAACCAAAGGTTGGATATTCTAATTGATTGATCTTAACGCACAACCTGTGATATTTCAATTATATAACAAAATATAATGTGGAATAGAAATAACACAGACACCAGAAATTTTGTTAACGAGGAAACCGTAAATGCAGAAAAACCCCGGGACCTAGTCCAGATTGAACGCCACACTGTATTAAGACGCTACATACACTAGTCTACTACAAACTAACTTCGGTTTGGACTGTAGTTGAACCCTAATCAATCTCACATTGATTCAAGGTACAGTTGCGCTCCTTACGTCTCTGATCCCAGCAGGATGCTACGCACTTGATTCCCTTAGCTGATCTCACCCACAACCAAGAGTTGCTACGACCCAAAGTCTAAGACTTTAATAAACAAATCTATATCACACAGAAAAGTCTATGATAATAGATAAATCTGTCTCCCACAGATAAACCTAAGATTTGTGTTCCGTCTTTTGATAAAATCAAGGTGAACAGGAACCAATCGATAACCCGGACTTATATTCCCGAAGAACAGCCTAGAATTATCAATCACCTCATAATAATCTAAATCGTATGGTAGAGAATCTAGATATTGCGGAATCACAAACGATGACACGAAGATGTTTATGATTTCTTTTTATCTTGCCCTATCGGAGATATAATCTCAAGTCAATTATTCAATTGAACTCCTACGATAGAAAATGGCAAGATCAGATCGCTCAACTACAAGAGAAGTAGTTTCGTCTGGCTTCACAATCCCAATGAAGTCTTTCAGTCGTTAACTTACAGGGTCTCGAGAAGAAACCTAAGGTTAAAGGAGAACCGACTCTAGCAAAACCAACTAGTATCACACAAGAGGTGTGAGGATTAGTTTTTCCAGTTTCTAGATGTCTCCTTTATATAGTTTTCATATCAGGGTTTGCAATCTAAGTTACCTTGGTAACAAAGCATTCAATATTCACCTTTAGATGAAAAACCTGATTTAACCAAGTTAATATCTTTTAACCGTTAGATCAAAACTTAGCTTGTCACACACAAATGAAATGTATTTAATTTAGGTTTGAATAACCGTACCTAAACGTGTACACTTAGTTGGTTCACAAATAGTTAACCAATGGTTAGCCATATGAGCACTTTCATATTAATCGTATTCATCTTCTTCACAACTAGTTCAAATGACTTCAAAAGAACTAGTTGAAGAGTTGTTCGATTACTTAGGTCTTTATGAATAGACACAATTGAAACAAAATCGGTTTGATTCACTTGAATCAATTCATTAACAATATAGCCACGGTTTGCAAAGATTGCATTCCTTATTGATTTATTGTTAAAGTTCATGAACTTCCGATTTGAGAAATATAACCAGCTTGGGTACGCGTACGGGTACGTGTACCATAGCTACCGGATTTGAGTTTAGAAACTCAACAGAAATTTTCGGTCGAAAACTTTCGTGGGTGCGCGTACAGGTACGCGTACCTAAGGTGACTGGTTTAACAGTTTGCAAACTTACAAACTCAACATATATTTTCGGTTCGAAAACTTCCGCTGGTATGCGTACCCAACCTGTCTCCTTCACCAATACCGTATGCACACACTTGGTTTCCGCCACATGGATTTGTACACTAATGTGCGAACACACTATATATGTTTATATCCATAGTTAGTTACGTAATCTCAACTCTACATTTCAATCATTGAAACATTCTTCTATAATGTTATAACAGTCGTTATTCACAACTATCATCATCAAAGCTATTTTCAAGATTGAAAAGTCATCATGACTTTCGTCATGGGTTAAGATGAAAAGTGGTTAAAGCGAAAGCTTAACAACACATATTTCGAGAAAAAGATAGGCGAGTAAACTCGACTCGAAATAGCAAATGTGTATGTATGAAAACTATCATACTTATACGACTTTGTCTCAAGAATAGGAGATAGAGAGGTATATTTTTGAGTGATAGATAAGTTCAAGTCTCCACATACCTTTTAGTCGGATGAAGTTCCACTGGTTCCTTGAGTAGATCTTCGTCTTCGTAAGATGATCGTCGTGGAGTCTGGAGATCAACTACACTTAACTGTCCTAGTCCGAGACTTAGCCATAAGTAGTCTAGAAATCAAGACATATAGTTTTGACAACTAAACTTGATAAACATGGTTGACATAGCAACGCATGCGAGTTCGATCGAGCAATGCTCTAACAAATTGAACCAATGCATAGCGATAGCTAGGGTACCTTGGATACTCATGCTTTTGTTTTCAAAGGCTTTGGCATTCTGTGTTTTCCATATAGCCCAGAAAATTGCCATCCCCATTGCCAGACAATATTCATTATCATTGTTTCGCATCAAATTTCAATTAATCTCTGCAGGGTCCGATGTTGATCGTAATCCTAACGGAGATGCAAACCAAACCTTTGGAGAAATTGCATTAGAACAACATATGTTTTACAGATTCAACTGCGTTTGAGCAGAAATTGCAGTTCATTGAGACACCTTCAACAAATCTGCCAACTTTTCATCCACTCCAATACCGTTGTGAATTGATCTCCAGATGAACATTTTAATTTTGGGGGCCACTCTTTTGACTGTCCAGAATTTTTTCCACGGATATTGATTTTCTCCAATGGTGGAAGGTTCACCTCTTTGTTCTTACAACACTTTTTGAAAAGATTGAGAAGTGAATTCGCCGTTAACCGTGAATTTCCAGATTAAAGTATCATTAGCTACATGGTTGATTGGAGTTTGTAGAATCTGGCTAGCCGTGAGAGGATCTACATTCTGGTGAACAAGACTTACATCCCACTTCCTTGTTGAGTTGCTGATTAATTGGTTAACTTTGATGATTTCTAAGCTTCTTTATTCTTTCCGAAAAGGAGTGCTTCCAGGGATTGACAGTAGCCTGATAGAAATAATAAACCGCAATCACACGGTATCTAACTAGTAGACAGAGGCAAGTACGGGTCGAACCCACAGGGAGCGGTGGAAATACCAATAATCAATATTCTCAATTAAATAACATCAATGATGTTTTTGGATTTTCGGAATTATAAAAACAAAGAAAATAAACTAAACAACTAGAATGAATCCGATGGAAGAATCGGTAACCAGGGTTTTATTGGTATCCACCACTGTTTCCTTGCAAATACTGAAATGAAACATAATTATGAATATGTGTTTATTGTTCGTTCTATTGACATCACCTATTATTTGTATTAGAGTCGCAAATATCACTGGTATACCCTAAGCATGGCACATCAAAAGACTAAATCCAAGCATGAACCATCAAACTGCATCATCGAGAAAGTTATACGAAACTAATATAGGTTCACAAATTCTGTATAACTTTTCTAAGAATAACCCATCAAAGTTTTTAACGAAACATGGATCATCAAATAATAAGACACACATATTTGTAAAACTAATTCATTAAGCACATAGGTTTTTAAAACCGGTGAAGCAACAACTAATTTTCAATCATCAAATCAATAAAAAATATTCAAGAATTAAATTATTCAAATCATATTGGTCTATTGCTATATAATCAAATCAAAACATCCTAGTACCCCAAGTGGTTTCAATCTATAAAAACCCTAGTTATTAAAGATCTAGCAAGACATTATTTTGGGTTTCTTAAAACCCATAAAAAATAATAATAAGAGAGGAAAGATTAAACCAATATGGTCGTGTCACACAACCCTTTGATCCCTTCTTCTCCTCCCGTCGCTCTGCACCTCAACCTTCACGACAGTTCGTCTCGCCGCCGAAACCCAAGATGAATGTTTTCTGTCTCTAACCTATAAAACCGGCCTCAAACTCTCCATTTCCTCTCCTGTGACACCAACAACCTATTTATACATCACCAACACCCTCAACCACTCGATTAAATGCAATATATCTCGTCTTTACTCGCTCTGCCAAATCACAGAGATTTCTTTCTCTCTTTAACTGTTCCACGCATCTCTGGGTTGTCAAAATCTCTCTCAATTATTAGAATAAAATCCAGGGAATATTACTTCCTTAAATTGCACAAAATAACTTCAACAGAGTGAAGTCGAGAATATTTCTTCCCTGTTTTAGCTCATCACGTCTCTGTAGTATTCAACCATCCTCCAAATACATGAAAACTCATTGCTAAAAGATTCACTCACACTGACTACACAAGCCAGTCCGAGAAAATCCCATGAAACTCCGTGAATGTCTCAACCAACTATCCGTTCCATGTTCTCTTTCATTCCACGTAAACTGACCCAAGTTTTTCAATTCTAACAGCATTACCATTCCTGTTTAGTCAAAATCGGATATTCTGTGCCAATTCCAGCTATTTAATCTCCTTTAAACTCGTCAAAATCTTCTCTGCAAAACTTCGGGTTTTCAAATAAATTTTCCCGCCAAAACTGTTCTTCACGAGGAAGAAAATGGTTTCCCCTTAACCAGCGATGGGGTGTGGTTAGCAGGTGGGTACCCCTTAGTAATTTGGATACCCCTTAATCCAGAATTGGGAGTCCGAATAACACGTGTCCTCCGAGTGCCAAAATCAACTTTTCGAGCCGAATTTTCCAAAAATGTTTATTTCCCGAAAATGCCTACAAACACATAAAACACCAAAATTAGTACAAAATCGAGTGCCAACAATATATAGTATTGAGATCAAATTAGACACAAAAATGTGTCTATCGAATACCCCCAAACTTATTATTTGCTAGTCCTCGAGCAAAACTAATCTTGAAAATAAAATCATAACTCACTAGGTGGCCCTAGTGACCGAGTTAATCTCGGGAGGGTTTACCAGAGGTGTACCCACAAAACCTTTACTCCAGATCCTAACTATCTACGCTGAACCTTGGAAGGCACTAAAGAATCTCCTTGGTTGTCATACTTATTGACTACAGGAGGAAGTACCATGATGCGAAATTCCAATTGATGTACACGAGTTTGCACTCAAGCATACTAAAATTCATATAAAGTGACAGAGCTCTACTCAGATAGTTTCTGGACATCATAAACCGGAGTCAACCAATCACATGGATAGATTAAGAAGATGGATGTAGAGAAAAACGTAGATGATGTTAACTAAGGTGAACCTATCCTAATGGACTGAGATACTGGTCTGGACTAATATCAACACACCGGCATATACAAGGGAACCAGTGGTCGATAATCCTAACTCTGGGTCAACTCAGCTGGCATATACAAGGGTACCAGTGGTCGACTTTATTGTATTTATTCCGGTTGGTCTGGTGGTCTGGTCTCAATTTTTTTTTTTTCTTTTTTTTGATCTCAGTCACTCTATTTTACCCTAGCAATGGTAAAAAAAAAACTGATCAGGATTCTTTCGATGTTTCCATCACGAGGATATGGCGAAACTACCATGTTTTTTTTTTTTTCTAACACCTGAGCTCTGTGCTTTTATGAGTAGACTCTTTAGATGTTTCCATCTAATCAGATTGGTTTCTCAACTCCTATAACCAAGATGCTTCATCCACTTAGATTGGTTAGTGCCATCCTTAATAAACATAAATTTCTAGGCTCTGGAGTTTATTTAATGCAACAAAAAGTTTCTCCCAAACCCCCAAACTTAAATCTAACATTGTCCTCAATGTTCTAAAGATAAAATTAAAAGCATGAACAAGGAGAAACTGTTACCAATTGAAGCAAAAGATATAAGGAAAGATATTACCGTGTCGCATGAATATTGGGTTACCTCCCAAGAAGTGCTAAGTTTAAAGTCTTCAGCCAGACTAAGAAAGGATTAGTCACCACGAAGAATCATATAGCAGCATCCGGAATAATTGTGGGTCATCTGGATCAAAAAGTGTTACCCACAAGAAGAGGAAACTGCAACAAACCAAGAAGATACCGAATATACCCTTGCTTAAGACAACTACATCTAGTTGTGGTTCAGGTTCAGGCTCTATAAAAGGGTCTAAGTAAAAGGTTTTCATCGGTTGGATTTCCTCAAAGATAAGATCCGGTTCAGGTATTAGAGTCTGGAAAAACTCAACTAAGAACTTAGAAGCACATAACAACAACCTGAATAATTGGGGATCCTCTAAGTCAATCAGATTTGACTCACATAGTTGATCACAATAATGGTCATTCTTAAGAAAATGTGTCGACCCTAATATCCTAAAGTAATTAGGTTTAGTCTCAAAACTTAATAACCGACACATCTGAAATTCAAACGCTCCCACAATTGAAATAAAAGTTTTTTATGTGTTTGTAGGCATTTTCGAGAAATAAACATTTTTTGGAAATGCCTACAAACACATAAAACACCAAAATTAGTACAAAATCGAGTACCAACAATAGCATTGAGATCAAATTAGACACAAAAATGTGGCTATCATAGCCAAGGGTCCGAGAAGATATTGTCATGTACATGGTGATACATGACAAGATTGGGTGATAGAATTGAGGATAAACCTCTCTTGATTCGTGAGAATCAAGCCTAGAGAAGAAGAAGAGATCTGATTATGAGAATCAGCCTTAACAGAGGGAAACAAATTATATTTTCATTAAATTGGATAATCCCTCAAAACAGACACTAGAGCATACATATAACTCCTCTTACTACCCAGCATCCAACGACCCTCATTAACCCAGATGGTTCTCATCTAACCATTCCTTACATTGATAAAGACACTCATTCATACACTAAATACTATCATTATTACTAAAGACAGACACATATAGGATATGGGCGCTCCCCTACCATCCCGGGTACATGACATTCCACTCTCCTTGAAACCATCCTTGTCCTCAAGGATGAAGTTAAATTAACCACTTCGAAAATCAAAGAGTTGGGCATCAGAAGACCAGAATCTACCATGCCACTTAAAACCCATGTGAAGCCATAAACACCTGTATAGCAGGTCCAGCTGCCCACTGCCCTCTTTGTTGACCTGCGAGTCTCAAAGTTCAAAATTACTCCCTCGAGGTGAACCAGTAGAGTTGATGCTTGAGTGTTCATTTTCTCGAGGTAAACCGGCCCTTTATTTTCATAACTTCCTGCTGAGTAGGCGCCAATAGAAGCACCACTTGCAGCGACCGTCTTGACCTTGTATGCCAGGAAATGTTGTAGTTGTCCCCTCAGCTTTGTAGCTTCACAAATTTGACAAGGAATAACACTCATGGCCATAACCTTAGAGTAAACCTAAAGGTGCTTGAAAAATTCCGTTTGGACCTTCAGTACATAGTTGAGTACTACGAGAAATATAGAATTCGCAACTTCAGAAAGAGGTAATGTTGGTGCAGACCTGTGAACGACTCTAATCTGATTGTGAATGCTCATCAGTACATAATGGAGATTAGTACCCACATTTGATTCAAGTTTCCTTACCCCTGGTAAAAACTCCAATTGGATATAGCCCCTTGGTGGTGGATATACCCGCGACCAAAGTCGACAGCACCACCAGGATATAAGGCGAGCATAACACAAAGACAACAACTCGATTCTGGCGAAATTCTCACTTACATGTGCACCTGTACCCACTCTCAACCATTCACAAGTTAGAACTACAGAAGTATTAGGGAAACCATGTGCATGAGTATTATCATCATCACTGTTCCACACAACTGCTATGTAAACTGTAACAACCCCAAGGCTCTTAGAATAAGAAGTCCATTTTTCGTAAAAACTGACAACTGAGAAGTGAACTTTCACTGTAACACTTCGCACACTCCATAACCCATGTAGAAATAATCTGAATTTCCACCTCAAGTATCCATAAAAACATACACCACCATTAACCGCTACAAGCATCTTTTTGATTTTCACCCTCTCTATAAGAAATTCTTCCCAGCCAGAACAATATTCATTACTACCACAAACTTTAGAGCCAAGTTCTTCTGGTATCCCGGTGAAAAACAAAGTAAAAACAATGCCACTTTCTATACTGCACAACCCGAGATTAAGCAAGCATAATTTGATCCCCACCATATTTCTTTGCAGCAACACAGGCCATCAAAGATTTTTGTGAACCACCTCCCAATTGCAAGATTGGAGAACCACTGAAACTGAATCTACTGCTAAGAGATAGTCGATCAAAGAATTCCCTTACAGTACCAGCTTCTTTATTACCTGTCACATGAAGTATCAATCTGGACCATAGAACTGTCCCCTGTTGTAGTCTTTTATCTAACCACTTACAAACAACACCAGTCTCAACCCCTGTAACCAGAATGAATGTAATCGAGCTCTTCCGTAGCAGCTTTAACGGGTATCCCAGTTTGAAAGTAAGTGCAATAACACACTTTCCATTGTAATTAGCAAACAGATTATCACCATTTTGAACAAGCAAAAACACAGTTGAATACTCAATTAGCAAATCTAAGCAGTATCCAAGCTTCGGAATTAGCTCATAAACTAATTCATCACAGTAAGCATCCATGAATAACAACTCCTTACGAACAACCGAACAAGAAGTAAGGCAGAATTTAGAATTATATATATATCATAAAAATAACACCCCTCATTTGTTTCATTTTCCTTGCCACGATCAAATAGAATTCGAACATAGATAAAAATAAGGGTAAAACATTCCTTACCAAGTAATTTGTTGTGAATAATGATGACACACTCCTTTAAGATTTTAAGTTCCTCACCACTAACCTCAATAATTTTAACCTGACTTATCTTGATGAAAGCATTCGCAATGGCCTTTGTAGCTTCATTAAATAGAGAATTCAGACTATCAAATGAACCATCCTTGTATTTTCCACAATCAAATACTCTGCCAGGAAAGTTGAAACAAGAGTAAAAAGATTTCTTACTACACAATTGGTGGCTAACAACATTTTCGCTCTTCAAACACAAAATATCCCTTTGAAGAATTTTAACAAATATCTGCCAAGCAGTACGAGCAACTCTACCATTATCTAACATAGAAGCAATTCGATCTCTAAAGCATGAATATGACCAGTACCCAAGTTCAAAATTCGACTCCTGAACATCTTCGTCAAAGAATTTATCCAAAACATACCAAAACAAAGAATCACACATAACAAAACGAGAAGTCCATGTCATATGTTTAAACTCTTTTCCACGATCGAATATGACACGAGAAGAATTGAGAATAATGTTAAAACACTCACCAATTGTGGTTTGATTTATCAATGTGGAGTCCTTAACATCTGTTTTTGCAGTTTCACTAAATGGACAATTCACACAATCGAAGGAACCGTCATTTTCTTTAACAGCGCCAGCGGAAATTGAGTTAACTTTCTGAGATTCAACCCTATTGAGGACTTGAGAAGAAGAATCGAGCTGAACAGAATTAGGAATTGATTTTGCTTCTTCCGATGTAACAACACTGAAGTCTTCAGAATCACAGGGTTGAGCAACAGAAGTAGGAATTAGGTCTTCGATTCCAATTGATTTAGTAGGATCTTCTTCATCCGATGACTTCGAAGTAATCTTTGAAGCTCCTACTGGATCTTCATGACTGCAGTTTTTCTTACCAAAATATTTCTCCATTGTTGAATAAAAAACTTCTTTGGTAAGCATCGTTGATGCTAAATCATCACGTTGCTTCTGCACTTCTACCAATTTCGTATTCAATTCTTCCAATTTTGATGTGATTTCCTCGAACCTTGCCATCGAATCCCCCATGGATCGAAACGGCTCTTGATACCAATTGTCATGTACCTGGTGATACATGACAAGATTGGGTGATAGAATTGAGGATAAACCTCTCTTGATTCGTGAGAATCAAGCTTAGAGAAGAAGAAGAGATCTGATTCAGAGAATCAGCCTTAACAGAGGGAAACAAATTATATTTTTATTAAATTGGATAACCCCTCAAAACAGACACTAGAGCATACATATAACTCCTCTTACTACCCCAACATCCAACGACCCTCATTAACCCAGACGGTTCTCATTTAACCATTCCTTACATTGATAAAGACACTCATTCATACACTAAATACTACCATTATTACTAAAGACAGGCACATATAGGATATGGGCACTTCCCTTACCGGGTACATGACAGATATTTATGTTCTGGCCATTTCCAACTAGCCATAGACATCCTTGCTTAAGGTTGCTTCTACTGTCCATCATCGCAGGCCATGTAGTAGAACATATTTTTGGCTTTTTAGCATCCCAGAACGAGGTGTTTCTAATGTATTTTGCTTTCAGTAACTGGGACCAAAGAGATTCTCGATCATGAAGAAATCTCCAAGCTAATTTTGCCACTAAGGCTTGATTGAGATCAGATAGTGAACGAATACCCAATCTACCTTTTTTCTTCGGTAAGTTAAACCAAACCCATTTCAGAAAATGCATCTTTCTCTTATCGCAGTTGTGCTCCCATCAGAAGTCACGAATGATGCGAGTGAGCTTGTTGAGAATTTTTTTTGGGATGATTGAGGTGGCCATATAGTAAACTGGAATTAAGGCAAGTACAGATTGAATTAAGACCAATCTACCTGAATGTGACAACATGTTTCGTCTCCACCCTGTGAGCTTCTCTTCAAATTTATCAATCAGGAAGCTGAAGTTGGTAATTCTGTGTCCTTGCTGAAGTATTTTGACTCCCAAGTATTTCTCTTCCTTCTCCATCTATTTGACTCCCAAGTCTTGAATTATATCATCTCCATAAGAGTCTGGAACACTCTTGCTGAAATGTATGGACGACTTGGCATAGTTAACTAGTTGCCCCGAGATTCTGTAGTACTGCTGCAGGATTGTTGTGACGGAATTAATGGTTCTAGTGTCTGTATTTCCAAATAGCAAAATATCATCTGCGAACATAATATGTGACACACTAGGTGCCCATCTGTTTATCTTGTAGCCACTGTAAACACCATCATCTTCCATTTTTTTAATAATACCTGACCAAGAGTGAGCACATATAATGAATAGGTAAGGGGATAATGGGCATCCTTGCCTTATTCCTATTTCTCCCATGAATAAACCTTCCGCTGTCCGCTGATTAGTATCGAGTAGGATGTTGATCTGACATAACTCATGATAAGAGCATGGGCTCTGTCCGTAATTCCTACATAGATGAGTGCTTGACTGAGAAAATCCCAGTCAACTATATTGTAGGATTTGTTCATGTCTAGATTGAGGGCAAAGGAACCTGTGGATGTATTTGAATGATGCATCGAATGAAATATTTATTTTTCAACTATAATGTTGTCAATGATCTGCCTCCTCTGAACAATAGCAGACTGGCTTTTTCTTATTCGACTATCAAGAAATGGACTTAGTCTATTGGTGATTAACTTAGTGACAACTTTGTAAAGGACATTACAAAGAGCTATAGGCCTGTAATCTATCGCACATTATGCATGTTCTTTCTTAGGAATAAATGCAAGATAGGTGTGATTAAGGCCTGGTGGTATGGTAGAGTATCTAAAGCAATCTTGAATTAAATGTACTACCTATTGCCCTACTACTTCCCAACATTTCTTATAAAAAAGAGCTGGGTAACCGTCTGGCCCTGGCGACTTTAGAGACCCCATCTTTTTTACAACATTGAATATCTCTTCAGCACTTGGAATGGAAGAAATATACTTGTCATCATCTTGGCTCAATTTGTTAGCATTATCAAATAACATTGAAGTAGGTTCCGCATTAGCGTTTTTAGTGAACATGTCCTGGAAATGGCTCACAAGAGTATCTCTTATTTGGTTTTGATCCGATATCCAATCACCATTAGAGTTTTTTAATTCAAAATTTTTATTTTTACTCCTCCGGTGAAGAAGTGAGACATGAAATACCTGAGTGTTCTTGTCTGTTGAAGGGATCCACTTTGATTTGTTGCGCTGTTGCCAAAACATTCTATCCCTTTTTTCCAATTCAGCTATCTTGTTGCATATTATCTTCTCATCTTCTCTAGTATCAATAAGGTGTGCCGATGCTTGAAGGTCAATCAACTTTTGCTTCTCACATTCTATCTCCCTTTTTGTGTCGCCAAAAGATTTCCTGCTCCATTTCAAAAGCCCCTTCCCTAGAGT
Source organism: Papaver somniferum (assembly GCF_003573695.1). Lineage (NCBI taxonomy): Eukaryota > Viridiplantae > Streptophyta > Magnoliopsida > Ranunculales > Papaveraceae > Papaver > Papaver somniferum. The sequence continues at coordinate 82,887,221 of NC_039360.1, forward strand.
TTGCAGTCTGTTCATTGTGTCTCATGTGGCGTTATCCCAATTGCTGAATCACTTCCTTGAATTGTGGGTGGTCTGTCCAGTAAAACTCAAACTTATAGTTTGGTTTTCTTTTTTGAGGTTTTCTGTAAGTGTTGAGAAAAATTGGAGCATGATCACTTTCTAGTCTTGGAAGGTGAAGAACTGATGCCTCCGGAAAAAGAATTTTCCATTCTATGTTACACACTGTCCTGTCTAACCTTTCGAATATAGGTACGTCTTGGGTAGAATTGTTGGACCAGGTAAACACTAGACCAGCGTAACCAAGATCAATGATATCCCTCTCCCTGACCAGTCGTCTAAATTCATTACAACTTATATCTGTAGTTGCTGAGCCTCCATGTGTTCTCGTATTGGTGCATTAGAGCATTCAGGTCTCCAATCATGCACCAAGCACCATCAATGACAGTGATGTAGTTATTCATATGGCTCCAGAATCTGTCTCTACGTAGACGCAGAGAAGATCCCACTTAGGATTATAGAGCTTGGGTTTAACGATACAGTGGATCAAATTTTAAGACACTTGGACACCACCTGGAGATCGATGTTATCTTTCCAAAGAATGGCTAGGCCACCACTTCTGCCATTTGCAGCTACATAGTCAAAGTAACCTCGTCTTTTAATTGGTATAAATTTTAGTTTTCATAATTAAGATTTTATTAGGGCTAAAAATGGTTAGTTAATATATTAAAGTGAATTCAATTAAGTAAAAGTTGTCAAGGAAAATGTCCAAAACTAGATATTCATTTTGACAATGTCTACCCAATATCATCTATACATTAGTTTAAGACATCAGAGTTTGGAGGATGATTTTAGAAAAAATGCATGTATATCCTAAATGGATTTTGACATTTATCTCCACGCACATGCCATTGGAGAAGCTGTAAAAATTCCTTCTAAGAACTGCCTCTTGCTTCAAGTTACCAAACGGGCTCGTAAATCCGTAATACTTAATCAGCGGCTTCTCCATCCAAGCCAACTACTTGTCAGGTTTTTGAGCCGGGCCTATCCTCCACTCTGACAAAATTTTCCCAACTTAGGTACCAAACTATTGGCTTCTGACGTATTTTGGCTAAATAAAACAGCCATTACTTGGTCAATTGGGGTTTGGCCATTGGCATGTCTTCCATCGTAGACAGAATTTAAATGCGGTTATTTCGATCAAGCTATTCACAAAACAGAACAAGTGAACTCAAACGGCATATTCGACCTTTGATAACTTGGATCTGAACAGAACAAACAACGTCATAAATAATTTTGACCTGAAATGGAATTATTACATCATCAATTTAGAAGGAATACTCCAAAAACAGGCTACCCCAAATACATCATACACACAACAAATAACTTGACAATGTACTGCCGATTCATCTTGTTGCCATACTCCGACATCTTACATGAAATATCAAAATACTAAGCAAAATCACTACGCCCCACCATTCCAGATCGGGATCACAACTCCCGTCTAAAGAAAGGTAGGGGAAATCACCAAAGTCTTCTCACAAACCCAATGTATAATCTTCAATTCAAAAATGGCTTCTAGGCTTCTTCATCCATGGGACCAACAGAGAAGTGTCCCCCTTTTTTCCCCTAGAGGAAGGCAATACAATACAGAAAGAAAACATTATTCATAGATCCCCACATTAACTGTTTTTAATCCACATAAAGAATCCTTTTGCTGATAAGATAATTTATTCACTGCTGGAATGCGAGCGAGCAATCAAAAAATTACGAGGATTACCTGAGATAAAACGCGTTGTTTGTTCAGAAACTGAGTTCTTGCTTTACTCACGACAGAGTTCTGAATTTTCATCAATTTCTGTGAACCGGGAAATAAATTCCAGAGGAGTTAGATGAATGATAATAGAATCAGTACAGCAGGTAGTCAAGAATAAAAAGGACCTCCGCCCCTAAGATATACAAAAATCGAGGATATTTGAACAAACCTTTTGATCTTCTGTCAGCGGCTCTTGATTGCTTCCAGATTGATTTTTTCCTTTTGGTGTAAATCCAAACACAGCATGAAGCACCTCATTGTCCTGTTCCATCAAATCAGACACAATTTCATGCATCCACACCCCACAGATATAAAAAGCCACATGACTAATCAAGACACCGTGAAGAACAACGATCTTAGGGAAAAAAGACTCCAACCTGCATATGCTTAGCAAATCCACCAGCCAGAAACCGCCTACAAAAGTTTAACTGTTTCCGGATAACAGGAATTAAAAACTCAGTCAAATACGTAATTTAATGAAGTTACTAATTTCTGACATAAAGGAGTAATGCATAGAAGAGACAAATACGTACCTGTATCACTTTCGACCATGAGGAAACGCTTAGTGTATCCCCACCAACTTTGAACGATGTTTCTGGAGGGTATCCATCCTGTTTACAGATTTTTTTTTTGTCAGCATAATCAGCCAGACCAAATTTATAGACGAAATAAAAGTAGGAATATCTTTCAAACATCTTTCTTCTACTTGTTTTTATCATCTAGTCGTATAGATCATTTGTAATGTCTCTTATTAATGGAAATCACAAGATTGCTTTCTATTAATTTTCGATATTCAGCGACTTATTGGGGGGGGGGGGGGGAATCAGAAAATACCTCAAGGAACTCCAACACATCACGGAACAAGTTCCTTTGGCTATTCAGATCTTTCTTTGCTGAGCCTTTACCACCTGCTTCTGTTGAAAGATCCCTCACTTGATTAGTTATTTTCCCCCTCAGTCCTTGTATTTGTATATACCCTTCTGTGGGTTTATTGATCTCATCACCAGAGTTAGTCTCATCATTGCGAAACTTCACTAGCTGTCCAATCTCAAAGATAAGGGCTACTGCTTCTCCAGCTGCCATGCGAAGTGCTCTATCATCCTTTTCCAGTAAAGTTGAGAAGTGAGAAATTGACCTGCAAGTGTTTCCAATTGGTGTAAATTCACTACCCAAAATCATTGGACCAACATGAAAACACAAAAGTTGTAGAGAAAAGAAACCCCTCACTCTTGCCAATCTTTAGAGTTAAGTTTGAATTCGTTCATTGTTGAGAGTAGAAAAGCCCAAGCAGATATAGCGGCTGTCAATATAGCTGGTGTAGGCTTACTTGCAACAACCTGAGGCACAAGAAAGAAACTACTATAAACTTCCTTATAACAGACTAAAGAGGAACGCAAAAGAACTAAAACTATCTGCTGATTCATGGATTAAAGTTGAAACCACATAAAAGAATTTCAATCTTAGAATAGAAATCAGGCTCACTTACATTATTTGGTCCCAATTTTGGTTTAATAAATTGCCACATAATTTGCATTGACCTCTCTGTCTCCTCTTCATTAACCCCACCTATAAAAGTTAATATAGCCAAACAGTCCAGAATCTGCAACAAACATATATCAAGGATGAAAAACCAAAGCAATAAAATAACAAAACTGGGATATTCAGTAACAACCAATTTTACACATACAGATGATATTTTAAGTGAATCTGTTCCAGATTTAAGAGCTGAGGAAAGAGGAGCAAAAGATTCCTCGAGTATTTCCTGTGCTTTTCCATCCTCACAACCAGCAGTTACAGATAGCAATCCTAGAAAGATATAAATATTAGACATTTTTTTGGAGAAATCAACAACAAATTCGCGACCCAGAGTCTTGTCACTAACCAATGGCAAGAGACGCTAAATGTATCTCTTTCGTAGATCCTTTTTTGAAAGAATTGAGACACTGATGGAGCAAAGTGATACACCTGGAAGGAAAAACAAAAAAACCACGTAAGGACAATAAACTGATCCGCTGAAATACTAGTAAGTACTAATCAGGGGTACATGACAAGAGCCATTTGAGGTTCTGCAAAGGTTAACAGAGACTAATGAAATGATTTACTCGAGTAGACAATAACATTAATATCAAGAAGCTGAATGAATGCTGAAAGAGCGGTTATCATCAGCACCACATACTATCTGAAGAGAAATTGTTTAAACATCAACACTTACTTGTTTGCCACAAATTGATGCTGCAACTTCATTCTAAAACTGTCGACGATTGTAGACAGTGCATTCTCTCTAGTGGTTCCCCTACATTCAACATTTTATACCATGGTCATGATTAGCCATTTTCACTCATTGAGTCATTCTTATATATTTCTAATTCCTTAGTAGAAATACATGTTGTAAACATTTGCACTTCAGGTAAGATAGATTACAGACACAGTCAAATACCTCTTCTCGTATAGAGCATCAAGACAAGCATCAAGATTGTCATTAGCACCATCGGTTTCTTCAGTATATGGGCCTTGAGCTATTGTCAGCTCGGACATGGCCGTGGACGATGAGCTTTGACTATCATCATCATCACTATCGTATAGAGTTGCAGTTTTACTTTTTTTACTACCTGCACACATATGAATGGCTCAAAATCTAATCGAAATTGACCAAATTTAAAGAACAATCAAAGACCAAATTGTGTACAACTATGTTTTTCCTAAAAAGCTTGAATTTTTCATTTCAAAAATTCAACAATATGACTAATAAATAGATTATAAACATTCTGGCATAAACTGAACCATGAAATTATAAGTGGAGCAGCAAAAAAATCAATCAAATTATTGCAAAAAATGAAAATGAGACGAAATAAATATTAAACAATCAAAATGAAAAACTTACGTTTACCCATGACTTTATTATTGAATAACAATTACTATTAGAAGGAATAAGACTGATGAATCTGCAGTTGATAATTACTGCTACTTGTGCTGCTGCTGTTTTTGTCTTCGCGAAATTTTCTAGAATTAATCTTCCTGGAAATTTGAAATCTTGAATATGAAATCAATCTAGCCATGAAAAAATCCAACCTTTTTAAATGAAACAGAAGAACTGACTCGGAATCTTCCAGTATTCCCAAAAAAAATCTTGATAAATAGGATAAAATTTAGGGCGATTTTTTTTTTTTTTTCTTTTTTTTTTTTTTTTTTGACTCCTCCCACAAAATATAGGTCAAAGAAATGAACAACCAGTTAGCAATTTTTCAGGTCCTAAAGTAGAAACAATTTAATAATAATGATGTCATAAAAACACGTGTGTCATACGAAAGTTTCAAGGTGAAGGACAACAAAGCACATCCACCGTCCATATTGTTTGATTAGTTCTTTACTGTTATCGACACGTTAAGGGTTCATAATAAGATGAGATGAACGGTTAAGGTACGCTTAAGAATTTGACGACCTTAAGTAACTTGTGTGCTCAAACTGCCGACCTGAACTGGATATACGTCAGATTCTTTTTCGCTTGGAAAGCACAAAACCTAGTTCAACTGTAAACTTTTTCAGGACAAGGAAATGCCAAGTAGGACATGAATATGGGATGAGTGAGATGACACGTGAATGTGCTAGGTCCTCTCTTGGGCTATTTCTGGAGCTGTGGTGAACTATTATTCCCTTTGGATTTCACACAAATGCTGCTAAGATATGTATGGTACTCATCGTCTGGGATGATTTTTTGATGACCACAAAGCCCAAAATAACATATTTTCGAGGTAAAAAGAAGAAGAAACATATTTTAAGGTTCCAAATAATTCTTGAACGCCGTAGCTAGGATTATATTTGAAGGGTTCCAAATAATTCTTGAACTTTTAGGTGCCCACTCCAGGCCATAACTCCCCCGATGTATCATGATGATACTACGATCCGGGCCCTAAAGTTAGTTAAATGCACGTTCATTTGTCCATGCAGGCATGCTCGTGGAGCATGATGCAACTAATTTAGCTTCCACACAGTTCCAACTTACCTTTGTTCTGCAATGGGTAATAAGTTTTGCTTCAACGTAGGAAATTCATCGCCGAATTTCCTATCTAGCTGAGTAGCCGTCATACTGTCGAGTCTTGTCCAGGCATAAGGCATGCCTTGGGCTTACGCATAGGCCATTACAGGCCTACCACTTCTTCACTTAGCTTAGGCACTGCTGAGAGCATGCACTTGTCTTGCTCGTGCCAAGGGTGCATCAATCAGGATCATGTTGTACTTTCCTTAAGCTTATGCAAGCTTCGCTAACTTGCATGTCGATGTAGCTTACTTTCGGGATCATTCCCATTTCACAATTGGTGCGTATGCCAACTTCGTGTATCTTGATAACCGGTATGAGCATCCAGTGCATGGCATGCAAACTAGCCTCATCAAGTGTGGCCACAATCATCTCTTGCATCGCGATACCGAGCCAGATGATATGAGAGGCCAAAATGCTGGAATCATCTCGCATTTAGATGATATGAGCGACAAGGTGTTGGACGGTAATGCTGCAACTCATTGTGGATGCCTACGTACCCTTCCTTACTCTCAAGAGATCAAGCACATATCGTAGTGCATCCTCGAAGGGACAACAACTTAAGCCATACTCGATTGCAAGGCTGTAGCCTAGCAATAATGGTAATTTCCTAGCTCGTATAGGTCACTCCGTCAAAATGCACAAAGATTATGCATTATTGATTTCGCGGTGTGGGATAATGATGCCTTCGCATCATATGCCCCATTGGCAAGGCTACAAAGATATAAATGAGACTTAGGCATCATTTATACTCTTCTGGCTAAGCTATGAAGCTTACTTGGTGCATGGTCCGCATATGCACCTTCAACCAACTACCCCTCTCTATATATGTTTACTTGCAATATTTACAACTTAGAAAAGGGGAGCGGATTGACATGCCTGCTTCACTATTCATGGTCGTTGTCATGTATTCCTGAGTAACTGGCAATGATTGATGAGTTTTGTTCTGTAATGCACAATGATTGCGCATCACTCGTTCTGCCTGTTGCACAATGATTGTGCAACACTCGTTCTGGTGTATTCCACAATGATTGTGCAACACTCGTTCTGGCTATTGCACAATGATTGCGCGTCACTCATTCTGGCTGTTGTACAATGATTGCGCGTCACTCGTTCTGGCTGTTGTACAATGAATGATTGCGCATCACTAGTTCTGGTTGTTGCATAATAATTGTGCATCACTCGCTCTGGCATATTGCACAATTGTTGTGCAATATTGGCACTATGCCAATGTTCCCTTTACTAAGCAACAAAAGCTTTGAATGAAGCTTTATTCTAGGCCATGGCGCATATTTGCGCATGCGGAATGATTGCTGATGTAACACCCGTGTTTTTAGCATGGCGCATGCGCAAAGATACGCCATGGCCTAGAATAAAGCTTCATTCAAAGCTTATGTTGCTTAGTAAAGGGAACATTAGCCTGGTGCCAATATTGCACATGCCAGAGCGAGCTGGCAGAACGAGTATTGCGTAATCATTGTGAAAAGCGGGAGGTCTAACAACCACACCCAAAAATTCTTTCGGCAACCTGAATAGACAAACTCCAATATACTTTCAAGAGAATCAACTAGACAGTTAGACTCAATCTAGAGAAAAGTATATCAAAGAGTTTTTGTATCTCTATTTCTCAATTCAATCTGCAATCAGCAAATAGGAATTTGCGATCCCGATTGAATATAAAAGAAATAACTTGAATGGTACCAAAGACCAATGTTTAAGGATCAATCAATTTCAATCAACAACCAAAGGTTGGATTCCAAATTGATCGATTCAACGCACAACCTGTGATATTTCAATTATATAACAATTTAAGCCGCTACAGACACTAGCCTACTACCAGTGAACTTCAGACTGGACTGTAGTTGAACCCCAATCAATCTCACACTGATTCAAGGTACATATGCGCTCCTTACGTCTCTGATCCCAGCAGGATACTACGCACTTAATTCCCTTAGCTGATCTCACCCACAACCAAGAGTTGCTACGACCCAAAGTCGAAGACTTGATAAACAAAACTGTCTCACACAGAAAAGTCTATAGGAATAGATAAATCTGTCTCCCAGAGAAATACCTACGAGTGTTGTTTCGTCTTTTGATAAATCAAGGTTGCAAGGACCCTCGACTCGTCAACGCTATTAGACTAGTCAAGAGACGACTAAGACACTAATGACTCGATTAATTAGAGATGAACCTTAATTAATAGAAATTAACCTAACAACGATCTAGACATGAAACTAGTACCACTAGATAGATTTCGAAAAGTTAGGCAAAATGGAATACTCGAACGCCTCAATTAGACATCAGACGAAGAAGAGATCTCTTATTTTATGTGGAGGGTAAAATAGTAATTTCACATTAAAGTGTTATCAAGGCAACCGAGCTTTCTTATCGGGGCACCTCTGTGGATAACTCAAAACCAAATCGATAAGATCAAGGACTTTCTATTTCTCTTTCATTTTTCTTTTCTTTCTTCTTTTCCGTTTTTCTTCCTTCTTCTCTGTGGATTTCAGTTCCATGGAATTAAACCTAAATTTTATGTAAACAAGTCACAGTAGGCTGGGTAACTTGATGAATTAAGGGAGAAGGTGATGATGTTGATGTCGATTTGTGATCGTATTTTTTAGGTAGTGGTAAATAAGGTTGTCGTTCACTCGAACTTGATGAGATTGATTTTTAAGGTTGAATTAAAGAAAATAATAAAACTAGCAAAAACATACAAAATATGAGTAACAAGATAGAGGGACACTGGGACTCAGGATTTCACCAAATAACAATTTTATGTGGTTCAAATATCAATTCTAAACAGTAATAGCTCATAAAAATTCATTAACTCTAATTCATTGCCTAAAGTAGATTTCGAAAATAATGGATGTAAATCTAAAGCATGGGATATTAAAACATTTAAGAATGCATAACCCATCAATTGAAATGACAACCATTCAACGAAAATAATAAATCAATTAAATAACAGTGCAAATAGTCATAATAAAATTAATATAATTACCGCATTCATGAGATTTGGTTTCCTCCGTCGTCCCGGAAATGGGGTCTATATCCTCATGATAATACCAGAGACGATAATATGATTAAATAAATTTATTTTATTAGTCACTATTGGAGTTCTCACAATAAACCGTACAATCCTTTTTCTAAAATAATAATAATCAGAAATAGTAAAAAATAGAATTGAAAATATTAAACTCCAAATGAAATAATGCTCTTGGCTCCGGACTACCGGCCTCCCCAAATGTGCTCTCTAGCTCTCTATTTATACACAAATACACATTACTCAAATATATTCTTCCATAACTCCAATATCTTCTTCTTTTTAATTAAAAATATCTTCAGAATCTTTCCTTCTCTTTATTCTATATATTTCTTTACTAAACTCATATTTTCTTTAATTCGCAAAATAAAATCCAAGATAAAATCTTCTAAGGATATCTTTCTTGTTTAATACTAGATAACTTCCTTTTTCTTCAAAACTTCATGTTTATAAGGCAAGAAGATATTCTTATCTTAAAGATAATAAATCCTTTACCGTTGAAACCAAATTTCCCCCCAATTTTTCTTTTCAAATCAAGGAAGAAGATGGAGTCCCCTTAACCAGTGATAGGATGCGATTAGCAGTTGGCTCCCTGGGGTGCCCCTTAACAGTTAGGTGCCCCTTATCCAAAATTAAGAGTCCGAATAACATGTGTTCTCCGGGTGCATATACCAACTTTTCGAGCCGAATTTTCCAAAAATACCTATAAACACATAAAAACCATAATAAGTAGAAAATCGAGTACCAACAATACTGAAAATTGAGGACAATTCAGTCACAAAAATGTGTCTATCAAATACCCCAAACTTATTATTTGCTAGTCCTCGAGAAAATCTAATCTAGAAAATAAAATCCAAACTCACTAGGTGGCCCTAGTGACCGAGTTATAATCTCGGGAGGGTTTACCAGAGGTGTACCTACAAAACCTTATACTCCAAACCCTAGCTACTTATGCAGAACCTTGGATAGCACTAAAGGACCTACTTGGTTGGCATACAATCATTGACTACAAGAGGAAGTACCCTGATGCGAAGTTCCAATTGTTGTACACGAGTTTGCACTCAAGCATACTAAAATTCATATATAAGTGACAGAGCTCTACTCAGAAAGTTTCTGGACAAAATCTTCTTCTTCACTCCTTTTGGATTCCTCTTTTCTTTCCTTTTTGGGATTCTCCTTTCTTTTCAGTACTTTTCTCTTTTTCTTTAGCTCAGCTCCAAATCTGAAATCAAACAAGAAATACCAAAACGCGTAAAAAAGAACAAAAATAATAAAAATAAAACCTAAAAACAAATCTATATACGAGTTCGCGTCGGCGGCGCCAAAAATTGATCGGTTTTTAATAGTGGTAAGTAGAGTTGTCGTTCACTCGAACTTGATGAGATTGATTTTTAAGGTTGAATTAAAGAAAATAATAAAACTAGCAAAAACATACAAAATATGAGTAACAAGATGGAGGGATACTGGGACTCAGGATTTCACCAAACAACAATTTTATGTGGTTCAAATATCAATTCTAAACAGTAATAGCTCATAAAAATTCATTAACTCTAATTCATTGCCTAAAGTAGATTTCGAAAATAATGGATGTAAATCTAAAGCATGGGATATCAAAACATTTAAGAAAGCATAACCCATCAATTGAAATGACAACCATTCAACGAAAATCATAAATCAATTAAAAAACAATGCAAATAGTCATAATAAAATTAATATAATTACCGCATTCATGAGATTTGGTTTCCTCCGTCGTCCCAGAAATGGGGTCTAGCTCCTCATGATAATACCAAAGACGATAATATGATTAAATAGATTTATTTTATTAATCATAATTGGAGTTCTCACAATAAACCGTACAATCCTTTTTCTAAAATAATAATAATTAGAAATAGTAAAAAATAGAATTAAAAATATTAAACTCCAAATGAAATAATGCTCTTGACTCCGGACTACGGGCCTCCCCAAATATGCTCTGTAGCTCTCTATTTATACACACAAATACACATTACTCAAATATATTCTTCCATAACTCCAAAATCTTCTTCTTTTTAATTAAAAATATCTTCAGAATCGTTCCTTCTCTTTATTCTATATATTTCTTTACTAAACCCATATCTTCTTTAATTCGCATAATGAAATCCAAGATAAAATCTTCTAAGGATATCTTTCTTGTTTAATACCAGATAACTTCCTTTTTCTTCAAAACTTCATGTTTATAAGGCAAGAAGATATTCTTATCTTAAAGATAATAAATCCTTTGCCGTTGGAACCAAATTTCCCGCCAATTTTTCTTTTCAAATCAAGGAAGAAGATGGAGTCCCCTTAACCAGTGATGGGGTGCGATTAGCAGTTGGCTCCCTGGGGTGCCCCTTATCCAAAATTGAGAGTCCGAATAACATGTGTCCTCCGGGTGCCTATACCAACTTTTCGAGCCGAATTTTCCAAAAATGTTTATTTTTCAAAAATACCTACAAACACATAAAAAACCATAATAAGTAGAAAATCGAGTACCAACAATACTGAAAATTGAGGATAATTCAGTCACAAAAATGTGTCTATCAATTTGGCTCTGGAAAAAGCATAAAAAGGGTAAGATAATTTAGGGTTTTTGTGTTGATTGATTTTGTTGTGTGAATCGTTTTTAATATGATAGATTATAGATATGTTTGTTTTTAATTGAAGTTTGGTGAAGTATAGAGTTTAATTTTAGTTTCTTTAGGATGATCAAATCTCAGGTTAGGGTTTTTAGGGTTGAGCAGTTGTTGTTGAATCATTGATGAAGAAACAATGGAGATTCGAGGAAGAGAATGATATTGTTTCAAGATGGTGTTGGTGATTGAGTTTGAATTGTTGGTTTAAGCTTCAACAGAAAGTAAATATGAAATTAGGTATTTGAAGAAGATTTCTGAAATTGGGAAAAGAGCAAAGGAGTTCAATGGATTGTCACTGATGTAGTTCAGGTTGCATGTGAAGATCATAATAACAGTTGTTGGTGTTCATGGAGCAGAAATGAAACTGTGGATTGTAATCGAGGTTTATGTTAGACTTCATGGAGAAAGAAATGGTGGTAGTGTTAAAAATCCTGAGTTTGTATCTCAGATGATAATGATGACTGTTAGTTAAGTTGTAGATCAGATTATCTACCGCAGGGAAGGTCTCTAAAGGAATGTAATTGGTGGTGGTGACTCGATATGGTAAATGGAGTTGTAATAGATATTGCAGGATGTTGGAGTGGTAATTGTAGTGTGAAGTGGCAATTAAAGTGGTGGAGAAGATGGTGAAGCATAAAATAGTTATGCCAATATATAAAGGTGATAATGGTGTTGAACTAGTACATTTCAGGAAATGGAGAGACCTGAGTTGGGTATATGAGTTTGCAGTGGAGAACGAAATAGAATGAGTTGGTGCTATTGGATGTTGAAGTGGTGGATCTCAATTGGATTGGTTTGACAGAATATAGGAAAATGGGTTGAAGAGTTAGATGAATATTAGATATTGTAGAGATGTTTGAATTGATATTCAATGCGGAGGATTGTTGAATTTAACTGCAATTAATGATGTTGAACTGATGCAGTTCATATGAGTGGAGGTAATTTGTGAAATTACAGGTCTTAGGTGATGATGATGAAAAAGCGGGGGTCTAACAACACCACCCAATATTTCGCTTAGCAATCTGTATGGACTAACTCCGAAATACTTTCTAGAGAATCAACTAGACAGTCAGACTCAATCTAGGTAAAACTATATCAAGGAGTTAATATCTCTCTCTTGTTTTGATTTACTCAAGTTAATAGAAATCATCGAGTCCTGATCAAACACAAGGAATAACTTGGACGGTACCAAAGACCAATGTCCAAGGATCAATCAATGACAATCAAACAACCAAAGGTTGGATTATACCAATTGATGATCTACACACAACCTGTATTATTTCAATTATAAAGATAAACAATATAATGAGCAAACTGAAATAACACAGACACCAGAAATTTTGTTAACGAGGAAACCGCAAATGCATAAAAACCCCGGGACCTAGTCCAGATTGAATACACACTGTATTAATCCGCTACAGACACTAGCCTACTCCAAGCTAACTTCGGACTGGACTATAGTTGAACCCCAATCAGTCTCTCACTGATCCAAGGTACAGTTGTACTCCCTACGCCTATGATCCCAGCAGGATACTGCGCACTTGATTCCCTTAGTTGATCTCACCCACAACTAAGAGTTGTTACGACCCAAAATCGCAGGCTTTAACAATAAACAAATCTGTCTCACACAAATAAGTCTATCAAAGGATCAATTTGTCTCCTACAGAAAAACCCTAAAGTTTTTGTTCCGTCTTTTGATAATAATCAAGGTGAACAAGAACCAATTTATAATCTGGTCTTATATTCCCGAAGAACAACCTTGATTAATCAATCACCTCACAACAATCTTAATCGTATGGTAGCGAAACAAGATGTCGTGGAATCACAAACAATGAGACGAAGATGTTTGTGATTACTTTTATATCTTGCCTATAGGGAAAATCAAACAGTCTCTAGCCAATCAATATGATTGTACTATTACGATAGAAGATGCAAGATCAGATCACACAACTACGATAAAAGTAGTATCGGTCTGGCTTCACAATCCCGGTGAAGTCTTCAAGTCGTTAACCTGGTTTTAAAAGAAGAAAACTAGTAGCACACCTAAGGTGTGGGGATTAGTTTTGCAGAGTTGCTAGATGTACCCTTATATAGTCTTTCAAATCAGGGTTTTGCCTTAGTTACAAAGCAATCAATATTCACCGTTAGATGAAAACCTGATTTAGATTCAAGTTAATATTTCTCAACCGTTAGATCGAAAACTTAGCTTGTCATACACAAATGACTGTACGCTTCTAGATTTGTTAACCGCACCCAAACGTGTACATTGTTGGTTCAACAATAGTTTACCAAAAAGGTTAACCATAAGAGCATTTCATACCAACCATGTTCTTCTTCACCATAACTAGTTCAAATGACTCAAATGAACTAGTTAAGAGAGTTGTTCAATTGCAAGGAAATCTTATGTAACTACACAAGACACAATTGAAGCAAAGATGATTTGATTCATAAGAATCGGTTCATGAAATTTAATAGCCACGGTTTTCAAAAGCATTCCTTAGTCTTTTAAGATTAAGTTCAGAGATCATCTTTAGATATATAACTTTCTCAAGTTCGCAGAATAGGTTCGCGGACTTAAGACACCGGACAGAGTTTACAAACTCCAGAAGAAATTCTCGGGTTTGAGAACTTCGCCGGTTCGCGGACTTGGCTCACGCAAGTATTTTGTCAACTCCAACACAAATTCTCGGGTTTGAGAACTTCGGCAGTTCGCGGACTGAGTTCGCGGACTGAGTTCGCGGACTGAGTTCGCGGACTTGGCACTTTCCATACTTCCGGTTCTCTTGATCAACAAAGTTCGAGAACTTCGGTTCAAGAAATACATTGGTTATGTAATCTAAACTCTCATTCCAATCATTGAAACATTCTTAGAGGGCGTTATACAGTTGTTACGCCATTTCTCGTCAAAGCAATTTTCAAAGTGATTGAAACATTCATGACTTTCGTCACTAGGTAAAGATAAACTTGGTCGAAGCGAAAAGCTTACCAACACATATTTCGAGATATAGATAGGCGAGGTATACTCGGCTCGAAATACCAAATGTGTATGATCTAGTCTATATATATAGCATATGACTTTTGTCTCAAAGAGTAGGAGATAGAATAGATAGACTTTTGAGTGACATATAAGTTCAAGTCTCCACATACCTTTTTGTCGAGAAGTTCCATCGGTTCCTTGAGTAGTCCTTCTACTTGTATGATGAATCTCCATGAAGTCCTTGAGCTCAACTACACTTACTATCCTAGTCGGAGACTTAGTTATAAGACTAGAAATCAAGACTTATAGTTTTGATCACTAACATCGACAAACATGCTTGAAATAGCAACGCAAGCGAGTTTGACCGAGCAGTGCTCTAACAATCTCCCCCTTTGTCAATTTTAGTGACAAAACTATCAATATATATGGAATAAAAAAAAGATAATGAAACTTTAGTAGCTCCTATTCCACATGTCTAATCTTCAACATTCCTCGAAATCTTCGTCACTTCCAAGTACTCCAATGATCCCAAAGGTTGTAAGTTTATCACCATCGTTGTTGAAGATCCGTAGCTATAACAATGAGAAAGCATCGGTCTCGATCATTGTTATACCGTGTCATAGTATTATTACCTAGTGTCAAAGCTCAATTGTATCACAACTTCAACAATAATACTATGGTGATATGTATCACTCCCTCTTAATTAATACTCCATCTCACATGAAAACCACTCCCCCTTACATCATGATCCGAAAACCATATGTATTTGTAGTGTGAACTACATATTAATTTTCCCCCTTTTTTTCAATAAAATTGACAAAGGTACAAAAACGTGTTCATAATGAAATTTCTGTAAGAGACATTTCATGACTGAGAGAAAGAAACACACATCATCTTATTTAGATGCAATCATATAACCGAAGCTAACAACATTCATCAAGGTTCAAGGAGTTTAAAGATACAAGATAACCCCTCTAAAATTCCACAGCCGCACACCCCTCAAGATATGACCATTAAGCACAAGTTCAAAAGAACTCTCCCCCATTTGATGTCATTCCCGAAAGAACAACAACGAGCGACCTTAATTTCAAGAGAAAAGAAGGATTTTTATTGGACACCAAAACCATGAGAATGACTTTTATATCAAAAACTCAATCAAATTAATCATAAGTAAACCTATGATTAATTTAATCGGAATACATAATCAAATTAAACACAAAAGTGATCAATTTAATTCATTGTGCTCAACATAAGTAAACTTACGGAGCAATGACTAAGTTAACCATACAAGAGAGTGATTGGCTTAATCGTTCATATACTCAACATAAGAGAAACTTGTGGAGTAATAACTAAATAACCAACAAGATGATTAATTTCTAATATGCTCAACATAAATTATCTTATGGAACAACCAACAAAGCTAATAAAAAATAATGAACTTTGTCGTATCGTGCTCAACATAAGACACATTACGGAGCCTCACGGTAATACAAAAAGGATGGATCAATGAAGATCAATACCGTGGAATACACAAGGATTCATTCTTTTGCACAAGCATATACAATAGCAATAATCCTTGGATACAAAAGATTTTAACCTATCTTCCGTCAAAGATTGACAATATAGGCTTAACTTTTGTAAATGCCAAAAGTATATTCATTCTTAAACTAATAAACGAATACCGATCATGAACGACTTTACTTTTGACAAAATATGGGATAACATAGTTCACGAACGTAAACACCAATATCCCATAACAAATTGCAATATAACAAATCATAAAGATTAAATACTGCAAAAACATCATCCTCCAAATATTTTTAGAATTTTATACCAAAAAAAACTAAAAAAAAAATAAACACAAGAAGATGAAAAATAATAGCTATGTGTAGTCACAATCATCGCTATTCAAAGCACTAGTTATTCTTCCAACTAAGACAAAAAGAAGACATACTAGGCAACATAAACACATGTTACGCATCTTCTTCCTCATCGGAGATGCTCCAAGATGCTTTAATTGTGTTCAATTCTTCCTCAATCTCGGGAAACTTTTTTGCAACCAACGACAATTGTTCTTGAACACACTTCACTCTTGAATCAACCTTACACACACCTTTATGAATTTTTTGAAGAAGTCTCATGGTAGTAGGGTCACTAAAATCAAGAGAAGCAATTCTTTGTCGCTTGCAAGCATTTTCCCTTATGCGTATAAAGGTACACGGACGAACCGGTTTGGGAACCCCAAGAGAGTTTCCAATTGAATCACACCCACGATCACGGCAGATTTGACTAATCAAGCAAGGGTAACCTAACATCTTGACCGGTGAAGTCATCGAAATCATTTGAGAGATAATGAAATCACAAATATCGAGACTTGAAATACCCGAATCAAGGAAATAAACCAATTCTGCAAACTCGTGACTCCACCAGGAATTTTCAATTGTGGAAGGACAAAGATTGGGGATTCCAAGTTTTCCAAAAGCCATCAAGGCAATACTAAGATCATTAGTAGGGAACTTTCCTTGACTCCAAACGACCTTCTTGCCGCAAAGCCCAACCGAGATATCATCACAAGATGGACGTTCATCACTTGGTCTGGGAAGCCGTACGTTCCCCAACGGGATTTTGGTAATCATTGAAATTAATTCTCTATCAACAAGAAACCTTTATCTACCAATCATGGATTTGAATTTCATCTTGTTGTAATCAACATCATGAATATTGGCATAGAAAACCCTTGTAAGAGAATCAAATCCTTGACCAAGACCATCAAAGATATTTCCAAGTTTGAATTTTTTAAAGCATACCAAATCCTCTTCATGCCCACTAGAAAAATCCAATTCCTTTTCTAGGATGAAACCTTTTGAAGCAATATTATCAAACACTCTAACACAAGAATCATCCACAAACCTAATTCTAAGAGAGTTTTGGTCACAAGAAGAATTCAAGCTAGAGGTTTTTGGGTTTTTAGAACTCCTTTTAGTGCTTCTAGAATTCATCATGGGACAAGAAATATGAAAGGATCAAGAGAAAATTACTTAGTGGATTGAATCTTGAACACCCTTTCTTTCAATTTTTCCAATGAAGCTTCAAAGGTGGAAATATACAAAACCTTAGATTCATGTGCGCGGACAGGTAAAGAAGAAGACTAGGGTGCGCGAACTTCTTCTTTATAAAGACCACACTTGGGCTTGGACTCGTTCATGAACCGCGACCTATATAATAAAGATAGGATTTTATTAGCCACTTTCACATTAAAGGTTATGCACTCCGTGACAACTCACAAGTGAATGACAACGGATGCAATAGAAAGCTAAAATTGATATTTAATTACAATAACAAAACTGTACACAACTCAAACCATTTTCTTGCCCCATTCCAAGATATATACAAATGGGGAATTGCCATCATTTTTACCAAGAGGCATAATGCGCAGAGGAATTCTCATGCGACATTTCTGGTTGATATGTGTGAACAGTCCCTGTAGTATAATCAAAGTAATGATGATAGTCAGGGCACTTAGACCTTTCTATCCTTCGTTTGTTCTGGCTATAAGGAGGATACTTCCGATTTCTGGGTTGCATGGTATTAACAGATTCAATACATACAGAACCCTTTTCGGAATGATTCTTAGACTTAACAGATTTAAGTTTTTCTAAGAATTTAAAAATGCCTTCGAAAGCTATGAATAGATCTTTATCAATTGATCCACCACGATAGTATTCCTCAAAGAGATCAAGAGTTAATCTTGTGAGGTTCCATATCCTTGAGCGTGTTGAGCGTTTTCTCAATCTTTCCTTATTTTTATTTTTTCCTTCTGATTGATTCTTAACATCTAAATCTTCCCTTTTAGAAGAAGTAAGATTATCATGAGAACCCAGAGGTTTTAGCCATAATAATCTTTGAACAATCTTCAAGGAAATCTGGCATGCGCTACAGATGCCAAGAGCAAGTTTTCCAAAGAAATTTCCCATGGGACAATTTTTAAGGAACAAACAAACACAAACTTATTAGGTTTAAGGTGTTTGCCTATTCTGATACCAATTGAAAAAGCGGGGGTCTAACAACACCACCCAATATTTCGCTTAGCAATTTGTATGGACTAACTCCGAAATACTTTCTAGAGAATCAGCTAGACAGTCAGACTCAATCTAGGTAAAAGTATCTCAAGGAGCTAATATCTCTCTCTTGTTTTGATTTACTCAAGCTAATAGAAATCAGCGAGTCCTAATCAAACACAAGGAATAACTTGGACGGTACCAAAGACCAATGTCCAAGGATCAATCAATGACAATCAAACAACCAAAGGTTGGATTATACCAATTGATGATCTACACACAACCTGTATTATTTCAATTATAAAGATAAACAATATAATACGGAAACTGAAATAACATAGACACCAGAAATTTTGTTAACGAGGAAACCGCAAATGCAGAAAAACCCCGGGACCTAGTACAGATTGAATAGACACTGTATTAAGCCGCTACAAACACTAGCCTACTCCAAGCTAAATTCGGACTGGACTATAGTTGAACCCCAATCAGTCTCTCACTGATCCAAGGTACAGTTGTACTCCCTACGCCTATGATCCCAGCAGGATACTGCGCACTTGATTCCCTTAGCTGATCTCACCCACAACTAAGAGTTGTTACGACCCAAAATCGCAGGCTTTAACAATAAGCAAATCTGTCCCACACAGACAAGTCTATCAAAGGATCAATCTGTCTCCCACAGAAAAACCCTAAAGTTTTTGTTCCGTCTTTTGATAATAATCAAGGTGAACAAGAACCAATTGATAATCCGGTCTTATATTCCCGAAGAACAACCTTGATTAATCAATCACCTCACAACAATCTTAATCGTATGGTAGCGAAACAAGATGTCGTGGAATCACAAACAATGAGACGAAAATGTTTGCCATTACTTTTATATCTTGCCTATCGGAGAAATCAAACAATCTCTAGACAATCAATATGATTGTACTATTACGATAGAAGATACAAGATCAGATCACACAACTATGATAAAAGTAGTATCGGTCTGGATTCACAATCCCAATCAAGTCTTCAAGTCGTTAACCTGGTTTTAGAAGAAGAAAATCAAAGGTTAAAGGAGAACCGACTTTAGCACGCAAAATAGTAGCACACGTCTAAGGTGTGGGGCTTAGGTTTGCAGAGTTGCTAGATGTCCCCTTATATAGTCTTTCAAATTAGGGTTTCACCTTAGTTACAAAGCAATCAATATTCACCGTTAGATGAAAAACTGATTTAGATTCAAGCTAATATTTCTCAACCGTTAGATCGAAAACTTAGCTTGTCATACACAAATGACTGTACGCTTCTAGGTTTGTTAACCGCACCCAAACTTGTACATTGTTGGTTTAACAATAGTTTACCAAAAAGGTTAACCATAAGAGCATTTCATACCAACCATGTTCTTCTTCACCATAACTAGTTCAAATGACTCAAATGAACTAGTTAAGAGAGTTGTTCAATTGCAAGGAAATATTATGTAACTACACAAGACACAATTGAAGCAAAGATGATTTGATTCATAAGAATCGGTTCATGAACTTTAATAGCCACGGTTTGCAAAAGCATTCCTTAGTCTTTTAAGATTAAGTTCAGAGATCATCTTTAGATATATAACTTTCTCAAGTTCGCAGAATAGGTTCGCGGACTTAAGACACCGGACAGAGTTTACAAACTCCAGAAGAAATTCTCGGGTTTGAGAACTTCGCCGATTCGCGGACTTGGCTCACGCAAGTATTTTGTCAACTCCAGCACAAATTCTCGGGTTTGAGAACTTCGGCAGTTCGCGGACTTGGCACTTGCCATACTTCCGGTTCTCTTGATCAACAAAGTTCGAGAACTTCGGTTCAAGAAATACATTGGTTATGTAATCTAAACTCTCATTCCAATCATTGAAACATTATTAGAGGGCGTTATACAGTTGTTACGCCATTTCTCGTCAAAGCAATTTTCAAAGTGATTGAAACATTCATGACTTTCGTCACTAGGTAAAGATAAACTTGGTCGAAGCGAAAAGCTTACCAACACATATTTCGAGATATAGATAGGCGAGGTATACTCGTCTCGAAATACCAAATGTGTATGATCTAGTCTATATATATAGCATACGACTTTTGTCTCAAAGAGTAGGAGATAGAATAGATAGACTTTTGAGTGACATATAAGTTCAAGTCTCCACATACCTTTTTGTCGAGAAGTTCCATCGGTTCCTTGAGTAGTCCTTCTACTTGTATGATGAATCGCCATGAAGTCCTTGAGCTCAACTACACTTACTATCCTAGTCCGAGACTTAGCTATGAGAGACTAGAAATCAAGACTTATAGTTTTGATCACTAACATTGACAAACATGCTTGAAATAGCAACGCAAGCGAGTTTGACCGAGCAGTGCTCTAACAGATGAGGATAGTAGTGCCAACTGAGGTGTAAAATATGAATAACTAAAATTGATAACAATTGAAGAAGTAGATGTTTGGGATGTTGATATTGTTAAATGGATGGATATTGCAGATATGAAGATTATAACTCTGAAGTTAAGTGTGATTGTATGTTTGGTAGATGAGTTGCAACTTAGAATTATGAAATATTAGAATGATTATGTTGGTTGAGCTTAAATTGATGCATTATTGTTTGTGTTGTGTTATCTTCGCACATTAAGAAGATGTGGCATGTGTAATGGCTCAGGCTTGAGCCTTTGGCCCGTCTGACTGAACATATTCAGTCTGACTCGGTTTAGTTATTGACTGAATCAGTTTTCTGACTGAGTTAATTCAGTAACCAGGAATTGACCCGATCTGACTCAGTTGACACCAGGACCTTGACCGACTAGTTTGACTTGACTTTGACCTAGAACTTAGATGTTGACTGTTAGTTGACCTATGACCGTTAGTGACCGTTAGTTGACTCAGATGGACTGGACCATAGTTAATGGGCTTGTTAGTGGACTTGGGCTTAGAGTTAATTTTCTTAATGAACATGAATAAGACCCTTGTGGTCTGAATTGAACCTTGGTTACTTCTACAAAGTTGTAGATATTCTTAAGACATATCTAATGAACTTTGGAATCAACCCAATTGGATTAGTAAACCCTTAGAAGTGCTAAAGGTAGAAAAGGAAAAGGTATAGAACTATAAATGGGTTTAGAACCATTAGATAAACTCGTTGTGAACCTTGTATGAGCCTTTTGGCTAATTTCTTAGAGTGTTTGTGTGATTAACAGTTACTCTTTATTAACAATGATCGACTGAAAGGATGAACCAGTGGATCACGGATCTCGAGGTAGGCATGGCTTGTCATCAAATCAGGTGGTAAGTTTGTAACCTTCTTATAATCATTAAGCATTCTTTCTATTGCGAGCATGATGAGACTTTATTACTTTTGGCATGTTTGTATGTTGTACTATCTATGTAAATGCTTGTATGTGCCTTGATGTGCGTGTAATATGTGTTGTATGATTTCCCCGCAAGGAGTGTCTGTGATTCCCCACGGCTCTTTGCTAAGTTAAGTAGGGCGGCTTCTTCCCCGTTTTAATATTACTTAGTACGGCGGCTTCTTCCCCGTTTCAATATATTAGTAGGGCGACTTCTTCCCCGTTTCGATAGCATATAAATAATATATAATATGGCGGCTTCTTCCCCGCTTCGTTATTATATATACTATTTTATTTTGGGGAAATCACTCTGTTAGACCATCGCTCGGTCGAACTCGCATGCGTTGCTATCGCAAGCATGTTTGTCAATGTTAGTGTTCAAAACTATAAGTCTTGATTTCTAGTCTACTATAGCTAAGTCTCGGACTAGGATAGAAAATGTAGTTGAGCTCAAGGACTTCATGGCGATTCATCATACAAGAAGAAGAACTACTCAAGGAACCGGTGGAACTTCTCGACAAAAAGGTATGTAAAGACTTGAACTTATCTATCACTCAAAAGTCTATCTATTTTATCTCCCACTTCTTGAGACAAAAAGTCGTATGCTATATATAGACTTTGATTATACACAGTTGATATTTCGAGCCGAGTATACCTCGCCTATCTATATCTCGAAATATGTGTTGGTAAGCTTTTCGCTTCGACCAAGTTTATCTTTACCTAGTGACGAAAGTCATGATGTGTTTCAATCACGTTTAAAATTGCTTTGACGAAGAATGTTTCAATGATTGGAATGAGAGTTTAGATTACATAACCAGTGTGGACATAAGCATTGTTGTGGAAACACATTTATGTATAAGTCCTTTTCCTTGAACCAAAGTTTGCGAACTTTTTTGATCAAGAGAACCGGAAGAATGGCGTGCGCCAAGTCCGCGAACTCAGTCCGCGAACTGCCGAAGTTCTCAAACCCGAGAATTTCTGCTGGAGTTGAAAAACTAGTGCGTGAAGCTAAGTCCGCAAACTCAGTCCGCGAACCGGCGAAGTTCTCATTCCGAGAATTTCTGTTGGAGTTTGTAAACTCTTCCCGGTAACTTAAGTCCGCGAACCAAGTCTGCGAACTTAAGAAGGTTATATATCTAAAGATGATTTATGAACTTAAACTTAAAAAGACTAAGGAATGCAGTTTGCAAACCGTGGCTATAAAAGTTCATGAACCGATTCGAGTGAATCAAATCATATTTGCTTCAATTGTATCTTGTGTAATTACATAAGAATTATTTGCAATTGAACAACTCTCTAAATAGTTCAATTGAGTTATGTGAACTAGTTACGGTGAAGAAGAACATGGTTGATATGAAATGCTCATATGGCTAACCTTTTGGTTAACTATTATTGAACCAACAAGTGCATACGTTTGGGTACGGTTAACAAACCTAGAAGCGTACATTTCAATTGTGTGTAACAAGCTAAGTTTTCGATCTAACGGTTGAGAAATATTAGCTTGAATCTAAATCAGGTTTTCATCTAACGGTGGATATTGATTGCTTTGTTACCAAGTTAACTTAATGGCAAACCCTGATTTGAAAGACTATATAAGGGGACATCTAGCATCAATGCAAAACTAATCCCCACACCTTACGTGTAATACTAGTCTGCGTGCTAGAGTCGGTTCTCCTTTAACCTTTGGTTTTCTTCATTTAAAACCAGGTTAACGACTTAAAGACTTCATTGGGATTGTGAAGCCAGACCGGTAATACTTTATCGTAGTTGTGTGATCTGATCTTGCATCTTCTTTCGTACGAGTACAATCATATTGATTGGATTGAGATTGATATCTCCGATAGGCAAGATATAAAAAGTAATCACAAACATCTTCGTCTCATCGTTTGTGATTACGCAACATCTTGTTTCGCTACCATGCGATTAAGATTGTTGTGAGGTGATTGATAACTCTAGGATGTTCTTTGGGAATATAAGACCGGATTATCAATTGGTTCCTGTTCACCTTGATTATTATCAAAAGACGAAACAAAACCTTTTAGGGTTTATCTGTGGGAGACAGATTAATCCTTCGATAGACTTGTCTGTATGAGACAAATTTGTTTGTCATCAGGTCTTCGACTTTGGGTCGTAGCAACTTTTAGTTGTGGGTGAGATCATCTAGGGGAATCAAGTGCGCAGTATCCTGCTGGGATCAGAGGCGTAGGGAGTACAACCGTACCTTTGGATCAATGGGAGACTGATTGGGGTTCAACTACAGTCCATTCCGAAGTTAGCTTGGAGTAGGCTAGTATCTGTAGCGGCTTAATACAGTGTGTGTTCAATCTGGACTAGGTCCCGGGGTTTTTCTGCATTTGCGGTTTTCTCGTTAACAAAATTTCTGGTGTCCGTGTTATTTCAATTTCCACATTATATTGTTTTATCTTTATAATTGAAATAATACAGGTTGTGTGTTAGATCATCAATTAGAGTAATCCAACCTTTGGTTGTTGATTGTCATTGATTGCTCCTCGGATATTGGTCTTTGGTACCATCCGAGTTATTCCTTGTATTTGATTAGGACTCGCTGATTTCTATTAGCTTGAGTAAATCAAAACAAGCGAGAGATATTAACTCCTTGAGATACTTTTACCTAGATTGAGTCTGACTATCTAGTTGATTCTCTAGAAAGTATTTCGGAGTTTAGTCCATACAAATTGCTAAGTGAAATATTGGGTGATGTTGTTAGACCCCCGCTTTTTCAATTGGTATTAGAGCAGGCAAATACCTTCAAGACCTTACAAGTCTGTGTTTGTAGCAATCTAAGTCTGAGGACAGAATCTCTACACATACCAAAATTCCTCATAAAGCTTTCAACTATGTCAAGTGTCTCGGAAATACCTCAAAGGATTATTCCTTAGTTGATTCTTCCGAATCCCGAGGTAGGAAGTCTGTCTCATCTTGTGTTGACCACTCTTCCACCAATGAGACATTGGACACAATGGCAAAAGCTGAAATGGAGCTCACCCGAATTTCAAAAAAATTCTACTGAGTTTGTTGATCTTCAGAATCATGATAAACTCATCGATGAATTTTGAAAAGTCTATTGAGGGAGAACGTGTACTCTATAACATCATAGAGTCATTCTCTAAGGATATTGAGAAACTTCTTCAAGAAAATAATCTACAGCGTGAAAAGATTTGTGATCTTGAAAAGATTATCAAAGAAGGCTCAATTAGAGAAAAACGTTTGATCAAGATGCACTCATCTGATCTTGACAGATTTCGTGTTGAGAAAGAAAAGCTAGAAGCATCACTCTCACTATCCCATGAACAGTGTATGACCTTGAAAAAGGAAAACTCTGTCTTGAGGAAAAATTCTTCTGTTCCAACTGTTCCTCTTGACATACAATACATGAAGAAATATCCTCCAAAATAAGATTGTGTCGAGAAAAGTTTATATAACTTACAATCTTCTCACATGGCTGAAAAATGAAAACAGATGCTAACTGCTGCGTCTTCTCCACGAACCTGTACTTTCTGTGGAAAAGGAAATCACTATGTTATATGTTGTTTTGCCAGGAAGAAACAAATTTCTAAACTTCACAATTTGCTTCTTTCCATTGTCAATGGAGTAAATAGTCAAACGACTAATGCAGTGAACCTCTTGCTCACAGGAAACCATGCATCTTATAAAAATGATCTCTTTCCTACAAATCATTGCAGGACTTTGGTGTATTCCAGTGGTATAAATTATTGTGCTACTAATAAAAGCATGTCCTGTGCTTATAAGAGCAACTCTGGTAAATCTAAGTCTAGAGTATGGAGACCCATTTAGGGAAATCCCCTAAAACCAATCTCTAGAGGTCCTAGACTTTGTTATCAGAAAGGTTCTTCTCCTGTGCTTCCAGGGAGGGATGTGAAATATTTACCTAAATTTGGAAACTTCCAAGGGAAGACAAGAAATGCTGAGATCAGATATCCTGGTGGAAATCACAACTATTCTCTCATAACCTATGGTGAGACTATGTCTCCCTCTGCTACCTAGTAGCAGAAAGTTCCATTCTTGTATCTAACTTGAGAGATACAAGGATGATGTTCGAGAGGCTCAAGTATTTAGATGACTTTCATCAGTTTGTATGTTGATATCTTATGTAAGTTTCTAGTATTTCTTTCTTTCATCACTGGGATCTCTTGGGGATGGAGACTTTTTGAAAAAACAACACAGTGTGCAGTGTTCCTGATTGGGTCCATTTATTTTGGCATTGGCTTTGTCCATGAGCGTCCATATCTCCTCAAGGAACTCTAGGCTTTCAATCTAGGGTGTACACGTGTACATACATACATATATATATATATATATATATATATCTTATGTATGCGTTCATTATTCTTCAGAAAGGAACTCGATGGAAACTGTTCCCAAAGAAGAAGTTAACCCTATTGTAGAGGATGACCTCAAAGGAAGTGATTCTGGTCAAGAGTTTATTCTAAAGAAGATGCTTGAAAGGAAAGAGTACAACTCTTGGATTGAAGAATCTGTCAAGGATTTAATTCTCGTTCAGAATGAAGTAAAGAACGAACTTGCTAACCTTCAACTGCAGATAAACCAGCTTATTGATGGACATGCAAAGATCCTTGGTACTCAGAATATCTTGATCAGGAATCAGAAGAAAGTTATTCTTGACTGCGCTAAGTCTCGACATTTTGCTCGCATTGTTGATCGAAAAACTAACGTTCTAACTCATGAACATGGTGTCTCTACGGTCAACAGGATCAAGGATATCAGTGGTTCCTATTTCGATGGACCATTCCAAAGGTACGAGATCATCAAGGAAAACTGAGGTTATTTTTGTTGCCTAGTATGTCTTCTTTTTGGTTTAGTTGGAAGAATAACTAGTGCTTGTATATCAATGATTGCGACTACACATAGCTATTATTTTTCATCTTCTTGTTCTTTTTTTTGGTTTTTTGGTTTAAAAATTTTAAAAATATTTGGAGGATGATGTTTTTGCAGTATTTAATCTTTATGATTTGTTATATTGTAACTTGTTATGGGATATTGGTGTTTACGTCCGTGAACTATGTTTGTCCCATACCTTGTCAAAAGTAAAGTCGTTTATGATCGATATTCATGTATTGGTTAAAGAATGAATGGACTTTTGACAATCACAAAAGTTAAGCCTATATTGTCAATCTTTGATGGAAGATAGGTTAAAATCTTTTGTTTGCAAGGATTATGTCTATTGAATGTCGTTATGCGAATAGTGATGGAAGATAAAATGAATCCTTGTGTATTCCACAGTATTGATCTTTACTGATCCATATTTTATGTAATACTGTGAGGCTCCGTAATATGTCTTATGTTGAGCACTAAACAACCAAGTTGATTATTTTTGATTGGCTTTGTTGTTGCTCCGTAAGGTACTATATGTCGAGCATCATGAACTAAATTAATCATCTTGTTTGGTTATTTAGTTATTACTCCATAAGGTTTTCTTGTGTTGAGTATATGAACGGTTAAGCTAATCATTCCTTATGGTTAAACTTAGTCGTAGCTCCGTAAGTTTACTTATGTTGAGCATAATCAATTAAATTGATCACTTTTTGTGTTTAATTTGGTTGCGTATTCCAATTAAATTAATCATGGGTTTACTTGTGATTAATTTGATTGAGTTTTTGGATATAAAAATCATTCTTATGGTTTTGGTGTCCAATAGAAATCCTTCTTTTATTTTGAAATTAAAGTCGCTCGTTGTTGTTCTCTCGGGAATGACATCAAATGGGGGAGAGTTCTTTTGAACTTGTGCTTAATGGTCATATCTTGAGGGGTGTACGGATGTCGAATTTAGAGGGGTTATCTTGTATCTTTAAACTCCTTGATGAATGCATTTAGCTTCGACTTTATGATTGCATCTAAATTAGTTGGTATGTATTTTTTTTTCTTTTAGTCATGAAATGTCTCTTACAGAAATTTCATTATGATCACGTTCTTGTACCTTTGCCAATTTTATTGACAAAAAGGGGGAGAAATAATATGTAGTTCACACTACAAATACATATGGTTTTCAGATCATTGTGTAAGGGGGAGTGGTTTCCATTGGAGATGGAGTATTGACTAAGGGGGAGTGATACATATCACCATAGTATTATTGTTGAAGTTGTGATACAATTGAACTTTGACACTGTGTAATAATACTATGACATTGTATAACAATGATCGAGAATTATGTTTTCACATTGTTATAGCTACGGATCTTCAACAACAGTGATGCTAAACTTACAACCTTTGGGATCATTGGAGTACTTGGAAATGACGAAGATTTCGAGAAATGTTGAAGATTAGACATGTGGAATATGAGCTACTAAAGTTTCATTATCTTTTTTGTATTCCATATGTATTGATAGTTTTTCACTAAAATTGACAAAGGGGGAGATTGTTAGAGCATTGCTCGGTCGAACTCGCATGCGTTGCTATCTCAAGCATGTTTGTCAATGTTAGTGATCAAAACTAAAAGTCTTGATTTCTAGTCTACTATAGCTAAGTCTCTGACTAGGATAGAAAGTGTAGTTGAGCTCAAGGACTTCATGGCGATTCTTCATACAAGAAGAAGAAATACTCAAGGAACTGGTGGAACTTCTCGACAAAAAGGTATGTGAAGACTTGAACTTATCTATCACTCAAAAGTCTATCTATTCTATATCCTACTTATTGAGACAAAAAGTCGTATGCTATATATAGACTTTGATTATAAACAATTGGTATTTCGAGCCGAGTATACCTCGCCTATCTATATCTCGAAATATGTGTTAGTAAGCTTTTCGCTTCGACCAAGTTTATCTTTACCTAGTGACGAAAGTCATGATATGTTTCAATCACTTTGAAAAGTGCTTTGACGAAGAATGTTTCAATGATTGCAATGAGAGTTTAAATTACATAATCAATGTGGATATAAGCATTGTTGTGGAAACACATTTATGTATAAGTCCTATTTCTTGAACCAAAGTTTGCGAACTTTGTTGATCAAGAGAACCGGAAGAATGGCGTGAGCCAAGTACGCGAACTACCGAAGTTCTCAAACCCGAGAATTTCTGCTGGAGTTGACAAACTAGTGCGTGAAGCTAAGTCCGCGAACCCTGTCCGCGAACCAGCGAAGTTCTCATCCCGAGAATTTCTGCTGGAGTTTGTAAACTCTGCCCGGTAACTTAAGTCCGCGAACCAAGTCTGCGAACTTAAGAAGGTTATATATCTGAAGATGATTTCTGAACTTAAACTTAAAAATACTAAGGAATGCAGTTTGCAAACCGTGGCTATAAAAGTTCGAGTGAATCAAATCATCTTTGCTTCAATTGTGTCTTGTGTAGTTACATAAGAATTCTTTACAAATGAACAACTCTCTAACTAGTTCATTTGAGTCATGTGAACTAGTTATGGTGAAGAAGAACATGGTTGATATGAAATGCTCATATGGCTAACCTTTTGGTTAACTATTATTGAACCAACAAGTGCACATGTTTGGGTACGGTTAACAAACCTAGAAGCGTGTATTCCAATTGTGTGTAACAAGCTAAGTTTTCTATCTAACGGTTGAGAAATATTAGCTTGAATCTAAATCAGGTTTTCATCTAACGGTGGATATTGATTGCTTTGTTACCAAGGTAACTTAATGGCAAACCCTGATTTAAAAGACTATATAAGGGGATATCTAGCATCAATGCAAAACTAATCCCCGCACCTTATGTGTGATACTAGTTTGCGTGCTAGAGTCGGTTCTCCTTTAACCTTTGGTTTTCTTCTTCTAAAACTAGGTTAACGACTTAAAGACTTCATTGGGATTGTGAATCCGGACCGATACAACTTTATCGTAGTTGTGTGACCTGATCTTGCATCTTCTATCGTACGAGTACAATCATATTGATTGTCTTGAGATTGATATCTCCGATAGGCAAGATATAAAAAGTAATCACAAACATCTTCGTCTCATCGTTTGTGATTCCGCAACATCTTGTTTCGCTACCATATGATTAATATTGTTGTGAGGTGATTGATAACTCTAGGCTGTTCTTCGGGAATATAAGACCGGATTATCAATTGGTTCCTGTTCACCTTGATTATTATCAAAAGACAGAACAAAACTTTTTAGGGTTTATATGTGGGAGACAGATTAATCCTTCGATAGACTTGTCTGTGTGAGACACATTTGTTTGTCATCAAGTCTTCGAATTTAGGTCGTAGCAACTCTTAATTGTGGGTAAGATCATCTAGGGGAATCAAGCGCGCAGTATTCTGCTGGGATCAGAGGCGTAAGGAGTACAACTGTACCTTGGATCAGTGGGAGACTGATTGGGGTTCAACTACAGTCCAGTACGAAGTTAGCTTGGAGTAGGCTAGTGTCTGTAGCGGCTTAATGCAGTGTGTGTTCAATCTGGACTAGGTCCCGGGGTTTTTCGGCATTTGCGATTTCCTCGTTAACAAAATTTCTGGTGTCTGTGTTATTTCAATTTCCGCATTATATTGTTTTATCTTTATAATTGAAATAATACAGGTTGTGCGTTAGATCATCAATTAGAGTAATCCAAACTTTGGTTGTTGATTATCATTGATTGATCCTC
Organism: Papaver somniferum; assembly: GCF_003573695.1. Classification (NCBI taxonomy): domain Eukaryota; kingdom Viridiplantae; phylum Streptophyta; class Magnoliopsida; order Ranunculales; family Papaveraceae; genus Papaver; species Papaver somniferum. Next base: position 82,917,734 of record NC_039360.1, read on the forward strand.
GGATATTGGTCTTTGGTACCATCCGAGTTATTCCTTGTATTTGATTAGGACTCGCTGATTTCTATTAGCTTGAGAAAATCAAAACAAGAGAGAGATATTAACTCCTTGAGATACTTTTACCTAGATTGAGTCTGACTGTGTAGTTGATTCTCTATAAAGTATTTCGGAGTTTAGTCCATACAGATTGCTAAGTAAAATATTGGGTGGTGTTGTTAGATCCCCGCTTTTTCAATTGGTATCAGAGCAGGCAAACACCTTCAAGACCTTACAAGTCTGTGTTTGTAGCAATCTGAGTCTGAGGACAGAATCTCTTACGCATACCAAAATGCGTCCTAAAGCTTTCAACTATGTCAAGTGTCTCGGAAATACCTCAAATGATTATTCCTTAGTTGATTCTTCCGAATCCGGAGGTAGGAAGTCTGTCTCATTTTGTGTTGACCACTCTTCCTCCGATGAGACATTGGACACAATGGCAAAAGCTGAAATGGAGCTCAACAGAATTTTAAAAAATTCTACTGAGTTTGTTGATCTTCAGAATCATGATCAACTCATCGATGAATTTGAAAAGTCTATTGAGCGATTATGTGTACTCTATAACATCATAGAGTCATTCTCTAAGGATATTGAGAATCTTCTTCAAGAAAATAGTCTACATCGTGAAAAGATTTGTGATCTTGAAAAGATTATCAAAGAAGGCTCAATTAGAGAAAACGTTTGATCAAGACGCATTCATCTGATCTTGACAGATTTCGTGTTGAGAAAGAGAAGCTAGAAGCATCACTCTCACTAGCCCATGAACAGTGTATGACCTCGTGTGCATATTATATTTGTTTGTCTAAATTTTTGATCTTGATGGTAATATTCACTCTGTGTGGACGATGTTATTATTATTTATTAGGGTTTCTCTAGTGTCGTCTTCTCCAATGAGTTTGGCGAGGTTAGAAAGACACTTGCTTCGTGTTGCATAAATTGCTGAATGATTAGTTACTTCTTGTTTCTTTCAATTTATATTCTTTTAGAACTGTAAAACATGTTAGTGATTACTTCAGAGTTACATGTTTTCATTGAGCACCCTTTGGGATGATGTGCTCACTCGTTCCCACTTCAGTTTCAGTTTCCAGATAAGACGATGTACGTGAAGACTTCCATTTCCGTATCTTAGAGCTTTATCGATATAGAGATGTCGTGTATCTTTTATTATATGTATCTTTATTCTGTAAAACAACACATTATTGTATTCATATCTATCATAAGGAATTCATCTATACAATGTCAGAGAGTTTGAGGTTTTATTGTTAGAACTTTATGTAATTATGATTCTTATGATCAACAATCTAGATTTAATACTTCAGTTAGGTTGTAATCCGATTAGCTAAGCAGGTTTAGTAATTGGGGAGTCACAAGTTGGTATCAGAGCTCATCATTAAATCTTACATGGGAAACAATAGATAATAGCCAGTGCCAGTTAGTAAAATAGATTAGTTTAGAACTGGGTTGGGTTTGTGAGATAAATCTTAAACACTAAAAACAATCAAGAATTAAAATATTTCTTGAAATGAATTGATTGATTGATTTGTGTAACATGTTGATTTGGTTGTTCTTTGTTTCGTATGTGCTAATTTATAAAATATGAAGTAAAAATTGTAGGTTGAAACCAGTTACATTGTAGTTAGAGATTTCAATAGAGAAATAAAGATTAATTAGTCTTAATTATATATCACTTAGCAATCCCCAGTGCTGAATAGTGAGGTTTGTAATTCTGGAATGTTGTGTTATCTTTGTTCGTAGGAAAGCATTGTCGAGCCTAGCTAACCTAGACATGGAAACAATATTCTTGTATTTCTAGGCATAGAAGGAAAACTTGCTTCTATTAGTGAACTAATAGATCCCGAAATTTATTTAGAAGCTTATAGATTATCTTTTCAGATAACTAGAACCAATAGCCCATTGGAAATAGAAATTAGTCTTTTGAACCTAGAGCTACAAATTATAGATTTTTATTGTAGAAGACCTTGTAGGTTCGTATTTCATTCCATGTAGTTTTGAACTCATTTGAAATGAGTTAGTTTTCGCGCGTTTGTAAGTATGAGAAGTACTTGTATTTAGTCGAGAGAAGGTATTTCTCTATAAGGTGGGGAGTTTTGAAGACTAGAAGTATGGTTCGATTTTCTAGGACGAAAATGAACAAGGTGGGGAGAATGTAAGGACCCTCGACTCGTCAACGCTATTAGACTAGTCAAGAGACGACTAAGCCGCTAATGACTCGATTAATTAGAGATGAATCTTAATTAATAGAAATTAACCTAACAATGATCTAGACAAGAAACTAGTACCACTAGATAGATTTCGAAAAGTTAGGCAAAATGGAATACTCGAACGCCTCAATCGGACATCAGACGAAGAAGAGATCCCTTATTTTATATGGAGGGTAAAAAAGTAATTTCATATTAAAGTGTTATCAAGGCAACCGAGTTTTCTTCTCGAGGCACCTCTATGGATAAATCAAAACCAAATCGATAAGATGACTTTCTATTTCTCTTTCATTTTTCTTTTATTTCTTCTTCTTTCTTCTTTTCTGTTCTTCTTCCTTCTTCTCTGTGGATTTCAGTTCCATGGAATTAAACCTAAATTTTATGTAAACAAGTCACAGTAGGCTGGGTAACTTGATGAATTAAGGGAGAAGGTGATGATGTTGATGTCGATTTGGCTCTGGAAGAAGCATAAAAAGGGTAAGATAATTTAGGGTTTTTGTGTTGATTGATTTTGTTGTGTGAATCATTTTTAATATGATAGAGTATAGATGGGTTTGTTTTTAATTGAAGTTTGGTGAAGTATAGAGTTTAATTTTAATTTCTTTAGGATAATCGAATCTCAGGTTAGGGTTTTTAGGGTTGAGCAGCTGTTGTTGAATCATTGATGAAGAAACAGTGGAGATTCGAGGAAGAGAATGATATTGTTTCAAGCTGGTGTTGGTGATTGAGATTGAATTGTTGAAATTAGGTATTTGAAGAAGATTTCTGAAATTGGGAAAAGAGCAAAGGAGTTCAATGGATTGTCACTGATGTAGTTCAGGTTGCATGTGAAGATCATAATAACAGTTGTTGGTGTTCATGGAGCAGAAATGAAACTGTGGATTGTAATCTAGATTTATGTTAGACTTCATGGAGAAAAAAATGGTGGTGGTGTTAGAAATCCTGAGTTTGCATCTCAGATGATAATGATGTCTATTTGTTAAGTTGTAGATCAGATTATCTACCGCAGGGAGGGTCTCTAAGGGAATGCAATTAGTGGTGGTGACTCTATATGGTAAATGGAGTTGTAATGGGTTTTGCAGGGTGTTGGAGTTGTAATTGTAGTGTGAAGTGGCAATGAAAGTGGTGGAGAAGATGATGAAGCATAAAATAGTTATGTCAATGGATATGAAGGTGATAATGGTGTTGAACTAGTACATTTCAGGAAATGGAGAGACCTGAGTTGGGTATATGAGTTTGCAGTGGAGAACGAAATAGAATGAGATGGTGCTGTTGGATGTTGAAGTGGTGGATCTCAATTGGATTGGTCTGACAGAATAGAGGAAAATGGGTTGAAGAGTTAGATGAATATTAGATATTGCAGAGATGTTTGAATTGAGATTCAATGCGGAGGATTGTTGAATTTAACTGCAATTAATGATGTTGAACTGATGCAGTTCATATGAGTGGAGGTAATTTGTGAAATTACAGGTCTTAGGTGATGATGAGGATAGTAGTTCCAACTGAGGTGTAAAATATGAAAAACTAAAATTGATAACAATTGAAGAAGTGGATGTTTGGTTTGTTGATGTTGTTAAATGGATGGATATTGCAGATATGAAGATTATAACTCTGAAGTTAAGTGTGATTGCATGTTTGGTAGATGAGTTCCAACTTAAAATTATGAAATATTAGAATGATTGTGTTGTTTGAGCTTAAATTGATGCATTATTGTTTATGTTGTGTTATCTTAGCGCATTAAGAAGTTGTGGCATGTGTAATGGCTCAGGCTTGAGCCTTTTGCCTGTCTGACTGAACATATTCAGTCTGACTCGGTTTAGTTATTTCCTGAATCAGTCTTCTGACTGAGTTAATTCAGTAACCAGGAATTGACCCGATTTGACTCAGTTGACCTGACCAGGAGCTTGACCTGACTAGTTTGACTTGACTTTGACCTAGAACTTGGATGTTGACTGTTAGTTGACCTATGACCGTTAGTGATCGTTAGTTGACTCAGATGGACTGGACCATAGTTAATGGGCTTGTTAGTGGACTTGGGATTATAGTTAATTTTCTTAATGAACATGAATAAGACCCTTGTGGTCTGAATTGAACCTTGGTTACTTCTACAAAGTTGTAGATATTCTTAAGACATATCTAACGAACTTTGGAATCAACCCAATTGGATTAGTAAACCCTTAGAAGTGCTAAAGGTAGAAAAGGAAAAGGTATAGAACTATAAATGGGTTTAGAACCATTAGATAAACTCGTTGTGAACCTTGTATGAGCCTTTTGGCTAATTTCTTAGAGTGTTTGTGTGATTAACAGTTACTCTTTATTAACAACAATCGACTGAAAGGATGAACCAGTGGATCGCGGATCTCGAGGTAGCCATGGCTTGTCATCAAATCAGGTGGGAACTCTGTAACCTTATTATAATCATTAAACATTCTTTCTATTGCGAGCATGATGAGACTTTATTACTTTTAGCATGTTTGTGTGTTGTAATATCTATGTAAATGCTTGTATGTGCTTTGATATGCGTGCAATATGTGTTGTATGATTTTCCCGCAAGGAGTGTCTGTGATTCCCCACAACTCTTTGCTAAGTTAAGTAGGGTGACTTCTTCCCCGTTTTAGTATTACTTAGTAGGGCGGCTTCTTCCCCGTTTCAATATATTAGTAGGGCGGATTCTTCCCCGTTTCGATAGTATATATATAATATATAGTAGGGAAGCTTCTTCCTCGTTATAATATTACCTAGTAGGGCGGCTTTTTCCCCGTTTCGTTATTATATATACTATTTTATTTTGGGGAAATCACTCGTGTGCATATTATACTTGTTTGTCTAACTTTCTAATCTTGATGGTAATATCCTGAATCATGGTTTGTATGAGCACTCTGTGTGGAAGATGTTATTATTATTGATTAGGGTTTCTCTCGCGTCGTCTTCTCCAATGAGTTTGGCGAGGTTAGAGTGACACTTTCTTTGTGTTGCATAAATTGCTGAATGATTAGTTACTTCTTGTTTCTTTCAATTTATATTCTTTTAGAACTATGAAGCATGTTAGTGATTACTTGAGAGTTACATGTTTTCATTGAGCACCCTTTGGGATGATGTGCTCACTCGTTCCCACTTCAGTTTCAGTTTCCAGATAAGACGATGTACGCGAAGACTTCCGTTTCCGTATCTTAGAACTTTATCGATATAGAGATGTCGTGTATCTTTTATTATATGTATATTTATTCTGTAAAAAAACACATTATTTTACTCATATCTATCAGAAGGAATTCATCTGTAGTTGCAGGAAATCCTACACTACACCTCTCATATGATTTCATTATTACTCAACTCATTTTTAAATTTACACTCTTAATTTTATTGATCAATCTTTGAATGTTCTTACAAGAAAAGATAAAAGAATCAAGAATGACTTCTGCTCTAGACTTTCTCTCTCCTATTTACTTGTTTCTTACTCAAAAAGATCTCTCCCTTTTCTTTACAACTGAACGACTATTTATAGGGAAGTACATAGTGGATGACAGCTAATCTGTCCTTTATTTTCGAATATGGCTTGCGACATTCTCGCAACCTTACAAATGTTAATCTCGCAAACTCTCTAATTTTCGCAGGACCATCACATCTTTCTCATGATTTTAGCTGACGTCGTTTATTATATCATTTCTGAAATTGTTTTGCGACGCTGTTGTGTTGTGTTGTTGATAATTTCGCTAAGATATCATTGTTGCGAGATTCTGATCCTACATCTTGCCTCTTCTCATATCTTTTCTGCGAAGTAGAGAATGATGTGAGAAATGCCGCAGCTGTTCTTCTCTTCATATTCTGCATTTATCACACGTATTCTTTCTTTCATCTGTTTCTTGACACGTCTTTTGTAACCGTTGATTTTTAACCGCTTATATCTTTCCGTATTAATCGTGTTTATTTTCTCGAGGAAAAATTCCCTCTATATATATTCTTTCTCACTCTCTTTTTCTTTCTTTTTATTTTCTCTGCAACTTCATCGTTCTTCTGCAAATTCCGTTATTGCAACTTTTCTTCTTTCTTCTTCAATCTTTTTAAGTTCTTTTTCATCTTCATACTATTTCTTCTACAGATCTTCATCGTTCGTAATTTTTTTCGAAATAATCTTCCTGCTACTGTTTTCCATGGATTCATCAAGGTTAGTTTTCTTTTTTCTTCTTTATGGATTTTGCTGAAATTGATCTTGTTTATTGCCTTATTTGATGTTGTTTATGTGATTCCCATACTCTTGTTATTTCAGCAAAAGCGCCTCCAACACTAAATTTACAGTGCACAACCCTAATATTCCCAAATCGCAGCATAAGGTTGTTGCGCATAAAAGAAAGTCTGTGAATGAGAAGGTAGTAAGAAACATTATCCTTTTCTAATAACAATATTGTTGCCTATGTTTCTTATATGGATTGTAATTCTCAGGGTGATAAGGATGTCAGTAAACCTCTCAAGAAATCTCGCCACCTTAAAACTGTTCCAACTTCCGTTCCATTCCACTTACTCATCTCTTCTAAATCTCCTGCGACATCTTCGCAAGATAAACCTTTATCTCCAATTCGCGAAAAAGCTGCCTCAGACTTCATTTCTTCAGCTGACCTTTCAATGATTGAAACCCCCTTGTTGATCCTTCTATGAATAAAACCTCTTCTCTTCCTATTGAGAATGTTTCTCAACCTTCTATCACTGCCAGTTCTCTACCTGAGTCTCTTCCTCTTTTGAAAGAAACCGTGGAAGGAATAGATATTGCTTTCAAAGTTTTATCTGAAGTCCTGGATGATGGAAAGAAGTCTTCTATTGATCCTATCAAGTTTAATGCTTGCGAAATTATGAGTAAGCATTTAGGTTCTGACATAGTTGCTTCGCAGACAGCTTTGGAAAAAGAATGTAATGCTCTTCGTCTCGAAAATCAAAAGCTTCAGAATGTTTTGTTGGATCGTGACAATCTTCGCAAGAAGAATGATGAATTGAGAGGTATGATTTTCTTATCTCTGTCTTCAATTTTCCCTTTTAATGGTTTTATCCTTCCCATATTTAATTATCCTTGAAATCCCTCTTTCGCATGTTAAGCCTTAAACCAGAAACGAATAATGGAGAGATATCAATTTGAATCTGCCGTTGAAGAATACCGTGTTGATAAAGAAATTTTGATGGATCAATATAACCAATTAGATAACCTCTATTCATATTCCCTTGATCATATAAATAATCTTACCAATGAAAATACCCAATTAGTTCAGAAACAAGATTTATTAAGTAATGAAGTATATCGCCTTTCTTATTCTTTAACTAAAGCTAATTTAGGGATGGAAACTTTATCAAATGAGAATAAAACCTTATCTCAAGAGAAGCGAACTTATTTAAACAAGATGGCGATATCTTCGCAACAACTTAGCATTCTTCAAAAAGTATGTGATGACCAAGAGCAATCTCTTCGCTCTTTGAGAAATGAACTTAAAGAAGTAACAGAGTCATCTATTGCTGAAAGAGATACACTCATTCAAGGTAGAATAACTTTAAGTGTAAAGGCGAATCAACTTAAAGAACAATATTCCAAATTAGAAGAATCTTATTCTTCTCTTGCGAAGAAAAATGCATTTCTTATTTCTAAAGAGAAAAATCTTCAGTCTCGACTTAAAGGTTTAATTGGAGATAAATTTGATGACGCAATGGACCGTCGGGAGAATAATTGTCTGTCCTTGATTCAACATCTCATTTCTCAAAAGGAAGGTAGTCATAATAGTTTGACTGCCTTAACGATCTTTTCTTTGTCATATCTTTCTGAGTTCTTCATCTTAATGAAATTTTGTATTCTACCTCTCGCAGAGTCTGAGAAGAATCTTCATTCCTCCATTTCTGTTTTGGAGGCTAAATATGCCAAAATTCGCAAAGAATACGCACTACTCATCTCTGTCCTTACTGGTTCTCGTGACCGAGCAGAAAGAAGACTTGATTATCTTGCTTACTTTAAGGATATTCAAGATAGGAATCATCAGAGAGCACTTCTTCGTCAAGTTCATCTCCGGGCTGAAGTTCTTGTGAATGATATTTTATTGTCCAAATCTCTTCCTCCTACATCAATTGAGCCTTTAGAAGTAGATGATGATGAAATTCCTCGTCCAGCTGTCAGTTATTATGATTACGAAAGTGGTGGAGAGACTGATCTTTCGGAAGATGAAGAAGAGATCCCTTCCAAGGAAGCAACTGCTGGTGCTAATCAAGATGGAAGTGAAAAAAATCCCTTCTAAAGAAGTAATTGCTGGCGATAATCAAGATGGCGAAAAAGAAGTCCATCTTAAAGAAATTATTGTTGGCGAAGATCAGAATCGAGATGAAGAAAGGACTGGCGATAATGTGAACATTGGCGAAGAGCTTCTTATCTAGTTCTATCTTTTTGAATTGTTTCGTCTTTATTATTTCTTGCGAATAATATTCTTCAACCAACTTTGGAATTAATTCTCTCTTTTAGTATTTTGCTTGCGAGAAAGATAATGCCTCTTGTTTACTGATTCCCATACTTGCCTCTCATTATCTTTCTTGCGAGAAATGATCTGTTAAATACTTATAAATATTTTGTTTTGTCATGTGGTCTTATTTTTCCTTCCTAATTAAAGGTCTTATTATGCCACCTCTTGTCATTGCGACAAAATCGCAGGACGTCCTTGCACTTTCATGCAAAAACCCATTGATCTTGCCTTAACTTTTTCTTTTGTATTATGGCCTCTTCAGGAATGTTGCGACAATATGACAGGCCTAAATATTCTTGCGAAAATAAAGCCCCATGACATTGCCGTCTTGCGACGAAATCGCAGGACGTCTTCGCACTTTCATGCGAAAACCCATTGACCTCGTCTTATCTTTTTCTTTTGTATTATTGCCTCTTCAGGATTGTTGCACAAATATGACAAGCCTTAATACTCTTGCGAATAGAAAGCCTCATGACATTTGCGTCTTAAGACACTTATCAGCTCCCTAATGGAGGGTGCCGCCCTTATCTTCCCCTGGTTGCCCCTTCAAGGAGGCGTACTTCTACCATACAAGGTTAGCTCCTCCCATCCAGTCTTAACAACAACCAGTTGTTTTCGCAGCCTCTTATCCCTTTTACCTATAGGGCTTATGGTTACGAGACTGCACCCTAAGTGGGGTTTTCTTCAGGCCGAGTGCAGTATAAGCCAAGACTTGTCAAGAATGGCAAGGTACGCTTCAAACGTCCCTGGCACTCTTGACTCAACCGTGTACCTCAGCGCCTTGATCAGATCTACTCCTTGGGAGAGTCCTTATTACCTTAGTCGCCCAACCCAAGTCATATGCTTAAGCTGAGAATCCAAGGTGCCTCTACCGGATGGGCTTTATTGACCCCAAATCTCCATGACTCAGGTTCCGGTAGCGGTGTAGCCTTTCCCTGAGCCATGCAACAGGTACCCCCTAATATGACGTACTTTAGGTCTTACATTTGCCTCTTGCGAAATTTTATTCGCGAACTAGGGTGTACGCCATAAAGGTTCTCCCCTTTCTTTTATGTCATTGTTCTGTGATTATCTCTGCGAAAATTTTGCACATCATGGTCTTGTTTTGATATGAAAAATCTTGCAATTATTCTTTCAGAATCCATAACTTCTCAAAGCTTCTTACTGATAATATATTTTTAAGTACAACCTGTTCCATGGTCTATCAAGTCTATGACCAACATCTCTACCTTCTGGATCCATTAATCTGTAAGCTCTTGTTCCAACTATCTCCTTAATGATGTAAGGTCCATCCCATTTTTTCGCTAATTTTCCGTCATTTTCTCGCTGATATATTGGTGTCTCTCTCAGAACTAAATCTCCTAATTGAAATTCACGTACTTTGACACGTTTATTATATTCTCGGGTTAATCTTCGCTGATAATTCTCCATATGTTGTAAAGCTTTTTCTCTTCTTTCTTCTAATTCATCAAGTTTGTTTAAGATCAAACCCGCGCTAAGATTTTTCTCCCAAGCTTCTCTTTTTGCTGTCGGAATAACAACTTCTGTTGGTAACACCGCTTCAACTCTGTATGTTAAACAAAAAGGTGACATTACAGTAGCTTCTCTTCTAGTTGTATTATAATCCCATACTACATTATGTACTTGTTCGCACCATGCTCTGTGATGTCCTTCCAATTTCTTCTTTAATATATCTGCAATTGTTTTGTTTGTTGCTTCTACCTGCCCATTAGCTTGTGGATACAATGGAGTAGACTTTCCACATTTTATCTTGAATGCATTAAGTAGCATTTCTATATTCTGTCCTTTAAATTGTTTCCCATTATCAGATACCAACTGCGCAGGAATTCCAAATCTGCAAATGATATTTTCGAATATGAATGTAAAGATATCTTTGTCGCGAATATGCTGTATTGCTTTCACTTATGTCCATTTTGTAAAATAATCTGTTGCGACTATTAAATATCTTCTTTGTCCAGAACCTGGTAAAAATGGTCCCACAATATCTAAGCCCCAATTCCAAAAGGCCACACACTGGTTGAAGATGATAACGGTGCTCCAGGTGCATGTATTTTCTTTCCATGCAGATGACAATCTTCGCAACGCCTTGATATTTGTTTTGCATCGTCATGCATGTATGGCCAGTAATAACCTTGCATTTTTGCTCTATGTGCCAAAGATCTTCCCCCGCTATGATTGCCAGCATCCCCACTATGTAACATTTTTAGCACTTTTTCTCCTTCCTCTCGTGTCAAACATCTGAGTGAAGGTCCGTTAAAGGATTTTCGGTATAGCAGCCCATCTCTTAATTCATAATTCATTGCGCGGCTTTTTAACTTGTGTGTTTCTAATCTATTTCTTGGTGTTTCTCCTTTCGCCAAATATGCATGGTTCTGTTCTCCAGTCTGCGATATTGTTCGTTTGCTCTTCTTCTTCATTGTCTATTATCATCACATCCACTTCTTCTTCTTCTTCTTCTTCTTCTTCTTTATTAATTGATGGTGATAGAAGTGTTTGTATTTTTATGTATCTCGCAGTTGGATCTGTCATCATGCTTGAGATGAAAGCAAAAGCGTCTGCGAGTCTGTTATCCCTTCTTGAGATGTGCCTCCATTTTATTTTTGGGATTTTCGCTGAAAATTCTTCAACCAGCTTCTTGTATTTCTTTAAGGATGGTTCATTTGTAGTATACTCTCCCTTTATTTGGCGAATAACTAGCTGTGAATCACTAGTGATCCTGGCATTTTCTAGTTTCATTTATATTGCGAATTTTAAGGCATGCATCATAGCTTCATATTCCGTTTCATTGTTAGTAGATGCGAATTCCAATCTGAATGAAAAAGCCATTTTTATTCCGTCTGGCGAAATTAAAGCAATTCCATATCCATTTCCTTATCCATTTGATGATCCGTCTACCAATATCTCCCATCTATTTGGTTCTGTTAATAAATCTTTTGGATCTCCGTGTTCTTCTTCTATATCCATCATTTCTTCTACCGCTTCATCTTCTTCTAAAGGAAACTCTGCTAAGAAATCTGCAACAACTTGTGATTTTGGTGAAGACAAAATTTCATATTTAATATCAAAGTGGTCTACTTGTGCATTCCATCTCTCCACTTTTCCTGATCTTTTAGAATTCTTCATTACTGATTCAATTGGTACTTTTGTTAATACCTTTCTCTTGTGAGCTTGAAAATATATGCGGAGTTTAAATGATGCATAAACTAATGCTAAGATTAACTTGTCAATCTTTGAGTAATTCTTCTTGGCAGTATTAAAAGTTTTGCTAATATAATAAATGGGTTTCTACACTCCTGCGTCTACTCGCAATAACACATCACTTAATGCATGCGACGTCGTCGCAAGATAGATCAATAATTCTTCTCCTGATTCTGCTTTTTGTAAAATAGTTGTATTCATAATATGTTCTTTGATCCCCTGAAAAGCTTTTTCACATTCATCAGTCCATTTAAATTTCGCACCCTTCTTAAGTATATCGAAAAAATATTTGCATTTGTCTGATGATCGCGAAATGAATCTTCCCAGCGAAGCTAGAAGCCCATTCAACTTCTGTACATCTTTTATTATTGCTGGTGTTGGCATGTCACGAACTGCTTGCACTTTTTCTGGATCAACCTGTATTCCTTCCTTTGATACAATGTAGCCTAAAATTTTCCCGATGCAACTCCAATAATACACTTCTCAGGATTCAATTTAATGTTATACTGCCGCATTTGTTCAAAGATCTCCCTCAGGTCTTGTATATGGTCTTTAGCTTCTTTACTCTTTACTAACATGTCATCCACGTATACTTCTAATGTTTTGTGTATCCATTTTGCGAACACCTTCTCTACCATTCTTTGGTATGTCGCTCCCGCATTTCGCAAACCAAATGGCATTTTCGTGTAACAATATAAACCTCTAGGGGAGAAGAAAGCAGTATGTTCTTGATCTTCTTCAGCGAGAGGGATTTGGTTATACCCTTTGTACCCATCTAAAGACGATACTCTATCATTTCCCTCTGCGGATTCCACCATTTGAGGAATATATGGTAACGGAAAACTATCTTTGGGGCAAGCTTTGTTTAAATCAGTGAAATCTATGCAAATCCCGATTCCTTTGTTTTTCTTTGGGACAATGACCATATTTGCTATCCATTCTGGGTATTTAGCTTCTCTTATGATTCCCGCATCTAGCATTTTCTGTAGTTCTTCTTCTATTTGGGAATGGTAAGTTGTTGCAATTTTTCTTATTCTCTGTTTAAATGGTCTCACATTTTTGTTAATCTCCAACTTGTGGCATGCAATTGATGGATCTATTCCCGGTATCTCATCCATGCTTCCTGCGAAAACATCTTTATATTCTCGCAAAAGGTTAACAGTTCTTTCTTCTTCTTCCACATCCATTTTGGTTCCAATTCTAACTATTAGAGGTTCTTCTATAGTCCCAACGTTTATTTCTTTCGTTGGTTCTGCAGCAGTGTAACTAGATTTAGGTTCTCTCATTGGTGTCGGTTCTTTTATTGTTTTCACCGGTCCTTCTCCTTCTTCCGAAATTTCGCTGGGTATTCCTTTGCCTTCTTTTTCCCTTATCATATATACTCTAAATTCTTCTTCTTCTTATCATATATACTCTAAATTCTTCTTATCATATATACTCTAAATTCTTCTTCTTTCTTTGCTTCCTTTGCAAACTTTCTACGAAATTGTTTCTTTTTTGCTTGTCCTTCATAATGCTTTACTTCGATTTGATGACATAATTTCGCATTATCAACATCTCCTCTGATTTCTCCTATTCCATTTGGTGTGGGGAATTTAATACATTGATGTAATATTGATACTACAGCTTTTATCGCATGTATCCATGGTCTTCCTAACAACATATTATACGGTGATTCCATATCCACCACGCATAGTGTTACGTATGTCTCGATCTCTCCAAATGGAATTCGTACCACTATTTCTCCTTTAGGTTTTGCTGTGGATTTTCCAAAGCCGTGAACAAAATATGTTGAACTGGACATTTCTTCATCTTTAAATCCCATTCCCCGGAATGCATGATAAAATATTATATCCACTGAACTTCCTTTATCGATTAAAGTTCTGTTCAATATCCATTCTCCCTTGGATTTTGTTGTCGTCTCCTTCTCTTTTCGCGTAATAGGCACTGTAACAACCAATGGAGATGTGTGGTTCAAATTTTCTTTTGGTATTTCTTCCACCATGAATGTAATTTTTTTCTTTTCCCAATCTTTCAAGGGTGATGTCTTTTCTCCCGCCATAACCTTCCTTCCTTCAAAATTTCGTTTATGTATTCTTCCATTGATGTTTTCATGGAATTCATTAACCATCATTTTTGTTATCATATTACACTCCAATCTTTTGCCATCTTCATTAATTCTAATCATTTTTCTTTTAACTGGTTCACTGATTTACTTAATCACTTTCTTGATTTGAACAATCTCAACTTCAATCTTCAACTTTCGATCTTCAATCTCCCTGTTTCTAGTGCCATTATGTAGTTGCAGGAAATCCTACACTACACCCCTCATATGATTTCATTATTACTCAACTCATTTTTAAATTTACACTCTTAATTTTATTGATCAATCTTTGAATGTTCTTACAAGAAAATATAAAAGAATCAAGAATGACTTCTGCTCTAGACTTTCTCTCTCCTATTTACTTGTTTCTTGCTCAAAAAGATCTCTCCCTTTTCTTTACAACTGAACGACTATTTATAGGGAAGTACATAGTGGATGACAGCTAATCTGTCCTTTATTTTCGAATATGGCTTGCGACATTCTCGCGACCTTACAAATGTTAATCTCTCAAACTCTCTAATTTTCACAGGACCATCACATCTTTCTCATGATTTTAGCTGACGTCGTTTATTATATCATTTCTGAAATTGTTTTGTGGCGCTGTTGTGTTGTGTTGTTGATAATTTCGCTAAGATATCATTGTTGCGAGATTCTGATCCTACATCATCTATACAATGTCAGAGAGTTTGGGTTTTATTGTTAGAACTTTATGTAATTATGATTCTTATGATCAACAATCTAGATTTGATACTTCAGTTAGGTTGTAATCCTATTAGCTAAGCAGGTTTAGTAACTGGGGGGTCACAAAGGTGAACAAGAACCAATTGATATACCAAACTTATATTCCCGAAGAACATCCTAGAAATATCAATCATCTCACAATAATCTAATCGTATGGTGCGAAACAAGATATTGTGGAATCACAAACGATGAGACGAAGATGTTTGTGAATACTTTTTATCTTGCCTATCGGAGATTAAATCTCGAGCCAATCTTAAAGAAGATAATACTCAAAAACGTTAAAAACAACAAGATCAGATCACACAACTACAGAGAAAATACTTGGGTCTGGCTTCACAATCCCAATGAAGTCTTTAAGTCGTTAACCTACAGGGTTTCGTGAAAACCTAAGGTTAAAGGAGAATCGACTCTACCTTATGCAACTAGTATCACACAGGAGGTGTGGGGATTTGTTTTCCCAGTTGCTAGAGTTCTCCTTTATATAGTTACCAGTCATTTCACGATCACCAGTTCATACCGACTAACCGAACCCAGACCCAGTTCTGCACTATGACCAGTTCCTACATACCACCTAGCCTAAACCCAGTAAACATATCAAATCAGTGTTTGCAATCAAAGTTACCTTGGTAACAAAGCATTCAATATTCACCGTTAAATGAAAACCTGATTAGATTCAAGCTAATATCTTTCAACCGTTAGATCGAACTTATCTTGTTATACATAAATGAAATGTTCCCTCATTTAGGTTGAGTAACCGTACCTAAACGTGTACACCATGTTGGCTCAACCGTAGTTAACCGAGTTTAGCTATATGAACACTCTCATATCAACCTTATTCATATTAACCATAAATAGTTCAAATGATTCAAATGAAACTAGTTAAAGAGTTGTTCAATTGCTATATTCTCATAGAAGTATACAAGAACACAATTGAAGCAAAATCGGTTTGATTCACTCGAATCAATTCATGAACATTATAGCCATGGTTTGCAAAAAATGCATTCCTTAATATATAAATGTATTAGTTCATGATGAGCCAACCTATTTTAGAACTTTAACCACTCAAGTATGCAAACGGGTACACATACTTAGTACACTTCCAAATCCCAGCAGAAATTCCCGGACCTATACCTTACGCAAGTATGCGTACCGGTATGTGTACTTGGTACACGAAATTTCACAACATCAAGTACGCATACAGGTATGCATACTTAAGTTCCGGTCATGGATCACATACATGCAAGAATGCACAATATGTTTATAATCCAATGATGGTTAAGTATTCTAAACTCTTATTTTAATCATTGAAACTTTCTTAGAGGATGACAATAGCCGTTTTCACATACTCTTAGCATCAAAGCAATTTTCAAGTTATTGAAATAATCAAAACGAAACATTCCAAGTCTACACCAAATGATTGTATCACACAAACCATGTAAGATGTTACTCGACGATTTTCACATGATCGAGATGAACTTGGTTGAAGCGAAAGCTTACACAACACATATTCCGAGAAATATGTAAGCGAGTTAAACTCAGCTCGAAATCTCAAATGTGTATAATAGAAAACTATATCCTAACACGACTTATGTCTCAATATAGGAGATAGAGTAGAAATAGACTTTCCAAGTGATAGATGAGTTTCAGTCTCCATATACCTTTTGTTGATGAAGTTCCAGAAGCTCTCCTTATTAGTTCTTCGTCTTTAATTAATGAACGCCGTGAAGTCTAATGCTCAACTACACAATCTATCCTTGTGCGATACATCTATAAGTAGACTAGAAATCAAAACTTATAGTTTTGATTACTAACATTGACAAACAAGCTTGAGATAACAACGCTTGCGAGTTCGACCGAGCAGTGCTCTAACACGTTGTGCAACGGCCAGAACGAGTGATCTGCAATCGTTGTGCAACATCAGAACAAGTGATGCGCAATCGTTGTGCAGCAGACAGAACGAGTGATGCGCAATCATTATGCAACAGCCATAACGAGTGTTGCACAATCATTGTGTAACAACCAGAACAATTGATTCGCAATCATTGTCCAACATCCAGAACGACTGATGCACAATCATTGTACATTATAGAACAGAACTCAGCAATCATTGTCGGTTACTCAGGAATACATGGCAATGGCCATGAATAATGAAGCAGGCATGTCAATCCGCTCCCCTTTTCTAAGTTGTAAAAATTCCAAGTAAACATAAATAGAGAGGATAGTTGGTTGAAGGTGCATATGCGGACCATGCGCCTTCTAAGCTTCATAGCTTAGCCGGAAGAGTATAAATGATGCTTAAGTCTTATTTATAGCTTTGTGGCCTTGTCAATGGGGCATATGATGCGAAGGCATCATTATGCCATGCCGCGGAATCAATAATGCATAATCATTGTGCATTTTGACGGAACGACCTATACGGACTAGGCGATTGCAATTATTGCTAGGCCACAACCTTGCAATCGAGTTTGGATTAAGTTGTTATCCCTTCGAGGATGAACTACGGTATATGCTTGATCCCTTTAGAGTAGGGAAGGGTACGTAGGCAGCCGCAATGAGTTGCAACATTGTCGATCCAGCACTTTGTCACTCATATCATCTAAATGCGAGATGATTGCGGCATTTTGGCCTCTCATATCATCTGGCTCGGTATTGCGATGCAAGAGATGATTGTGGCCATACTCGATGAGGCTAGTTTGCATGCCATTCACTGGATGCTCATACCGCTTATCAAGCTACACGGAGTTGGCATACACACCAATTGTGAATTGGGCATGATCCCGAAAGTAAGCTACATCGATATGCAAGTTAGCGGAGATTGCATAAGCCCAAGGAAAGTACGGCATGTGCCTGATTGATGCACCCTTGGCACGAGAAAGACAAGTGCATGCTCTCAGCAATGTCTAAGCTAAGTGAATAAGGGGTATTGGGCCTTCAATGGCCTATGCGTAAGCCTAAGGCATGCTTTATGCCTGGACAAGACTCGGCAGTATGACGGTTACTCAGCTATATAGGAAATTCGGCGATGAATTTCATACGTTGAAGCAAAGATTATTACCCTTTGCTGAACAAGGGTAAGTTGGAACGGTGTGGAATCTAAGTTAGTTGCATCATTCTCCACGAGCATGCCTGCATGGGAAAATGAACGTGCATTTTCCTAACTTTAAGGCCCGGATCATAGTATCATCATGGCTCATCGGGGGAGTTATGGCATGCGCGCCCAGGCGCGCCAGGCGTAATTTTTTGGTCCGTCACAGTCTGGTTCTTTATTGAATATATGTTTGATTATCAATACTAGATGGCAAGGTATAACCAATCCCTACCTATATCGGAAGTCAGGGTGTGAACAATACTATATAATTATTTATATAAGGTAGTACCAATTCCTACCTGATTATTTTTATAAGGTAGATACGGTCACAACTTACTTTGGGAACCAAGGTGTAACCGATCACAAGCTACATGGGAAGTTAGTTGTAATCAGTCATAAGTAACTTTTGGAAGCAAGGTGTAACCGATCACAAGCTAATTTAGGAAGTTTGGTGTAATCGGTCACAAGATACTTTGGGAACCAAGGTGTAACCGATCACAAGCTAACTTCGAAATTAAGGTGTAACCGATCACAATCTATCCCTGGGAAGCATGGTGTAACCGGCCACAACCTAGTAATCATGGTATAACCGCTCACAACTTACATTGTGAGTCATGGTAGAACCGACCCCAAGGAGCAAAACCGAGTTTCCAATATTCACAATCTCTTCATGTTTTGTGTGAAGCTTAGAATTAGGGTTTGCTAAGAAACTTCTAGATGTCGACATGATTTGAACATGTACATAACACTTATCATTAATTGTTCAAAGATATTCCTTTATACTCAAGGTGATCCCAAACCGAAATGTTGAAAAGCATTTAATTATGATTTTCACAATATATTTTTTAATTACCAGCTGTTTATGGGTGAAAATCGTTTCTGCCGATTTTGGTAATTTCGGTAGGTGAGTGAGAAACAAATCTAAACCCTAAACAAATGTACTGCACGGGAGTACTTTAGATTCGAGAGATCAATCTGTACAACTCCAGCCTAAACCAAGAAATGGCCGTTCCGGATTTGCTTCGGTCACAAAGAGGAGGAGAAGGGCTGGTTTAGGGAGGGAAGCGAAGAGAGTGTTGAGTCCAGAACAGTTCTGGAAGAGTAGTACTTGACTTGTATTAGAAGGTGAAGGCTTTTTGGGAAAGCTAGCAGAGTTGCCTTTCTAAGTATTATATTTCTCCTGACCAAAAAATTGTTGTCTTGGTGGAAATAGGTAAGACCTATTTATACAAGTCTAAGTGAAACGTACTCTGGACTCGTAAGAAAAAGAAACGGATGAGTTAAATGGGAAGAGGTGGTAACGCCTGGTATTGATGGAATTGATGTTCCATAATGAAAGAGCATTCCACCATTACTTCCTGCATTTACTAACCGGTTTATTCTTAATACACTGTCTTGAAACGAGCATTTGTGTATGCCGCACGCTGTAAACCGCCAAACCAAAACCCTAAAGAGCATCCCCAGTTTGTGACATGTATTGATGTCTCGAGTGTTTTCGTGGAAAACGTGTAGCATGTCGCTGGTGTTTGATAAGTTGAGCTTGAGAGATGTGTCGGCTCAGTGGCGACCTTCGGCGGTCGAGATTTTGCATCTTAAGAGAAATCGTGTCCTTTGATGTAGGCGCGGCATGCCAAAGTGCAAGGGTTGCACGACATGTTCCAATGGCTTGTGCGGAATGCCTTGGCTGTAGGTTGCACATCGGGTCCAAGTGGTAATGCCAAAATGAAAGTGTTGCATGGCATGTGCCAATGGCGCGCGTAGCGGCTTTGTCCCTAGGTTTGCACGGCTTGGCATGCTAGGTTGCAAGGGTCGGTTGGCATGTGCCAATGGCGCGTGTGGCGGCTTGGCACTAGGTTTGCACAGCTTGGCATGCTAGGTTGCAAGCATCCCTTGGCATGTGCCAATGGAGGGTGTGGCGGCTTAGCCCTAGGTTTGCACGGCTTGGCATGCTAGGTCGCAAGGGTCGCTTGGTATGTGTCAATGGCGTGTGTGGCGGCTTAACCCTAGGTTTGCACGGCTTGGCATGCTAGGTCGCAAGCGTCGCTTGGCATGTGCCAATGACGCGTGTGGCGGCTTGGCCCTAGGTTTGCACGGATTGGCATGCTAGGTCGCAAGCGTCGCTTGGCATGTTCCAATGGCGCGTGCGGCGGCTTGGCCCTAGGTTTGCACGGCTTGGCATTCTAGGTCGCAAGCGTCGCTTGGCATGTGCCAATGGCGCGTGTGGAGGCTTGGCCCTAGGTTTGCACGTCTTGGCACGCTAGGTCGCAAGCGTCGCTTGGCATGTGCCAATGGCGTGTGTGGAGGCTTGGCCCTAGGTTTGCACGTCTTGGCACGCTAGGTCGCAAGCGTCGCTTGGCATGTGCCAATGGCGCGTGTGGCGGCTTGACCCTAGGTTTGTACGGCTTGGCATGCTAGGTCTCAAGCGTCGCTTGGCATGTTACAATGGCGCGTGTGGCGGCTTGGCCCTAGGTTTGCACGACTTGGCATGCTAGGTCGCAAGCATCGCTTGGCATGTGCCAATGGCGCGTGTGGCGCAATGATTGTGCAGCTCGAATTTGGCACGGTTGTCGTGGAGCGCAATGATTGTGCGGCTTGGTTTTGGCATGGTTTCCATGATGCGCAACGATTGTGCGGCTTTGGTTTTGGCATAGTTTCCATGATGCGCAGCGATTGTGCGGCTTTGGTTTTGGCATAGTTTCCATGATGCGCAGCGATTGTGCGGCTTTGGTTTTGGCATAGTTTCCATGATGCGCAGCGATTGTGTGGCTTTGGTTTTGGCATAGTTGTCATGATGCGCAGCGATTATGCAGCTTTGGTTTTGGCATAGTTGTCATGATGCGCAGCGATTGTGCGGCTTAGGGTTTTGTGTGTCGAAACCCTGCATTTGAAAAAAGATACCCTGGTAAATGTTCTAATAAATGTGTTTAGCGTCACCGGTGACGTCATGCTATGCGTAAGGTTTTACGATTTTACCCCTTGTCTAAAAACCACCATCAACATTAAGTCCCCTGCTTAGCTTGGAACATGAGCCTTGTTGCAAGGTAAGCATAAGATGGTGACAGACGAGGATAGAACTGAGACAGTAAGTCGCGAAAAAGGGCTAAGAAGACTTGTCTGACCTTTTTCGAGATGTAAGTAGAATTCGCAATCCTTGCATCTGGTAGCTTTGTGTAAATCCCAATCGTTTATATGTCTTTGTGGTCAGACTTTAGAGCGCGAGGCGGAGTTGCTAGCATAGACTGGGTGTGAAAGGGACTTGTCAGTATTAATGAGCATGGAATGGGCGTGGACCGTTGGGCAGAGCATGGCGTTGGAAAGCATGGTGTTGGAAAGCATGGTGTGGCGCGGATTGGCAGCTGGCGCAGATTTGAGAAGATGGCGCGGATTGGGAAGCTGGTGCGGATTGGCAGCTGGCGCGGATTTGGGAAGCTGGCGCGGAGTGGGAAGCCGGCCCGGATGGAGTGCTTGGTGGGACCGGTGTTAGCAAGGAGGGTGCGTGCGTTTTTGGAAGTGACCAAGCTTGCTATTGCGGGCCCGGCTGCTTTTCTCCACGTACGGCTTTGAAAAGAGAATCCTTTCCCTATTCGAAGTCCCCTCAATTATCACGCCTATATATATAAGAAGGGTGTTCTCCTTTTATCTTGCACCTTTGTTCTTCCATACCTTCGCGTTAGCGACAGAGTGACAAGGAGAGTCAGCATTCCAGGTATGTCTTCCGATGCTTCTTCTTTAACTCTTCATATATTTTTGTATGCTAGTACGAAAAATCTTAGTTGTAAATACGTTTCGTATGAACCCATAGAAAACACCGTTCTTCCATGTCTTCGTAGAATCGAGTCATAAGTGTGATTCTTATGAACCCATAGACTTTTCGTCATGAATACTGCGGCAGTATGTTTATGAAAACCTAGTTGCTTAGAGTTTCCTTTGGCTATGTGTGGGTGATAATTTCTTCTCGTCTTCCCCTTTTGGCGCAGATATCTTGTTACCAAATCACCATAAGAAACTCCGACAAGATGTGACCTGAACAAAGTCTTGCTTCACCAAAAGACGTTGGTAACTCCAAACCAAACACGGATGATGACTTCTTCACAAATCCCCTTGCCGCAGCCCGGAAAAATCATCCAAATTTCGTGCCAATTCTCTTGACCGGTTCGGAGGATGAAAGGAGGACCCGTTCAATCCGACCAGAGAGCATAATACGGTTTTGTCTTCACAAAGGGGTGTACTCTGCTTCCTATATTGATTTCAGAATGTGTCAAAGCCCGTTGCGCTCCTTTGATAAATGGATTGAGTTTATGGTGATCCAGAAACATATAAGTGCTAATTTGACTCGAGCACAGATCATTAACGTTGTTAGGGCTTCCGCGAATCGTGAAATTAGGAAGGACATCCCTGGTTTAGTTGCTTTTATCTCCAGATGGTGCCCGGATACTCACACAGTCGTATGCAGGTGGGGTGAAATGACCTTCTCCCTAGAAAGCGTGGCCCTTCTGCTGAATCTTCCCGTAACAGGAAACCTTAATATCCAATTTTCAGAAGATGAAGAAAAGATGCGAGTTGATCTTGTTGCGAAGTCGAAAGATTTCGTCCGGAAAGAGAACGAAAAGTGTTTCTACGGCTGGTGGGTGTCCCAATGGTTCCCGGATGAGCTGGAACCGAGTCAAAAGAGTAGTACACTTCATGTTGTGGCATTCTTGGATCTCTGGTTGTCTAGGGACATTTCCGGTAAGAAAGAGATAAGACAAGAGCTTCTTGCGATTGCCGTAAGGTTAGCGAGAGGTGAAGCTCTTCCCATTGGCATCCTGTTCCTTGGTTCTCAGTATACGCATATGGATCACTTGGTTGCGGATATGCGCGTTTCGAAACGGTTTTTATGAAAGTGGACTCGTATGTCCATGTTGTTTTCCTTCAAGCGTAGTTACGGGAGCATTTCGAGAAGTATTCTCTGAAACCGCTACCTTTGATTCCCGCGAGCTGAGGTGGCTCCAGAATACTCCGATGGGTGAACAGGCCCCCAAGAGCTGGCTTGAACTTGGTCGGGTTCCTTGATAAGTTGCATGAAGTCGGTTTTTGCCCGTGGGCCCCAGTGCATGCGTCCGTGTGCAGGTTAACACCTTTACTTCCGCTCCGAATATGGCTTTGCTTTCCGAAGATAACCTGAGTGCTGGTGAAGATTTTTTTATGTGGAGTTGCATGCCTAGTTACATGACGTCTTTCTTTAGGGGATCGTTCCAAGTAGCTTCTTATAATATTGATCGTGCTGCTCGTCACATGGATTTCGACCAAGGGGTCCCTCTTGCTCGTCAGCCGGTTGTTCCTAAGAATTCGTTGCTTGTTGCTCTTAATGCCAACATTCTTGAACCGGGTACGCGTCTACCCTTCTTGTCTTCGGAAAGAGCTCCTTCGATGACTTTCAAGTATAGTGAGTTCTGGAAAGATGAGTTTCTTACTATTCGTGGTTTTGTGAACCATATGGTGGAGAATGCCCGTTGTAGACCCATTCCTGAGGTTTTGGCAAAGCATCTAATGTTGAGAAATCCTCCGGCAACTAAGCGAAAATCGCCTGAAAATGTGGACAGTCCCCAAGTGAAGGAACGGAGGACGACGAACCGCGCTGGTGGATTCCGGTCGGTTTTGACAGACCCGACGACTCCCGTGTCTTTCAACTCCTCCAATATTCAGGTAGGTGTTGCCTCTTTGATGGTTCAACTAAAAGGTGTAGATTTTTATTTCGTTTCTGAATATTTGCATCTTGTTTCCACCAGGATTTCGGTAGTGTTAACGCCTTTACTGTACTTTCTCGTCGTCAGGAGACAACAACTCTTTCAAAAGAGGTCAGTAGTGTTGAGCCCTCTCGTGATAGGGAAGAGTCAGAGAAAGAGAAGAGTTCAGAAGATGAAGGCGGTTCTTCTGACAGCGGCACTGGCTCTTCTTCAGGAAGTGGTTCGGTAAGTCTTGCACACGTTTTCTTTTCCTTTCTCTTCTTTTTTTTCCGAAAAAAAATGTCTAACTCAATATTGCAGGAAGGATCTGAGGAAGGGTCTGATTCTGGAGACGATTCTGAGATAGAGGTTCATGAAGATTTGCCTAAAGCTGTGACTGCTACTGGCACCTTGGAGATGGAAGTTGATCAAATGAAGAGCATGGACACGACTCGAACAGCGAAGGATGTTCCGATGACCGTTAATGCAAACGTGGAAGAGAACCCTTCGCCAGTCGTGGGTCTGGTTGCAGGTGCCCCTTTCAATCCCCCGTACTTGGTTCCTTACCCAGGTTGTGCTGGTCGGCGGCTTCAGTGTGCTATCTAAGTACGAGGTGTTGTATACCAAGATCTGGGAAAGACATGGACACATTTCCACGCCCAAGAATATCACCAGTCGATTCTCACTGGTAAAACGTGTGGAAGAAATCTTGTCTTCAGTCGAGGACATGTACGAGGTGACTGTCCATACTGTTTCTGAGGACGTCATCACCAGTTGGAAGTATCATCATGATATGTGTGTAGAGAACGATTTCAACGTTCCATGGTTCGTTAAGGGCTTCGCTGAGATCCAGAAATTGAAAACCGCAGTAGTCGAAAGTCTTTCTTCGATGAAATTGCACAGCAGGAGGAAGAAATCGAAGAATTTTCCAAGACGTTGACTCTGAAAAGAGCGGCTCTCGAAGATGCAAGGGTGGCTTTCTCCAAGAAGAGCAGACCCTTGTTGGAAAACTTTCCCTGAATGTTTCTAAGTCCTTTTCAAACTTTTGCTTAGGTTTTTTTTTTTGAAAGGCACACAGGTTGTCTGGTTTGAAGTTTGAATGATTTTTGATAGACAGTGTTTTTGAGAATACCGAATTATTTTTGAAATGAATGGTTTTAATAATATTACTCTGATTGTGACTTGTGAATAGGATATCGTATCTATGAAAGTGTGTATCGATAATTGTCACAAGATAAACAAAGTATGACGGTTTTCGTCGAGAATCCTAAAAGAATGAATTGTATATTTCTCCCAATCTAGACTTACTCAGTTTTCTGGGTCTCCTGATGAAAAAGGGATCCTCCATGTGTAAGATCGAGTTTTATGGGGAAGCACCACGGCGATTGTGGAAAGTCCCCTGTCGTTTTGAGTCACTTGATGACCGGATCGTTTGCTTTCGGTTTTTGTGAAGTCCCCAGTCGTCTCTTGCGGTTTGCGACTCGTAACCAGGTTGTCTAGTAGTCGAGTTGTGGATCCCTGAACAGAGTGCTTGTTTCTGATGTCCTGATGCCTGGATCGAAATATGAGATCGAGGAATGAAAACTGACATTGTAACTGAAAGATCGAGCCTCCCACTGTGGTCGCCAATTTTTTATGGGTGAAAATCGTTTCTGCCGATTTTGGTAATTTCGGTAGGTGAGTGAGAAACAAATCTAAACCCTAAAAAAATGTACTGCACGGGAGTACTTTAGATTCGAGAGATCAATCTGTACAACTCTAGCTAAACCAAGAAATGGCCGTTCCGGATTTGCTTCGGTCACAAAGAGGAGGAGAAGGGTTGGTTTAGGGAGGGAAGCGAAGAGAGTGTTGAGACCAGACCAGTTCTGGAAGAGTAATACTTGACTTGTATCAGAAGGTGAAATCTTTTTGGGAAAGCTAGCAGAGTTTCCTATCTGAGTATTATATTTCTCCTGACCAAAAACTTGTTGTCTTGGTGGAAATAGGTAAGACCTATTTATACAAGTCTAAGTGAAACGTACTCTGGCCTCGTAAGAAAAAGAAACGGATGAGTTAAATGGGAAGAAGTGGTAACGCCTGGTATTGATGGAATTTGATGGAATTGATGTTTCATAATGAAAGAGCGTTTCACCATTACTTCCTGCATTTACTAACCATTTTATTCTTAATACACTGTCTTGGAACGGGCATTTGTGTACGTCGTACGCTGTAAACCGCCAAACCAAAACCCTAAAGAGCATCCCCCAGTTTGTGACATGTATTGATGTCTCGAGTGTTTTCGTGAAAAACGTGCAGCATGTCGCTGGTGTTTGATAAGTTGAGCTTGAGAGATGTGCCGGCTCAGTGTCGACCTTCGACGGTCGAGATTTTGCATCTTAAGAGAAATCGTGGCCTTTGATGTAGGCGCGACATGCCAAAGTGCAAGGGTCGCACAGCATGTGCCAATGTCTTGTACAGAATGCCTTGGCTGTAGGTTGCACATCAGGTGCAAGTGGAAATACCAAAATTCAAGTGTTGCATGGCATGTGCCAATGGCGTGCGTAGCGGCTTTGGCCCTAGGTTTGCACAGCTTTGCATGCTAGGTTGCAAGGGTCGTTTGGCATGTGCCAATGGCACGTTTGGCGGCTTGGAACTAGGTTTGCACGGCTTGGCATGCTAGGTTGCAAGCGTCGCTCGGAATGTGCCAATGGCGCGTGTGGCGGCTTGGACCTAGGTTTGCACGGCTTGGCATGCTAGGTTGCAAGCGTCGCTTGGCATGTTCCAATGGCGCGTGTGGGGGCTTGGCCCTATGTTTGCACGGCTTGGCATGCTAGGTCACAAGAGTCGCTTGGTATGTGCCGATGGCGCGTGTGGCGACTTGACCCTAGGTTTGCACGGCTTGGCATGCTAGGTCGCAAGCGTCGATTGGCATGTGCCAATGGCGCGTGTGGCGGCTTGGCCCTAGGTTTGCACGGCTTGGCACGCTAGGTCGCAAGCGTCGCTTGGTATGTGTCAATGGCGCGTGTGGCGGCTTGGACCTAGGTTTGCACGGCTTGGCATGCTAGGTCGCAAGTGTCGCTTGGCATGTGCAAATGGCGCGTTTGGCGGCTTGGCCCTAGGTTTGCACCGGCTTGGCATGCTAGGTCGCAAGCGTCGCTTGGCATGTGCCAATGGCGCGTGTGGCGGCTTGGCTCTAGGTTTGCACGGCTTGGCATGCTAGGTCGCAAGCGTCGCTTGGCATGTGCCAATGGCGCGTGTGGAGGCTTGGCCCTAAGTTTGCACGGCTTGGCATGCTAGGTCGCAAGCGTCACTTGGCATGTACAATGGTGCGTGTGGCGGCTTGGCCATAGATTTGCAAGACTTGGCATGCTTGGTCGGAAGCGTCGCTTGGTATGTGCCAATGGCGCGTGTCGCGGCTTGGCCCTAGGTTTGCACGACTTGGCACGCTAGGTCGCAAGCGTCGCTTGGCATGTGACAATGGCGCGTGTGGCGGCTTGGACCTAGGTTTGCACGGCTTGGCACGCTAGGTCGCAAGCGTCGCTTGGCATGTGCCAATGGCGCGTGTGGCGGATTGTCTCTAGGTTTGCACGACTTGGCATGCTAGGTCGCAAGCGTCGCTTGGCATGTGCCAATGGCGCGTGTGGCGGCTTGGCCTAGGTTTGCACTGCTTAGCATGCTAGGTCGCAAGCGTCGCTTGACATGTGCCAATGGCGCGTGTGGCGGCTTGGCCCTAGGTTTGTATGGCTTGGCATTTTAGGTCGCAAGCGTCGCTTGGCATGTGACGATGGCGCGTGTGGCGACTTGGCCCTAGGTTTGCACGGCTTGGAATGCTAGGTCGCAAGCGTCGCTTGGCATGTGCCAATGGCGCGTGTGGCGGCTTGGCCCTACGTTTTCACGGCTTGGCATGCTAGGTCGCAAGCGTCGCTTGGCATGTGCCAATGGCGCGTGTGGCGGCTTGGCCCTAGGTTTGCACGGCTTGGCATGCTAGGTCGCAAGCGTCGCTTGGCATGTGCCAATGGCGCGTGTGGCGGATTGGCCCTAGGTTTGCACGGATTGGCATGCTAAGTCGCAAGCGTCGCTTGGCATGTGCCAACGGCGCGTGTGGCGGCTTGGCCCTAGGTTTTCACATCTTGGCATGCTAGGTCGCAAGCGTCACTTGGCATGTGCCAATGCCGCGTGTGGCGGCTTGGCCCTAGGTTTGCACGGCTTGGCATTTTAGGTCGCTTGGCATGTGCCAATGGCGCGTGTGGCGACTTGGCCCTAGGTTTGCACAGCTTTGCATGCTAGGTCGCAAGCGTCGTTTGGCATGTGCCAATGGCGCGTGTGGTGGGTTGGCCCTAGGTTTGCACAGCTTGGCATGCTAGGTCGCAAGCGTCGCTTGGCATGTGCCAATGGCGCGTGTGGTGGCTTGGCTCTAGGTTTGCACGGCTTGGAATGCTAGGTCGCAAGCGTCGCTTAGCATGTTCCAATGGTGCGTGTGGCGCAATGATTGTGCAGCTCGAATTTAGCATGGTTGCCGTGAAGCGCAATGATTGTGTGGCTTGGTTTTGGCATGGTTGCCATGATGCGCAACGATTGTGCGGCTTTGGTTTTGGCATAGTTGCCATGATGCGCAGCGATTGTGCGGCTTTGGTTTTGCATAGTTTCCATGATGCGCAGCGACTGTGCGGCTTTGGTTTTGGCATAGTTGCCATGATGCGCAGCGACTGTGCGGCTTTGGTTTTGGCATAGTTTCCATGATGCGCAATGATTGTGCGGCTTAGAGTTTTGTGTGTCGAAACCCTAGTTTAGCATTTGAAAAAAGATACCCTAGTAATTTTTTACATAAGTGCATTAAATGTTCTAATAAATGTGTTTAGCGTCACCGGTGACGTCATGCTATGCGTAAGGTTTTACGATTTTACCCTTTGTCTAAAAACCACCATCAACACCAGCAATTAAAGCATATCCTCTGGAAAATATTATTAGTTAATGTGCTACACTAATGACAGAAGTTTTCTAAGGGAGTTGTCGGAAATATTATTTGGTAATTAATTGGAAATAGGAAAATCGAAATTAGGTACTTTAATGAATATCTTGAGAATATTTTCAATTTTGGAATTTCCTTGTTGTCCAAACAACCTTGGTATATAAATACTTGAGAGTCAGGCAAACTTCATTTGTTTTGTTTCTAGTGGAGCCGTCTATCTGGAGAGGAAAGTACCCTAATTAGGCTAAATCTCTTACGACCACTCATTTAAAGACTTATGTGGGATCAAGAAGCTCTACGAGTACCGTTGGTAGGAAACTGGATAACCGCATTGTTATTTTAGTTTTCGATTGTTGATTTGATTGACTAACGGTTGTTGACCTAGTTTGTTTATTCTTGAGAACCTTCTCTTCTGATATAAGGCTCACTCAAACTAGATCAAAGTATCGACGGGATATTTAGAAATATTTTTGGATCTAAAGACATATTGTGATAATCCATTGTTAACAGACTCCATTGATCACAAGAGGATTCAAGTTGCGTTGTGCAGGTTATTAAGAAGACAATCGAATATTTGAAGACGAAGAATATTTTATTATCAATTTTCGTATCTTGTGAATTTAGTGCACAAACCTTGATCGGATGGGATCCAACTAGAATCGTGTTTATCTTTGATGGACTTGATTGGCTAGTTGCATGAGATCGGCATCACTTTATACATAGTTGCTCTTTGAGTTCTATATTGATTGATTGCAAATCTAGAAATTGGTTATTTCGGTAATCAAAGTTTAGATTGACCTAACTTGACAAGTGAGTTTATTATATTAAACGGAAGAGCCTTTGTGAATGACTCATAATATCTTATAACCAAATATTAGAGTGGTTACCTAACAACTTTATCCTTTATTATTTGGAATGCGATCAAAATGATTGGTGATTCACGTGTGTGACTCTAGAAGTCGAAGGCGCATGGATACTGAGGAAACTAAGTATCTAGGGGTAGTCTACTTGGT
Source organism: Papaver somniferum (assembly GCF_003573695.1). Classification (NCBI taxonomy): domain Eukaryota; kingdom Viridiplantae; phylum Streptophyta; class Magnoliopsida; order Ranunculales; family Papaveraceae; genus Papaver; species Papaver somniferum. The sequence goes on from NC_039360.1 coordinate 82,947,283, forward strand.
CTCAACTATACGAAGTTGGTATTATATTTTGTATATCGGCTTAATTCTGAGAGTATTCAAAACTGGACTAAGTCTCGGGTTTTTTCTGCATCTGCGGTTTCTTCGTTAACAAAATCTTGTTGTGTCATTTACTTTATTTCCACATTATAATTGTTATTATAATTAAGTAAATTACACATGTATGTTAATCCGAGTCACTTGATATTGATCCTATAGTGTTTCGGTTTTATAGCATACCCATTATCAAGTGAACACTTTGTTGTTGTATTGTCTCGATCTCGTATCCATAGACGATCACACAAAGTGTATACCATAATTGTTGTATTATCTCGACTTTGTCCATAGATAATCACACTTGGTATCAGACTTATAGGTTAATATTTAAAAGATTGTGGCGTATTTGGGTACCCTCATCTTTTCAAGTCCGAAGCCACAGTACATGTACCCAGTACACGTACCGGCATAACTATAGTTCGGCAGTGACTTTTTGGTATGCATACCCAGTATCCATACCATAAAAAGTCTGTTGACTCGCGAACTAGGAAGGTATGCATACCTAGTATGCAAACCGGAAAAGATATGTTAGTATTTAAACCGTAAAGGTACGCATACCTAGTATGCAAATCGGAAAATATTTGTAGATTCTTGAACCCTTTTTTGTCTTAAGTGTACACGTACTATAAAAAAAATACTCACGAACAGGTGCAGTACACGTACTTACACTGTCGAATATTATCAGATGCATCTGAATTATTTCTATGAGATAATCGGCATTTGAACATCTCTAAAAACACTATTTAGACATGTTTGATCACATTTATGACTCAAGATTAAAGTCTTAAAATGTTATATGAAAATGGTTAAGTTTATAATTGGATTGACTAGTTTTGGATAAACCTTTCAGGAACAAGTCATTGTACACGGTTCGGTTATGGTTCTTCCTAACCAGAGTGTATATTTTGTTATGTTTAATCTTAAGTCAAGTTTTTCATCTAACGATGATTATTGATTGTTTTATTCTAAAGCTACCTTAGCTTCCAAAGCAAGCTTGACCTTGAAAGTCTATATATGGAGAACCTCTAACAACTGGGATTTTTTGAATCCCTGATACTATTCTTGTGTGTCATAGTTGTAAACTAGAGTCGTCCTCTCCTTCAAACCCTTTTAGGGTTTAGCGACTAAAAAGGCTTCACCTAGGAATTCGTGAAGCCAGACACAACTATCTTTATCTTGATAGTTCATGTATCCTGATCTTGGTTTGATTATTGAGCTTTGCTGCAACATGCAAGATAGATAAAAATCACAAAGTTTCTTCGTCTCAGACTTTGTGATTCCACAAGTTTTTACTTGTGAGGTGATTAATAATCTAGGCTGCTTTTCGGGAGTCATAAGACCATATTTTGAGGTTTGATAGACTTTGTCTATGGCAATCGATTTCCTATTTCACCTTGATCCTTGATCAGAACAGAAATCACATATAAGCTTATATATGGGAGGCATATTGGTTTAAAGTCTTCAATTGAGTTGATGCAACACTTAGGTTGTAAAGGACGTCAGCTAAGGGAATTAATTGCGCGGTGTCCTATTGGGATTCAAGAGGCGTAAGGAGCGCGACTATAACTGAATTGTTGTGACGCTTTAATTCGGTCTCAACTACATTCCAATCTGAAGTTTTGATTGTAGGCTAGAGTTTGTAGTGGCTTAATACAGGTTGGTGTTCAAATCTGGACAAGGTCTCGGGGTTTTTCTGCAATTGTGGTTTTTTCGTTAACAAAATTTCTGGTGTCCGTGTTATTTCTTTTTCCGCATTATATTGTTTATCTATATAATTAATATATCACAGGTTGTATGTTAATCATCCTTGTTTGTTGGATACGACTTTATTGATCTTGGATATTGATCTTTGGAATCGTCCAAGTATTCTCACGGAATAATCAGGTACACGGACTTGTCTTTGTTTACATTCTGATTGTGATAGAAAGAGATATAATCTCTTCTTATAATTTCTGATTGAGATTCACTAAGTTGTAACTCTCGTAATTGTAATTGATTTTAGCCCATACAGGTTGCCTAAGAAAAAGTTGGTGGTGTATTTTGGTACCCTCACGTTTTCAATTGGTATCAAAGCAGGCAAACATGGATTACCTAATAAGTTTGTGTTTGTAAACGATTAAACCTGTAACAAATGAGTCAAAGTATGGTTTTCAATTTACCAAGGAAAAACTCATTGTACGTACTTCCCAAAATTAAAAACAATATGAGGAAGGAGATTTCCTTATTCGGCAATACACCTCTCTTATGTGTACAACCGAGTAGTTTATCAAACCTTCTGAGAAGACAATTGCACAACATGTTCATAAACTCTCATGATAAACCTGTAGTTAAAACTGTCTGTGCATTCAAGGACTCTGACCATGAAACATGCTCCCAATTCTTTCTTCATGACAGAGTTAATCTTCTTGAAGAGCTACTTAATTCAAAAGAACGAAGCAACGTTTTTCTCGAAAAAAGACTTGAAGAAAGTAATGAAATAAAATTTCTTGAAAGCAAAACTTAATGAATCAAGGGATGATCTAATACAAGCACTTTCAACGATTGAGAAGTTGGAGAAAGAGTTATCTAGACTAAAACCACTATATGTTGAAGTAAGAAATACTAAGTATGCTCTCCAGAAAATTTTGTAGAAAACACAAATCCTCATGGTTCTCAGCATGTCGTAGAAATGGTTTCAAGTACCTTTAAAAGTATATCCAGTACACAGAGGAAAAATAAATCTGACACCGTTAGGTCTCGGAAAAATTTCCAATGTAAACAGGAAGGTGACATGAAACCATGCAGGAATAAATCTAAAAGGAAACCATTTAATGTGAAACCTTGTTTCCATATGAAAAGTTTCTCAAAAGATAGTTCATCTGTAAATGAAAGAGATGGGATTTATGTTTTACAAAAGTCCTTGCACGATATTATTAATTGTGTTGCATCTCTCAAATTATGTGGGAAAAGAAAGATAACTTCAACTCGAAGAAAGCTAGCTTTCCCAGAAACTCATAACTATACAGTCATGAACCTTCAGAAAATAATTGATCATAGAATTTTTGATCTCAAAACACAGATTAATCAATTGAGACGAGGCATCAGAAGGACAAAGAAAACGATATATACAAGTAATAATTCTACTTCTCTATCCTTCTATTCATCCGATAAAAGCTGCATTAAAGTTACAGCAGGCACTAAACAAGAAAGTGTACCAAAAAATCTTGTTGTTCATGATGGATGCTTATCACAACATAACTTTATTAAGGCATATAATGCTTCCTCCTGTAACAAAAGGAGGATTCACAACTTGTTCAAGAAAGAAAATCGTTTATTTTTTGACACTTGATGTATCTTGTTGGGTGTAAATTTACTCTTGTGCAAAAACATGTTTCTAAAACTCTATCATAGGACTGGTCCTTGATACAGTCATATCAAAGATTTGATGTGGATATCAACTATTTTTTGTGCTCTAAACCCCATTTATTGAGCTAAGAATAATGTTGATATTGTCTACATGACCTGTCTTGGAAACTTTTGATCATGAACCCCATGAAATCACGAACATGTATTCGTGTGGGTCCCATGACTGGTCTAAACCTGTGTCAGTAATGGGCAAATACTCTTTAGAAGATTCTAGAAAAGGATCTCTCTTCCTTCAGTTTTCATGGTACACCTACCTTTGAATATATTTTATATACAAGTGCTGGTATAACTCGTGAACTATCAAACTATGGATGCTCCTGAGATTTAAAATAGCACCAAGGAAGATAACAAGAAGATGGAGGATGGTGGTACCAAGGGGATTGTTGAGTTTTACGATAATCCTGTAACCATAACCTGTTACTTTGCTTAAGAACAAGCAGAGACAAAAATGGTTCATATGTCCACCGATTTGGTTGAAAATATTATGAGGGACTTTCGAGTTGTGTTCGATCAATTATATGTGTTAGAGCATAGCACGGTTGAACCCACCAAGCGTTGGTATGTCAAGTTTGGTTGTCATAATTTAGTGAATCAAAACTCATTTAAAGAGTCGCTTGATTATTTAATAGAGTTAACTTCGTATAGGTTAGCTAGAAAGTTACTAGGATATGAGACTTACAAGTATTACATGAAGACTTGAAGAATGTGAAGAAGTAAAGAGCTACAACGACGACATCATCCTTCCATTTGAGGTTAGTAATATTTGACTTGAACTATTTCATTCCTAACGTATCTTTCAAGTCGTGCATATTGCAAACATAACTGCGAAGCTGTGAATGATTATACTATAGTTAGACATAGTATTAAGGAATTACAATACGAAGTATAACGTCTATCTTTTGAAATTCGTATATAAGACATCGACATAATCGTATGAATGCTATTGTGATTATGTGTATGGGTATGGGTGAAGATTTCGTCCTAGGAAAAAATGTTTTACATTCGTTTAAAGGAAGTACAATTCATAAACTTGTTTTATGAATCGAAAGGGAAATATCTAGGCTTATTGGTATTGTTATTCATTGCAAATCTTTGGATTACCAATATGTGTGTTTAGTATAACCGCTCATAACTTGTTTATGTATCTTGGTAAAACTATTCACAATGCCTGACTTTTGTATTGGTATGACTTTTATTAGTGAAACCGATCTTAAGTAATCACCTGAGATGGTATGATCGATATTTGTAATTGGTGTGACCATTCCTAATAATTGGGTAACCGATCCTAGAACTTGGTTGGGACTAATCACAAGATGTGTAATCAATCCTTGTAGTAGGTTAACAAGTTTTAGTAATTTGTGTGACCGATCCTATAACTTGTGCAACTGATCACAAGTAAGTACGATAAATAAGTGGTAACCGATACTGGTACTTAGTTAACAATGTTTTGGAAACTAATGTGACCGATCCTAGTAGGCACTTGGAGGTAGAACCGAAACTTGTTATGGTAGAACCGTGAAACCCATTAATGGTGATTGAATGTTTTTAATCAATCACATAGTTCTTGAAAATCAGATGAACCAATTCAAAACTTGTTTGGAAGTGTGGAAAATCGGTTCCAAGATTGTAAATATGAAAAAGGATTTACAATGTAAAGATGTCGACATACTTTGAACATGTGCAGTAACTCTTATCTTTTATTGTTCAAAGATATTCCTTAATAACTAAAGGAGAATCCCGGATCGAAATAAATTGAGAATCTTTTAATTAAGGTTTTTAGTTCTATATGCTTTTAATTTCCAGCAATTAAAATGCATATCTTTAGAAAATAAAAGTTGGTAATGTGCATTTACTAATTGGAGATTTTCTACTGAGATTTCGGTCAACGTTTGGACAGAGCATTTCCAGGAATTATGAAAACCGAATTTGGAAATATATTGCATATCTTGAGAATATTTTTGGTTTTGGAAATTCCTTGGTGTACAAACTTTTTTGGTCTATAAATATTGAAGTTTGCATTTCAAGCAAATTAATCCTCAGAGCCAGCAAAACTACTTAGTTGTGTTGTTACTGGTGGAGCCGTCTATTCAGAGAGGAAAGTACCCTAATTAGGAGAAATATCTTACGACCACTCGTTTTAAAGACTTCTTTGGGATTGGCAAGCTCTACGAGTACCGTTGGTGGGAAACTAGATAATTGCAGTTTATTATTAGTTTTCGATTGATTTGATTGACTAACGGTTGTTGAACTTTGATTGCACCTAGTTTGTTTATGCTTGAGAATCTTCTCTTCTGATATAAGATTCACTCAAACTAGATCGAAGTTTCGACGGGGATCTTTAGACTGTTTGTAGATCTAAATACGTCTTGTGATAATCCATTGTTAACAGACTTCGTTCTGTGTGTGATTGATTACAAGAGATTGAAGTTGATTGTGTGCAGGTGTTTATTGAAGATCTAAGAAGAATTGAAGACAAAGAAGATTTATTATTTGAGTTCATAATCTTTGGTGTGCACAAAACTTGATCGGCTGGGGATCCAACTATAATCGGTTTATCTTTGTGATAAACTTGATTAATTAGTTGAGTAAATCGGCATCAATATATTGTCTTTGTGACTAAGAGTATTGATTGCAAAATCTAGACAATTACTTTGGTAGTTGTATTGATAGATAGATCTAAGAACCTGACATAGGAGTTTATTGGGATAAACGGAAGAGCCTTTTGTTACCGAAAAGATTTGTTGTTCCTTTACTGTTTGGAATACGAACCAAAGGAATTGTTCCAAGTGCGTGACTTATTACAAGTTGGAGGCGCAGGTATACAGACGGAACTAGGTGAACTATAGGTTAGTTGCTTGGTCTCAACTATACGAAGTTGGTTTAGATTTTGTATAGCGGATTATTCTTGTGAGTATTCAATTCTGGAAAAGGTCCCTGGGTTTTTCTTCATTTGCGGTTTCCTCGTTAACAAAATCTTGTTGTGTCTTTTACTTTTCTATTTCCGCAATTTTAATTGCTTTTATTATAATTAGAAGTAAAGTACACAAACATTAATTCCTAATTACTTGATAGCAAACCTATTATGTTTGGTTAAGTCCGAATCTATTATTAAGTAATCATACTTCGTTGTTGTATTGTCTCGATCTTGTATCCATAGTCAATCACACAAGTTATATTGTTATCGTATTGTCTCGATCTCGTATCCATAAAAGATTGTATTATCTCGACTCAGTCCATAGACAATCACTTTCGGAGAAAGGACTTATAGGTGGAATTTTTTTAGATTGAGGCATATTTGGGTACCCTCGTCTTTTCAATCTGCAGCAAAAAAGGGATCTCGAGCTCCTTAAAACAGAGTTGAGAAAAACGACTGATGATCTTGGTTCTCTCAAAACTAAAGTCGCTAACTACATATGAGATATAATGTTTCTTATTTTATTTTCATCTAAGTACTAGGAAACTTCTTGTGAGAATTTATTCTTATGTTTAAGAATGATAACTAGGGTTTGGTATCGCATATATAGTGAGTACACAAGCTATTTTCAACGATTTTCATCTTGCATGTTTTTAGATTTATTTATTTAATTTATAGAGTTTTTGGAAGATGAACTTGCAGTATTTAATCATTATTAGTTTAATGTATTGCAAAATCTTATGAGATATATGTGTCCTTTACTTTTTGTGAATTGAACTGATATCTCATATACACTCAAAAGTTAAATCTATTATGTCTATGAACTAAAAATAGAACAAGCTTTGTGAGAATGTTTTGGAGTATTGATCTACTCGTGGTCAATCTCTTGTGTAGTTACTCTCTTGAGCACTACATACAAATGGTTTACAAATTATTATGTAAGGAGGAGTGAATCAATATCTATAGGTTTCACCTATTATGTAAAATATGTAAGTATTAATTAAGGGGGATAAACATATCACCGTAGTATTACTTCGAAGTTGTGATACAATTGAACTTTGGAGAAGATAATAATACTATGTTTTTGTATAACGACGATTGAGAATATTTATTTTCAAAGTTTTTATCCCTACGGATCTTCAACAACAACGATGTTGAGTTGAACACGTTCATAATCATTGCCACTTGAAGTAACAAAGAATTGAAGGAGTTGAAGAAACAAAGGAAATCAAACATGATTCAAGGAGTTTTTGAAGCTTTATTTTTTTAATCCATATGTATTGATAGTTTTGTCGCTAAAATTGACAAAGAGGGATATTGTTAGAGCATTGCTCAGTCGAACTCACAAGTGTTTCTATATCAAGATTGTTGTCAAATTTAGTTGATCAAAACTATATCTTGATTTCTAGTCTATAATTAATCAAGTCTCGGATTAGGATAGAAGTGTTAGTTGAGAATCGGACATTACTTCGTTTTACCGTTTGAAGGCGAAGATCAACCAAAGCTTTTGGAGAACTTCTTCAACAAAAGGTAAGTGGAGACTGAATCACCTATTTCTCAAGTTATACTCATCCTTCTACCTATGTGACGTTATCACATGACTAATTAGACTATTGCAAGCATATCAAGAATTTCGAGTCAAGTTTATCTTGGTAATTCGTTCTCGAAATATATATGACAGCTTAATGAACATTTGTTCATACTTGATGAATTTCGGTTAAGAATAATTTATTGTTCATAATCTAAATCGTGATTCAAGATTATCATTCTAATATAGTCTGGAACAGTGATATGCGTCGTTTATGTTATTTGGGATTTTTTCGAATTGATTTAGATAGAAAAATAGAACTACTGAAAATATGGATACCGGACTATATGCATACCAGTTCACATACTGGGAGAACTGTTATAGGTCTGGAGCCACAATACATGTACCTAGTAAACATACCGGCGTAGCTATAGGTCAACATCAACTTTTTGGTACGCATACCCGGTATCCAGACCATAAAAAATCTGTTGCTCGTGAACCAGGAATGGTACGCAAACCCAGTATGCATACCGGAAAGGAACTGTTGGTTTTGAAACCGGTGTGATATCCATACCCGGTACGCAAACAATAGTACAGAATGGGGTATTAATCACATTTTTAAAATTACTAATTAATTACGTGAGTAGAGTTTTTGCAAACAAATTCCGTTACATAACATGAAAATAATTGGGCCCACCATTTTATTTAAAAAAACTGTCATTCTTAAACGTGATAAATTATTAGGTGCATGATTTATACACCCATGGTCTGCTTGCCCCAAAGTGTCTAGCTACATATGGTGCCATGCTCATTAACTTTCTTCTCTTTTATACCACTTCACTATCTCACCGTTATATTTGGATGGAAGATGATCAATTTTAAGATGCTAGATGTCGTAATCCTAGAAACATCTAATTAATCCGAACACCTCATTGACACCTTCTTCCATCTTTTTGTCTCGCATCCCTCACTTATCCTATTTTTTCAGTATTATCAACGATGTAATTCTCTTCGTGTTCTCTCCCTTTCCCATTAAGGGCGGCGGAATATCAACAAAACTTCTCAAGTTGGTGGAATATCTCGATGTAACAAATAACATCCCTAAATCTGAATATAAATTCTTAACAGTAACTTTATATTTCCGATTTGATCTTTAGCCCTAACTGATAGTTGGTATTTTTTGTTTGTTTTTTGGTCGTTTTGGTTGAGGATAATATCTCCAAAAACACAACATCCCCGAGAATTTTAAGAAGAGTTTATATCTCTTTCTCTCACAATCAATATGTAAACGGAGACAAGTCTTCCAACCTGATTATACCGAGATAGTACTTGGACGATTCCAAAGATCAATATCCAAGATCAATCAAGTCATATCCAATAATTACGATGGACGTATCTACTTTGATTGATTTACGTACAACCTGTGATATTTAAATTACAAAAGATAAACAATATAATACGGAAAAATAAATAACACAGACACCAGAAATTTTGTTAAAGAGGAAACCGTAAATGAAGAAAAACCCCGGGACCTTGTCCAGATTTGACCACCAAACCATATTAAGCTGCTACAGACACTAGCCTACTATCAAAACTTTGGACTGAAATGTAGTTAAGACCAAATATACCGTCACAGCGATTCAGTTACAGTCGCGCTCCTTACGCCTCTTGAACCTCACAAGACTATGAGGAATTGATTCCCTTAGCTGACGTCCTTTACAACCTAAGAGTTGCTTCAACTCAACTGAAGACTTTAAACCAATCTTCCTCCCATAGATAAGCATATATGTGATTTCTGTTTTGATTAAAGATCAAGGTGAGATAGGAAATCATTTGCAATAGACAAAGTCTAGCAAACCTCAAAATCCGCTACTTACGACTCCCGAAGAGCATCCTAGATTATTATTCACCTCACAAGTAATTCATATTCCGATTTAAATTAAGAATCGTTATTGAATACCTGTGGAATCTCAAAGTTTGAGACGAAGAAACTTTACGATTTCTATCTATCTTTCCTGTTGGAGCTAAAGGATCAACAGTCAGTAGCAAGATCATGATACACGAACTATCAAGGTAAAGTTAGTCGGACCTGGCTTCACGAATCCCTAGGTAATGTCTTTTTAGTCGCTAAACCTAAAAAGGTTTAAAGGAGATGACGACTCTAGTTTACAACTATGACACACAAGAAAAGTGTCGGGGATTCAAAAATCCCAGTTACTTGGGGTTCTCCTTATATCGACTTTCAAAACAAAGGTTGCTTTAGATTTAAGCTAAGGTAGCTTTGGAATCAAGCAATCAATATCCACCATTAGATGAATCTTTGTTTTGAGATTAACACAACAAAATATACACTATGGTTAGGATGGACCATAACCGAACCGTGTACAATGACTTGTTCATGAAAGGTTAGCCGAAACTATCCAGATGAATTATAAGCTTAATCATTTTCATATAACAATTTTGGACTTTAATCTTGAGTCACAACCATAGGTTAATATGATCAAATATGTCCAGATGTGTTTTTATAAAGAGTTGTTCAAATGAAGATTATCTCATAAAATAATTCCGATGCATTTGAAAATATTCGACAGGGTAAGTATGTGTACCGGGTTTGGATATCCTTGAAACGAAAAGAAGTTTAGGAGTTCGCATAACTTGTTCAGTATGCATATTGGGTATGTGTACCAACCTGAGTTCACGAGTCAGATAACTTTTTGAGTTTATATATCGGGTATGTGTACCATCTTGAGTTCACGAGTCATATAACTTTTTGGCTTTGCATACCGGGTATGTTACCCGAAAATCGTTGCCGAACTATATCTACGCCGGTACGTGTACTGGGTACATGTACTGCGACCCCAGACTTGTAATAGTTTTTGAAATATGTAAGCTGGTACGTGTATTGTCCTGTATCCAGATTTACAGTAGTTCTATATCACTATAATAATCAATTTGAAACATTCTCGATTAACATGAATGACACATATCATTGTTCAGGCTTTTTTCAAATGATAATCTTGAATCATAATTTAGGTCATAAACAATAAATTATTTTTAACCAAATTCATCAAGTATGAATAAATGTTCTTAAGCTTAGTCAACATATTTCGAGAACAATTAATCAAGATAAACTTGACTCGAAAATTTTGTTGTGCATGTAAATTCTTATTTAGTCAAGTGACATACTCTCATATATAGAAAGGTGAAAACTTAAGTAATAGGTGGTTCAATCATCACTTACCTTTTATTGATGAAGTTCTCCAAAACCATAAGTTGATCTTCACCTTCAAACGGTATAACGCAGTGATGTCTGGTACTCAACTACACACTTCTATCCTAATCCGAGACTTGACTAAATGTATACTAGAAATCAAGATATAGTCTTGATCAACTAAATTTGACAATAAGCTTGAGATAACAACACTTGTGAGTTCGACCGAGCAATGCTCTAACATTTTTTTACTTTCCAGTAATCAAAACATATCTCTTGATAAGCTATATTAGTTAAGTGCTAAACTAATATTATATATTTTTTAAAGAGAGATTTCGAATTACAGGTTGGATATTAGTTGGAAATATGAAAACTGAAATTAGGTACTTTATTGTATATCTTAAGAATCTTCCGGCTTTGGAATTTCCTTGTTGTCCAAACAACCTTGGTCTATAAATACTTTAGTTTGCACTTCTTGCAAACTATCCTAAGAGCTAGGAAAACTTCATTCGTGTTGTTTCTGGTGGAGCCGACTATCCGAAGAGGAAAGTACCCTAATTAGGCGAAATCTCTTACGTACGCTCATTTAAAGACTTCTGTGGGATCAAGAAGCTCTACGAGTACCGTTGGTGGGAAACTAGATAATTTCATTGTTATTTTAGTTTTTGATTATTGATTTGATTAACTAACGCTTGTTGAAATTTTGATTGCACCTAGTTTGATTATTCTTGAGAGCCTTCTTTTCTGACATAAGGTCACTCAAACTAGATCAAATTATTGACAGGATCTTCAGAAATGTTTTTAGCTCTGAAGATAACTTGTAATCATCCAGTGTTAACAGACTTCGTTCTGTGCATGATCGATCATAAATGGATAAAAAATTTATTATTGGTTTTTGCATCTCGTGATATTTGTGCACATATCTTGATCGGCTGGGATACGACTAAGATCTTATTTATCTTTGATAGATTTGACCAAATAGTTGTGTAGATCGGCAACTATCATTTGGTGGTACACTTCATTATCCATATCTGATAGTTGTGAATCTAGATATGATTATTTCGGATTTGGATTGATCTTACCAGACATAGGAGTTTACTTGTTTAAATGTAAGAGCCTTTGTCAAAACTCAACGAATTTTCCAGGAAATATTATTTGAGTAGTTACCAAACAGCTTTGTTCCTTTACTGTTTGGAAGGCGATCAAAAGGAGTTGATTGCTTAAGACTTTACATCGTGTAGATGGTGGATTTTTGACAAAGTCTAAAATCGTAAACCCATAATTATACGAACTCCTGATCCAGCAATCAGATGTGAGTATTGAGACACGGGTCTCTCATCGAATCCTCTGACTGAGAATAATGTCTCTCAGAGTACATGCAGATATGTAGTCTCTCGGCTGGACAACGGTATATCTCATGAATACTGAACACTTCAGTAACTATTTCTACATAGAATCATGAGATTGACGGCTCCTATACAGCTTGCTCTGCTAGTATAGAGCGATAACGTCTTCAAGATACAAACAACAAGTTTCCCTGACTATATAAAGGATATGAAGCTCCAGCAAGCTCATGTCAGAATAATTAATGCTCGTAGACAGCTTGCTCTGCTAGTATAAAGCCATAAGTTAATTATTCCTAAATTCTTGGATTCATCCACTGAATTTCCGAAAATATTCAAATATTTTCGTAATATTTTGTTACTTCAATCTACGGTTCTTCCCAGCAGAATTCCATGGGTTAGTAATAAATATTCAACACACGGGATCCTGAGCTACCTCCGAGTAAGCCCCGACTCAAAAGGTGCAAGTGTACTCAACGATGATGCACTAACAATCACCGCACGAACGAGTATTTCAAAATACGACGAAACGATGAACCTATGCAAAATAGGAAGGAAAATAATAAATAATTAAAATATTGACCAAGGCGCCAGGGGATTGGGCTCAACGACCGGACGGCCGTGCTGTGGCCAATCCCACGCCAGTTTTATATTTTATCATATTTTTTGTTATTTTCCTTGATTTTATTAAAATCCTTTCATTTGAACAAACATCCTTCGTTTGAGGAAACTCCTCAGTTTCATGGTGCTTCCTTCGCACGAAGGAAATAATATAAAATTGGGAAAAATATTGTGGGGTCGTGATTGTTGGCCAACCGGACATGCCTTGATCCCGGCCGGCCCCACACCTCATGGTTCCTCATTATTTTATTATTATTTCCCTAATCTCATGAAAACTCCTTCATCTCATGGTATTTTCATAAATACATGAAAAATAATATAAAATTAGGAAAACCCGTGGGATCGGGCCCCAGCCGGTCCCACGCGCCCCTTTATTTTATTATTATTATTATTATTATTTTAAGGTTTCCTTCATCCCATGAAACTCCTTGATTTCATGGTATTTCTCTCAAATTAGGAAAATTTCTTCAAATCATGGAAAAATACACGGAAAATACATAAAAATTAGGGAAACTCGTGGGACCGGGCCCAAGCCGGCCGGCCATGCCCTAGCCGGTCCCACACACCCTTATTTTTATTATTTTAATATTATTTACTTCCTTGATCCCATGGAACTCCTTCACTTCAAGGAAACTCCTTAATTTCAACAAATTATTTTATTTCATGATATTTTCATAAAATCATGAAAAATAATATAAAATTAGGAAAAGGCACCATGGGACGTGGTCACTGGCCGGCCGGCCATGCCTTGGCATTAGCGGTCCCACGCTTCATCATTCCTTCATTTTATAATTATTTTCCTTCATCTCATAAAGTTTCCTCAGTTTTAGAAAAACCCTGATTTTATTGTATTTTCTCAAATGGTTGCTCAAACGCACGCCAGAAAATATCAAAATTCTCAGTACTGAGACGCGGACGTGTTGACGACGTGAGCATGTTACCTTGACCGACCAAGGTTGGCTCTTTGGTTCGAAATGATTCGGTCCCACGTATTTTCATGGTTTGACCTAATTTGCGCAATTTCACGTATTAGGTCCAAGACTCTTCCAAATAATTTTGGAATTTCATGAAGTGATCGTCATTCGATCCCACGACCATCCAGGGTTGGTTTCATGACCCCTTGGTCGGTCTCTCACCTCTCCATAATTAATTAGGTTTTATCAACTAAGGCTCAGACGAGCATTATATGAAAAATGATTGAACCAGCATTTGATCATCTTTTCACCAACTCTTCAAGGGGTATTGGTATTTTCTCACGCGAGCATATGGACTCTACATGGTCGACCCATGGTCTCATGTAGCCGTTCCTCCTTCATTCCATGGTTAAATTTTCAATAAACTATCTATCGGTCATCAATTGATCAAATTAGGGTTTCTGAGTCCAAGGATCATAATTCCATATTCGAACACTAATAATTTTACGACGATCTCATGATCACCATTTTATTATACTCGGTTCAACTACCAGTATTCTAATTTATGTTATATTTCAGTTACGCTGCGAATAATTCATCAAACGAGCAACACTTGCTCAGATGAGCAATATTTGCTCAAACCAAGGAATATTGGTTCAACTATCAATATTCAACAATTCATCGAATGAGAAATACTTGCTCACCTCAACGTGAGAATTACACCTCTGTCTCAATGGACACGTTCAATTCATGAGTTTCAGAACATTTTGCAGAATCATGTTCAACTCAGCAAATACATAGACTCATCGTCCCATGAAGTCAACAACTTACTAAATACACGTCTGCCCTGCAGACTCCACGTTCAAGAGACATCAATCGTGTCACTTGGGGGGATATCAACTAGGGTTTTGGTCTGGCGGTCTACAACACGTGTGTTCATACACACGATAGAATGGGAGCAAGTCGTGCAATCGGTTGAAGGAGTTAACAAAGTAGTGGATGGAAAATCTACCAAGTCTCCGCACGATGAGAAACTGGTTTCAAACACGATTTCCACTTCCCCACTCTTTGATTCCATCAACTGTCATACTTCATGGGATCATGGTGTCTACAATTCCAGCAATATAAATAAGTCTCTGAATCATGATTGAGGATAGAACAACGATCTCACGTCATCTCACAGACAACACGAGATTAACTCAACATCTGAGTAATTACTCTCAACAGAGATTCAATCATTCAGAACTTATCTTATTCAGAATTCACAACACACCCACAATCTTTGATTACCATTGATTCCACACATTTCTCAGTTCCCTCCTGATAAACACATTTTTGTGTCTAAGTTGTCCTCAATTTTCTGTATTATTGGTACTCGATTTCATATTTATTATGGTGTTTTATGTGTTTGTAGGTATTTTTGGAAAATAAACTTTGGTGGAAAAATCAGCTCAAAAAGTTGTCTAAAGCACCCGGAGGACACATGTTATTCAGACTCGTACTGTTGGTTAAGGGGCACCTTAATTACTAAGGGACACCTTCTTCACTATTGACACCCCAGAGCATCGCCTATTAGTCGCACCCCCAGTTTGGTTAGGGGGATACCCTTTCTTCTTCATTTGAATTATGAAAACCGGCTGGAAAAACCAACCTTCAGCTCCCGAAATTAGGGTTGCGATTTGAGCTCGTTTCAGTGAGACTAAACGACTGAATTTGATTGGATTTGTTCATATGGGCTTAACAAACGTGGTGTGATATTCAAAATCAATCCAGTTGGACCACATAATCGGCGAGAAGGAAACAGAGTTGCGTGTTCACGGGAAAAATATTCTGGATTTGGTTTGGAAAGTTTCTGGTGAAATTCAATCGAAGTTTTAGCTTGGTTTGGGCCTGTTAACCGCAAAAAGGGCTGGTAATCCTCTTAGACTCGTCAAAGTACGGTTGTATCACCGATTGGAAGAAAACAAAGCATCATATATCTCCATGATTTATTCTCGGGATTTTCTTTATTCTTGGAAAGATTGCACGAGGTCAGAGCATGTATATCCTATTCTATGACGTGTATGAGTCTGTTAAGAGTATGTTGGATGGATACAGACGCGTGAGAAGCTGTAAAAAGGGAAGAAATCCCGTGACTGTCAGTGAAGAATATTATCGAATAATGAAGATTATTCGGAGTTATTGGCGAGTATTTTTTATTCTGGAGAGTATATAAAGGGTGCTGAGGGTTATGAGAGGGGATGGAGAGAATTGGGAGCAGTTTAGGACATTAGAGAGCGGGGAAAATCAGAGTTGCAGAGGTTAGTTTGCTGCTGGTGAAGAACAAACGAAGAACATAAGACGCACATTTAGCTGCAGTTTAGAACAGTCGTAATTGCTACAATGCCTACGACATCTAGCTTTTATCGTTCTCTGTAACTATTGAGTTTGTAACAAATATAAGTGTTACAAACCCGGTTATTATTATTTCATCTTCATTTTCATCTTTGTAAACACCCTTTGAGCAATAAAAATGAATTTTGAGCGTGTTTTCAATATGCGGAGCTAGAACCCATCACTGGGACGACGGAGGAAGTTGTATTTCATCCTTGGGGTAATTTAATAAATTCCTTATTTACTTTTTGCACAAATTTTAAATGATTTATGATTTCTATTAATCAATTATTATCTTGTTAGATAGTGTATGCTTAGTCTTAGATGCTTTAGATACACTATGCTTGTAATTTATAATTGATGTTTTACGAAATCTACTTTGACAAAGAATAAAGTTATTGTTTCTTTTGTTTTGAGCTATAAATGTCTAGGATTAATTTATGAACCCCATGAACATGAAAAGTAGTGGAATCCCGAGTCCCGGTCTCTCTTCATCCTGTGACAAAATTTGTATATATATTTTTCTTTTATTTTGGTTTATTAATTCTTAAAAACAATCTCATTAAGTCCGAGTGAACGACAACTCTATTTACCACTATAAAAATTCGATCACCTCCTACAGATCAACCCATCCTCTCTTGTGACCGAATTTACTCTGGAACGGCTATTGTCTTGGTTTAGGCCGGAGTACTACAGATTGATCTCTTGAATTCAAAGCAATCCCTTCTTGCAGTACATCTGTATGAGGTTGAACATTTCGCTCGGTTCAAGGAGTCTCCTCCGTACGGTCGTCTCCTCAATCCCGTGAAAACCAGCAAATCGTTTTGCCCCATCTACAGATTGGCGACCACAGTGGGAGATCATTCTCTCGGTTGCAATCTCACAATTTCACAAGATAGTCGGTCTTAGGTCTGGGTTAGTCACAGGTTCCAACGCAAACGGTGCTAGCACCAGCAACAACAACAACGACTACGAGGACATCTCGGAAACGATTCCGGCCTCTAACACTGATGGTGGCGATGTCACTCCTCCTCACGTCAACGCGGAGGGTCATCCTTTGTTTGGACGACACCTGAGGAAGTCATAGGAAATCCACCACCTACCATTGCTGATCTCATCAAAGTGCAAGAGTTCCTTGCAAATAATCAAACCGATATGGCTACAGCACAGAAGGAGCTATTTAATCAACTGAAGTCTCTCATTGATACAATTTCAGGGAAGACCCAAGGAAAAGGAAAAGAGAAGGAAAAATCCTCAGACGCTGATCCTGAGGTAATTCCGATTCATACAGTGGATGATGATGAAGTCCGCAAAGCTGCAGACGATCCATCAGCGAAGGAGTCGTTAAACTTCATCACTCGGGAGGATTTGGAACGCCTTCTGGAGCACCGTGGAAAGGACAAGACCCCACATGTCCATCGTCACCAACCTCCATACCCTGCTGCTACGCAGAGGATTCTTCTTCCGAAAGGTTATATCTCTGCAACCTTTACTTTGTACGACGGAACCGGCAATGCTCGGGAACATGTTTCTCGGTTCCTGGAAGATTTGGGTGAACATGAGCATAACCATGTTGTTCGCCTCAAAGAATTTTCAAAATCCTTGAAAGGCAGAGCGTACACCTGGTACAACAACATCGCACCAGGAACTATCAACAGTTGGGGAGAAATGGTTAATGCTTTATATAGAAAGTATTTATTCGTTTCAGAGCAAGTTACCCTCTCTGATCTCGGAAGGATGTTTCAAAAGAACAACGAACATCCTAAAGATTATGTGAAAAAGTTCAGAGTTCAAGCGTTGGATTGCAATGATCCGAATGTCACAGAGCAGCAACTTGTGGACTTATGCATCAACAGAATGATTCCAGTCTACAGAGCCTTATTGGAGAATCTCAGGTTCCAGACCTTCTCAAAAATCCATGAAGCAGCCAAGAGGTCGGCAACTACTGCACCTTCTCTATTATAAAGGACTAAGACTGCAAAAGCTGAAGAACCACGAGAGGCCAGAGGAAGCAACAGACGTTTGATCAACAAACA
The DNA here is from genome assembly GCF_003573695.1 of Papaver somniferum. Lineage (NCBI taxonomy): Eukaryota > Viridiplantae > Streptophyta > Magnoliopsida > Ranunculales > Papaveraceae > Papaver > Papaver somniferum. The sequence continues at coordinate 82,965,682 of NC_039360.1, forward strand.
ATACGACCTTCAACCTTCCAAAAATGCTGTCGCGGGAGGAAGCAAACGAAAAGCTGATCCACAACATAAACATACTTCCTCAGCCCCTTCAAAGGCGCAAAAGAAAGATAATGGGCAAGCTCCTCCTCAACACACGGAAGATCCAGAAGCATATGATTTTCCTCGCTCTATTGAAGAAGTTATCGAATTATTGGACGCCTGGATTCAATACGGTGCAATCAAGTTGCCATATGTCAAGAAGGAACCAACTGAAGAGGCCATGTAAAATCCTCGGTACTGTCGCTTTCATAGGTTCGTCAATCACCCCACAAGTGATTGTAAAACTTTGAAACGCATATTCAGAGAAAAGGTAAAATTGGGAGAACTCAACCTGGGGACTGAAGGAGTACACAGAACCCCCCTTCCAGTCCGAACATTTACCATCTCTGAGCCTCCCATCAAAGAAGCAGTTCAATCCTTAATCGAGCATGTCTGCGAATTTCTATACTTATCAAAGGCTCAAATGAAATACATGTTTGCGGCATTAAACCACATCGTGCCAGGCAAGCGTCTGTTGATTCAAGAGACACTCACTGAGCCTCCAGCAACGGACAAAGAAATGTATGACTGGGGACTGCTCACCACGGTGCACATCAAAGGAAACGAGTTCAAGAGAGCATTTGTTGATGTCGGCACTGCCGTCAACATCATCCCTTTGAAAACTCTCAGAGCCGCTGGCATTACTTGACAGGAAGCTACTCATGCCCCCATGGAAATCAGAGATCACGAAGGAGTTTCCAGGGACGCGTACGGCTACGTCATCCTCAAAGTCAAAGAAAATTTGGTATGCACTGAGACCAAGTTTTACATAATCCGAGAAGATCCAGGATATGATATGATTCTTGGACGCACATGGATTCATGATGGGAAGGTGACACTGACACCTTAAATTACACATCTCTCCGGTGAAGAAACCTATGACTCAAAGGAAGAGAAAGAAGATACCTCACCGTTCGAGTATCTGGAGGAGGTCAAAGCCTTGACAGAACTTACACAAAATCCCGAGGAACACCCAAACGCTTTCGTCAAGAGATTTCGCACTCAGGCAAGTCTTATTCCTTCTCATGTTCCCATATCGTCAGTTTTCAAATATGCTTATTTGGTTCAAGGGCTTCACTCCGCAAACAATTTAGCAATTTCAAAATGCTATGAGTGGATAATATCGCCTCAGCAATATTTCACCCAATGGTTGGGTCCAGAATCTCTTCAAGTGGATCATCCTATCAACAGATTCATTGCTGAAGATGTGGCTAAGCATGACAGACATTACGAGGGATACTCCTTCCTGCACGAGTGTCCATATGTGCCACAACCACGGAATCCCACCACAAGAGGAATTCCGAATCAACAAAAGATATCCAAAGCGCGGACGACCAAACCTAACAAGTTTTGTGAAGGAGACCTGGTTCTCAAAGCAGTTCCGCACAATCTTCACTCGGCAAAAAACTCTAATTGGGAAGGACCATTTATGGTTGCTAAATCCATAACCGGAGGATACTACAAACTGATCAACACAGATGGCAGAACCCTGCCAGTAATTCATGAGAATTGGCTTAAGGCGTTTGTCTGAAATTATTAGGCGTTTGAGGTACTGGGCGTTTGAAGCATTCATGGCGTCTGGATTTGGCATTTATGATTTTCTTTCATTGTATTTCAATTCCTCCAAAACATTTGCAATACTTGCAATCAGTATTTGAATTCAACAATTTATCAAAATTCAGTTCATACTTCTTAAAAGAAAATCTCTATCAAATCCAAAAGAAAATCCTTAACCATCTACCAATCCAAAACCAGTTAATATCAAAACCCAAATAAAAACCTCACATCTCTCAGAAGTTCAAGAGATTATGAAAAAGGAATCAAAGAAAATCAGCAAAAAAGGGTTTTTGCTCCTCTGCATCCTTTAAGACTTGCAAAGATGCCTTCTCCTTGTTCAGTTCTTCAGTCAGCCTGGCAATCTTGTCTTCTTTCTCCATCACAGAATCATTGGGAAAGGATATGTTGTTCTCACATGAGTCTTTGATAGCGTTCATTTACTTACAAAGCCACTTCACATTGAAGCCAAGTCTTTCTGAATTCTCCAAATTAAACTCCCAATCAAAGAGTATATCTGGAGTCACAATATTTCTGTCCCTAGTGCATATATCAATGACGACACGCAAGATAATACCTACTTGCATTGTTAAGGCATAAGCACGTCCAGGGTTCTTATCAACGATCATGTGACCAAACTTCTTCCATATTTTCTCATACAAGCCTGCATATCCAATGGGAACGCTGAATCCACCAACTAGTTCATGATACGAGAGTGAAACATCAAATGGAGGATCAAAAGCAACTCCTGCACTTGGATATTCATGCACCACTATACGGTTTTCAATTACTGGGGCAGCTTCTGATAGACACATTTTTGTGTCTAACTTGATCTCAATATTATATATTGTTGTCTCTCGATTTTGTACTAATTTTGGTGTTTTATGTATTTGTAGGAATTTCTGGGAATAAAACATTTTTTTTGGAAAATTCGGCTCGAAAAGTTGATTTTGGCACCCGGGGGACAAATGTTATGCGGACTCTCTGCTTTGGATAAGGGGCACCCACTTGATAAAGGGAGACCACTTGCTATTCTCACCCCTGAACTGGATAGGGGGAGGTCATCTTTTTTGTTTGAATTTGGTTTTGGCGGGAATACTTACATGCACGATGTTGATTTTGGGTCGGATTGTTGGAGGGATTTCAGCGAGATTCAATCGCTAGAAACAATTGGGCTGGGCCTGAATACACTAGACAGGATTAGTATGGTCAATTTGATCGAGCAAAATGGGCCAGCAAAGCCGTGGGATGAAGATAAAGCTAAACAGGGAAGAGAAGATAATATCGATTTTGTTTGATTCTAACTTGGAATTTACGTGGCCAATTAGTTAGAGAATATATTGTCTTTGATTGTTGCTCTATCTTAGGAAGTTTTACAACCAACAGACGCGTGAAGAACGAAATTTGGAAGAAATATATCCGAGAATATTTTCTTCATCAATGCCGAGTAATGGAGGATTATATGAAGTTATGGCGAGATATTTCGGTGCTGTTGGGTTATAAATAGTTGCTGAGGTATCCTAGCGAAGGTTGTCGAGAGTTTGGGGGCTTGAGGAGAACTGAGGAGCAAGAAATCACCATGAACAGCAAGCTTCCTGCTGCTGTTTTATGCTGCCGATGAAGATGAAGGACACGAAGAACAGACTCTCAGAAACCGTTGTTCTTCAACAGTGACAACGACAGTGGCTCGTGGGTCGTAGGTGTGGATCTTAGAACCATAGCGACAACAGCAGTTAGATTTTATCGTTTATTCTGGACGTCTTTTGTGCGTCGCAGATTACAGTTTCACACCATTTTCTCTTCTTCTATTCTTGTAAATACCAATTGAGCTTAATAAAATATTTTGAGAGGTATTTCACCATGATGAGCTAAACCCAACATTGGGACAACGGAGGAGGCGATTTTCGTCATACTGGTAAATTTAATTTATTCTTTTCATGACTTTTGCATTGATTTAAAATTGAAAAATGATTTTGATTAATTAGTTATCATTTTATTTGATGCGGCATGCTTGCTTAAATGTTTGATGTCCCATGCTTATGATTTATAACTAATATTATGAGAATCTATATTGGCAAAATAAGAGTCCTTACATTTTATGTTTTGAGCGATAATTGTTAAGGATAAATAAAATGTACCATATGCATGAGAATTGGCCAAGTCCTTAGTCCCAGTAACTCTCTACCAATTTGTCAATATTTGTATATATATTTATTTTCTAAAAAAATTATCCTTCACAAGTCCGAGAGTTTGAACCTCATTACTACTTAAATCAATAATCATCTTCTACAATCAGGGCAACAATATTCTCTACCGGTGTTTCAGTTTCTTCTATCACTAAAGCAGCAACAATCTGGGTTTCCACAACTTCAGTGACAACCTTCTCATGGCCTTGAAGTGCAGGGATGGTTTTTTCTTCATCAATAACTCCAGGGAAGTTCGAGTTATCCTCATTGGATTCAATATCCTCATCTTTGGTATGTGACACCTCATACGAAGATTACATGAGGTTAGAGTCATTTAAGCATGAAACCAAGTGAGATTATAAAATACAGTATACAAGCAATGCAACATCATCAAATTTCATCATTATGCACCCAAGATGTGAGCAAATAGCATGAAAGTCATGAAGATACGTTTTCCGGTAACCTCGTCTGAAGAAACTGTACTCTGCCCTGTACTAGAAGACAAACTGGGAGCAATCTACAAGGAATCTGAAGATGGTTTATATACCATTCTCTTTGTATGGATGTCCTCTACAACGTTTAAAAATTCCATAACAATCCGATGAATGAGCAAGGAGATGTGACCAAAACATTGAGCAACATACCATCTGAAAAAGTTCTGAAAGTCTCCTGGAAGTTTACTATTTCGCCTTTTTCAGCCCTGAACGTGCTCAAAAATTAAAAAGCTTCTTTGCTAAATCTTGGAAATTTTCCGGGCATGAATATGCATATGCAGATAATGAAAATCCGGCTCCAGATGAAGGTTTTACGACATTTTTGCTAAAACACTGAGTTCTGAATTTTCTGACGACGAATTTCGACTAAGTTTTTCGTATATACACATGGATTATCATTCATTCATTCACAAATCAGCACTTTCATACTTCTATGAAGGGGATACAATACATGTACTTACTTGGGGAGCCTCCGAAGTGTTCGAGGAATTGGGATTGTCCGTGTTAACGACAAAGGGCTCATTACTTTTATTCGGCTCCGATTCTTTGGAAGTGCCTTCATCTCTATTCTCAGAATATGGTCGAGTATCAGCACTGTCCGTCTCCATGACAACATCCTCCTGTACACATCCTCAACAATCAACATTTTATCTAAAAATCATCATAATTGAATATGCGAAGGGATACTTACGGCTTCTTCTTCATCGCTCAAATCAGGAATTGTTGCAGAAAACCGAAGACCATCGATACTTGATGGAGTAAAATTCTGCAACGGAGTAACAACATTGGTTTCATGATCCTAATAATGTGGGCGAGAAAAAGTCACGACAAGGGGAATACCGAGAACTCACCAAAGAACCATCTGGGGACTTTATGGTATTAGGTAACAGCTTATAACATTTGTTCCTTCCTTCTCCACCGTGAACAATCGCTTCAGTTTCTGAGAAATCTACATGGATTCGGGGTCTTACATTACGAACGTCCTGTGGTAAAATTCAGTAACATAATTAGAATACAGTTCTCATAATTTCATGAAGATTATACGAAGAAACTTATCTGAGAAGATCCTGGAGACGATTTTCGTTTATCACCAGAGAGATACTTCAATCTTGGTCGACCAGAAATCATCTCAGTAGAAGGAGGATCCTTCACTGGAGGCTGACCAACCATCACGTAATCACGCAACCGCTGAAGTTGTTGATCGCAAATGTCTACATAACCTGGAGTTACATATGAAAATCTCTCGGAGCAAGGGAACCAGTAATTACTTCCTTCCACATGAGTATGGTCTAAATGGGTTCTAAGATGTTCAACTGATGGCTTCCTCCTTCGAAAAGTTGGAACATACTGATCCATACCTATTTGTCGAGCTGCTCTGTCAATATTATATTCCTCAACTGAAAGTCCTCCGTATATAGCCGATATCAAATGACCAGTGGTGAAACTCAACATGAAAGATATTTCGCCATCACTCAGATTTGCACTTGACATCAGCATCACACTCTCTCCAGTATTGAAAGTTGTTGTCTGGGAAACATAAGCAGGAACTGACACCCACGGGAGGAAGTTGAACTCAGATTCATCATCCAACACATCAATGAGGCGTGCCTTAGACCGAGGCTGCTTTGTAGACCAACGCATGATCCTGGCATTATGTTTTTCATAGAAAATGTGACGAGCATCAGCATTCGGTCCTTGCAAAATGTTACGTGGAATAGGCGCATAATTCTTGAAGTGCTCCCACATCAAAGCTTGAAGAAACATCGTATTGACATGGCACTCAATTTTCATAAAGCCATTCGATACACTGGAGTCTATAACCAAGGAGTATAAGTTAGAATAAAAAGAACCCAGGAACATGCTACCTATTGGGAGTTGCTCACCTTGAGCCATCTTGATAGAAAAGGGGATCACGAAGGGCTTCAACAAGTTTCCACTGTCTTCAAATATGTCTCTCGACATCCATAAACATAAGAAGGCAGCAATGGGTAACATACCGTCGATGGGACTATCAGAAACCTCGTCTTTTGGCCACCAGCGTGTCAACCAGTGAGCATAGCAACCTTTACTGCCAGACGCCTTATTCACTTCCTCCATTGCATCTGTCAAGATGTTGGAAATTGCAGTCTCCTCATATGAAAGATCTCCAGGGAGATTGCCCGTGATTAGGAGATGCATCAAAGCAGCCACATCCTCTAAGGTAACTGTAAACTCTCCCCATATTCATATAAAGGTGTGAGTGGGAATACACCAATGAGCAAGTAGAGCCACAATACCTCTTGCATCATGGAAAATGAATAAGTCTCCAGAATCCTGAATAGCTCTCGTCACTTGCGCCTGATCGAGCATAGCCCTGAAATGAGGGAAACCCAGCATATGTCTCGCCCATCCAGAGAATTTTTCCAAAGGTCGTCGAGAAAGCTTAAAATCTATGATTGATGCAAGGAAGATACCTCGTTCAAGACAAAACCGAATCACTGTCTTAGGAGTCACCAATTTCTTCTGAGTAACATTTCTAGGATTTATCAGAAGACGATACGCTGGAGATTTGAGATGTTTTTCAGCTTCCTCCTGAACCTCAAAAAATGCATCATCCACATTCGGAACATTCTTAATTCCAGAGGCTTCATCCTCTTATTCTCCAACGGAAGTCTTATCCATACATGTCTCATCTCTGGAGGTATCATCATCAATACACATTTCATCTCTCGAAGTGTCATTAGCCTGGGAGTTGGACATCTTTGCGAAGTAGCTGTAAAATTCACACTGCATTCTACTTCAGTATATCATCCGATATGAAATTCAACAAGATGATGAAGTCATGCAAATGGAAATGCTAGCATCTGCAAAAATGGTAACTCTTAACTCTTACCTTTTACACTTCCACTAACGATAGTGATAGTAATGCTAGAGTTAACACCTCAAAATCGTTCGTCTCTTAGAAACCTACAAAAACGAACGAAACTCAAATTTTCACAAAATCATGAACATTTCTACTGCGTGAACATTCACCATAGAATTATGAAAAACTAAAACAATATCTCATCATAAATAATTGTTTACTTTGAACATTATTCAAAAATCAGTTTTGAAAATATATGTTTACAAAACATGAAATAATAACTCACGTTTTATTTTTAGTGAGTAACAACTCACGCAAAAAAAAAAGTACACTCTTTTCCGTGAAAGCATCTCAAGGTTTTGTATGCAAATATATTTTTCATGGACAGACCATGATTTTATATAAAAAAAAAACTCTTTTCCTTCGTATCGTCGTTCGTCTTTAAAACGAAGGTTTATTTCAATTTTGTGAGAGTCTCACACCTTATAAGATAAAGTTTTGATTTACATGAGAGCTCATAAACAAAATTTTATCACTGGACACAAGTTCATGTATAAAAAAAAATTCCTTCGTACTATCATCATTCTCTAAAACGAAGGTTTATTTCGGTTTCATGAAAATTCACTCTTTTTATGATAAAACCTTGGTTCACATGAAAGATCATAAAATAATTTTTATCACTGGACCTAGGTCCACATATATTAAAAAAAAATCCCTCCTAAATCAGGGATTATTATTAGTTTTCAAAACTAACGATCAAACGAACATACGTTTTCAAAAACGAGGGTTTTTCAACAAAACTCGCACTAATATATGCACACATATGATTTCAACATGAACACTTCATGAAACTCATATAAACATCAGCAAAAAAAAAAAAAAAAATTCCACACCTGGTCGGCGCCGGCCGGAAGTTGGTCGGACGGTGGTGGCGGCGGTCGGTGCTCCGGCGTGAAAATTTTGTCCTGCTGCTGCTGGCGTGAAAGTGGTGGAGAGGTGATGAAGGTATTGGTCGTGGGAAAATAATAAAAAATAAAGGATTAATTCCCTTTTATATCTAATTTTATTTCCAAAACCTAATTTCACAAGGATTTCCTTATTGGACTCGGCCCGCGAATCCTAAACGACCAAGGTCCCACCGTCCAAACCAGCGGTTCAACACAAATTTATGTTCGTTAAACGATGCTTTATCATGCCACTGGGATCTTCATTCAAGTTATGGTTTGCTCGTACTATCAAAATCCGGTAACGTTTTAACTTACGACTAAATTCAATTACTTATATTGTTTATGACCGGAAAATCACCATTCAATGCTGACTGAGGAACACGGCTTTCCTCACTAAGCAGGGGACTTAATGTAGATGGTGGATTTTCGACAAAGGATAAAATCGTAAACCCATAATTATACGAACTCCTGATCCAACAATCAGATGTGAGTATTGAGACACGGGTCTCTCATCGAATCCTCTGACTGAGAATACTGTCTCTCAGAGTACATGCAGATATGTAGTCTCTTGGCTGGACAACAACATATCTTATGAATACTGAACACTTCAGTAATTATTTCTATATAGAATCACGAGATTGACGGCTCCTAGACAGCTTGCTCTGCTAGTATAGAGCGATAACGTCTTCAGGATACAAACAACGAGTTTCCCTGACTATATAAAGGATATGAAGCTCCAGCAAGCTCATATCAGAATAATTAATGCTCCTAGACAGCTTGCTTTGCTAGTATAGAGCCATAAGTTAATTATTCCTAAATTCTTGGATTCATCCACTGAATTTCCGAAAATACTCAAATATTTTCGCAATATTTCGTTACTTCAACCTATGGTTCTTCCCAGCAGAATTCCATGGGTTAGTAATAAATATTCAACGCACGAGCGTCTGAGCTACCTCCGAGTAAGCCCCGACTCAAAAGGTGCAAGTGTACTCAACGATGATGCACTAACAATCACCGCACGAACGAGTATTTCAAAATACGACGAAACGATGAACCTATGCAAAATAGGAAGGAAAATAATAAATAATTAAAATATTGACCAAGGCGCCAGGGGATTGGGCTCACCGACCGGCTCGCCGTGCCATGGCCAATCCCACGCCAGTTTTATTTTTTATCATATATTTTGTTATTTTCCTTGATTTTGTGAAAATCCTTTCATTTGAACAAACATCCTTCGTTTGAAGAAACTCCTCAGTTTCATGGTGCTTCCTTCGCACGAAGGAAATAATATAAAATTGGGAAAAATATTGTGGGGTCGTGATTGTTGGCCAACTGGCCATGCCTTGATCCCGGCCGGCCCCACATCTCATGGTTCCTCATTATTTTATTATTATTTCCTTAATCTCATGAAAACTCCTTCATCTCATGGTATTTTCATAAATACATGAAAAATAATATAAAATTAGGGAAACCTGAAGGACTGGGCCCCAGCTGGCCGGCCATGCCCTAGCCGGTCCCACACGCCCCTTTATTTTATTATTATTATTTTAAGGTTTCCTTCATCCCATGAAACTCCTTGATTTCATGGTATTTCTCTCAAATTAGGAAAATTCCTTCAAATCATGGAAAAATACACGGAAAATACATAAAAATTAGGAAAACTCGTGGGACCGGGCCCAAGCCTGCCGGCCATGCCTTAGACGGTCCCACACCCTTATTTTTATTATTTTAATATTATTTGCTTCCTTGATCCTATAGAACTCCTTCACTTCAAGGAAACTCCTTAATTTCAACAAATTCTTTTATTTCATGATATTTTCATAAAATCATGAAAAATAATATAAAATTAGGAAAAGGCACCATGGGATCGTGGTCACTGGCCGGCCGGCCATGCCTTGGCTTCAGCGGTCCCAGCTTCATCGTTCCTTCATTTTATAATTATTTTCCTTCATCTCATAAAGTTTCCTCAGTTTCAGCAAAACCCTGATTTTATTGTATTTTCTCAAATGGTTGCTCAAACGCACGCCAGAAAATATCAAAATTCTCAGGACTGAGACGCGGACGTGTTGACGACGTGAGAATGTTACCTTGACCGACCAAGGTTGGCTCTTTGGTTCGCAATGATCCGATCCCACGTATTTTCATGGTTTGACATAATTTGCGCAATTGCACGTATTAGGTCCAAGACTCTTCCAAATAATTTTGGAATTTCATGAAGTGATCGTCATTCGATCCCACGACCATCCAGGGTTGGTTTCATGACCCCCTTGGTCGGTCTCTCACCTCTCCATAATTAATTAGGTTTTATCACCTAAGGCTCAGACGAGCATTATATGAAAAATGATTGAACCAACATTTGATCATCTTTTCACCAACTCTTCAAGGGGTCTTGGTATTTGCTCACGCGAGCATATGGACGCTACATGGTCGAACCACGGTCTCAGGTAGCCGGTCCTCCTTCATTCCATAGTTAAATTTTTAATAAACTATCACTCGGTCATCAATTGATCAAATTAGGGTTTCTGAGTCCAAGGATCATAATTCCAGATTCGAATACTAATAATTTTACGAAGATCTCATGATCACCATTTTATTATACTCGGTTCAACTACCAGTATTCTAATTAATGTTTTATTTCGGTCAAGCTGCCAATAATTCATCAGACGAGCAACACTTGCTCAGATGAGCAATATTTTCTCAAACCAGGGAATATTGGTTCAACTATCAATATTCAACAATTCATCGAATGAGCAATACTTTCTTTCCTCAACGTGAGAATTACACCTCTGTCTCAACGAACACGTTCAATTCATGAGTTTCAGAACATTTTGCAGAATCATATTCAACGCAGCAAATACATGGACTCATCGTCCCATGAAGTCAGCAACTGACTAAATACACTTCTGCCCTGCAGACTCCACGTTCACGAGACATCAATCGTATCACTTGGGGGGATATCAACTAGGGTTTTGGTCTGGCGGTCTACGGCACGTGTGTTCATACACACGATGGAATTTGAGCAATTCGTGTAATCGGTTGAAGGAGTTAACAAAGTAGTGGAAGGAAAATCGACCAAGTCTCCGCACGATGAGCAACTGGTTTCAAACACGATTTCCACTTCCCCACTCTTTGATTGCATCAACTGTCACACTTCATGGGATCATGGTGTCTACAATTCCATCAATATAAAAAAGTCTCTGAATCATGATTGAGGATAGAACAACGATCTCACGTCGTCTCACAGACAACACGAGATTAACTCAACATCTGAGTAATTACTCTCAACAGAGATTCAATCATTCAAAACTTATCTTATTCAGAATTCACAACACACCCACAATCTTTGATTACCATTGATTCCACAAATTTCTCAGCTTCCCTCCTACAGATCAATCCATCCTCTCTTGTGACCGAATTTACTCTGGAACGTCCATTGTCTTGGTTTAGGCCGGAGTACTACAGATTGATCTCTCGAATTCAAAGCACTCCCTTCTTGCAGTTCATATGTGTGAGGTTGAACATTTCGCTCGGTTCAAGGAGTCTCCTCCGTACGGTCGTCTCCTCAATCCCGTGAAAACCAGCAAATCGTTTTGCCCCATCTACACATTGGTAAAGCAACTCAAGATAGTAATTTTTGACTTGGGATTTTTACGTGCATTGGCCAGACGGTTTTAGACGCATGGATATTGAGGGAACTAAGTGTTAGAGCATAACTCGGTTTAACCCACCAAGCGTTGGTATGTCAAGTTTGGTTGTCATATTTTAGTGAACTAAAACTCATTTAAAGAGTCGGTTGATTATTTACTAGAGTCAACTTCGTATAGGTTAGATTGAAAGTATTAGGATATGAGACATTACAAGTATTACGTGAAGACTTGAAGAATATGAAAAAGTAAGGAGCTACAATGACGACATCATCCTTCCACTTGAGGTTAGTAATATTTGACTTGAGTTGTTTCATTCCCTAACGTATCTTTCAAGTCGTGCATATTGAAAACATAACTGCGAAGATGTGAATGATTATACTCTAGTTAGACATAGTATTAAGGAATACAATACGAAGTATAACGCTTATCTTTTGAACTTCGTATATAAGACATCGACATAATCGTATGAATGCTATTGTGATTATGTATGGGTATAGGTGAATATTTCGTCCTAGGAAACAATGTTTTACATTATTTTAAAGGAAGTATAATTCATAAACTTGTTTTATGAATCGAAAGGTAAATCGCTGGGCTTATTGGTATTGTTATTCATTGCAAATCTTTGGATTACCAATATGTGTGTTTAGTATAACCGCTCATAACTTGCTTATGTTCTTGGTAAAACTATTCACAAAGCCTTACTTTTGTATTGGTATGACTTTTATTAGTGAAACCGATCTTAAGTAATCACCTGAGATGGTATGAAATATTTGTTGTAATTGGTATGACCAACTATAGACATTGGGGGACCGATCCTAGTAAGAGGTGCAACCGATCACAAAAGGGAAATCAATCCTTATAATATGTGCACAAGTTTTTAGTTATTGGGAACCGATCCTATGAACATGTGCAACACGTTTTTAGTTATTGGGAACAGATCCTATGAACATGTGCAACAAATACAAGTTAGATACCATATATATGTGGGAACCGATCCTAGTACCTAGTCAACCAAGTTTTGGTAACTAGCGTGACTAATTCTAGTACCCACATGGAGGTAGAACCGAAACTTGTTTTGGTAGAACCGTGAAACCCATGATTTGTGATTTGATAGGATAATTAATCACATAGTTCTTGAAAGTCAGATGAACCAATTCTAAACTTGTTTGGAAGTGTGGAAAACAGATTCCAAGATTGTAAATATGAATAAGGATTTACAAAGTAAAGATATCGACATACTTTGAACATGTGCAATAACTCTTATCATTTATTGTTCAAAGATATTCCTTAATAGCTAAAGGAGAATCCCGGATCGAAATAAATTGAGAATCTTTTAATTAAGGTTTTTAATTTTATATTGATAGACACATTTTTGTGTCTAATTTGATCTCAATACTATATATTGTTGGCACTCGATTTTGTACTAATTTTGTTATTTTATGTATTTGTAGGTATTTTTTGGAAATAAACATTTTTGGAAAATTCTGCTCGAAAAGTTGATTTTGTCACCCGGAGGACAAGTGTTGTTCGGACTCTCGCTTTTGGATAAGGGGTAACCTAATTACTAAGGGGCACCCCCGGGTCACCCCAAGGCAGCTGCTATTCGCACCCAAGTTCTGGTTAGGGGGAGGACACCTTCTTCCCAAATTCAAAAAAACAAAATTGGCGGGAAAAAATTGTTATCAACTGGCAGATTTAGGGTTGGAAGTTTGGACGGGATTAAAGGAGATTCAATGGCCCAAATTAAATGGGTTTGTTCCTAGGGCCTAGATAGAGCTGGTATGGGTGTTGGATTCGGTCAAAATTGGTTAGATAACCGGTGGTAATCAAATCAGGGAAGATATTCTAAAATAAGAAAAATATTCTATTCTTGGAATTCTTAGATGGAAGAGACGTGCATGGGTTGATTTTATTGGCTGGAAACAATCCCTACAGCTCAAGGATGACGCGTGAGAAGAGATAAAACATGGAACAATCCGTAACAAATCAGAGAATTAAAGAAAAAAATATCGGGAATATTTTCATTCACTGCCGAGTAATGGGAAGATTTTTTGGATTAATGGAGGAGATTCAATGGTTCAATTACGTATAAATATGTTCCTAATGTGCTACAGAGAGGCTGTCGAGAGTTGGGAGGAGAGAAGGAACGCTGCAGATCGAGAACCATGATTTCTCTCTGCTGCTGCTGCTGCTGCCATTGATGAAGATGAAGAACACGAAGAACGGACTCGCAGAAGCAGTCGTTTATCAACAGTGTCTAAGACGCACACGCGTGGGTCGTAGTTCTTCGTACAACAGCAGTTATCATTTATCGTTCTTTTTGTAACAGCTGAACAGCGCCTTTGCAACAGTTAATTCTGTTGCGATTTTTCTGTTCAATTGTTTTACTCATTTTTATCATTTGTAAACAACTTTTTGAGCAATAAATAATTATTTTGAGAGCATTTTTACTATGATGAGCTAAAACCCAACACTGGGACGACGGAGGAGGCCAAACTTCATACTTGGGGTAATTTCATTTAATTCTTTTTTATGACTTTTGCATTAATTTAAAATTGAAATATGATTTGAATTAATTGGTTGTTATTTAATTTGATGATGTATGCTTGGCTTAAGTGTTTTGATACATTATGCTTAGGACTTACAATCAATGTTTTGAGAATCAATCTTGGCAAAAAATTAGAGTCGATATATTTAATATATTTTTTGAGCTATTATTGATAAAAGAATTATTATTTGAACCTTAAGAAATGAAATTGGCGGAATCCTAGTCCCAGTACCTCTCGCCCATTGTGACAATATTGTGTATATATTTTCATTTTTAAATCTTTACAAGTCCGAGCAACGAACTTTTACTACCACTTTCAAAAATACAACAAAATGGCGCCGCCGACGCGGACTTGTATATAGATTGATTTATTTTTTTTAGGTTTATTATTTTTTTTAGAATTGTTTGTTCCTTTTTACGTTTCTTTTTTTTCTTTATTTTGCAGGTTCGAAGTGGAGCACTAAGGACTTGGAGAGGAAAAAGCTTAAAGCGAAAAGCGAAAAGAGAAGAAAAAAGGACAATTTTAGGATTTAATTTTTAATTTTTATTTTTTTTAGAGTGTGTGAGGAAAACTGTAATTATTATTTTTTAATTTATTTTGGACTTTATTCTGGACAATTGGACTTTATTTTTTTTAACCCTACGGAAGGGTATTATTATTAAAAAAAAAATATTATATAAACTGTGTGCAGGGAAGGACGACGATTACTATATCGTCTCGGCCCCTCGGGTTCGTACACGGCATAGGAGTCGTGGCCCGAGTCGACGACAACGGTTCATCGCCCGTCTGGTACGGGAGGTAAGTCCAATCGAAACACCCGCGAATCTCCTGCAAGCGGGTTACTGTCTGCCTTAAGGTGATAATTGTTTGAGGACGAACCGGACTGTCTTTATTTTCCTAGTAAAGGGCAAGGCCTGGCCAATACAAGATAAGGGTTCGGATTTCATCACCGCTCCCTTCTTGCCCGCCTTAGGAAAACGAAACCGAACGCGAACCTAAGCTTTAAAATTTGGAATAGAACGAGACCGATAGGGTAACGAGCTTAATAGGAAACTCGTTCGAAAAATATTGGTTGCTCTTTAAGCACACTCCAAAGTTCATGATGGTTTCTGTGAGTTGAATGCGTGACTGCGCCGCCTTGTGATAGCGGTGAGGCCTTGGGTATCAAAGCTCCACTGAGCTTCCCTCGCCTCAATTCAACTTACTTTGACTCGGATTGATTCCAGAGGGGTTTGCTCAAATTGCAACGAATTCCCTTTCGAAAGATAGAAGCTGGTCTAGAAACAATCTAAGTGGAGCCATCATGCTTTTTGTTTGCTAGAAATCTTTAGGTTTGCTTTGGTGGAGTCGAGTCGGCCTTGTTTGTGGTTGTGTAGAATTCCCTTGCAATTAAGAATGTCGAACTGGTATGATAGAAGCCAATACAATGAGTATCGACCTGATTTGATATGGACATCATCTTTTATGACCATGTGGGAATAGTGGTTGGGAACGCCATCCTTTGGAAGGATATGGTCATACCTGGTGAGCCCAATTACTATCCACACATGCATCAGTCTTACGAGCAAGAAGATTATAGTACTAGTTCTTCGTCTCTAGAGGATACAATCAAACTATTGAAAAGTAGTCCTTTTTATGATCCTTCTGATAATTCCTCTTTACTAGAGTCAACACGTAAGTTAGCTGAGTCGACGCGTAAGTTAGCTGAGATGAATAGTATAATTATAGACGAAAGAACTACAATAATGAGTGAACCTTCTTTAGAAGACCACCTCAAGCGGATAGCTGAGACGAACGAAAGAATTGCTCGAAATTACTTGAATTGCCAATATAGTGTATCCAATAATACCCTTGAGAATGAAGATAGTTATTTACACAATCAAGAGAACGAGGTTATAATTGGTAACACTACTTATTTAGATAAGGTTCAATCATCTTCGTACTATTATGATGATGAGGATAGTAGTGATGAAGAATCTGAAATATGTAGGCATAGTGATCAGGAATCTAGTAATCCAATTGAGCTTTATAGTGATTATATTATTTCTACTTCAAATCCAAATAATTTTTATGATTATTCACCTATTCAAGAGGACGAGGATTTGATTAGGAATACCACCGTTTTAGACGATGTAGTATTTCCTTTTGATTACGAAGCCGATAGTGGTTTAGAGGAACGGGTTTATTCTGAAAATGCTGTTTTAGAGTCTAGCGACTTAGAAACAATAATCTTGAATGAAGAACATAGACTCGTAGAGATGAGTAAAGATGCACTACCTGATAATAAATTAGAAGAATCAATTGACCATTTTCAAGAATCTAATGATCCAGAAATTAGGGAGATTGTAACTAGTCTATCTAGAGACACTAAAAACTCTAAGTTTGGGGGTGATTATCACCTTCATAGTGCCTTACCTTTAACTCTCAGAAAGTCCCTTCACTTAGGACTTGATATCTCTGCCTCGACAATTTTACAAGATTACCTTCATACTCGTTTTCCCGAACCTAATGATGTCCTGAAAAAGGTTCAGTCGTTAGAAACCCATCCTCTGGTCGATGTGGTTTGCCCAGGCTATGATACCCAGATTGACTTTGTTTTCCCACCAAATAGTTTTCTTCCAATTGTGGGAACGTATAGATTTCAAATGTGTCACTTATTAAGTTCTGAGACTAAGCCTAAGTACTTTAGGAAATTAGAATCGACACATTTGCTTCAGAATGACCACTACTCTGACTGTGGTCAACTTTGTAAGTCAACCTAATTGACTTAGAGGATATAATTATTTAGGTTATTTTGTGACTCAAGTTCTTATTGAGTTTTTCCAAGCTCTAGACCTAATAATTTGGATCCTACCTATGAGGAAATGCATCCGAAAATATTTATTTAGACCCTTCATAGAACCTGAACCTGAACCAATTAGCGATAGTTATCAGGAAACTAGGTAAGGGCATGCTAGTCTTGTACATTTTCTTGGTTCACTGCAGTTTCCTTTTGTCAGCTCTTTTTGGTTTTAAAGACCCACAGTTATTCCGGCTACTTTATACGGTTCGAGTTGACTAAACCTTTCCTACGTCTGGCTGAAGACTTTAAACTTAGCACTTCTTGGGAGGTAACCCAATCTTGCGACATGGTAATATCCTTCCTTAATCTTTTGCTTCAATGGTAACATTTCTCCTTGTTCATGCTTTTAGTTTCATCTTTAGAACATTGAGGACAATGTTAGATTTAAGTTTGGGGGTATGGGAGAAACTTTTTAGTTGCAATAAATAAACTCCAGAGCCTAGAAATTTACGTATTAAGGATAGCACTAACCAATCTAAGTGGATGGAAACATTTTTGTTTTAGGAGTTGAGGAACCAATCTGACTAGATGGAAACATCTATAGAGTCTATTCATAAAAGCACAGAGCTCAGGTGTTAGAAATAACATGATAGTTTCGCCATATCTTGTCGAGTCCTTTTCACTTTCTATTTTTAGTTTTCTTTTGTTTCAAGTGATTTGGTGGGGCACACGATTCAAGTTGTTACCTTTGCTAGGGTGAAATAGAGTGACTGAGTTACCTTTTCAAAAAAAAAAAAAAAAAAAAAAAAAAAAAAAGACCGGACCAGTTAGACCAATCGGAATAAGTATTAACACTTGGATAGCAATATGCGTGTGTTCTCCCTGTTTCCGTCGCCTAAGCAAGCGTGGAATGCAGGACCCGTGGGAACTATCGTGTAATCTGCTGACAAGAAGCATGCGCTTGGATCCAAAAGATCTATTCATGCCGTTAAGTTAAAAAAAAAAAAAAAAATGGTTATTGTTATGTGTAGTCAACTGCTGGTTCCCTTGTATTTGCCAGTTTGTTGATCTAGATTTAAGTTATTGACCACTGGTTCCCTTGTATATGCCAGTGTGTTAATATTAGTCAGACCGGTATCTCAGTCATTTAGGTTAGGTTCCTTGGCAGAGGCCTTCAGACAGATATGGGAAACACCGTTCACTTTTCAACCATCTACATTTTTCTTTTTCCATCTTCTTAATCTTTTCATGTGATTAGTCTGACTCCGAGTATGATGTCCATCGTGAAACTATCTTAGTAGAGCTCTGTCACTTATATGAATTTTAGTATGCTTGAGTGCAAACTCGTGTACACAATTGGAATTTCGCATCAGGGTTCTTCCTCTTAGAGTCAATAATTGTATGCCAACCAAGGAGGTTCTTTAGTGCTTTCCAAGGTTCTGCGTAGATAGCTAGGGTCTGGAGTATTGGTTTTTGTGGGTACACCTCTGATAAACCCACCCGAGATTAACTCGGTCACTTTTCAAGAATAAATTTTGCTCGAGGACTAGCAAATAATAAGTTTGGGGGTATTTGATAGACACATTTTTGTGTCTAATTTGATCTCAATACTATATATTGTTGGCACTCGATTTTGTACTAATTTTGTTATTTTATGTATTTGTAGGTATTTTTTGGAAATAAACATTTTTGGAAAATTCTGCTCGAAAAGTTGATTTTGTCACCCGGAGGACAAGTGTTGTTCGGACTCTCGCTTTTGGATAAGGGGTAACCTAATTACTAAGGGGCACCCCCAGGTCACCCCAAGGCAGCTGCTATTCGCACCCAAGTTCTGGTTAGGGGGAGGACCTTCTTCCCAAATTCAAAAAAACAAAATTGGCGGGAAAAAATTGTTATCAACTGGCAGATTTAGGGTTGGAAGTTTGGACGGGATTAAAGGAGATTCAATGGCCCAAATTAAATGGGTTTGTTCCTAGGGCCTAGATAGAGCTGGTATGGGTGTTGGATTCGGTCAAAATTGGTTAGATAACCGGTGGTAATCAAATCAGGGAAGATATTCTAAAATAAGAAAAATATTCTATTTTGGAATTCTTAGATGGAAGAGACGTGCATGGGTTGATTTTATTGGCTGGAAACAATCCCTACAGCTCAAGGATGACGCGTGAGAAGAGATAAAACATGGAACAATCCGTAACAAATCAGAGAATTAAAGAAAAAAATATCGGGAATATTTTCATTCACTGCCGAGTAATGGGAAGATTTTTTGGATTAATGGAGGAGATTCAATGGTTCAATTACGTATAAATATGTTCCTAATGTGCTACAGAGAGGCTGTCGAGAGTTGGGAGGAGAGAAGGAACGCTGCAGATCGAGAACCATGATTTCTCTCTGCTGCTGCTGCTGCTGCCATTGATGAAGATGAAGAACACGAAGAACGGACTCGCAGAAGCAGTCGTTTATCAACAGTGTCTAAGACGCACACGCGTGGGTCGTAGTTCTTCGTACAACAGCAGTTATCATTTATCGTTCTTTTTGTAACAGCTGAACAGCGCCTTTGCAACAGTTATTTCTGTTGCGATTTTTCTGTTCAATTGTTTTACTCATTTTTATCATTTGTAAACAACTTTTTGAGCAATAAATAATTATTTTGAGAGCATTTTTACTATGATGAGCTAAAACCCAACACTGGGACGACGGAGGAGGCCAAACTTCATACTTGGGGTAATTTCATTTAATTCTTTTTTATGACTTTTGCATTAATTTAAAATTGAAATATGATTTGAATTAATTGGTTGTTATTTAATTTGATGATGTATGCTTGGCTTAAGTGTTTTGATACATTATGCTTAGGACTTACAATCAATGTTTTGAGAATCAATCTTGGCAAAAAATTAGAGTCGATATATTTAATATATTTTTTGAGCTATTATTGATAAAAGAATTATTATTTGAACCTTAAGAAATGAAATTGGCGGAATCCTAGTCCCAGTACCTCTCGCCCATTGTGACAATATTGTGTATATATTTTCATTTTTAAATCTTTACAAGTCCGAGCAACGAACTTTTACTACCACTTTCAAAAATACAACATATATGCTTTTAATTTCCAGCAATTAAAATGCATATCTTTAGAATATAAAAATTAGTAATGTGCATTTAGTAGTTGGAGATTTTCTACTCTGATTTCGGTCATTAATTGGACATAGCATTTCCAGGAATTATGAAAACCGATTTTGTGTTTATTGTATATCTTTGAGAATATTCGGTTTTGGAAATTCCTTGGTGTCCAAACTTCCTTGGTCTATATATATTGAAGTTTGCATTTCAAGCAAACTAATCCTCCAAGCCAGCAAAACTACCTAGTTGTGTTGTTACTGGTAGAGCCGCCTATTCGGAGAGGAAAGTAACCTAATTAGGAGAAATTTCTTACGACTACTCGGTTTAAAGACTTCTTTGAGATTGAGAAGCTCTATTAGTACCGTTGGTGGGAAACTAGATAATTGCAGTTTATTATTAGTTTTAGATTGATTTGATTGACTAACGGTTGTTGAACTTTGATTGCACCTAGTTTTTTTTTATGCTTGGGAATCTTCTTTTCTGATATAAGATTCACTCAAACTAGATCGAAGTTTCGACGGGGATCTTTAGACTGTTTATAGTTCTAAAGACGTCTTGTGATAATCCATTGTTAACAGACTCCGTTCTGTGTGTGATTGATCACAAGAGATTCAAGTTGATTGTGTGCAGGTGTTTATTGAAGATCAAAGAAGATTTGAAGACAAAGAAGATATTTGGGGTTCATAATCTTTGGTGTGCACAATACTTGTTTCGGCTGGAAAAGGATCCAACTATAATTGGTTTATCTTTGTGATAGATTTGATTGATTAGTTGTGTAGATCGGCATCAATACAATTCTTTGTGATTCAAAGTATTGATTGCAAAATCTTGACAATTACTTTGATAATTGTTATTGGATAGATCTAAGGACCCGACAAAGGAGTTTATTGGGATAAACGGAAGAGCCTTTTATTGAACTCATATCACTTGGTTGAAAAGAGTTGTTATGGAACATATTTGTTGTTCCTTTACTGTTTGAAATACGAACCAAAGGAATTGTTCCAAGTGCGTGACTTATTGCAAGTTGGAGGCGCAGGGATACATACGGAACTAGGTGAAATATAAGTTTAGTTGCTTGGTATCAACTATACGAAGTTGGTTTATATTTTGTATAGCGGCTTAATCCTGAGAGTATTCAATTCTGGACAAGGTCCCGGGGTTTTTCTGCATTTGCGGTTTCCTCGTTAACATAATCTTGATGTCTCTTTTACTTTTCTATTTCCACAATTATAATTAGAAGTAAAATACACAAACGTTAATTCCTATTTACTTGATAGCAATCCTATTGTGTTTGGTTAAGTCTGAACCTTTTATCAAGTAAACATACTTCGTTGTTGTATTGTCTCGATCTTGTATCCATAGTCAATCACACAAGTTATATTGTTGTCGTATTGTCTCGATATCGTATCCATAGACGATCACACGAAGTGTGAACCGATTAGTTGTATTGTCTCGACTCAGTCCATAGACAATCACTTTCGGAGAAAAGACTTATAGGTGGAAAAGTTTTAGATTGAGTTATATTTGGGTACCCTCGTCTTTTCACTAAGTAACTAGGGATAGATTACTTGGCCTCAACTATACGAAGTTGGGTTTATTCTTTGTATAATGGATTAATTCTGAGAGTACTCAAAATTAGGCTAGGTCCCGGGGTTTTTCTGCATTTGCAGTTTCCTCGATAACAAAACTTGTTGTATGATTTACTTTTACTTTTTGCAATTATAACTGTTTTACTATAATTAAAAGTGAATACACTAGTATGTTAATCCTAACCACTTGATCTTGATCCCATAGTAAATCGGTCTTGAACCTTAACTATTATCAAGTGAGTATCGTGGTGTTGTATTGTCTCGACTTTATTCATAGACGATCATACAAGGTATCAGACTTATAGGTTGAAACGAAAAGATTGTGGTGTACTTGGGTACCCTCGTCATTTCAATTGGTAGCAGAGCAGGTAAACACGAAAAGATCTAACAATCTGTGTTTGGTGCGATCGAACCTATAAGATTTGAATGAAATGAGTGATTCAGTTAACATATCAATAAGATTTGATGACTTCAACTTGTATGGTGGAGGACACGAATGAAGAAAGCACTACTCTCTTTGCAGAGTATCTTTAGAATATGGATTATATCTATTTGTTCCTCAGATCTACTGCTTAGACTCCTGGAAGTCATAAGCATGTATATCATGGGACTCATTACTGTCTGGTTTAGTAAGGCTAATACAAATGCCTATGTGACATATTTTATGTCAAATATGAATGTGCATAAGATTTTAGAAGAATCTTTTCTAATTATGTTCCATGGCTATTAATTTTCTAAAAAGCTTGGAATCTTAAATATATTCTGGTATTCTTAACCTACCCTAATATATGTATACACACATTCAAATCTAAATCTTCCTGTGTGATTCTGGACAAATTCAACCTTTAGATCTCTTCTAGTTTTGTGAAGGATGATTTTTCTGTTAACAAAGGATTGCTTCATACACCACATAATTGGTTCAATGAAGCAAGTGATTTTCTAAGAATTTACCGGTTCAATAATTTTAAAGATATTTTTTGTAAATATCTTGTCATACCCTACTCTATTGAAAATTTTATTTTTTCAAACCTGCATGGGTTCCGGAAGATATTATTGAATCTTGATAATAATAGAGTTGACAAATATTCAGACATGAATATATAATTAATCCGATATGAAGATCTGATTCAAGAAGAAAAATACGTTTTTCAAAAGAAAGGCGAAATTCCGAAACAAATGAAATGAGTGACAGAAGGTTGTGGATTTTTCTCAAACAGTTTGAAATGAATTTTTCCTGGTGATAGAGAATATGCAGGTGATTTCTCAGCCCTTTTGTATCTTCTCCTTCTTTGCAAATTCAGCTGGCCCATTCTTTGCAAATTCAGCCTGTCCCAATTTATCTGGATAGGAGGTGTAGGCATGTAGCCCAGAGATAGGTTCCCCAGTTTCCCTAGATAGCCAAGAGACCCTGGCTGGGATTCCTTCTTTCCAAGTGTCTTGCTGGCATTTTATTTTGACGTAACAGCAAACAGTGTAACAACTTCACAACCCGTACTTCGAATCTTCAAGGAATTCTGCTACGATGCTACTGGTCCACCAGCAAACCATCCAATACTCAACTGCCTTGGACCCTAAGTTCTTAGTTTATTGTTTTATTTTTTTTTGATCAGTAAGTTCTCAGTTTATTGTTAAAGAAGCCTATTCATGTTCTTCCACAAACTATTGTTATGAAATCCTTTTTTTTTTTTTGATCGGTAAAATTAAATTGAAAAGAAAAAGAAAAGGTTCACGGAAAGTGAACGCAAAGTTACGGATACAAAGAGCTTGCAACAACAATGCAACGAAAGTACGCCAACTAAATTTAGCCTAACAGAAAAAGAGAAATTGTTGATTCATGGTGGTTCGAATACTACTTCTTTCCATTTCAGCATGAAGTACTGCAGGGTGATACCCTTGAATTGGGGTTGTTGGTACATCCAAAAAGCAACTGTGAACTTGATTTTCTGAATGAGATTCAGAATTGATGATAACTTGTTGTCGAAAGCCCGATGATTTCTTTCCTTCCATATATTCCAAATGATTGCAGCGGGCATACAATTGATGACACAAGCCTTTCTCGAGATAGCTTTAGATTAAGGCCAGGAGTGCAGAGCAATCTCGATGGAAGGGGGAATTATCCATACCAAATTAAACAACACGATAAAGGTACTCCAGATGGTGCTCGCAAAAGAGCAATGCATGAGCATATGCTTTGAAGTTTCCTCATCATTGATGCAAAGATAACAATGGTTCACCCAGTCCCTCCACTTTCTCTTACAAAGTTTATCTTGAGTCAACACTTTATCTTTTGAGGCTAACCAAAGAAAAAAACTGACCTTTGGAGGCCAGAGTTTAGACCAAATTTTATATGTAGGAACACAAACATCTTCTTCCTGACTTAAGTTCCGCGAAACGAGCCATGAATAACATTTTCTCACCGAGAATTTGCCTACAACATTGTTAGGCATCCAACCTCTTTCATCTGGTTTGTTGTTAGGCACAATTTTTCATTCATCCAAAGCATGAAGCAAACCCGCTAAACAAACAATAACATGATCATAAATTCTTCTTGTAATACCCAACGACCAACTATTTTCACTTGTGTTGTACATTTGCGCTATAGTAAGGTCTTTGTGTGAAGATGCTCCGAAGGAATATGGAAATTGCTCTGCTAAAGGAGTGTTACCCAACCATATATCCTTCCAAAATTGAATTCTTTCTCCATTCCCCACAATGAATTTGCAGTTCGCTTTGAAGTCGACCAAGTGATTTTGAATTCCTCTCCAAACACTACAACCATAAGCTTGCTTAGGATTTCTCGCATACCACCCATGCTCCTCAATACCATACTTTTGAGAGACTAAATTCTTCCATAAAGGATTATCATCTTCGCCAAACTTCCACAACCATTTCATCAACAAAGCGATGTTCATTAGATGCAAATCCTTAACTCCTAAACCACCTAAATTTTTGGGCTTGAGAACGATATCCCATGCTACATGATGATACTTTTTGCGGTCGACCCCTCCATCCCATAAGAAATTGCGGATAATTATTTCTAGTTTTTTAATAACATTAATTGGTGCAAAGAAAAGAGAGAATAAGTAAATGGGCAAGGACATCAGAACAGAAAGAATAAGGGTAAGTTTACCTCCAAGAGACAAGTTTATTGCCATCCAACTTGGGAGTATATCTTCGAATCTTTCGATGATGCGGTCCCACTTATTATTTGATCTATAAGCTTCACCCAATGGGAGACCAAGATAGGTTGAAGGAAGCACCATAGTTTTACACCCCAAAGTGGTTGCAAGAGAGTCTAGATTTTGTACATTACCAACATCCATAAGAAATGTTTTATGAAAATTGATTTTGACCTCTGAAATCACTTCAAACCAGATGAGGATATTGCGGAGATGAGCGATGCTTCTATGGTCATTCTTGAGGAAGATCAAAGTGTCGTCACCAAAAAGAAGGTGAGTAATCTTAGAACCACCTGGAGAACTATCGAAACCTTGAATCCACTGAAGTTCGGCTGCCTTTGTGAACATCAAATTTAACGACTCAGCAACAATAAGAAATAAAAAAGGAGACAAAGGATCTCCTTGTCGCAAACCCTTCGAGCTTTTAAATCTTCCATTAGAAGAACCGTTGATAAGCACTGAAAAGTAAACGTGAGAAATAACCGCTTCAATCCATTTTCGCCAAGTCATTCCAAACCCCATTCTTTTTAGAACATAGTCTATAAAAGACCATGCAACATTGTCGTAAGCCTTTTGAAAATCAATTTTGCAGAGAATCCCATTTTGATTGAGCAAATGAGCTGAATTTATGCATTCGTTAGCTATTAAAGCGCTATCCATTATTTGTCTCCCTTGAGCATAGGCGGATTGTTGATAACTGGTGATTTGGGGCAGCACCACTTTGAGCCTAGAAGCGATAACTTTTGAGATGATTTTGTCAATGCTACTCATAAGACTTATTGGTCTAAAGTCAGAAATTTGCTCAAGATCTTGCACTTTAGGTATTAGGACCAAAAACGTAGACTTGAGCCTCAAATTAATAGAATTGTTGTTGTGGAGCTCATACAAAACCTGCATTATATCGTCTTTCATTAAATTCCAGCAACTAAGAATCACAAAAATAGGCATACCATCCGGACCAGGAGCTTTGTCCTGGCCTAACTCCTTAACAACAAGCAGGACCTCGTCTTCTGTGAACCGGTCCTCAATTTTGGCAGCAACATTAGACGGAATGGAAGGGAAAATAAGCCCGTCCAGCTGCGGTCTTGAAAAAAAGTCTTCTCTGAATAAGTTCTGATAGTAGTCCACAAGCTCCTTTTTGATGGTTGGTTTGTCTCGAGTAATGACCCCGTTGATTTTAAGCTGAGAGAATTTTTTTGATCTTTGCTTTGACGAAGCATATTTGTGAAAGAAATGGGTATTGTTTTCATGGGTTTCAACCCAATTTAAGTCGGTTCTCTGCTTCCAGAAATCGTTATGCATTTTGGATAATCTTTTGAATTCTGCCTTCGCTACGATTTGCTCATTCAACAACCGGTTATTACTAGGATCAAGGAAAACTCTCGCTGCAATGCTTTGAATAGAGATTAAATTTTCTTGCACCAGCCTCTCAATCTTGCCAAACACTTCTCTATTCCAGACTTTTAACTTCTCTTTTAAGGCTTGCATTTTCTTTGCAAGAACAAAACCAGGTGAACCAGAGAAGGAAAAATACCTCCACCATCTCTCCATAAGACCCATAATGGAATCATCTTGAAGCCACATTTTTTCGAATCTGCAAGGAGTTGGCCCCCATCCTTCTTCTTCAGTAGAAATCATAATGGGGATGTGGTCAGAAAAGGGTTTTGGAAGAGTAGATTGCTCTATTCTAAGAAAATGGTCCTCCCATTCAGAAGAAATGAGGAACCGATCCAACTTGCTCCATGACGAGTTTCTGGACCAAGTAAAATGACTACCCACAAGAGGAAGGTCGATTAGCTGGTGATCGTGAATGAGATTGGCAAACTTGCGCATAAAACTGGTGATAGATTGGGTCCCAGATCTTTCAGAAGCAAATCTGGTGACATTAAAGTCACCCGAGAGGACCCAAGGATCATTCCATAAGTATCGAATGTCTCCGAGTTCTTCCCAAAATTGATCTTTTTCGAAATTGAGCACCGGACCATAGACAGAGGTTAGTAACCAGACAAAATCATCATTTATATATTTGCATCTTATTGAAATCGAAAACGCACCAAGAAGAGACTCAATCATAACCACTTCGTTGCTATTCCAGATCATAAGGATGCCACCTGACTGTCCAATAGAATCTAACGCCACCGAATCAAAATTGTTAGCACCCCAAATTTGTCTAACCTGATGACGCTGCAAACCTTCCATGTGAGTTTCCTGAATGCAAATAATTAAAGGTTTCCAAATCCTGATGAGAACTCTAAGATCATCCCTCTTGTTACTATCTGCCAACCCATTAACATTCCAAGAAATAATTTTTGTATTCATGGATCCACCAAATTGACTGATGCAAGGACTTCAGCAGCTTCATTATCTGTATCTTGTTGAGATGGAGAATGAACATTTAGCAAAGCACAATTATTGTTAGTAGTTGTATGATGTAGCAATTGTTGTAGCTGGGCTTCTGTTTGATTGAAAGACACTCCTAAAATGGGTCCTGCTTGCTGAAATTCTTGGACTAGAACTTGCAATTCCTTTAACCCATCTACCTCTGCAGAATAAAAATCCTTGTTTGAGGTACTTTGTTGCATACCTGCGTCCTTTGTGGTATCTTCTGAACTTTGGGGAGATGCCGACGACAAAGACGCAACAGGCGAGACCAAGGAGTCTAAGATGAATGATGGACTAGCAGGTATGGGCCGGTGTAAGGTGCTTGAATTGATATCATCCGCCTTGTTGTGGGCCTGGTTAAGCTCTGAGCCATATGGATTTTTGTGTTGACCCCTCCACTACCACTTGGCGCTATATTTGATAGCAGATCAAATTCAAAATTTGAATTTTGATGAGTAATTAATGCGGGTCGTTGAGGATGTTGTACTAAGTCAGAAAATAGCACCTCGTTGACTGCATGTACTGAACTGAAATCTCTGTTGAGTTCAGACTCATTAATATTTCTTGGAGAAAGCATCATCATTTCTTCTTCGGCCCTTATCTCAGTCGAATTATTATGAACCTTGTCATTGGAAATGCCTTGATCAGATAGATCGCCGATGGGGAATCTATCGACCAGAGGGGCTACTGAAACTTTTTCGAAATGATCTTTGGTCTCAACCGTTTGGAATTCCGAATGCTCGATGATATCTTCATTTTCCAGAATTTCACCAAGAACAGGAAAAGATTGACCGTCAATGTGGACCATTTTGAACTCAGCCTGATCATGTACTGGACCCGCAACTTGAAGTAAAACAGCCGAATAATCTTTACCATTTAAAGAATTCCGATGAGTTGAGACTAGACCTCCCCATAATTTGCCTATTTTCCTGAATGTTTTTAAATTCCATATATGCATCGGAACACCATGAATGGCCAGCCAAATAGGCTTAGGAAATGTTGTCCCCAAAGAACTTAAGCTGTTAGCATCTGGATGCCATTCCGACAAACGAACTTTAATTCCTTGTTCTTCCCATTCACCTTTTAAAAATTCGATTTTTCATATTTAGAGAATCCACAAAGAACAGAGCTTTAAACGACGAAAAAGGGGAGAGGGAAACAGAACCTGGAATATTAAGAAATGTTTTCAACATGTTTGCAACCTCTATCCAAGCCAAGTTAGGATTTTCAATCTCACAAATAAGAGCTCCCTTCCACCTGTTTTGGATAAAATCTGATGAAGATGGAGTTTGCCTGTGAAGTACTCTTTCATTAGGCTGCTGCCCAATTAGAGGGGATGTAATTGCCATAGCTAAGCAAAATTTCATTGCTTCAGCTAAATCCGTACATCCCTTGCCGTTACCTCCTGATGGAAAAAAACATACTTCAGCTGGATCTCTTTTTGACGCCACTTTAGTAAGTTTGAGCATCTCGGAGCATCCACAGTGGGCGAGTATAACCAAATTTATGGGATGAGATCGTAACACAGTGGGACGGAGTAAAGATCAAATTTGGACCAAAGATCAAATTCCAGACCAAATATGGTCGCGACCAAATCCCAAATCCTAATATAGTCGGGCGTAAATTTAAAGTACGCTTGTTGCTGGACGGACACCCAGCCATCCGCCCGTTCACTTACTCATCAGGCGGGCACCAAACCATCCGCCCCATTCAAAATGAAATTCATCAGGCGGACACCCAATCATCCGTCCGTTCACATTTCGTCAGGCGGACACCAAACCATCCGCCCCATTCAAAATGAAATTCATCAGGCAGACACCCAACCATCCGCCCGTTCACTTACTCATCAGGCGGACACCAAACCATCCGCCCCATTCAAATTTCGGGCGTAAACCAATTTTACGCCCCATTCAAGCGTACACCAAATTTACGCCTGTTTTCGTGCGGTGATTAATTTTACGCGCGACCAAATTTGGTCTTCTCCCCATAACGTCACAGTACAGATTAAACTCATATTTAGTCTTTTTTTTTGGTCTTTGATCTTTGAGTTTAGTCGTACCATTGCAGTCGCTCTCACCATCCGAAAAGAAATTACGGACCATTGAAAGCTTGTTGTTAGTCTTATTGTGACTCCAATAAGTGGTTTTTTCTCGAAGGATGGCTGATTCTTGCTCAAGAATTGAGATAATCCATTCGACAGCACCAGTTGATATTACAAATTCCTTGAATCCCTTGTTGATTTGTTTAACAGAAACGACTACCTCGTCATTGATCTTAGCTTCAACAAGTTCAAATGAACTCTTTCCTATTGAAATACATTGCTTAGGTTGGTGAGAGTTAGCTAGATTAACAGTTCTTGGGGCCCTTTGAGCTGCAGATGAACCTATGTTGCGAACTTGCGATTGAGTTTTGAAGATGGATTAGCTCCTGCAATTAATGATGCCCATGATACAACACCTTGACCCACCGAATTCATGGTGGAAACTTACCTGAGGTTGCTCGAGAAGGCCAACAGAGCACTTGTCAGAGCTTCTTTCTCCTCTCTCCTTCTCCACCACTATATAATTATTGTTATGAAATCCTAACTGAACGATTTCATAAAACCTTAATACAAATCCAAACAGAAACCGAACTGAGTGACCAACTCAATTAAGTGACCACCTGATGGATGATTATCCATGTTCGTGACTTTGAACAGTCTCAATATAGGCCCCAGGCCCAAGTATAATTTTCATGAAGCTTGAATGCTCTGCTTGTGCGCAATAATATGTTTTGTGTCTTAAATAAATTTTGTTTCTATAGTCCTATGAATGTCGATGAATAATGTTTACATGTCACATGTGTGCTATTATTGCGGTTGAATCAAGCAACCCGTACGGTCAAGATACCCCATATTGAAAACCTAAAGCTACCTAACCATATCGATGCATTGCCAGTGGACCATGCATTGTGGTGCGGCACCATGTGATGTGCATGATGTCAATGTCTGTCTACTTCTCTCTCACTGTAGCTAGCAGGTGCTGCTGATGGATGATGGCTTGTTAGTTCTTTTGATTATGAAGTTCCAAGTTTGAACGAGTCAAAACATTGGGAAGCGAGCCTGGCACAGTTCTGACTTCCACCAATAAGCCTTCTTGGAAGATAAATTGTTTTTGCTGCCTGGCGCTTTTCTTGAAAAGGATGGTGTATTCATACAAGTGCGTGCCTAACTGTTTTGAAGAACCAGCAAATGAAACAGTCCAAACTATCTCTGTAGGGTATCTAGTCAGGAGTTTTGGCACCCAACCCAGCAATAATTTATCTTGGGCACGTGGTACATGCAGTAGATTCTAAACGTGAACAAAATGCTTACTCGAGCTTTAGGAATTAAAGGGTTTCTTTTCCTTGAAAATGAAAGTCGATTTCATACTTTCAGGAGTTTTTTTGCAGGGCTTTTGGTAGATTTCATCGCCAAGCGACGTCCATGCATGTGATGCTGAACGGGTTTCTCCAATTCATGCTAGGAGAGAGAACTGTGTTAATTTTTAGATCATATTTTTTTTTTGAATTGCAACATTTAACTGCCAATTTAGCATCTCAATCTAGTCCATAAAATTTAGTTTTATATCATGATTTTGTTTTACTTAAGTTTTACTGTATAATTCTTTTTGGATTCAGAGGTACACATGATGTCTAGAAGTCAAATTCTAGGTTTGATTGGGAGAAAATCTGACAATCTTCCATGTGAGGAGTTAGGCAGGACTGGAGACGTACTTAATAGATTACCCTATCTTTTCTTGTCTCTAGAACGGCAAAACCTAATCAAGAAAAATTTCAATGATTCTCTTCGAGTTTGTCTTTAGTTCAAAGTTACATATGGAACATTTTGTTGATTCTTGAAATTGGTTGTTGCAACATTTTTAGATGTTGTTGCATGGGTCGCCCTCTTTTTCTCTTAGAACCCGCAAGATGAAAGTCGGTCAGGTTATTAAACTGAAACTCAAGAAAAAGAGAGAGGTACTTTAAGACAAACAAGTCTAGAAGTGGTAATCCACCAAATATCGCCAGAAAGGGCACGGCGTTAAGTATAATAATGCAATGATGTCTTTATTCCATTTCCATATACAATAGTTAATGATTCGCAATGAGGACTACACCACATTGGATTGGCTGATCAGTCAAAGCTCTAGTCAAATGCACGCAAAACTAACCTAAACTACTAATACAGTAAGATTCTACAAATTTGTGGATAATATTAATAGATTCTTTGATCTCACTTAGGTTTAGCTATACCTCTACCTTGATGGAAGAACAAAAAGATTGTTGCTTTTATTAATCTGCATCTTATGGCTTATGCAATGCCAATATATAGATATAAAAAAAGTAAAAAATGCACCGGACTACATGCACCAGCACTAGCACGACCCCGCTGCCGCATTCTACAAACCAGATTTTCCTTGGGCTACATGATAAGTTGATAACCATCTTTTAAAAGAGAAGACGGGGGGAGAAGCAGAATCTATACGTATGGGCTGGAAAATTCTTTTAAGCCTTAGCTTCTGTGTAAATCTATCAGTCGTTCTGTCGTAGTCTGTACTCTGCCCTAACAGTTACTACGATTGTATAACCCTATTGAGTGATAACATCGCCCATGCTTCATATTCCCTAACCTGTTTAGAAAAACCATGAAGAGGGCACTTTCTAATATTAGTAATAAGAATTTACATCATTTTTGTGCCCCAATTGACTTGTCACAGGCATATGTATTTTACGAATTATCACAAACCCAAGTGATTAACAAATATCACATGAGATCTGTACTTCAATATAATGGAACGTCTTTTTTCTTAAGGATAGAAT
Organism: Papaver somniferum; assembly: GCF_003573695.1. Lineage (NCBI taxonomy): Eukaryota > Viridiplantae > Streptophyta > Magnoliopsida > Ranunculales > Papaveraceae > Papaver > Papaver somniferum. The sequence continues at coordinate 82,997,867 of NC_039360.1, forward strand.
AAAGAAATTTTTTGGAACACAAGGAATACTTTATTCTGAATCAAGACATAAAAAACTTAGCAATTTTCAAACGAATGGGTGGAAAAATTGGTTAAACAGTCATTATAACTATCAATATAATTTATCTAAGATTACATCGTCTCAATTAGCTCTACAAAAACAACAAAATGGAGTTAATCAAAGTCATACGATTTCAAACAAGCCATCAACAAAATTGGATTCATATGAACAAAAAAATGTATTTCATTATAAGGAGCAAAATGCTCATGTAATGGATTCATTATCGAGTAAAACGAGATTTTTTAAAAAACAGTATGGATAAGATCTTTTATCACAGAAATATATCAATTATAGAGAAGGTAAGGATTCATATATTTCTCTATCACCATTACAAGTAAAGGGAAGCCGAAAAATTCCCTATAACTACAACACAAATAAACCCCCAATTTTTTATATGCCGGTAGGCATATATATGAGCCATTATCTAGGAGAAGATTGTATTGTTGATACGGATAAAAATCCGGATAGAAAATGTTTTGATTGAAGAATCGTTTCTTTTTGTCTTAGAAAGAAGATCGATATTGAGGCTTGGGCTAATATGGATACTGAGACCCGCTTGGATAAAAATACTAAATCAGGAATTAACTATTATTCAATCATTAATCAAATTGATACGAATGATCTTTCGTATCTTGCGATTGATAAACAAATAAAACCATCCAGTGGAATTTTTTCTTTTTTTATTGGATGGGAATGAATGAAGAAATACTAAACCGCCCCATATCAAATATGCACCTTTGGTTTTTCCCGGAATTGTTGGGGCTATATGATACATATAGGATTAAACCGTGGATTATACCAACAAAATCACTTCTTTTCCATTTTAATGGAAATAAAACCACCAATGAAAATAAAAAGCTAAAAAAAAAAAGATCTTGAATTAGAAAATCAAAATCAAGAAGAAAAAGAAGAATCAGACCAAGAAGAAAAAGAAGAATCAGACCAAGAAGATATTGGATCAGATCTATCAAACCAAGAAAAAGAAGTTAACGAGGATGACAATGACTCATACATGAAAAAGAGTAGAAATCAAAATAAATGGAAGAGTACCACAGAAGCGGAACTAGATTTTTTCCTGAAAAGATATTTTCTTTTTCAACTGAGATGGCATAGTTCTTTGGATCAAAGAATAATTAATAATATCCAGATATATTGTCTCCTGCTTAGACTGAACAATCCAAAGCAAATTGCGATATTGATGAATGCCAAATATTGCATATATTTATCCCTTTTTGTTGGCATTTAACTCATCTTTTGTGCATTAATTCTACATTTTATCCCATATTCTGTATTTTCATTGTTTTCAAGAATAAATATTTTTCTTACTTAATTTTATATTTTTAGGTAATAAATAAAGTTTGGATGAATTGCGGAGCGGAATAGAGCAGAAAAGTAGTGAAAAGCCGGAAGAAATTACGCAAGGAAGCCGCAAAGAATGGTGCGCACAAGTCCAAAAAGCTAGGAATGGGCTCAAGAAGGAAGAATTGTTCTTAAAGAAGATATGGGCTTGGCATACCCAAGGCCCAAAACCCTCACCCAAACCCATTTCCAATATCCAAACCCGCCTCCATCTTCAGCCGTCGGATTGGATCCATCTCATCATCCTACGGTCGCTCATTCATAGAGCATCAAAATTTGAAGTCTCTGCCAAACACCACAGCGCTTAAATTCCAAGCCTTCAGATTAGATTGTATTTGAATCCAACGGTCGCTCCTATGCCTGTGCATCAAAATTAGATACTCCCGCTTTACACTACAGTACCTAACATCATCTGGCACCGTTAGTTTCGTTGTATATCTGCATCCAACGGTCGCTGCCAGCCTCTTCACTTTAGTCGTTAGATCGATCCATCATCTCCACATCCCACGGCTCATCCTCGCTGTTCATCCAATTTGCTACAACCGCCCAACACCCGAGCACCCGATACCTATACCCTAACCCAAACACACCCTAACCCTAAAACTATCGACTTCACCTCCCTCACCTCCGTCTGCAACAGCCTCACCTTCACCACCTGCTCCGCCATCAGCCATGTCCGCCTCTGCCACCACCACAACTCTCACCAAAGATATCATAGCTCCTACCAACTGAAACCCACTCTTCCCCTACTCCTCTAGCTTTCTATAACATCAATTCCTCGATCTTTTCCTCTCACAGGAACCCTAGGTTAGGGGTTGATGAAATAGATGAGCTAGAAAAGCAATTAGGGCATGGGAAGAACAAGAGAAGACGCAGGAGAGGAAATTGAAGTATGGGTCGACACTTTGGAGCAGTTATCAGAGATTAGGTGAGTCGATTTTTGATTTCTATTTCACAACAGAAAACCCTAATTTTACAAATTGAAGATTTTTGGGAATTGTTGATTGTAACTAGAAATAGCAGAGTGGGTGAAGATAATTGAGTAAAATCAGAGTTGTTAGGTGAGTCAATTTTGGATATTTGGTAAACCCTAATTTCACTGATTTTGGGGGATTTTTGGGGATTTTGCTTATATGTATAAATAGGTGTTAAGGGTTGTGAATTTGGGCATGTCTGGATTAGCCAGCTTCACTCTCTAGAGGTCTGGACTAGCCAGGACCTCAATTGTCCTGTTTTGTTCCAAGTTCAATGCTATTTTCCATGTCCTGTTTATATTCAAATTTCAATTTCAGTTCAGTTTATTTCAAGTTTATGTTTAAATTCAATAGTAGTTGCATTATGTTCTAATTCATTGTGTTAAGGTTTAGATGAAACCTCAGTGCACTGTCTGATAGTGGAATGCTAGGTTAGAGCCTTAATGCATTGTTTTGATTGAGCAATGGGAAGAGATTGATGCTCATAGTGTCTGTGATTGATTGTTCTGTCAAAAGACAGTCAATGCTAGGGGCAAACTAGTGAGCAAATTAGTTTTCCTCCCATTCTAGATGTATGCATAGGATTTTCAACTCAACCTAGATTGCATTGCTTGATTAGGGCACAAGGTGGATTCAATTTCCTTAGTAACTTCACACAGTTCTGCATCTTTTTCCTTTTCTGTCACTGTTGCGCAATGCCTTTGCCTTAGGCTGCTGCCTTTGTTTCACTACCACTGTTACCTCATTGCTATTCACTGCCTTCATCCATCACTGCTCACTACCACTCTAGATCATTGTCACTGTCACCATAGTTACTACCCTTAGCTCACTGTAGGATAACTTTAGCTAGGAAGACTTCATCACACTCACAAGTCCCTGTGGACAAACCCCTACTCATCCCTATACTATAAAGCTTGGCCTTGTATACTTGCAAGTTTTGTGTGCAACCCCATTTTCACACCAGATATCCTCTATTCAAAGAGGAGAAATGCGTCTGGATATATTGCTGATTCAAAAAGATCTAAATCTTACAGAATTGATAACCAAAGGAGTATTGATTATTGAACCTGTTCGCCTGTCTATACAAGGAGATGGACTTTTTATTATGTATCAAACCATAGTTATTTCACTGGTCCATAAGAGTAATCACCAAACTAATAGAAAAAACCAACAAAAAGAAAACGGTTATAATAATTCTTTTGATGAATCCATTAAAAGACATAGACATGAAAGGGTGCTTGAAAAGAGAGATGAAAAAAATTATGCTTTTGTTGTTCCTGAAAATATTTTAGCTCATAGACGTCGTAGAGAATTGAGAATTCAATTTGTTTAAACTCGGAAAAAAGAAATGTTTTGGATAGAAAGAAAACATTTTACAATAAGAAAAACATAAAGAATTGGGGTACTTTTTTGGAGGAGAGCAAGCATCTTGATAAAGATCCAAAGAATTTAGATAGAGATAGAAATAAATTAATGAAATGGAAACTTTTTATTTGGCCAAATTATCGATTAGAGGATTTAGCTTGTATGAATCGCTATTGGTTTGGTACCAGTAATGGAAGTCGTTTCAGTATGTCAAGGATATATATGTATCCACGATTTACCATCAATTAATGGTAAATCTCCTTCCTATCTATAACGTGCCAGATATGGCATGATATATGAAGGCAAACAAATGTACCCGCACATTTGTCTTATATTTATTTATATTCTGGTTTCCCGTATAGGATACTGATTTAATGACCTAAGAATCTTCTTCGGCTCAATTTTTCCCTTTCTTTTTTTGGGGTGTTGAAGAACTCGACCAACCTTTTGTATCTATATCCGAATGAAATTGCAAATTGGATTGATTCATTAAATTTGAAAGTAAAAGGTAGTATATGAAAAAATAAATTTTTTGTGTATACCAGAACCAGATTTTAAAAACCGATATTATTTTTAATGATCGATAAACTCCATTTTTTTATGAAAGGATAAAGGAGAAACGCTATTTTTATGATAAAAAAATGCATTCACCTCAGTTATTTCGCAAGAAGAAAAAGAATAAAACAAGGGGTCTTTTTCCTTTGAATTTCAAGTATTAAGTTTCACCAGTAAAATGCGGAGACTCACTTTCCATTTTGAATTTCACAAAAAGGACTTTTTATCTCAGAGAGGTATAGGGAAAACTCTGGTAAAACGGCAACGGTTGCTGGCTTATTTGTAAAAAAAAAAAGAATACGTTATAAAGAATTAATTGGTCGGTTGGATATTCGGGAGCCAAAGACTAGTTAAGTTAATTTGAAGCTTTAGTTTGAATTATTTGATTTATTAGATCTTGGATTTTTATGAACTTTGTTTCGTTTTCAGCAATTCATGGAATAATGAATCGGGGAAAAAATATGATTGTATCAGCTACAAGAAAAGACCTCATGATAGTCAATATGGGTCCTCACCACCCATCGATGCATGGCGTTCTTCGACTCATCATTACTCTAGATGGTGAAGACGTTATTGACTGTGAACCTATATTGGGTTATTTACACAGAGGGATGTAAAAAATAGCGGAAAACGAACAATTATACAATATCTGCCTTATGTAACGCGTTGGGATTATTTAGGTACTATGTTTACCGAGGCAATAACGGTAAATGGACCAGAACAGTTAGGAAATATTCAAGTTCCTAAAGGAGCCCGTTATATCAGAGTAATTATGTTGGAACTGAGTCGTATAGCCTCTCATTTATTATGGCTTGGCCCTTTTATGGCGGATACAGGTGCGCAGACTCCTTTCTTCTATATTTTCAGAGAGAGAGAATTGATATATGATCTATTCGAAGCTGCCACAGGTATGCGAATGATGCATAATTATTTTCGTATCGGAGGAGTAGCTGCTGATCTACCTCATGGCTGGATAGATAAATGTTTAGATTTCTGCGATTATTTTTTAACCGGGGTTGCTGAATGTCAAAAGCTTATTACGCGAAATCCTATTTTTTTAGAACGCGTTAAGGGGGTAGGCGTTGTTGGTGGAGAGGAGGCAATAAATTGGGGTTTATCAGGGCCAATGCTACGAGCTTCCGGAATACAATGGGATCTTCGGAAAGTCGATCATTATGAGTGTTACGACGAGTTTGACTGGGAAGTACAATGGAAAAAAGAAGGGGATTCATTAGCCCGTTACTTAGTCTGAATCGGTGAAATGACAGAATCCATAAAAATTGATCAACAAGCTTTGGAAGGAATTCCGGGAGGGCCCTATGAAAATTTAGAAGCCCGACGCTTTGATAAAGCAGGGGATTCTAACTGGAATGATTTTGACTATAGATTTATTAGTAAAAAAACATCTCCCACTTTTGAATTGTCCAAACAAGAACTTTATGTGAGAGTAGAAGCCCCAAAGGGGGAATTGGGGATTTTTCTGATAGGGGATCATAGTGCTTTTCCTCGGAGATGGAAAATTCGTCCTCCGGGTTTTATCAATTTGCAAATTCTTCCTCAGTTAGTTAAAAGAATGAAATTGGCGGATATTATGACGATACTAGGTAGTATAGATATCATTATGGGAGAAGTTGATCGTTAATATGATAATTGATACGACAGAATTACAGGTTATCAATTTTTTTTCCAGATTGGAATCCTTAAAGGGGGTTTATGGTCTTATATGGTTGTTTGTCCCTATTTTTACTCCTGTATTGGGAATCACGATAGGAATACTAGTTATTGTGTGGTTAGAAAAAAAATATCCGCGGGGGTACAACAACGTATTGGACCCGAATACGCGGGTCCTTTGGGAATTCTTCAAGCTCTAGCAGACGGGACAAAATTACTTTTTAAAGAGGATCTTCTCCCATCTAGATGGGATATTCTTTTATTCAGTCTCGGATCCTCTATATCAGTCATATCCATTTTACTAAGTTATTCAGTATAGGTGTTTTTTTATTGATTTCTATTTCAAGTATTGCTCATATTGGACTTCTCATATCAGGATATGGGTCAAATAATAAATATTATTTTTTGGGTGGTATACGAGTTGATGCTCAATCGATTAGTTATGAAATACAATTAAACTCCATGTGTGTTATCAATATCTTTACGTGCGATTCGTTGGGGCATGAACTTTTACCTAATTTTTTCTAGGAAAGAAGTTGAATGGAGTGAATAGAGATCCTCGTTTTTTTATTCGTCATTCGGGGTGATGACCTAAACCAGATAGTTATATGAGTGAAACAAAACAACTTCTAAATTAGCAGTGAAAAGGTTGAGACTCATTCCCTATGTACAAGAGTTAAGAAAAAAAAAGAGAAATTACCCCAAGGTTGGTTGATTAGTCATCACGGTTTGAAGCGAGTAGAAAAGATCAACTGGCTAGAGTTTTGTTTTAACTATTCTATTATATTGTATGTATTACCATACCGGGGATCAAGAAAAAAATGAGTGAACGGTTAGGAACACAAAGGATTAGTAACGGAGGTAATGTAGGTTACCGAAAAAGGTATTTATGCATAAACGGAATCATAATGGGGCTTTAAGATAGTAGAAACGATGAAGTAGTACTTCCCCACGATCCCGATCCCGAGTATGGTTCTATCCACATGTGAAATAAATAATTATCAGGAACGAAGTAATCCCTTTTTTTTAGCCCACTTTTACTTTTCTTAGAAAGAAGAATAGGAACGAAATAAATAGGTTGAAATACCTACTTAGACAACGAGTATTTTATTCAAGGATTAAGTTATTACTGAATAAAGGAAAACTTAAATTATAAAGGATAAGATCAATTCGGAAGCACCCTTTTTTCTATTATAGCAGACGGAATTGCATTGGTTTAATATGTGACTCCTCGGTACATCTTGATTCTATCCAACACATATCGAGATAATACCGAACCCGTCCTTAGATTTAGTTAAGGCCATCGAGGATCCGTATGAGGCTGAAGTCTCATATACGGTTCTGCAATAGCGATGGAAGCAGTGATGTTATCACCTACTATAATTATCTAACAGTTCAAGTACAATTGATATAGTTGAGACGCAGTCAAAATATGGTTTTTGGGGGTGGAATCTGTGGCGTCAACCTATAGGTTCTGCAGTTTTTGTAATTTCTTCCCTAGCAGAATGTGAGAGGTTACCCTTTGATTTACCAGAAGCCGAAGAAGAATTAGTAGCAGGTTATCAAACCGAATATTCAGGTATAAAATTTGGTTTATTTTATGTTGCTTTCTATCTAAATCTACTAGTTTCTTCATTATTTGTAACAGTTCTTTATTTAGGGGTTGGAATCTTTCTCTTCAATACATATTTCTTCCTCATTTCGAAATTTCTGAAGTGGGTGGAGTTTTTGGAATGACAATTGGTATTTTTATTACATTAGCTAAAGCTTATTTGTTCCTGTTCATTCCTATTACAACAAGATGGACTTTGCCTAGGATGAGAATGGATCAACTATTAAATCTTGGGTGGAAGTTTCTTTTACCTATTTCTCTAGGGAATCTATTATTGACAACTTCTTTCCAACTCTTTTCACTCTAAGGGCATACGATATTCTATTCTCGATTTAGAACTTCTCTCAAACAAGAGAAAGAAACTTAAAATTATTCATAAATATTCACGATATGCTCCCTACGGTAACTGGGTTCATTAATTTGGTCAACAAACAGTAAGAGCTGCAAGATATATTGGTCAAAGTTTCATGATTACCTTATCCCACACGAATCGTTTACCCGTAACTATTAAATATCCTTATGAAAAATTGATCACATCAGAGCGTTTCTGCGGTCGAATCCACTTTGAATTTGATAAATGCATTGCTTGTGAAGTATGTGTTCGTGTATGCCCTATAGATCTTCCCGTAGTTGATTGGAAATTGGAAACAGATATTCAAAAAAAGCGATTGCTTAACTATAATATTGATTTTGGAATCTGTATTTTTTGAGGGAACTGCGTCGAGTATTGTCCAACAAACTGTTTATCAATGACTTAAGAATATGAACTTTCTACATATGATCGTCACGAATTGAATTATGCGAAAATGCTATATAAACTGCTGGGTAACAGCTGAATAACAGCAAAATTCGACGTGGCACTGATGTGGTGGAGAGAAAAATTAGTTTTTTTTTTACCACGTCATGATTATCTTAATTAAACAAAAAAAAACAGTAAACCATAGGATCATCGTTCTTTCATGCAGTAGCAGCAAGAAGGGACGGTTTAGTTAAAGAAAACAACTATATAGATCATCATCATCCATTAATCACTTTTTTTTCCCTTGAATCACTTCAAAATGGAAATAATTTAGTTGTTTAATTTAATAAGGGAACGGGGAATAATTTAGATTCAGATGGAAAAAGAAGATAAAATTGAGAATATTTATTGATTTGTTTAGCAGCTTGAAATCTACTTCTCAATCCCAACTCAGTATAACATCTTCTTCAGATGACCTGTTGATTTAAAGTAGATCTGGTCAATAATAACCACCATTCGGTGAAGATGGGAATTAAAACTTACGCCCTCCCTTGTTCTTTGATCTCTTCCTTCAATTCCAGAAGGATTCATAAATTTGAGACCCCCCACCTCGACTAATATCTTCATGAACATATTTCTTTTCTTATTGTTGTTCTTTTGTGAAAATCAGTAGTAAGCAATCTATATTTTTTCAATGGATTTGTTTTCAGTTGTGATTTTCTTCCATCTTGATATAACTTTTATCTTCCATTAGATTTCTCAACTTCACAGGGAAAGAAAGTAGGGACCTTAATTTGATTTTAGGTTTTGTCCCCGATCAAAAAAGAACAGTGTTTTTATTTTGATTTTTAATTAGTTTTATTAATGACTTAGTAAACAAAAGCAATACTTCTCTCCGACATGTCAACGCCACATAATCTTTGTTGTTAATCAGCTGGTACTTAGCGGTTCATGTAGCACGATTGCATAAATATATGATTGTTTGTTATAACGAAACACTCTTAGATCTTGGAATAGTAAATTCATTGTGGCTAAAGAATGTGTACGTCACTCTCTAAATAATTCGGTTAACAAAACTTTGGAGTCTGATTTTGTACACACTCTCTAAAAGAATGTGCACGTCACATTTTAATCTCCACTACTAACTTAGTTTTGGAAGCTATTTAACGAGAGTCCAAATTTTAAACATGATTTTATACCTAATCTCCACTACTAACTTAGTTTTGGAAGTTATTTAACGAGAGTCCAAATTTTAAACATGATTTTATACCTAATTGATATTTTAATATCCACTACTAACTTAGTTTTGGAAGTTATTTAACGAGAGTCCAAATTTTAAACATGATTTTATATCTAATTGGTATTTTAATCTCCACTACTAACTTAGTTTTGGAAGTTATTTAATGAGAGGTCAAATTTTAAACATGATTTTATACCTAATTGGTAACTGGATCATCTATTATAACTGATTATTTATTTATTTTTTGTTGCGTAATCTGTCGACTAATCGAATTAACATGTCAAAATGTAGTTTTTAGAGGAGTGTGAACAAAAATGTACTTGAACTTTGACATCTTGCTAGGCAATAAACATGGAAGTAGAGCAAGTGAAACTTGTCAAAAAAAATTCAAATTGACAAGCAATGTGGATTCACAAATAGGGCTGATCCACTATGTAAAAATGCGCTGAGTGGCAGAGCCTGTGCCAAGCGGAAAAGGTAGTGTCTTAGGCGGCACAATCTATGTTGTTATAAGTGTTTCTATAGCTGTTGCCCTAGATTATATCCCTCAATTTTATATTAACTCATTTTAGAACATCTATTCTCTCGCGCCTCTTTTTCCCAAATCATTATTCACAAGTTTCCATCTCTTTCTGAAATGCATTTCTCAATTCTTTTAGTTTAATTTCTGATCAATATATCTTAATTTTTATTGTTCAGTAGATACACTGATATAGTGAACACAAATTAAAATATATTCATATATTTCAACAATTGGATGATGAGTCAGATGAGGATTGAGAACTAACTATCATTGTGTTGGAATTACATTCAGGATACCAATTCCTAAAAGAACCAAAACAAGTATTATCAGAAAGATAAATGTTTGGAGAGCGAGAATTTTATTTTCAGATGTTAATGAACGTCTATTTTATCCTAGATGTGTGTACTCTGACCAAATTGTCTAGCGTCGATTTTCAATACCCAAACACTAGGTTTAAAATATTATTGTCAAGCTTTGTCGGGTATAACCTAATATAATTATTAGTATGATGCACAACAAATTCGAGGATATGGTCATGAACAAATAATTACCGCAACCTTTAGGATTTTATGTTGTTGGTATCCGATGAATGTCCTTAATTCCTTAATGATTGCATTTCTCTAAAACAACAACATTCATAATCTCTCAATGTTTGGCGAAATAATAATTAATAATATTGGTCCAAATTTTTTATGAAAATTTGATAACCAACATGTTTAAAACATTCCAACGCATTACACAAAAATGAGATATTTCAAGGAATGCTAGGTAGTCTCCATTGCATGCGATAGGAATGGTATGAATATTGCCGCTTAGGCCAGCCAGTTAGTATAAGGGTTATTACCCAAAACCAACTACTTATTTTGGAAGTTGTTGCTGTTTATGATTGCTGGATACGTCGTATTTTTTTATTTTTTACTTTCAGTTTCACAAAATGACGTAATTATTTTTGCAGTAATCACCTTTATTTCAAGAATTAAAATATGTAATTTACCCAAAGTAAGTTTCACAATCAACGACCATTATACTCATGGGTATTTTCTGGTGGATGGAGTCCATCCACAATTGTCAACTTTAGTCAATCTTACAGTCAGCCCTATGAGGTCCGTCAGGTGATATACTTTAATTCACAACAAATGACTTTAAGGGAAGATGTTGAACGGGCATTTGGAATTCTGAAGAAGAAGTTCGCCATTATTTGGGGTCGTCTCGTTCTTTTGATCTTGTTGAAATGAACAAGGTTATGCTCAAGTGCATAATTTTGCTTAACATAATCATTTGAAGCCTAACGATATACCATTATTTAGGGTTAAAAGGTTAAAAGATGATCTAACTGTGCGTATTTAGGCTGATTATGGAGTTATGGGGATGACCACCTGAAAATTTAGTTATGAAATATAAGTATACAAATTTTAGCTTACTTTGAAACAAACTATTAAATTTATGTTAAATTGACTATTATATCTAATTTCCAACTAAAACTACCACATTTAACTTAAATAAATGCTAAATCTAATTCCAAACTAAAAACATTACATTAAACTTAAATTAATTAGAAAATATAATTTTTAAATAACTAAAACTGTAAATATAACTTAAGTTTTTTTTAAAGTATTTGAAACTATCTATTATATTTTTTAATCACATAGACCTTGAAATTCATCAAGTTCATCATCTTCATTGGAGTCAACAATGTTAACAATTGTTGGTTTTATTCTTCGTCCATGGTTTTCTGTAACTTTTTAAAATCCCTTTGTCATAGTGCATATTGTTACTTATTTAATTTTGAAGCGTCCGCTGAAACAATGTTATGTTTGTCCCAATTAAAAAAGGTGCCTCTTGTGAAAGGTGACTTGTTTTGAGTTGTTATTCCACAAAACTACGCCGAATTAACCTTTGATTTTCACTTGCACTTTGGTTCTCCATGAACTCAGACATGTTAAAATCATTTGAAAATCCTTCTTGATCATTTTTTACCTACGAAGGTGATCATGCAACAAAGATTTCACAAACCTGTTAAACCATTGGATGCTAATAATTTTACGGTCTATATTTCACTAGTATGGGGTAGTAGGGTAAAAACTGATTCTTGTGAAAATGGTAAAAATGGGGTAGCTTGATGAGAAATGAGTCTAAACCCTAAACAAATGTATTGCAGAGGAGTACTTTAGATTCGAGAGATCAATCTGTACAATTCTGTACTAAACCAAGAAATGGTCGTTCCAGTCTTGCTACGGTTACAAACGAAGGAGAAGGGTTGATCTTAGAGAGGAAAGCAGAGGAAGTGTTGAGATCATAATAGTGAACTATGTAAGGCGTGGTTGTTTAATAATGACTATTATCAGAAGATAAAACTTTCTTGCTAATGATAAGCTGTTTGTTTTCTATGTTTTCAAGATACTTGTGTTGATTGTTAACTGAATAGATTAAAATCTATTTATATCAAGTCATAGCCGAACACCCTGATCTCATAGGAAGTGGAGGTTGTGGAGTAGTAAAGAAGTGGAGATTGTGTGAAAGTGATGAAAACCGTGTCCCTATCGTCAAGGGAGGACCCGCAGATTTTGCATCCACTACTCCTTTACTTATAAACTGTTTGCTCTTCCTAACACTTTCTCATAATGGGTGTGTTGTACACCACATGATGTAGACCGCCAGACCAATACCCTAATGAACATCCCCCATTTTGTGGCATTGTTGATGTCTCGAGTGTTTGGGTAAAAAATATTACTTAGTTGTAAGTGTGACTTTCACAACTAGGATAACATGCATGACTAGGGCTTACCTGCATGATTAGGGTTTACCTGCATGAACAAGGCTTACCTGCATGACTTCCTCTCACCTGACTAATGAAGTTGATAGGTTGTGAGAGTACATGGTGTTGCAATTTGAATGAATCAATAATGTGGAACGTGGTAGTTGTTGAGTGAGTCCAACACACCATTACATGTGAAAAGTGGTCATAAGGATTGGTGGATAGAATATATGGTCATCTCAGCAACTAAACGTGTGTTGTTGGTCGTGTATGTGATACCTCTATGTAAAGAAATATTTCGGCCAATCATACGCAAGCTAGGTTATAGGTTGGTCATGAGTGGCAAGTCAAGTTTTATGAAAATATGACTTGTCGTGTGAAGAGGCCCAAAACGATGCATGGTGTTATTGATTAAGTAAAATTGAATAAGTCGTATGGAATGATTTGATGGAGTCAGTCACATGATGAATTCGATATTTACACGAACGTTTTATGCATATATAATGGACGACTAAGATGGGTCGCGATCCTTTCATAATGATCGCGACCATTGAAAGGCATAGTTTAGCCCTAAGTTTAAATTTCGCAACAGTTTTGCAATGCTTATAAGCGTGACAGTTGGTATAAACCAACTGCAACACTAATTGCAACGTATAGGTATTACATTGATGGAGCCTTGAGGGTTGCATCATTTTTTCTAACGTTTATAAACTTTACAAATTTAAATTCAGGGCTCGGGCACATGCGACTTATATGGACAGTCGCATGTGCGATCCACACGAATTTGGGAAGTTCGACCGACCTACTTTAGCCGGCCATTGGAGCCCTGTTAAGTCGATTCCAAGCATTCTGATTAGTCAGATTAGTGGAGGGGCGGCAGGTAGTCTTCATGGAACCTGATTGGTCGATCATGGTAGGAGCTAGACTAGATAGATGGACCGACCAAGTTGAGTGGTCAAGATAATTTTGCATTGACCTTGGTAGACATGAACTCACCTAAATAGAATCTTAGGCAGCTTGGGTGGCCTACTTTTTCCGGTTACTAGGGGCGGAGCAGGTATGTTATAAGCGATCTGATTGGGCGACTAAGAAGATGGATTACATGTAGATATTGTGAGACGTGATTGGTCGATCACAAGAGGCATGAATCCTGTCAATTTGGTCGGCCAAGCAGCACGGCCGGACTCATTCCGTGACTGACCTATTTAATATTTATTTCGTCAATTCCAACCCTAATTACCGTTTTCTACTAACATGATATGAGATGGCTTGATTCCTTTCTTGGATGATCTTAGTCTCGACCAATATGAATTTTAATATCATGTTTGTGCCAATTTTAGGGCAAAAAAATAAATTTTGTGTGTTGACACAAAATTAGGTCAAATAAGAAAATTTTGAGTGTTGACACAAAATTGAATGAAATAAGTAAATTTTGTGTGTTAACACAAAACCGTTAAGTTTGCTATTTTTGCAAGTAACACGACAACTATTTGGTCCTGCTGGCATAGCTGTGATGCTCGTGATCAGGTAGTTTTATGCATAACTTAATTAGACACTTCAGTGAATCCATGTAACTCAGATGAGAATGAACATGGATGTCAGTTCAGTATTAAGAGTTCAGTTGAGGAACACAACATTAAATAAATACTCATTAGCCTCTACACTAGTGAGCAACTCATCTAGGATCTTGAGTTACAACGTGGTGAAATTCTAGAACACCTGGAAGTATTTCGACATGCATCAATATTATTATGATAATTTTACATATATGTAGGTACTAAGTTGTACAATAAATACGATTGTATATGTATATATTTTATGAATTCAGCGGGCTAAAGCTCATAATATAGCTATACACATACAGGAAGAGAGGTATAGGCACTCATCAAGTTTTAACATATCGATGAAATTCTTTGCAGAATGAAAGCACATCCAAACTCAGTAATCCTGATTTCGGGTCAGAGGTATGAACTTTTACAACTTTTTCCTTAAGTTTAAAACCACCATCAACACATGGTAACCTTGAGTTATTTTGTAAGAAGGTCGTGTGTTTATTTCCTAACTAGGGTCTGGGTCATAAAAGGTACAGTTGATGTATTAAGGTCGGCGACTAACCAGGGACCGCCATTTAACTGTTACTTGACTTGTTAGATACGATCAAGCTAACTTCTGTCTTGACCAAGTTAACTTGTCAGTTACAACTGATGACCCTTCTGCAAAAGGTTAGCGGAGCATAAGATAATACTGGATTCAACCTTCATGTAACAAACCTATTGGAAATGTTGTTTCCAACATCAAACACTCATCTAGGTTTTGTATTCAGCACCTGTTCGTGATAATCAATTCTTAGAAAAAATATAAATTTTAAGAAACTCTCAACAGTTGAGTACTTCATCAAAAATTCGAATGAGCAAGATAAGTATCTATCTATAAATTCGTCTTTCATAAACTGTAATGAGTAATTTCACTATATTATCATCAAAACTATCTGTAAAATTATTGTACTGTTGATATCCTACATTTCAGTTTTCTTTCTATACATTTATCTGATTTGCAATTAGATTTCACATTTGTAATATTCTAACCATTCTATTTCTCATGTTCTCACTTAAAGATTTGTAGACAAAATCAAGGTTCATTCTTCCCTGCAACTCTCTCACCGTTGATCTAATGTTAAAATTGGTTTGAGATTTATCATCAGTAAATCAAAGTATACATACTCATCCTTGAATTTTAGAAAACTGATTACCTTTGAATCTTTTTCCCTAATTTTGGTTTTTTATCAATTTTATATGAACCCTGATTAGTCTGAAAACAATTGTACTCAACAGTTTTCAATGTTTCAAATCATGAAATAAGTGAATTATTTTGATCAATTTTCTATTCGTTGATTCGTAACCACGAATTCTTTATGTTCCAGTATCATATTCTGAAGCTTACTTCTAAGAAAGTTATGCGAAGCTATTTAGACTAATAGATTCTAAACAAGCATTAAAAACTTCAGATTTACATTGATATATACCTTCTTGATTTTCAGAATCTTGGTGTACTTGATGAATTTATATCCCTAATTTAATCATCGTGATGGATAAGAATATGATTATGATTCACATAGAAAGGTAAATTAGGATCGAGAGATTAATTGGTTAATTTCTTTGTTAAACATCTCATCGTGATAATAAATTTGATAAGGATCGAGAAGATATTCAATTTATATGTTAGTATTTGTAAGCATTAATTTAAATATCAATTAATTTAACAGGCCAGGTGTTAAATTAATATGTCCTTCAGCTATTTCATATAGGCATTTTGGTGAAAAAATTATGGTCAAAGTTAGTCAACGACCCTAATGCATCAACCACATCTTTCACAATCCAGTCCCTAATTAGACACTAAACATACGATTCTTTTACAAAAATATATCTTTTTCTATCAATTCGTCTGAATTATCCAAGCCAAAAGAGATAATCTACTTTTTGCAAATCTGTACCAACAAAAATCAGTTTCTATTATAATTATTTAAGTTCATTGTCACTTTATTTATTGTCTCCTTATTTTACTTACATGTTTAGTCCCTTGAAGTAGCTTCTCCTTAATAACTTTTGAGAAAACATCAGACTACCAATTACATCGTACGAAATAATGTTAATGATTAAACCTAATATTCAAAGGACTAGCCACAGACAACCAATACTCTCGAATCACATCCTTAACATTTGGTTATGTTTTATGCATTATGAGATTTATATATTAGTGCTCCATGACGAATCCCAACAACCACCAATACATAAAAGATTAATCTCCAAAATCTGTGGAGATCCTGGAGAAAGCTTACTAACTATCACAATTATTAAATTGTTACATAAAGGTACAACCAGTATTATCACAAGTGCACAAGTTAATAACGATCGAGAAGTAGATAGTAAGCAAAGAAGAAGATGACATAATTTGGAACATGGTTTTTGGACGGGGGAAAAATATTTATTTATTCATTTTTTCGAAAATGCTTGGTAAATGAGCCATTATTGATGGTGATTTTTTGACAAGGGAATTTGTAGTAAATTATCCTTGCCTTAATTATAAAAATATAATGAAGATCCCTGACCCGACATCAGGACTAGAGAATATGTATTAAAACAATTTGTATTTTGAAAGAATATCAATAAAGAGTATTCAATTAACAGACCCAATAGTCCCGTAGATATTTTAAATGTGTATATGTATGCCAAATTCTAAGGCTTTCCCCAGCAGAAACCTCGTTATTTCATGTGTGTCAGTATATACACCTTTTATGGTATATATATGGCATTATTTATATTCATAATAACATTTGATATCATTAGTGAATTAACATGCTACTGAGAGTATTGTATTTAGTACATAGTCATATCAGCATCGTCTCAAGTCGCAAACTCCCACGTCCGAGTTCCTTGAATATACTATAGCGGCACTATCGTATTCAAATTCGTAATGGAATAGCATTACACTTCAAATCTAAGCCTGGCATATTGCCATAAACTCAAACCATAGATTATAGCCATATGATGATCACATCATAAGGATTGCGGAACATTGTCTAGGCATAGCCAAGCCCATGGCATATACTGCATATCATATAATACCTTAGCTAGCCATGACTAAGGCCGTAATACAACTATTGCATCTCATAGTGCTTCCGCTAAAATAAGAACGGACTAATGGCTTAGTTGAAATCATCCCAAAATAATCAGCTAAGTCCATGGCGCG
The DNA here is from genome assembly GCF_003573695.1 of Papaver somniferum. NCBI lineage: Eukaryota > Viridiplantae > Streptophyta > Magnoliopsida > Ranunculales > Papaveraceae > Papaver > Papaver somniferum. Next base: position 83,015,466 of record NC_039360.1, read on the forward strand.
GCCAAACACAAGTTGGCAAAATATGGCCAGAATTGTGGCATAGCCACTAATGCGCTATAAGCCACTGCCAAAGCAAAAGCGTGTGCCAGTATCGCGCCTTGGAAGCTATGACCAAGGCCACAACATAATCCTCGCGACATTACCGCGCCTTGGCATCTATGTCCAAGGCCATAGCATAATGCGCGCCATTATCATATCTTGGAAGCCGTTGCCAAGGCCACAACATAAGACGCGCGCCATTACCGCGCCTTGGCAGTTGTGGCCAAGGTCATAGCATAACGCCCGTCATTATCAGGTCTTGGCAGCCATGGACAAGGCCATAACATAAGTCGCGCGCCATTATTGATCTTTGGTAGCTACTACCAAGGCCATGGCACAAGCGCGCGTCATTCTTGGACCTTGGCCAGCCACGGCCGAGGCTATAGCATAAACTACGACATTTTATGATCTTGGATAGCTATGGCCAAGTCCGTGGCATAGCCATTATAACTCACAGGGCCACGGCTAATCAACGACCTAAAAAATATATAATCTTAGATCATGCTCCTTTCATGATATCTTAGCTCCATTTTAAATTCAACTTGGCTATCTTAGTTGAAACAGGAATCCCATTTTGATAGTCTTGGCCGAATTAAGGCCAACCCTAATTCTCGGTCATGGCCTATTCACATCATTCATATGCCATAATTGGCTAATATCGATCCATAGCCAAACGTGCATTATCCCAACCTATATTAATGATCATGGAAGTGCTACAATATCGCACGTGCGCTATAAAAGTCTATGGCTAGGATGATATCCAAAAATTCTGGCATAGTAGCCTTGAGAATGTCGCGCCACTTCTAAGGGCACAACTTGTCGGCGCCACCGCAGGCCTAGAACATGCCACATGCCACTTGTAGATCCAAAATATGCTATCACATCTCCCATAGATCATGTCTTAGCTTATTAAGCTCATGAATGTGTTATGGACCCACTTTTCTTCTCCCATCCGTCGTAGCCAAGGCAAAGCACATTAAGCCGCTACAAAACCGCAGTTTTCCTAGACAACGTACAATTAAAGGCAATGGCGGTTAAACCCTAATGTGGCATTAATCCACCATGCCACCTCGCTCCAACATATCCAACTAGATATAATTTTAATTGTGGCAGCTAAGGCCAAGGCCATTGAGCCATCTTTTAGATCTCATCCCATTAGGCCAATCATAACGCCACTGCGGGCCATGGCATCACCATTATAGGCCACTACACCATTTGTTGTTTTATCGCCATCCAAAGGCCACACGATTATTTAGCACTTCAATATCTCACGTAAAGATTATGTTCCGGAATATTTCTCTCCCTCTTAACTGTGGCATAAAGTGCGGACGTGTTATGCCACTTTTATGCCATTAGCATGCTATGATAAATTATACCATCTTAACCAGCCACTAACGCGCCAAGCCAACCCCTAGAGCCTCAATAGGCCACGAACACGCCACGATACCACGGTTGGCCTTGGCCAAGTTGCTTTCGCAACAGCTCCGCTAAAATACGATTCAATATGCCTGTAAGGGGTATGTCATATCAACGACTATGATTTAGCCTAAATAAGATGAGATCCATAGCTCATCTAAAACACCTAAGAAACATCAAAATACTCACATGGGGGGATTCTTCATGGGGTATTGGTCTGGAAGTCTACGATAACATGCGGCGTGACAACACCCGATGTGAAAAGTTAGAATAGTGGTAGCAGCTATAACAGTTGGAGAGATAATGGATACCATAAAAAGGGGTTATCCAAAAATTTCCCTTAATTTATTTCGCCTCATCCCATCATCTCAATGTCTCCATAACTCACGACCTCCACTACTTATGAGAAATGTCGTGTGTATTCCAAACTACTATAAATAGGTCACTTAGCCTGTTCAGAAAACAGAACAAGCTTTCATACTCAAAAGCTCTGTTGTTCTTCATAATTTTCAATTTCTTACAACTTTTCTACTTCCCTCCCCTAAGATCAACCCGTCTTCCTTTCCTCGTGACTGTAGTAGGACGGAACGGCTATTATCGTAGTTTAGGCTTGTCCTGTTCGATTTTGATTTTCGAACCTAAAAAGAAAGTACCACAGCGGTGCATTTTTTTTCACTAGAAGTAATTTTTAGATACTAACAACCATATAGAAATACAAAGGCCGGTTAAGATTTCCATAAAAATGGAAATATAGACCAATAGATTGCTAACATCCAACAGTTAAAATACTTGTTAAACCCTTTTGTGGAAAGATCCCGATCCCTTGATCTATATTTTTAAATTTTATGATTTTTCTAGCATTGACATTCGAATTTGAAGAGAGATTACCAATAAGTGTGCACTTGTTGAGTTCCTTGAGAAACTGGTGAAGAAAGTGGCGAGCCGGCTTGAAACCATTAAGAATTTGGTGAAGCATGAGAGTACGAGGATCTAGCTAGCACATGCTGCATACAATCCCATGGAGATTGAATATACATGTTCAACAACTTTAGAATGTTGGAGCACTCAGTTACACCAGTTTCATCAAGAGATTCAAGTTAGAAAAGCCAGATCTCACGCTTTCATCAAGTGCTTCAGGTTAGCAGGTTCCTAAATTTTCATGTACGAGAATTTTCTCGCGTTTCCTGCGTTAATCCGTTCAATACTTTTGTTCATGCCATCTGCAAAAGCAATTTTATTAAATTAAAGATCACATTAAATTAAGATAATTAAAAGTAATTTTTTTTTTTAAGAATGTTCTTACCACAGCAAGTTCAGTTTCACCGCACTTTCTTACTTGATTGGTTTGCGTGATCTCAACAACATATAAAGCCACTTCTTATTGAATGTACGGATTCGACCTTAAAATCCTATGAGATCACGTCTTCCGAGGTATATTTTGAACTCAAAACTTTATTACTACTTTGAGAAGGTTGAGAAGCAGAACCCATATTACAGGAGTTAGTACGAAAATAATGACATTAAAACAAATTATGTGAGAATTGAGGCATAAAGAAGATGTAGGTTGAAATGAGTTTTGATAAAAGGAGATTCAAGTTGAGTCATTGGACGATATAACCATTGGCGTCCTTATCATTGTCGCTTGGTAGTCTTTGCTGCGATTCATAAATCCTTAAATTCATTGGTTTGCCAATTTTACATGCCACTCTAATTGTCAAAGTAGTACCTCCATAAGATTTGTTATAAATTATGCATAATTAAAAACAGGGTATGATAAAATTGTTTGACATCGATTTTTATTTTTTTTGATCCGCAGGAAATTTGATGTTGACGAGGTTTGAATTCAGACAATGATATTATCACTCAATGACATTACCACTGTACCACAACGACATAGCACCCCAACATTTTTTAATTAGGTAATACTAAACCTATGTAATTAATTTTAAGTTGCATTTTGATTAATTTTGTATTATGTAAAGATTCATCATTTGTTTAATATTTCTTTACGCTTTAGTAAACGATATCGACTCTAAACAGATCTTGGTGATTAGTTTTACTTATTTTCAATATTATCTCTTCTGCTAAGCCTGGTATTAGTTGATTAATCTTCATTAATCGTCATTAACTGTAAATGTAAAAGTCATTTGACACGCATGATACAGGTATATACCACATGGAAGTAATAAAATTTGTTGTTAGTGGTGCAAACGTGAGAGAATATGCCAAGGCAAAAACAAAAACGATTCTCGTTGTTGGAGCATTCAGGAGAAATCACCTGAGTTAAAAACGAGTTTATATTTCTTTCTTGTATAAAAAAGAAAAAGAAAAAAAGATGAGCATATGCTAACCATTTAAGCTGATGGCTATTATAACCTTCTTGATTTTGCGTCTATACCATTTATGTGGGGCCTATCATTTTCTTCATCCACCTAAAGAGAAGGACAAGGGGTGTCTAAATAGGATGAAATATCAGATATTGAGGTAAACTAATAGGAGCAGATGGCAATATATCATGGAGTTTGTGGCTCTATCCTAGGTTGAGAAATGCGGAGAACATGTTTTCAGGAGAATACCATAAACCTAAAAAGATTTAGACTATGAAAAATCAAGGATGGACTAGCTATCCTTATCCCAACTTGGAATAAAATGTAAACAAACACTTTTCAACTGTTTTCTTTGATGATAACCCAACTTGGGATCACCCAGCCTGGGTTGGGATATCCTTCCCAAACACGACCCAAGTTATCCCCATTATTAAAATTTAAAAACTTAAACTGAATCTTAAATTCTACTTTATTAGTTACTTTTCTATCAACCAATTCCTCTTAATTAGGTTTTTGATTGATTCAAACACCCAAAATTGAAAATTTTCAAAACTTTCAAAACCTTGGGTTCTCTGGATTTACCAGGAATCAACTGATATGAATGTCCACATTAGCTGATTTTGCACAATCGGCTATGCACATACACATCGTTCGATTGTTCTTGATGTTCTTTGTGGCCGAGGAACATCAACTCGGAATCGGTTGATGTGGACATTCATATAGACCGATTCTGGTTAACGAAAATGCCCAATTTTTCTGCATGTTTTATAGGCTACAGCCGGCCACTATAAATTTTTATATATGTCGATTGTTGCAGTTGGTATATAGGAACATCCATATCCACCGATTATTACAATATATTCCAACATAAATAAATGTCACAATTGGTTTATAAAAGCATCCATATCCATCGATTGCTGCAATCGGCCTATACATAAATAAATATCTACCGATACTTAGCAATCTTCGTGAAAGAGGTACATCAACCCACAATCTGACCTATGGGGAATGAACATCCACCCATTCTAGGTTGATGTTCTTATAGAATCAATTTTTTTTCCAGGTCTTGATGATCAATCACCAGTTAATTCACATCTAACATCATCTTTTATTACTAAACAATCTAATTAACATTAATTAATCAGGAACAATTAGTCATTAACAAAAATAGGTGGATAAGGGTTTTTTAAATTTACTTCACAATGACCCATTTTTATCTTCTAGAGATAGGCCCCAAATAATAGGCATATGCCCCAAATTAGTCAGGTATTATTATAAGGATGCCAATCTTTCCGAGACAAAGAACCAGAAATGAATGATATACATAACTTGTGAGGTGAAATGAGAGGCATGAGAGGCACCTTTGATTATTAAAGTTAATCAAAATTCCATCCCGGGTGATAATGAATCCATAGAAAAATTAATAGGTATTTTCATCCACAACAAATATAGAATTCTAAATCAATTAACTTTTTCCATAATCGATCTTTTCATTTATTTTTTTTCGAATCACCCTTTGTCGTTCATCCTTTTTTTTTTTGATAAACTAAAAAAAAAATCAACAGAAAATCTTGATAAATCAAACAATTTAATTTAGATTTAAGTATATATTAATTCCGACAAGCATCACTGGATTGTTGTGTAGATCGGAAAAAAATCTTATTCTGCTTTCGGTTTGACATTAAATCTAGTTGTGCCATTTATAACTATCTCTAATCAAATCCTTTGTTTTTGTATTTAGAGCCAGATTTCAAGAACAAGCCTTACTTCAATTTAGAATATCATTGGCTGCGAGTGTGGAGTTGTGGTGGAAATCAGTGCATCATTTAGGTACTCCAAGTTATGTGTTCTCTAAAAAATTGCAAAACTTAAAGTTTTTTCTTAAAGAGTTTGATCAAAGTTATTTTTTGGAGATGTTAAGAAAATGGAGGAGAAGTTGACAAGCAATATCGAAAGATTGAATATGTTAGAACAAGTTGTAGCCGACAACATATAACATCTACCGACAACTGACAACTATGAGGTCCAGGAGGTAAGTGCTGAGGCAAAACCTAGGTTGGGATATAGAAAAAGAGTGTCAGTCATGTGAGAGACCTAAAGGTTAAAAATTCATCACGTGCGATACCTAAAGGCCAATACACGTGCGAGATCTGAGTTCTAGCGAACTAAGTGGAGACGAGAACTGAAGTTGTCATAGCCAAAACTTGTATACCTGGATTTAAGATCGTGATGTAAGAAAGAGAACGAAACCCATGTTGCAGTAGTTACTTGGAGGGAATTTAAAGTTTGAGTTGACCATGACGTCGTCTCCACATGGACATAAGTGGTCCTCGTCACCCATTTCATTAGTGTGTTATCTACGCATGTATATATATCCATATGAGCTAATCTTGTTGCCAAGTACATTGTATTCATAATTTATTGGTAAACCTTAATTGGATCATAACAAGTTAATCAATCAAGAAATACGTAAATGTTGATCAAGTAAAGCGATTCATCTAACTAAATTATCTAATCATAACATTGTGTAGAGATAAGTACATAATTTATAATACCTTTTTTAAATCAATTTCATGCTTGTATTTGCTATATATCATGCATATTATCTTGTACTACTATTGTTTTCTTTTGTTTGTTCCAATTAAGAGGAATCATCCAAAACGAGTGAAAAGAATGTTGAAACGGATTTCAAAGTGAACGTGGACAACAGACCAGGTGGAACTCGACCAAATTCAGAAGTATTCAGTTATATGTTGTAGAGAATGAAGACACAAAGCGAGTGCAAGAATAATGAGGTAACTCCTAGTTCGTATGATAAAGTTATGGGCGAAACATTTTATGAATATTTACTAGGACCAGTCAGAAGGATCTCTACCGGGACCGGTCCTACACTTTAAAAAGTTGCGAAAATACTTTCCAGAGGGAGAAAACTTGGTTCCGAAGTATGCCCAAACCCTAGGATTGTAATGGTATTTAAGGATACTTCTAGGACTTTTCAAGACACATTCAGATACACGTTTTATTAAGATTCCAAAGTGGAGAAAGCAAGACAAGGAACGAAAGCTAGGGTTTTGGAGTATTTCCATTATCGTATATACTTCTCTTTGACTTTATCATAAGTCATATATTTCACTAGATCCATGAGTAGCTAAACTGTTGTTTCATTGAGGATGAATTCTAAGTTTTAAATATCAAATTAAATGAGTATATGATTATATTTTGAGCTTTTCACTTGTCATCGATTGCCTTTATCATATTATTGTTTATGATTGATTGTTCAGGATGCATACTAAATTGATTAGTTGATTGATCTATTGCTAGTAAAATGTTGTGAGATAAGTGTACTAGTCGAAAAACCTATACACAATTAGAAATATGTGGAGCAATCACGAATAAAGACAACACTAATAAGCATTCCTTGATCTAAGAGTTTAACTTCTAGGATTGACCTAAATTCAGAGACCTTAAATCATTTGACTAGGTTACATCTAGAGGGATCTACTTCCAAGGTGGTTAAGACAAATAGAATTTGGTAAGTGAGAATTTCTGTGTCTAGTGATAAAAAAATATTTGAGAATAACACTCATCTAGTTGTTATCCCGAAGTTGGTGATAATTTATGATTAATGAACAATAGTTGAACATACATGTTTATTGATTGTTTGTTAATGGCGAAGGCTTCATCGATCATATTTTTCATTCTTGATTATTTGCTTTTCTTTGTTCACAACCGACAACCCCTCTTGTGACGTTTGATAATTGCAACTGAAACTTTGAGCTTGTCATGTGAACAATCCTTGCTTCCATGATATTAATAGTTAATTGTGTAGAAATAAGTGATTTTATTTGTTTCACTCACGACATGCATCATGTAGGTACGTATTTAATTCTAACCCTAAGAACATATATAATTATGCCTCTACAAAAGCTAATACTCTTACCGACTCTGATTTGATGGATAAAGCTCAAGAAATGATAAAGCTTAATGAGTTGAAGATTACAAAAGGTAGGATGATATTTCAGAGATCTAAAGTTAAATGATTCCATAATGGAGACAAAAACACACAATACTTTCATAAAATAGCTAATGCAATAAAAAGGAGAAGTTGTATTTCAAAGTTAGAAATTGGAGGAGTTGATGTCTTCAACCAGGATGTGATTCAACATGAAACTCAAAACTATTATTCCAATCTCTTCGTAACAACTTCTTCTGCTACTCCCAGTTTTAATAACATGTCTTTTTAGCACATTAACAACCAACAAAATATTTTAATAGATGGAGTTTATGAAGATATTAATAAATAAGGAACCAATAAGGCATCAGTGCCTCATGGTTTTACTATGGAATTCATCAAATGCTGCTTGAATATAGTGACTTAGATCTCATGCTGGATTTAAAGTCTTTTCACTCAAAAGGCAAGGCACGCTCGAGATTGAACATGTCTTTTATTAAGCTAGTTCCTAAAAAAGAAGACTCAACATCAGTTAGGGGTTTAAGGTCTTTCAACTTGATTAACAACTTCTATAAGGTAATCTCCAATCCTTTTAAAGAAAGGTTAAAATTAATAAAGCCTGCTCTAGTTTCCAAAAGGTGTTTTCATAAAGAATAAACCAATCTTGTATGGTATTCAAGTGGCAAATGAATACTTGATATTAGATTTAACCAAAAGATACCGATATTCTATATAAGATAAATACAGAGAAGGCGTTAATGTCAATTGGCGTTATCTAATTGCTATCATGAAGAAATATGGCTTTAGTTATCCTTTATGAAAGCATTAAGAGCAAGTCTTATGGTGGAATCCAACCTATTCCAAGTGTGGAAAGACCATGGATGTCAAGTCTAATGGCTTCTAAGTTGGGTTTTCCACAGAAAATCCAAGCAAGGTTCCACCGTTTCGTGGAAGGGTTCGTGGAATCCATCTGAACGCCAATAAGAATAGCGTTCTAAGAAAAGATATTAAGAATAACGTTTTTTTTTTGTCCGTAGATTTAGGATGAGTTGTTGAAATATAGCGGCTGAGAAAAAAACGCTATTCTTAATAGCGTTTTTTTAGCGCTATTAAGAATATCGTTTTCACTATTTCACCACTACACTTGCACTTCCATCCACGGTTCCAAATGCTGAGGTGGCGTGGAAGATGGAACTCTTCCATCATAAGACTTGCTCTAACTCCCATAAATCAATTATCTATCTAATACCAACGCCAACGCCAACCTACTATTATCACATCGTTGGTTTAGTGCCAGCATTGATTACTTTTGCAACATTAGCATTATCTAGTACATCTCGTTCTTGGTGCAATGCAAATATCTTCATCTTGTTCACGCTCATATTTCAAGGATGAGCTACCTTTTTGATGCTCTTAGCCACAAATATTTTAAAAGTGAGCATCTTAGCTGAAATAACTTAAAATACCAACATTGGTAATTCATATTCTTACTGAGTACTTACTCAAACTCCCATTGGTAAATCGCTAATAGACTTATTATTCCCATTGGGCTTGATACTAGCCAGTTTATCTAATTAAACACAAAGCTGAGCATCTGGCCTCAGCAAGTCATAATTATGACTCAATCAATAATAGTAGTTGTAAATGAACCTTATTATTCTCTACGAGCCAACAAGTATGCCACATGACGATACTCACTGGGGTTTTAGTCTGGCATTCACAACAATATGTGGTGCATCAACACACCCATGATGAGAAAGTAGTAAGTAGTGGGAACGTTAAAGAGTAGTTAAGAAAATGGGGGAGTGGTGGTCTATGTAGCTTACATTTTTTCCCAGCATAAAGGACACGACTTCACCATTATCTCAATAGCCTCGACTTGTCTGCTCCTTCAAAACATCCACACCTTAAAAGATCATTTTGTTCTACTATAACTATAAATAAATGGTTATATCGATTCACAAGAGAGCTCATATTGATGACTACACGGCATGAAAAGGAAATGTTAATGAAGAAGAAATCCATCCTAAATAAAATCTCAAGTTATGACCACAAGACATGAAAAGGAAATGTTAATGAAGAAGAAATCCAGTGTAAGTAAAATCTCAAGTTATGACAACAAGGCATGAAAAGGAAATGTTAATGAAAAAGAATTCCATTATAGGTAAAATCTCAAGTGAGTGATAAAATTAAACAAAAAAATGAATTCTAAAGAAAAAGCAAATATAAATTTTCAACTGTATTTAAAAACAACTCGATATTTCGAATATTTTCAACTGAATTTTATGGTTGTTTTTCATAGCCTTCACAAACCCTTCCATGTCATTGTGAGAAGGGACTGAATCTTACAATTGTAAAGGTGCAAAGGCAAGAGTGTGAAATATTCGACGCCCGCGCTTCCGTTATAGCAATTAAAGGACATGCCAACTACTATTTTCATCAACATATATAAATTCCCGGAACGAATCGCGCTAGTCCTAATTATTTTACCACGAAACCATTTCGTGCTTTAGCTTGATCCACAACTTCCTCCACTATTTAGCGAATCGTCAGCAGAATTTTTAGAGGTGTAGAGAAATGGTGAACCTCCGTAAGAGCCAGTCTTATCATCTCAAAATTATGGTGTGTCATTTACTTTATTCGGCCCTGTAGATAGCAAACATTGGAGCTCCGTATTACCATCCATCTTTACAATTCAATAATCCATATCCGCTTCGGTTCCCTTGGCTAGGTTACCCATGAGGCTCGCTGGTAGGCTAGCACAACAACCTGTTCAATTAATGTAATGGTACGTTGTTGGAGCTTAGCTTGTTAGGATTCCAACTAGTTAATGTAATACTCTTTATCCAATAATAAAAATTAAAAAAATAAATAAAACAATAGAAATCTGGAGGTTTGCTATCTGGCGCCTTAAAACTCTTGTGGACTCCCCCATCTTCCCATTCACAAATCACAACCCCTATTTCCTGGGCCTGTTTAAAAGGCACATGAAAGTCTAGAAAAGTTGAACACTAAGAGCATCTCCAATGGAAGATCCGTTTCCTTCGTATACAGATGAGTAAATTTGCTCCTTTTTATTGAAACTTTCCTTTATTTTAGGAAGTTCAAGGTAATCATCTCCAACCGTGTGTAACTGTGAAGAAACAATATTACAGTTGTCATATGCTCATAGGTAGAGAGATTTCGTTTTGCTAAATATTAGGGAATTTGATTGTCTAAGAGCTTCTCCAATGGAATGTATGTGAGGAAAAAAGTCTTCATCCACATAGGATACATAACCATATTTATAAGAAATCATGTCCAACCCTTTGACGTAGGGATGAGGTCGCAAAAAAAAGTTAGACATCCTCTAGGTGAACCTCTAGTTTTAGACATTCACTTAGAGGATGTCTTCCCACCCTAGTGGACCTAGTCATATTTTTACCAATAAAAATCAATGAAAAAAATAAGGAAAATAATTTCAACCAATTATATACCTACAAACAAGTAAAAAAGCATAAAACAATATAATGGGTCGGAGATAAAATTTATTTTTTCTTAATACTTAGGATTTTATTTTCAAGGTGATGCAGGTACGGAATACCTACACTCAACCGCCTGCCACGTAAGCTTCACATCTTCCTTTGAAGTTCCTGTTGGAGATGATTTTTTGGAAAAAGTATCCTAATCCGTGAAAAGAGGAATACCACATCCTCCCATTGGAGATGCTCTAAAACCCCTCTCTCTATTCTACAGTTCCACTCTGTAACTGCTTAAACCCCGTTATGAAATTTTCTTCCCCACTTCAGCACTTTTTATCTCTTCTCCGCTAAATTTGGCGGCATTGAAACCGGAAACCATCAAATTTTCTTTCGTTAGACCCATCACACATATCTCCAACTCCAAATCTCTATATTTCCTCTCTTTCTCTCCATTGTTCTTCCATGATTGCTGGTGTTAGCTAGTCAACAGGATTTCATTTTAAGTAGATGTAACAGCGCATAAAAAAAAGTACTAACAATGCAGGAGGAATTTGATTCTTCTTCTTTATTGCTATCTAATCTTCTTTGTAACGAAAATGAAGATATTTATTTTGTCGAAGAAGATGATGAAGAAGAAGAAATAAAGGTCGAAGTAGATTTACTTATTCACATAAACAATTACAAGTTTTTAGAATCAGAAGATGAAGAATATATAAAAATGTTGATTAAAAGAGAGAATGATTATAAAAACCATGATTTTTCTACATTAATAACTGAAGATTGGCTCAAATGTGCTCGTTTGGATGCTATCAAATGGATTTTAAAAGTAAGATTTTGATTCTTATGTAATGTACCCATTTTGCTTATTCAAAGTTCTGTAAAAGTATTCAACTCTTTCCTCTGTTTTGATTAACCAGACAAGGGATTTCTTTGGGTTTACCCTTCAAACAGCTTATCTATCTCTTACATACTTAGATCGATTCTTATCAAAGAGACCCATTGACGTAAGTATCTCAGTCCTTCCAATCTCTATTGCCCCATTCACTCACTCTGTTTTACTCAATCTAAGGACTTTGTTAATTTTACAGGGTGAGAAGTTTTGGGCAATCAAATTATTATCAATAGCTTGTTTATCACTTGCTGCAAAAATGGAAGAATGTAAAGTTCCAACATTATTAGAGTTTCAGATTAATGAAAAAGATTATTGCTTCGAAAGTAAAACGATTCAAAGAATGGAACTTTTAGTTCTGAATTCCTTAGAATGGAGAATGGATCCAATAACTCCATTTGTTTATCTACATTACTTCATCTTCAAATTCAGCGGTAATGGCGACGAGTATGGTGAACTACCCAGAGATTTATCATCCCAAGTTTCAAAATTTATCTTTGCATTAGTGAAAGGTAATCAATAATGTAATTTCCTGATTGAATTGGACTATTTTTATTTATCAATTTAGTTTCTTCGATTTAATGACATTGATTATGTTATAGGGATGAACATAATGGATCACCCGCCATCGTCAATAGCTGCTGCAGCAGTTTTAGCAGCATTGAATAAGAATCTATCAAGACCATTGTTAGATCTTAAGCTGAATTCAACTACAATATTTGGGTCTTCTAACAATGTGAGTCTTTTTAATATTCCTCCATTATTAACTCAACCAATAAGAAGATGAGAGCATTGAGTTTTGAGACACTTTTGTAATTTCTTTGGCAGGAACATGTAATGTCTTGCTATAATGTTATGAAGGTAATGGAGATTGAGCAGTCAATTGCACAAAAATTTGAAATGTCTCCGGACTTGACATCGATCTGTTCAACCCCGACTGGTGTTCTTGAGGATTCTTGTTTAGTCTCGTCTGCTTCAAGAACTAAGAAGAGAAAGTACACATTGGGTGATTATGATCAAAATTGTGGTTTCATTAGTGAAAAAAGATTTCATTAAAAAGAAGACCCCTCATTAATCTTTTGAGTGTTTTTCACTTTAGTTGGTTAGAGTTTGTGTGTGTTTCAATCATATTTAAGTGTTCTACCCCAACTTCATAAGCTTGTAATGAAGTTGATTACTTGTTCTTGGTTTAATTTTTCATTGCCAAAACAAGTGCAAATGATTAGGAACAATTTAGGGGGAAAAAAAAGTATTAGAAAATTTTCAAATAAAAACTGCAGAAAAAGTTCCAGTCTATAGTAAAAAAAATTGATTGCAAGTTATGGGGTGTGACTGTGAGTGCAGAAACCCTAGTATTAGGATCATGATATCCTAGGAGATTAAACAGAGCTCTAGGGATGTCAATGTCATACAAGATTTTTGTTTTGGTGTTTCTTTTGTGTAGTTAATATTGATTATGAGGAGTGTTTTACTTACTTAATGCAGGCTACTTGTTTTGGTGTAGTACACTGTGTACATCATATTTCTGTCTTTCATAACCAGAGTCAAGAGATCTCTTAAAAGTTGAGAGGCCCTGACTGAGAGGGACTTGGGATGCTTCTTTATGTCTTTCAAAGAAAGTTGATTAGTGACTATGTGTCAATGTGGAAGTTGAAAAGATGGTGGGGGAACGAAGCTGTTGTTGCCTGGTAGGCCTATGGTACTTGTTGAAACGGATATAATGCTAGTTTTTACCGTATGCTCTTGTTTTACCCTATGCTCTTGTTTGATCAACTCTTTGTTTCATTAAGTTTTACTAAATATCTGGACATCTGAAACTCACTCCTCTATCGGAATAAGAAGTTTAACAAAGTTGGTCATATCCCTGAAGTCTACCTTCTTTCATCAATTCTTTCTTCGACTCATATATCCTGTTTGGAGGTTCTGAACTTCAATAATAAGTTTTGTGACAGATTTGGGACAGCTAAATCACCAAGGACAAATGTGTGCTGTTTCGGCACGAGTATCACAATGACAGGGATGTCACATTGGCACCACACTCGATAGTGACATCAAAAAATGACAACAAAAGGACAAATGTGGTTAGGATGGGCGTCTTATATGCTCATCTAAGCCAGTTTATGGAGACGGAAAGGAAGCAGGCAATGAAAATGGCAACCTAGTGGAGATGTCAGCATGTTATCCGCAACCTGGCTCTGTCAAGATATCTGATGGAGAGACTACAGTTAAGGAGTCGAATTACAGTAGCGCCACAAAACAAATAGGAGTGATGAGTTACTTCTACATCTTGGTTGCCGATCAACCACCAATGCCAGTGCACATGTCCTGTATGATTTATTTTGTCCCTCTCTTTTCTAGATTCTAAGATGGTTGGTGCTGATTCTGGAAACCTTGATGCCGTTCTATATAACAATATTCGGCTTCATTGGAGTTGCATTTATGATTATCATCATTGTTGTCGGTTGTCCCCGGAGGAAGGATGTAAAGGAAGACGGCTATAAGCAGTTAGGGGTATAAGCATTTCTCTAAGATTATCAGTTAACCAATATAAATGAATAAGAGATATAGACTCTCACTAGTGACTACTCATGTATTATGCAAATCAAATCGCAATAACTTCCGCTATTGCGGGCAAGTATGCGTCACAAAACGTGTATCATTGGTGAGAAGCTGCATTAAGCCATGTTCACCAAGACGCTGCATTTCTTTTTCAGTATACTATTTGAGTGGAGCTGCTCAGGTCCTTCTTCATTGGATCACTGCCTACCTAACTCAGTCCCTAATATCTTATGAGAAACAAGGATAGAACTTCTAATTAGACTCGCCAGTTCATACACAATGAAATTGTATATAAAATTTGAGGCCGAAATACTTGCCTCACATTGAAAGTTAGGCCAAAAGCTTGAATTCTAGAGCTCGTGGCTCCCGACCAATAGAAATTGAGGGTTTTGAGATTTTTTCGTGTTTGTTAGTCGTACACAAAATGGGATTTTTTTTTTGTATCAGTGCACAAAATGAGATAGTTTGTTGATATCCAGGAAATTCCAGATATGAAACCTACTCGCAAAACTAAACCCTAATTCTATTTTCTTCGTTTTTCTATTCTCATCTCTTTTCTATTTTGAAACAGTGAGGAACCAAGATCGAGATCATCTAACAAGTAAACAAAAACGTGGTATAGCAACAGCTGTGACGTCGAAATTAAAACCCTAATCTCCGGTTCTGCTGCCGATCTCCCTCTGCCTATTCTCCTTCGTTTTTACAGCATAAACAAACGTCTGCTGCCTCTTTTTTCCCCCTATTCTTCTTTTTCTTCTTTGGGATTTTACAACAACATCCAGACCTGTTTTGTATTCTTTTTAACTTTCTTCATCGTTTTCTTTCCAGGAACATCCGTGGAGAACAAAGGAGCTTCGGGATGCTTAGTATAATTGTTTGATTTGACTGATTTGCTTCTTACGGGGATTAAGTGGAATAGTTAGATAAAGAAAGAAGGAATCTATGAGAATACAGATTGAAAAGGTTTGTATTTTGCAGAGTCCCTTAAGGTTTTGATTTCAGTATTTCTCCTAAACTTACTGTCTTGCTGCAGCTGGTGCCTTTTCTTTGTGTGTTTAAATGTTTCAGAGACTGATTAGGAAACTATTATATTTACGTTAGTTCTTGGATCACGAGTTCAAAATTTATGTCAAGCACAATTTTGGTTTTATATAGCTTATAATTTTAGGACGAGACAAGAGGAAATGTGGTGACTTGGAGTGATCTTTAGTAACTTCTTTGATTGGAATAAAGATTGAGTATTGAGAAGCAATTAAAGATCACTCCACGCTAAAAATACTCAATTTATTTTCATTAAATATTGTTCATGTCATAAGCCTTTTTCGGTACAAAAACAAATGCAACTGAGAAAACAAGAAAGTGTTAGAAAAAACAAGGGGAACTGATGAGAGGGTAATGTTTTTTACAAAGGGGTAAAGTCTAGCATGGCATGTGTAACAATGTGCTCCGAATTGTCCATATTTTCCTTTATTATTCAAATTAACATCACATACGGGCTCCATAGATTGCAGGTTACTATCGAATCTTTATGACACTAATTCTTAAGACCTTCATTGAAGATCAGTGAATACACACTAATTTTTCTTAAGAACTTCATTGAAGATCAGAGAATACGAAAATTCCAATTTTTCTGTGCTGTCAAAAACTGCATTTGTCTACGAGGTTGAAGTATTGCTTATAATTAAGTTGACTCTTAAAACATTTGTTTGGCGCTCCATTTTACAGATATGAAATGAAGTTCATCCTGCCCCATTGAGCATTGATAATGATCCAAGGTTCTCTTTACGAGGACTTCGATGTTGATGTTCTCATGATCCATCTTCATGTAAGTACTATTTTAAGATATACCATCTCGACATTATTATTCGGTATAAATGTTCTTATTACGTGAATTGCTGCAGAAGCATCCGGAAATTATTTACCTCTACCTACAATATAGAAATCTATTGATGTTATGGCGTACACCAAACACCGTGGAGTTACAATGGCTGATGCACATTCTAAGTATGCTCTAATGTTCTCTACTTTCAGAGGGTATACAATGGCTGATACCGTAGAAATCGGGGAGTTAGTGGGTTATATTCTGTTGCAAATTCATTATGGAGATAGAATCTTCTTGATCATATTAGTTTATTATACATGCAAGGCCCGTTATGATCATATTAGGTATTTTTATCTTGATTATTTTTTGGACATATTGGTTTTTGTGGTTAGTTATGTCTTGATCAAATGAGCGAGGAGCGCTTTCCAGTTATATTTAGTCTTTTGATTAACTTCATGATAATATGTGGTATTATTTGAATATCGTTGTTATGTATGTAGTTTGTTGGTCTCATTAACTTTGTCACTGTTGCTAGCTCTAGCGTATCAATATTCGTGGATTTCTAGAGCTGCCAACCACGCGAAACTCTGGTTTTAATAACTGGTATATAAAGACATTTGAGATAGAGTTTTTTAATGAAAGATAAACTTCATTGGGAAGGTATCCATTGAAAGTTGTTTTGTTGGTATTACTGCTTTAACATAGTTAGTTGTTTTGTTGGTATTACTTCATTGTTTTGTTGTTTTTTTGCATGAAAGAACTTGACATAGTTAGTGTCCTTTTCCATGGTTCGTGTGATGTCTCTATGAGCCATAACTGCGTGTATTTCTATGGATGTATTATTGTTGCCTGATTCGGAGACAGTACTGAACAGTCTGAGCCGCTGCAGTTTTCCAAAAGTGGAAATATTTGCAAAGGTGCCACATTTGATACTAAATGATCCCTATGGTAACATGGTGAATATCTTTGAATGGTTTCATTAGAATAACATAGGAAAAATAAATGCGTAACTATCCAAGAAAATAAGAGAACATAATGTAGTCGAGATCGATAAAAATAAAGCTAATCGGGCATGAGTAAGATGTGTTTAATTGTTGTATGTGGATGTAACTAATGGTGCTTGCAAAGAACGATGTGCAATTGTGGTGGTGAAAATTAATCAAATTTTCTGTTTTTTCTTTGTGTTTGATTAAACACGGGGATTAACCATCTTTGCAATTCATAATATATCTTGGTTGGGGTACCTGAAGAGATGAGCTTTGAAGCACAAAACATGATTGATCAGTAAGATTGTATTATTATTATTTTGAAGCACCTGAATTATCAAATGACATAGGAGTAATTTGTTGGTTTTCAGGGATGTAAATTTTGTTGCCAGTCATGAAATCCCGCAAGACCGTGCATGCCATGACAAGATACAGTGGAAACCAAGTGAAGTGAATAGTGGTCATTCCCTGCATCTAATGGTAAGCATAACTCCTACTGTAATGTTTTCCACCTTCTCTTGAAGTTAGTTCTATTTTGTCTATGACCACTAATTGAAGTAGCTAGGCATAATTTCCTATGATCATATACTCATGTTTCCACTTTCCCGACTTTCACCCGAAAATTGTGTGTAGGTGGAAGTTTTGGTGCATTGACTTCTTTGCCTGTTGTGCACAAGAGAGTAATGATTAGCGACTGGCTAAAACTTCAATGTGCAGGATACAATGGGATAACAATGCTCGACTATTACAACAAGCTTTCAATCAAGTGGGATACTAAAATTGACAAGTTTGTTAATTTAGATTTCTGTTGCGTACTTCCCCGTTTGTTCAGAGCTTGCAACTCACACTAATAAAGATGAAAGCTAATTTTTCTGTGTAGAAGACTGTGGGTATGGTTTTTGATCTTATTAATTGAAAGGGAACAGAAGAATCCGCTACTAGGACGGGAGCTAAATTTGGCTTATGTGTACGTATGTGTAGGTGTAAATTGGCTAAAAAGGCCAGATATGTAAAAACTTATATTTGGGTGATCACTGTGCTGTTTAATAAGGTTGTTTTTTGAGCCGTGTCTTTTAACTTTGCCTAGATTTTCATCTCATGGATAAATAGATCTGGTATGTGGATTTAGTTTAGTTCTTTGCATTTTTTGAATAGCTGCATCAGTGGGCGACATAAAGAATTGAGGAGTGCGCCGGTAACCAGATAGATGATTATATGTGCAAGGTCTTTTCATAGGACACCATCCTAAATGTTTGATACGCTTTCCGTCGCTGAATATTAATTTCTTACATCCAGGAAAAAATGGGCTTCATTAATATACAAAAAAAATATGGAAAATGGGTCATTTGTAAATATTTTTAAAACATAGTTCAAACGGACGAGTAAAAATTTGTATGGGTGAAATGGACACCAAAAAAATAGCAAGGATGAAACTGGATTCATCCTGACTTAAACTTAAAAAATAGCAAAGATGAAACTGGATGCATCCTGATGTAAATTAAAAATAAGAAAAAGTATTTGAAAATGGATAGGATGAAACTGTTTACATCCTGGCTATTTTTAAATTTTTGTCTATTTAAACAGTATCAAAATCAAAATGTCCCTTTTCACCCAGAAATTATTAATTTTGGTCTTTTTAACCAATTTTGTGAAAAAAATAAGAAGCCTATGATACGACACATAGAGTCAAATAGACGAAAAAGACTAAAGTTAACTCATTTTGACACTTTCTTTTCCCGTTAAAAAGAAAAACAAACTCTTTTTGACATGAAAACCTTATTTATTAGTACTCTTGATAATCGCTTAAACTTCGGATAATTGCTTATACTTGAGACAACTGCATAATAAAAAAAGAATCCAAAAAACTTGGGACAACCAATCAGAGACCGTGCAGCGCACGGGCCCTACACTAGTCTTTCTAATTTCTATCAAAGAAAATCTGCTCTTACATTACATATTGTCCGGTCAAGCAATGACCGCCAGCTTCATTTCATACTTAAGTCTCACTAAACAATCTACGTAGAACAAGCACAACCCCTATTACATGCCTAATCCTATTGATCAGTTGAGGTAATTAGATGGAGATAGTATTGACGAACTCTGTCTCATTCTCCATAGCCATCAATGTCTTAGGAGAAAGACAAGCTTCAACACATAAACTCCCTTCAACCAATCCAGGAATCACAGAAATCTTTCCGTCAGACTTGTTAGCCATCCCACTTCGCACTGCAATGGGTTTTCCCCAGCCAAAGTCGTTGCCATACATGTCGAACCTTGGAGATCCCCCACTAAGCAATGTAGTACCTTGGAATATTGCTGCTCTGTCTGGAAATGCAGGCTTCTGCACCCATGAATCCCAAGAACGCCGAATTGCTGCATCATCACGGGACATAATTCCTTGGTTCAGTAACAATGCTCCCCAACCATGTCCCTTTTCCAGAAGCTCACCCACCTTAGTAGTCGCAACATAGAAATTAACTGAATTACCAAAATATTCTTGAGGCAGTGGCGGCACCAATCTAGTTCTATTCCCAACTAATATACAGTAACTAGTCTCCGCATTTGGATCCAAATTCCTAGCACGGGTTACTGCCACCCAAAAGTGCGCGAGCAAAGCTTGCAAAGAAGAGATGCAACGGCCGTTTGTTGGTCCAATATCTGCATCGGCTTTTGCTTTAAACATTGCTACAGTTTCTCGTGTGAAATGGTAAAATCTCACTTCATATTCATACCTAATAGTTGGAAATACATGGCTTTCTCGAAAACGTTCATCGTCAATAGAAAAAGGTAAGCGGATGGGGCAATCTGCATTATTAAGGAAACACCTCTCAAGAATAGGCAGACGTGAAATGGTACGGATTGATGATTTACCTCCAACTGCAGATCTAGAGATCTCAGACCATGAATTCATGAAATGCCAAAACGATGTTCCATCACACACGACATGATTCATGCTGCATCCAATAAAAATACCATCATTCAGTTCTGTTACTTGGACTGACAGCAAGGGTTTAACCAAACCATCATAATTCATGACGCCATTTAGGGAGAAGAATGAAGATTCCACCAAACTAGGAACATAGATCGGTTCTAGTATGTCTGCTACAGTAATGTGTTCAGCAACTGCATGAATAAGCTCTGCCCCAGTGGAGTTACAGTTAATGTAGACAGATGTGGTTCCATCATCGTCATGTCTATCGATAGCAAGGCGTCCAGCAAGAGGATAGAAGTGATCCAGTTTTTGTGAAAGAGAGGTCTTAAGGTTAGATATGATGTTGCAAATTGTTTCAGAATCTCCTAATTTGGGTTTAGTAAAGAGAAGACCTCGTTGAATGTAAGCAGGTACGAGAAGTTGGAGATCCCATGTAGTTAAGTCAATCCTTCGATGAGTAGTAGTGGTTGTAGCACTACCGTTATAGCTTGCAGGTGCGACTATACTGGTTGAGATATGGTGAACCTGATCTTGGCATGCCATTGTCGCCGGATATAACTCTTGGACCGAACTCTGATTTGAGATGGAACAGAGTAAAGGCTCGGCTGAAGAATTAAACCAAATCCTTCACTTCAAATAGTATTTACAAAATTAATTCCCGACTGAAAATACCGTTGAAATTGAAAAGAAATGTCTGATGATAAGGTACTTGGAAAATTTAAATGATTGGAAACGGACAGAACAGAATGCTATCAACGGGTATGTTTCCGTCCTTGGACTTTTAAATTTAAGACATTGTACATGATATGGGCCATTCTTGTCCCCCCAACAGTAATTAAGACATTGTACATGATATGGGCTAAAATAGCGTGCTTCCTAGGCTCCTAGCAAAACTTCCCCGGTTCACAGCACACATAAAAAAGCCCTCTTTTTTTTTTTTTTTTTTCTAAAAGAAAAGAATTTTATCGAGCATTTAGCTGATTGAAAGATTCATATGCTTTGGCCAGAAGATTATAAAGGTCAGGATTGAAAGACTCATATGCTTCAAGACTTAAAGTTGTCTCCCTTACTGATTTAGCTATAGAATCAGCTACTTGATTGTCATTTCTACCAACAAAAGTAAAAACTCAACGACTAAAATTTGAGATAAAGTATTTAATCTCTTTTATTATATTCATATTCTCCTATTGAACTAGCAAGGTACTTCCATAGATTGTATGACAAGCTTTGAGTCGGCTTCAATATGAATATTGTCCAACTGCTTTTCCCTTTCCCAAGATAGAGACTCCCGTACTGCCATACACTCTCCAGCCTCTGCACTTAATGCTCCATTTGCGTAACTCCCTTTGATTCCATTGCACGTACCTGCATGGTCTCGCAAAACAAAACCAATACCAAGTTGATTAGTATCAAGATCAAAAGAAGCATCAACATTAATTTTCATAGTTCCACACAAAGGTGTTTTCCAATGTAAATGATTATCAGTATACTGAGTGCCTAAAATATATGCAGTTTCATGCAGATGTGGAGCTAAATAGTATTGAATCTTATGCATTGAAGTTTTAGGGTTCAGTACTCCCTGAAAAACAACATCACATCCGTTTGTCCAAATCATCCAGGCCCCTATCATGAATGTGTACAACCGTTTTTCCCCAATAGTTGTGTTGATAGAGAACCAAATTACAACCCATTCTGAAATTGATTGATAATGCTGTCTGTCTGACTGAATCAATATTAATGTTAATTTCCTTCTAGACTTTCCTTGCGTTCCTATAATCAAATATAGTGTGTTCCATAGTTTCGTTATAGTGACCACAGATGTCACAATGAGTATCCATATCCACATTGTATTTGGATAGATTATGTTTAGTAGAATTAAGTTCTATGATACACTTCCATGCAAACAACTTGATCCTATGTGCTGTTTTGCATCTCCATAATCTTCTCCATATAGTATTACTGACTGCTACTCCATTTACTTGAACTTCTCTATCATACATAGTCAGCATGTGCTTTAACTAAGAACTTGCCGTATTTAGCAGGCATCCAGATTATGACATCCTTCTTAGTCTTATTAATGAAAAGAGATTGTATTCTTCTTGAAGTAACATCATCAAATAACTGATCCGGAAGGGTTATATTCCACTGAATTGTATCTGGCAACATGAGTTCAACAACTTCTCCATAAAATATGAAAGATTCATTTTGAGGGATGGGTGGATGATTCATACCTGAGATCCATTGTCTAACCAATTTTTTGTGCCTTCACCATTGTTGATCTCCATGAAGTAATGTTGTTGCAGAATCTAATCCTTTAGTAATTCCATTCCAAGTGTAAGAACAGTTTTTTGCTTCTATTTTTTGGTGAATAATGTCTCTAGTTTTGAAGTACTTGCTGCTCAATGTTTGAACCATGATATGACTTAATTCATTGCACATCCTCCAATCTAACTTAATGAGAAGAGCTAAGTTGAGCTTTTCTAGATCTCTGAAGGCAAGGCCACCTATGTCTTTAGAGGTGCAAACATTATGCCAAGCAATTGGATTGGATCCTCTATTAGATTTATGTCCCAATTTTTTTTTCCTTTTTATAGTGGTGAGATGACTTATGAGATTGTTTGGTAACTTGAAAGTCCCCATTTGATAAACTGGGATATCATTAAGGACATGCTTGATCATAGTTCCTCTAACATCTTGAGAGAGATTGATGGAAGACCATGTGGAGAATCTTGTGTCAAAGTATTCCTTGATACTTTTGAAGGTCTCTTGTTTAGAATGACCAATAATGAGTGGTGAACCCAAATTTCTCCTTAGAATTCATTGTCTTGGCTCCAAGAATATTTGTGAGAGCTTCTGCAACTTCAGGCTTAGTTCTTTTGCTAAAATGAACTGCAGATTTATCAAAGTTGATAACCTGACCTGATTGTGAACTAAAATTATGAAGTAACTCCAAGAGAATATTGACTGAAGTAAGATTTGCTTGGGTGAAAATCAAGCAGTCATCTGCAAAAGAAAACGATTAATGGTTGGAGCAAGTGCAAACACTTTAATACCTGGAATTTTTTTGTTTTCTTGAGCAACAGTGAGATGCCTACAAAGAAATTCCATTGCTAAGATGAAGAGATAAGGAGAAAGGGGATCTCCTTGTATGATTCCTCTTGTGGGAGTAAATTCTTCATAGGGGCTTCCATTGAGCATTACTGATAATGTTGTAGTGCTGATGCATTGATGAACTAAATTGCAAAAATCCTCACAGAAAGAAAAATACTGAAGAACTTTCAATAAAAAAGACCATTCTAGCATGTCAAAATCTTTTGACATGTCTAGCTTGAGTGCTAACCATTCTAATTGTCCTCTCTTTCTCTTCGAGTGAATAATTTCTTGAGCAATAATTGTGTTATCCTGAATAAGTCTACCTGTCACATAAGCAGCCTGAAAGGGTGACATAATCTTGGACATCAGTGGTTTCATTATATTCACTAAGATCTTTGAAATAATCTTGTAGGAAGTATTGCACAAACCTATAGGTCTGTAATCTGCTGCACACATGGATTTTTCTTTTTTGGAATGAGAAAAATATATGTCTTGTTTATCTGTTTTGAAATATGCTTAGATTCAAAACTCCTAGCAACCATCAAGCAAACATCATTTCCAACTATATTCCATTGGCTTTTATAAAAGTGAGCTTGAAAACCTTATGGACCCGGGGCACTCCAGTTTTCCATGCTTTAAGAGTATTAAAGATTTCATGAGATGAAAGAATACTAGGGAGGCAGTTGTTATCATCTTCAGTGATAATTGTTGGCAATATGTTGTAAAGACATTCTTCAAGAATAAGATTCGAAGTAGAATTGATTTGTTGGAAGTGCTGAGTGAGATGTATTGATATGTGACCTCTTGTTTGAAACCAATTACCATCATGATCTTGAATGGAATCAATATTATTCCTTGTTCTTCTTTTATTTGCTTTGATATGAAACTGTTTGTTGTTATAGTCCATCTCTTTCATGAAATTATTTCTTGATTTTTGTTGGTAGAAGTCACTTTGAACTTTGTGCCACTTGTTAAGTTCACTGTTGATGCTGATGATACTATCTTGAACATATTGGAATCTTGAGGACCTTCTTGCAGTAGCTTTAGTTCCTTTTGAAGATTATCCATAGTTTGGTTTATATCACGTGCTATTGTTACGATGTCTCAACTCACAAGTGGTGCAGTTATTTTCAAGACTGTTACCTGGAAAAGAATTATTTACCATTTTTATTAATAAAAGTGAGAAACAGAAAATGTATTGACCGCCTGAAAATCTTGGTAAACATGTTCGAATAGACGAGTAAAATATGACCCTAATCAAATGCACGGAATCAGAATACTTTAAAATTTTGAATTAAACAACTTCGTGTTTCTAGAACCTAGCTCGACTCCGGCATGATTTGTTTTTGCCCTGAAAAATATGCTCGGCCAATTACAATGAAACGGTAGCGAATAAGTACAATTTTTTCTTAATACTTTTGCAATTAAGCCAAGTACACCAAGACGCTGCATTTCTTTTTCAATATACTATGGAGCTGCTCATTTCCTTCTTCATTGGATCGCTGCCTACTTATAACACGCCCTAATATTTCATTAGAAACTACAAGAACAAGAGAACTACTGTACGATTCAACATTTCAACCACTCTTAAAATTATGGACCAATTTTCGTACAATAATATATATTTTCCTGTACCTTCTGTTGAAAATACAGTACCAAAAACTATTTGCCTCCCATAAAATCTGATGCTTTGTGGCTAAGTCTAGTAAAATTAAAGAAATGGTCAGGTAAATTCTTTCCATTTACATTTACAGTTTCTTAGAAATCAATAGTACGATACTCTAACGTAAGCAAAATGCCTAACTGGAAGTAGTTACTGCTGTCTAAGGTTGAACATCGTTTTCTTTAGATGTAATAATCTTAAAGGAGAAAACGGCTTTGACTTTTATGTAGTTCATCATCACGCAAAGGATGCTGGTCAACAACGAATACAAAACCTACCACTAGAACATCTATGATCAGCTGGATTCCAATGAACTTCGGATAAGGATTTCTTATATCATATTCTTAACGTGTTGGAATTCCTCCTCATTGAAGTCAAGCACATAGAGAAATAGGCATAATCCCACGGGCACGGGCTCTAAATATAATCTTTTCATCATTTTAAGTATGCGGATGTGGTGTTGTGCATATGTCAATTGTCAAAGTAAACAAAGTCAAATTTGGAAGGTCATCTAGACAAATTAATATGCTGCATTTCGATCATTTCCACTCACTTTCACTCCCCAATTCCAACAGCTTTCTTTTTTTATATTGACTTCAATGGTGGCATTATTGTCACTACAAATTTCGTTTGTTTCTGACATACTTCAGTCAATCTATATCCATATTGTCTTTGATTAATTACCCTATAAATAATCACCTTGCAATCCCGCATTTCTCATAACAACTACAATTTCAATACAGCATCCAGCAGGCCAGAGAAGAAGAAAATCATCCAAGAAGAAAACAGCAACCATCTTTTAATACATGGAAGGTCTAATTCCATTTCTGCTTCATGCAATGAAGAACAAGAAAACTGCTCAGAATAACTACCGGTGTCTGTCTGAGGGTTCCAGTCGTAACCGCAGCTACCATCAATTGATTAATACTGAAGATTCAAGTCATCGGAGAACACGGTCGGAATTTCAACCACCATCCACGACTGAATTGTTTGATCAAAGCTATAGTGGTACGCCCAGTTACTTACGGTCTCGGAGTTTACATGATACTACCATTCCCTCTCCGAAAGTCATAGAATCGAAACAAGTAATGGGTGCGACGTCTAAGCTAAACCATCGTCGGAGATAGTGGAGAAATACTGAAATATGCTTGATGAAACTGGAGTAATCAATTTGGTTTAAGTTGTTAAAAAGACCAACACAATCTGTTGGTTTGATTAATCTGTAAACATGTTTGTTTTTCTCTCTTTTTTTTATTTGGTTCTTGTAAGTGTGTGATTATATATGAAATTCTTTGATTGATTGATATTCGTGATTAATTTTACTCATTTTTACAAATATAAATCTAGATGGAGACTTATTTTTCTTTTAACCAAGGAAAGAACTTGTATTAAACATGAGTACCTGATACATCATAATTTATATAGGGAATTAACAAAGGAGGTGGATGATACCACCAATCCCCACATAGATTATGTTTATAAGCTGCCTTCGCTATTGCATCTGCAGCTTTATTACCAGATCTATACACAAAACTATAAGACCAACCAGGATTAATATTACATATGTTTACACATTTTCGCAACAGGGGCATACTCTGCCAGTGACAAAGAGAAGATTGTTGTTGAAGAAAAGAACAAATTCTCAGATTATCAGATTCAAAAATCACTCGAGACCAACCATTTGAATCTGCCAGTTGCATAGCCTCCCACATTTCCCAAGCTTCAGCCTGCTGAGCATTACTAACTCTTCTCAAGGCTGCCCTTCCCATGACATATGCCCCTGCAGAGTTCCGAATTATAATTCCAATACCAGCTAACAAAGAACTAAAATGATAAGAAGCATCGATATTAATTTTAATGTACTGCAAAGGAGGAGGTTCCCATTTATGATGTAAATGCTCATTATGAACATTAGGATGATTGTAGTTAGCAGGAGTGTTTCCTAAATGATGCTGGAGAATGTATGAAGTAACCTGATGGACTACAGAGTTATGGTTGGGAGTGGTATTGTTAAAAACAACACTACATCTAATCTTCCATATGAAATGCATGATGCACATAGCTAAGTGAACAATCTCAGGGGACTTCTGGATGCTGATAATGGAGTCTTTGAGTTGCCAAGTCTGAATCCAGGATAAGAGAGAAGAGTGCTGCAAAATAAAGTGAAACTGATGAGGTAAAAAATACTGCCATATTGCCCTAGAGAAAGGGCAATGAAGAAAAAGATGGTCCAGATCTTCTATTTGATAGTGGTTGCAAAGAACACAGTGTGAATCAGCATTATGCACATGGGTGAAAATTCTTGCTTTGACTGGAACAACATTGTGAATAGCTCTCCACAGGAAAAGCTGAAACTTGTAAGGCACTTTCAACTTCCAAAAAGATAACCAAAAATGTTGAGATAAACCCATGGAGTTATTTGTTAGGATATCCTTATCACACAACATCCTATAAGTTGAGGCAGTAGTAAAAATACCAGTGGTTGTAAAGGGCCAGATTAATTTATCCTCTTGATCTAACTGAATGGGAATGGTTAAAATGGAGTTCACCTGATCAGCTGTAAAAAGGAGACGAAGAAGCGACACATTCCACTGTTCAGTATCAGTATCTATAAGATCAGAAACCAACTGGTAGTTAGACATATTCAAATCACCCCAGTCCTGTAAAGCAGAATTCAGTGAAGGAATCCAGTTAGAAGTCCAGATGTTGATATGAGCTCCATTACCAACTTGACATTTAGCATGTTTTAACACAATCTCAAGCCCAATAGAGATACTTTGCAAAATCCAACTTGAATTTAAGTTAACCGATGGAGGGAAGAAACGCAGGTCATGATGAGGAAAATGTTTACCTTTCAACAGCTTAGCCCATAAGGCATCTTGGTTATGTAACAATTGCCAAGCAAGTTTCGCAAGAAAAGCTAAGTTATAGTTGCATAGATTTTTAAGTCCTAAACCACCTAGCCTTTTAGGTAAACATACCTTTTTCCAAGAAATGTACTTTTGAGAACGTGTGACATAACTGTTCCACCAATAGCTTCTCTGAATTCTTTCCATTTGATGAAGAGATGTTTCAGGGAGTTTGAAAACCTGCATTTGATACAGACCCGTAGAGCTTAGAACAGAATTAACCTGAGTAGTTCTTCCTGCTTGATTTACAATTTTGCTCTGCCAGCCCTGAAATCTGTTATTCATGTTATCAATAATACCCTGACAGTTCTTATGTCTGGATCTATGCACCAGAAGAGGTATACCCAAGTATTTTTCGCCAAGGCCCATAACTTTCATACCAAGAATACCAGTAATATTAGACCTATGAGAATTAGAAGTGTGCTTGCCAAAAAATAAGGTTGATTTCTGCATATTTATCACCTGACCTGAAGCTTGTCCAAATATATGAAGCAAGTGTTGAAGCTGCTGCATTTGAGTAGAATCAGCTTCAAAAAATAACAAACAATCATCCGCGAAGAACAGATGATTAATTACAGGGCAGTGCTGATTAATTCTAATCCCTGAAAGACAACCAGAATCCACATTAAGCTGCAAGAGTCTAGAAAAAGCTTCCATGACAAAAATAAATAAAAAAGGAGACAACGGGTCTCCTTGACGAATACCCCGAGTCAGAGAAAAAGTTGAAGAAGGACTGCCATTGATAAGAATGGAAATATTTGAAGTAGAAATACACTGCTCTATTAAATTAATCCAATCATTATGAAAACCCAATTGCCGAAAGATGGATAGCAGAAAAGACCATTCCACCCTGTCGAAAGCTTTCGACATGTCTAATTTCCCAACCAAAGCCTTCTTAACCTTTTTACGTTTCATACTAAACAAAATCTCATGAGAAATAATAATATTGTCATGGATATGTCTTCCTGCAACAAAGGCAGTTTGAGTAGGGGAGATAATATCAGGAAGAAGGGGTTTAAGACGGTTGGCTAAAATTTTAGAGATAATTTTATAGCTAACATTGCACAGACTTATGGGTCTGAAATCAGCAGGAGTTTTTGGGTTTGAAATTTAGGGATTAAAACCTGATAAGTATGATTGATGGCTTTGAGCATATGTTTATGTGTGAAAAAATATTGCACCATGGAGATTACCTCAGTGCCAACAACATCCCAACAGTGTTGATAAAATCCAGCTTGAAACCCATCGTTACCCGGAGAAGCCCAAGGTTTGATTTGAAAAACCACATCCTTTATTTCTTGAGCATGAGGCACCTGGATAAGACTGTTATTCTGTATTTCTGAAACACAAGGTTGAAAAAGATGCAGAATCTCGTTATTAATCTGAGGCTTAAAAGAAGTACCAATATTCTTAAAATGGTTATTAAATATAGCTTCAATATCACTTCTGCTATCAAACCAAATGCCCAAGGGACCCTGGATAGAATTGATAGTTGATCTTCTCCTATTGTAATTGACTATGGAATGAAAATAAGAAGTGTTTCTATCTGCTTCAAGAAATTTATCACCTGCTTTTTGCATGAAGAACTCCTTTTGAATCGAAAGCCATTGCTGCAAGGAAGAGCTTAGATGCTTAACTTGGGGATGAGAAGAAGGCAAATTGCAGTCATAGCAAAATTGTAGCTGCTTCTGAATATTTTGAAGGTTATTCTCAATGTTTCCAAAGGAAAATCTTTTCCATATCTGCAGCTGAGTTCTGGTTAGTTTTAATTTACTGGAAAACTGAAACGAAGGAGACCCCGAAAAACGATGCTGCCAGCTGCGTGCAATAGTATCAGTACATGAATCCATTTTAAACCAACACTTGTAGAGTTTAAAGGGAGAATGTTTTGTAGCAGAAGGAACTGTATGTAGCAGAATCGGGCAGTGATCCGAAGCAACATGTACTAAATGTTGAAGATGTGCATTTGTGTAGTGGTTGATCCAGCGATTATTCACTAAAGCTCTATCTAGACGAGCAGAGACATGATCATCTCCACTACGATGATTTGACCAAGTTGTGTTAGCTCCTGAGTAACCTAAGTCAATGAGACCTAGTTTCTAAACAAAATTTCTAACATGTCTAGCATGATGAGGATGAGTGACACTAGAGCTATGTGTTTCGGAGTCGTGCATGGTGAAGTTTAAGTCACCAATAAGAACCCAAGGAAGATCAACAAACAAATGCATATTAATAAGATATTTCCACTGGTTAGCATTTTCTGTATCATCATGAGCACCATACATGAAGGTTATCAAGAAATCCGTATTATTATCATGAGTGTGGACAATAGCATGGATAGTTTTTGAGGTTGTATGCATGATTTCAATATCAATTCCATTTTTCCATCCAAGAGAGATACCTCCAGAGAGACCAAAAGCGGGATGAAACCAGTAATGAGGATAATTAGTTCTATAAAGATAAAATCTCATATTATTAGACTGAGCTTTGGTTTCACACAAGAAAAAAATATCAGGGTCATTGTTGGTCAAGCAGAAATGAAGATAATCCCGGGTATGAGGGTTTCCTATACCTTGACAGTTCCAGGAAAGAATTTTCATAACGGCGATAATAGAGAAATTGAAAAAAAGACTGCAAGAAAACAGTAAGAGAAAAAACAAAGCAAAATTGAAGAAAGAAGGATAAGTTTTGACAATCACCTGTTGCCATGCATCAGTGTGATTCTGTGCATTACAAGCAGAGGTTGCAGCAATGTCCCAAACATTATCCATGGCTGAAGCAGTGGGATCATCATCAACAGAGACAGTATCATCCGCTTGAGAAGTAACCACCTTGTCTTCCAAATCAGTATCAGAAAGAATCGGCTCAGAATTTATAACCAAAATAGGTGTACGACGATATCTTTTCTTAACACCACTAGTACTAGCACCATCACTAGTCATAGGATAAGAAGGTCTCAAAGCTGAAGAGGGTCTAGCTTGATTGTGATATGAAGAGGAAGCACCAGAACCTGGATCAGTGGCAGAGAAGATTGAAAGGCGCATACCATCAAAGGGTCTAGGCTGTTGTTCCATAAGTTGTCGTAGTCTATCCCGCCTCTGAGATCCATGTTGTAGGAATAGTTGTGCTTCTTGCTCAGGATTCCTTTGAGGAGGTAAAATGGGCTCTACATAACCAAAACCCCTAACAGTTTCTTCCATCTCCTGCCGGGTATGAGTCATATTTGCACAGTCAATCTCTTCATGATTGGGAACTTTACATTCAGGACAAAGACGATATGGCTGTTTCTCATAAAAAAAACCAATCCACCTAGTTACACCAGCAACATTAGCATTAGTTATACCAGTAATAAGGGGAGTGTTAACATTTATGAGAACAAGATCTCTATACTTAGAGGATGTAGGAGGGTTCACACCATCTGGTTCTATAACTCTAACTTCCCCAACAATATTACCAAACATTCGAAGAATATCAGCATAGGTGAATTCAGGTAAAAGATATTTATATTCTAACCAGAAAGGAGAAACCGTAAAATCCAGTAAATGATAATCCATAGTGGGATTCCAATCCTTTAAAACAATCAAATGACCATCAAAGTTCCAAGATCCACCAAATAAAATTGCATCTTTATCTTCTGAAATTTGAAACTTGATAACAAAAATGTTTGGTTCTAAACCACGCACCTGGACAAACCATTGATTGTGTCTTCGAAGCTGAGGCCAAATAAATTTAGCTGCACGTTCAGCATCCTTCCAAGACATAACCCCCGGAGCATAAAGCTTACCAGCAAGACTAAACTGCCAATCCCTAATTCCAGCTAAGATAGCAGTATTAGAATGCATAATCACTCTTCTCCAAATCGGCTCTTCACTGATAGAAACACTTTCCATTTGGTGAGCAATATTATTCAAGGAAGGACGAGCCATGAAGATAAAGAGAAAGATGAAGATAACAAAACAGAAGAGGGTATGAAGAAAGCAGAAGGTTGTGAGATTGGTTTTATAATCAAAACATGAAGGAGGTGGCAAGAGGTAAAAGGGATAAGCATGGGGTAAAGGTTTAAGAAATTGGAAGAACAAATAAAAAGTTGCAGAAATCAAAGCTTCTAAAATAATTGAGATAACATCAGAAACAGAGATCGAAAAAGGTAGCAGCTCGTTAAATCCAAAACTATGATTCCCAAACAGATAACGATGGAAAGACAAGATAAAGATGAAGAATCTACACACCACTGTTAGATAAGGAAACTTTTGAAGACGCCAACTTTGATACTGCCAACCATTGAGAAACCCAGATAATTGATGGGACAATGCTGCAACACCATGCGTGGCAAAAGATACAGGAGAAGCTTAATCTGCCATTAAAGGAGAAAAACAGCTCAATTAGCACCAGAGATCGGCACAAAGAAAGGGGTAACAAGAAAAACAAAAGCTAGGGTAAGAAAAACATCGAGAATTTTACATTAAATTCTAAATCCAAAACAAGAAATCAAACAGAAGGATTCAGACAAGAAATTAAAGCTGATGATTGAACAAAATAAATACGGATCAGATCAAATTAAATGAACTCAGATTTGGGTTGACTAATTTTGACTTGGTGATTGACTTTTCGCCTCAGAGCGATTCCAATCATTCGATGGTTGGTTTTTTCTCATGAATTATTTTGTTTTGGAAGAAACTTTACTTGGAGACTAATTTTTCTAGCTGTGATATGGAAAATTCATCACGACTTCATAAGATCCTACGGAGTATCAAGCATCACACCTATACTTGTGAAGTCGCTGCAGCAATTGGGCAAGTGAGCCGTCATTGTAGAGCAGGTAGCTGTCTATTACAATGAGCAGTGTCCTATAAAACCACCAGCTGTAAGATAATAAGTGCAATAAAGATCCATGTTTGTTTTACTTCTTTTCTATTCCGTTTACACTTACTTACGTGTGTGTAAAACTCAGGACCCACACTATTGGATGTTTATGAAGCTTTCAGGAGCAGCGTGGTAAAGTCTATCATCAACGTCGGGTTCTGCGTTTTGCTTCAAGAAACGTGTTAGGGATCCCACATTAAAAAAGAACAAAAAAGAAGCTCTGGTGCCATAAATGAGAATTTGGAATGAACACCTCGTAGACATAAATGAGAATGAACACCTCAAAGGCATAAATGTGGGATTTCCAAGATAACACAGAGAGAAGTGAGAGAGAGATTGAAACACTCAAAAATATAAAAATTACATTGATAATTTTTCTTTTTATTTTACAATAGGATACTAATCTTTATATAGGCGGTAACTCAAAACCCTAAAATACTCTCATTATCCCACTACTAACAAAATCCTAATTTGTAGGAATTAAGTCACACATTTAAATGTGTTTAGTATTCTCCTAAAGACTAGGACACTTAACAAACAATTATTCAAATTTGAAAATATTCAAAGATCAAATAAAACTATCCTAAATCTAATATTTGAATTATAATTCCAATTTCCAACACCCTACCGGAATTCAAATATTTTTTTATTCTTCTTATAATTTTATTATCTATCATCATTACAATGAATTAAAAAACATCAAGCATCATCATCATTAACATCAACATCTTTGATCGTTTGCCATTTTCATTGGTATCATCATTGTTAGCAGATCAACCTCAGCATCATTTCAATCAACTCAACATATTATGCAAATCGATAATCAACATCTTCATCATCATCATAGCATAACATTTTTCTTCATCACGACAATGTTTTTTTTTTCTTTCCCACAATCAATCTTTGCACTCACAATAACACAGACAAGAGTGAGAGAGAGATTGAAACACTCGAAAATATAAAAACTGCATTGATAATCTATCTGCTTATTTTACAATAGAAAATCAACTTTTATATAGGCAGTAACTCAAAACCCTAAAATACTCTCATTATCCCACTACTAACAAAATCTTAATTTGTAGGAATTAAGTCACACATTTAAATGTGTTTAGTATTTTCGTAAAGACTAGGACACTTAACAAATAATTATTCAAATTTCAAAATATTCAAAGATCAAACAGAATTATCCAAATATTTGAATTATAATTCCAATAATAAATGCAAGTGTACATACATTGTAAAGAAAACAAAGAAATCGGTTGTAGGGTTGAGCTTTGTGACTTTGACTGCGTCGTCACTCTGCGATCCCTCTATCTGTCGTCTGATAGCCCTGCAACTTGTTACTACAAATTAAATACAGTAGTACAATATAATTTCCAAAATCTATGAAGATAAAATTTACAATTTATGAAGATTCGGAAAATAACAGACAACCTACAAAATAATATCCCTCTATCTGTCGTCTGATAGTCCTGTAACTTTAATTTGCTAAAAGAGTAGTACACCCTTGCATTAGTAAAAATGGTCCGTTTGAATATCAATTTGAATGCGATGGTTCTGGCAAAGGTCGTATTGGTTTGGCTGTTAGTAACATAATTGGAAAAGGAAAGGTATTTCTCACTCTCACAGATGACTCTCGTGCACCTCCAGAAGTTTTCCACGCCATTTATCAGGAAGCAGAGGCATTGAATGCATGCTTACTTATTGCTAAGGAAAAGAGCTATGCTTTCCTTTAGGATTATTGGAGACTGCGGTAATCTTATTAAGATCATCAAAAAAAATTAACAGACTAAATACCTATGACGAATCGTTGTATGGAAAGGTAACCTGTGATTTCATCAGGAAAGTGAAAGATCGTTACAATAGTTTCATCAAACCTGATTATACTATCTCTCTTCTACAAGTCTTCCGCGAAGCTGTCCCTATAGCGGATCATGTGAGCAGGTACCCCAGAAAAGGAAATGAGACAAAAAAAAAAACTCTCAACTATTCATCTTACTGATACAAAAAAGTTTTTCAACGCAAGATACAAATCCAGGATCTTCTTCTTAAGGTACAGTGATGATGAGATCCCCATGAATGAAATCCAGTTTGGCGTTAGAAGTGATTCCACTTGAGTGATGAAGTTTATCCCAAGATTAAGGTTTATTTTCCTTTTTTATTCTGTGTTTTATTTTTTTTAGTTAGGCATTTTTAGCTTAGTATCTTCACATGATGTCTCTGAAGATTAAGGATTTTTTTTTCTCTCTTTATATTTTGTGTTTTAACTTGATGTAATCTGAGGCTTGCTCTTTATCATCTATCTATCTTCACATGATGTCCGCAGATTAAGGGTTTCTTTTTCTTTGTGTTTTAAGTGTCACCTGATGGAATTTGAGGCTTTGTCTCCTTTATTTATGAAAGAAACCTATTATAGGGGCTCCAAGGATTTGGTTCTGAGGGCTCCTATAGATTCAACTACCCTAAATGTGGATGCGGTGGGACCTATTTTATTATCAAAAATACAAAAATATCCTTTAAAAACCTAAATAATTACCAAACCTAAATCTAATTAAATCAAAAACAAAACCTAAACTAAACCCGATCAGGAAAAAAAAAAGAAAAAACTAAACCCAAACCTAAACCCACCCTTCTCTTCTTTTTCCTCTCTTCTTCTCCTTCATCGCCATTTTTTTTTTATTTTAGCGACGATTAATCATCGATTCTCAGCCAGTAATAATTTTAATTTCTTAAGAATCGAAAACCCAGTCATTTTTGGATGCTTTTGATCCAATTAATAGGTTTGATTTGATCAAATTAGAGATTGAAAAATTAGTTTCAAATGGTGGGAAAATATTGATTTTCTCACCGGATAAATTTTCTACGGTTGGAAAAATATGAACTCCCAATCAGAAAAGCTTTACTAACTTTTGGATACGGTGGGAAAACCCAACCGTAAGTTGCGCTGGTTTTGTATATGGTTGGGAAAATATGAGCTCCTAACCGTAAGTGCTTAACTAACTTTTGTATACGTAAGTTGCCCTGATTTTGTATACGGTTGGAAAACCTAACCGTAACTTCAGTTTTCAAAACAAAAAAAAAATCTGTGATTTTGATTTAAAATATAAACTATAAATCAAATGATTAGTCTAATCTTATTACTAATTTTATCACTAATCTTATTGAATTTATTTAACCTAATCATTAATATTAATTAATTATTGGGATAATGGGTTTTGGGTTTGCTATTTCATGACCCGTATTTTTTTTGTCATATTATGAGCCCTCAAAACCAAAATCTTGGAGCCCCTATAATAGGTTTCTTTATAAATCATAAAGAAACAATATTGATGCAGCAGCTAAAGAAAAACTGGCTTGTGAGAAGTTCCGAGCATGGGTATAGTTGTTGAGCCCATGGTTTTTAAAAGCGTACACTTCACGCTTCGTTTCAAATTTCAGCATTTCGCTCTGAATCAGTTATGTGAAGCGCATCTTTCATGAAGCGTACGCTTCACGCTTCGGAGCATACGCTTCGCTTCAAATTTCAACATTTCGTTCCGAAGCGGTTATGCGGAGTGCGCTTTTTGACCTAGTCAACTCCTTTCCCGCCTAATTTTTAAAGCTTTTAAAAGAAAAATATGAATGTTTTAAGGAGGAATCAAACACCCCACCTCCCATTCTCCTGGAGAAGGTTGAATTCATGTGCACACACTTTGTTTTTGATAATAATTAGACTTATATAAAATTTATATAGATATTATCTTCCTAATAAATTTATAATTACTAGTTACGACTAATTTATGTATAACAAAACATCCGCTTCAAACATCAACCATGAAGCGACGCTTCACGATTCGATATACTCATCGCTTCCTAAAAATGAAAAACGCTTCCCGCTCCGCTTCACGCTTTCAATATCTTGGTTGAGCCCCTAGGCTAGAACTCGTTAAACATTATAATCTAAAAATAAAAAATAACACTGAAGAGAGAGAGAGAGAGGAGCCTGGGAAGAGGCAGTGCATGGGAAGAGCAACCAACATGCTATGCTGAATGGTTCATCTCATTCTCAACCTTATCCCTGTCTCCCAAGTCCCATCCATGTATCTTTCTTTTAATTACCTTTCTTTAGCCATTCCACCACTCAAATATATATGCTGATGAAACAACGCCTAGATGCGCCCCTTATGCTCATGGAATGGCCTGAAAAGATTGTAAATGCAACTTGGTTGTGAACACCTTATTTTAGGTTCACAACCAAATAATTAAGATGATATAGCAAATAATTAAGATGATATAGCAGTATGAAAAATAAGATGTAAACATAAAATCATGATCAAAAATGTAAGATGTAGAGAAATAAAGAGACAATAGCATAAGCAAGTTAACGTGGTTCGGCTAAGCCTACATCCACGGGAAGGTAAAGGAAAGTTTATTAAGTCTTTGATCTGTTACATATGATAAAATTGAAGCATCGTTCAAGATGGTATGAAAGAGATATCTTCATATCTCTATAATGCGGGATATCTTCAATTATGAAGCCTTGACAGAGATATCTTCATATCTCAGAGATAATATCTCTTTTGTCAAGGATATTATCATTCATGAAGATATCCAGTTTAGTGAGCAGTAGAGGGAGGAGAGTTGTAGGGGAAAGAGATAAAGAAAATGGGTCTTTAAAGTGTCGATCGGAAGAAGAGAAGAAAAAAAATCCTCCTCTGCCCGAAGCTAATTGCTCCCTATTTATGGGAAAAATTTCTTCTGGCAGATTACGCTTCTATCTTTAGCTTAGGATTGAAGTTGTGTTGAGGTTGATATGGTGCATGCTTCTGTAGTCTTGTATCCAGCTTCAGCTCATAATCGCCGTCCACGTGTCAAGGTATGTTTTGGTGTACACAATTTTCCCCTTTTCTTGAGGGTCGTTGGTGAACGATCCTTGCGAAAAATCATGTCCACCTTATTCGCATTGCATCGGTTGTTTTTTCCTTCCAATGCCCCTTGCCGAGAAGCTTTTGCATCCTTTGTGGCATAATTTTGGTAAAGTATATACTACGACAAAGTATTAATACTTGCCCCTATTCTTTACCAAAATTCAGGAATATCCCTGCAAAACAGAATGTGCCTTGCCCTCTCTTATTGGTTCAAATATTCTTCGTGGATTACTTGCCCCGTGCCAGGTTCGTGTTGGAAGTACTTCTAAACAACATCCATCTGCGGTTTTTCATACATCGTCGTAACATGACCTATTCACAGCGACATAGGTAGCTAGGACTTTGTCTTCATCATCATCGACAAATATGCTTTTACTGGTTATTTGAGATTGCTCTTTACGTACTCCATGTTATAGGCGGGTCTCACGTTGGGTCATCACGAAGTAAGTAGCAACGACGATAAATAGTTCCAAAGAGCATCAACAGCTGCGCTCATTCCTTAGTGGCAGCATTTCGACCGCAAGATCAGTAGCAGGCAACAAGCATCAACAGCTCTCAGCACGATGTCGACTTCTACAAATGGCTTGGCCCCTTCGTAAAAGAGCTTTGGTAAAGAATATGCTGCACTGAAGTATCGTAGGTTTGGGTGCTTGGTTACAGCGGGCAAGTCCATCGTACTGGTTGCATTGGTCCATCGGCAGTATGTAAACTGGAAGCTTTATAAAAATGAAATTATATAGCCCGTTCGAGACTTAACAACAGCATTAGCGGTATTCGGACTCTGCCCCCCGAGTGAGAGAAGATAGGGAACGAAGGCTCTTCCACCTTCGATCCCTTATTCCCTCTTTTTCTTGGTTCTTACACATCAGGTGACTTCAGGTACTTTTAGCATCGTCATTGAACCTTCATCCTTGTGATCGGGCTTTGCGCCTTCGTTGTCGTCGGCTTTGCACCGCTGGATGAACTTCGGGCCTGAGCTGGCCGCTGGATGAACTGTGCTTGAAACTTTCGTCATCAGCTTCGTGTTTTGAAGCTTCGTTGTCGGACTTGTGTCATCGGTCTGGAAAGTATATCTTCGGTTTGGCTGATAAAAGCTATCATTAATGTCAACGGATTTTGCACCAAAGGGCAGTCATCACATAACAAGTCATATAGGAGGGAACTGATGCTTCGTAACTAAATTTTGATAACGAAGTGCGCTTCGTAACTATGTCATTGTCATCATGTCAGCGTCGACATCAGACCTGGCATCTTCATGCCAGCGTCGACATCGGATCTGGCATCTTCATGCCATCGTCGACATCAGGTCTGGTATCTTCATAATTATGTCATTGTAATTATGCCAGCGTCGACATCAGACTTGGCATCTTCGTTAGTCTTTGGTTCATCATTGTCGGACTTGGCAGTTGGAACTATCATCGTTATGAGATTTGATATCACCATCGTTGGGCACTTGAATCATCTACAGATCTTCTAGTTGCTTGTGCATCAGGTGGTACGTCGGGATTTACGTTGGAGAAACTGCACGTCATGCATCTTTATCCTTGGGTTGCATGCACCATCAGAATGGGGGACGTTAGCTTTGCTTTGGTTACTTAGCGGCTTTACAGCAACCTTGTACTGGACCGAAACTATCAACACTGCAGCATCGTTGGGCTTGGCATCGGCTGTACTTCAAGTGCCTTCGGCATCGTTGTTGGAATCTCATCCTTGTGATTGGTCTTTGCCCCATCGTCATCATAATTTGGCTTCGATCCATCGTCGTCCACTTTGGCTCATCGTGTCAGGACTTTGCCTTATAGACTTTGCCTCATAGAAGAAATGGTTCTATGAGGTTCGAATCTTGCCGCATAGAAGATTGTGAATCATAGCAGCAAGGCTTTGTACCACCGTTGTCGTCTGATTTTATATCTTCTGTCTTTGGAAGACTGCAGTTATTAATCAGCTTACTAGCAGCCTTGCACGATTGGCGTGGGGCTTCGGTCTTAAAATGTCAGATCTGAAATTGGGTGTCTTTGTTATTGACACTGAACTTGCTATCGTCATCTTTCTTTGGGTCTTCGTTTACTTTGCCCCTTCACATGCATCTCTGAATTTGAACTGCTGCTGGTACCATTTGATGTTGGTCATTCAACTGTCATCAATCGAGCATTCCAATAACCAAAGTAGTCTTTGAGGCTTATCTTCATAAACACGAGGATATCAGACTTGGCATCTTCATGCCATCGTCGACATCAGACTTGGCATTTTCATGCCATCATCGACATCAAACTAGGCATCGACTTGGCATCTTCATGCCATCGTCGACATCAGACTAGGCATTGACTTGGCATCTCCATGCCATCGTCGACATCAGACTTAGCATCGTCATGCACCTTCGTAGCAAGACTCTGGATCATCGTTTCTCAATGATCGTCATCGCTGGACTATGATATTATCGTTTTACTCTGCACCTCCTTCGTCACTGGAAAGGACATCTGCGCCAAGTGGACCGCGCTTCGGGTGTCTTCGTTATCGACATCGGGCTTGGCATCGTCATTTAACTTCAGTCTTTGGAATGCTCTTTCTGAAGCAACGGCTTTGCAGCATCATCGGGCTGGACAACAACAACATCTTCCATTGCTCCTTAGAAGCTAAACGATCTGTCCATAAGTCTCTCGAATTCCTGTTTCCCTTGGCTCTTCTACGTCGGGTTACTTGGATCATCATCATCAGGACTGGATTGTAGTCGTCTACTTTGAGCCTTCGTTTTAAGGATTTGTATCTTCGAGTGACCGATGAGTGTGAGGGAGCGAAGATGGTAATACTACCCCAGCTATTACTCCTCTCTTCAAAGGTAATGGGTTTCTTACTCCTCCCTCTCTCCCCTTTATTGAAAGGCTTTGTATCTTCGAGTGACCGATGAGTGTGAGGAAACGAAGGTAATAATACTACCCAGCTATTACTCCTCTCTTCAGAGGTAGTGGATTTCTTACTCCTCCATCTCTTCCCTTCGTTGAAAGGCTTTGGCACATCGTCTTCGAACGTCTTCGTCTTCGGACTTTGGACCTTCGTAAAAAGACTTTGGATCGAGTGGAAGATTGGGACTGCATCTTCGAACCAAAACTGAGCTTGCGTTATCAGAACTAGTTCATCGTTACAAGGCTTATCTTCATAAGCAAGAGGACTATCTTCTTAAGCAAGAGCTTTGGATCGAAGCATTATTCTCTTAGCTCCTTTGTTGGGATGCTGGTACAACCTAGAGCCAAGATTCATTGAGGGCCTATTTTTAAATTTATTGGTCCACAAAGACTAGGACATTAGTAGGATAAGGTAATATTTTTTGACACGATAAAGACATAAAGTAGACAAGATAAAGATATAAAGTAAGAAAGATGAAGACAAAAAGTAGACAAGATAAGGTAGTCTAACTAATAATCTGACATCTGACAAGTTTTGAAAGAGAAATAATAAAAAGTTTTGAAATCAAAACTTTTTGTAATCTGTGATCTGAAAAACATTTTCTCTTTTGAATTATTTGGGGTTAAACATTACTAAGTTGAAATGAATCTTTACTAAAATGTGAATTTTACCATTAGGTTTTAGATCTGAAAGAAGGATAAAGAGGAAAATTACTAGGAGAAATAGAAAAGAATGATTCATGGGAATATTTATAAAGAGGTTATAAGCGTTCATCACATCGGATGTTTAAAAGATAATAATTTTCAAGG
Source organism: Papaver somniferum (assembly GCF_003573695.1). Taxonomy (NCBI): domain Eukaryota; kingdom Viridiplantae; phylum Streptophyta; class Magnoliopsida; order Ranunculales; family Papaveraceae; genus Papaver; species Papaver somniferum. Next base: position 83,056,994 of record NC_039360.1, read on the forward strand.
AAGAGCATTGGGTTACAAACCAACCGATCAGGCTTGAAGTTTACCAATCAAGTTCAAAAATCACGGTTACATTGAATCATTTTTGAAAGGCTGTAATAATTACCCATTTTATAGTGCAATGGCAAAAGTAAAACGAGGGGAAAGATTAAGTAATAATACCCTTAAAAAGAGTCTTTAAGGAGATGAAAAGAATTTAAAATGAAAACGCTATAAGTGGGATTTTAAAACTTAATACAGAAGCTCCATAAAAAACTTAAAGTTTGACTAGATTTAGAATTGGTTTACCGGACCATTTTTGCAATTAAAGTTGTAAACATTTGCAAAGTTTGTGTCAGGCTATAATAAATGTTTTATATATTAAACAAAAAGATGAAGTGATGGCATGAGTAATAAGTATTTGTTGAATAAACTCAAAATGCTTTAATTAAGCTATAACAAACATTAAGTGTATGCATGGTTGCTCTTGCCCTTGCACTGGGCATACTTATGAATTCATCATCACTGAGAACGGTGAGAGTTTGAGATCATACTGTCACGAAGGAATTACCTTGTGCTATGTTTGGGACCTGTCATCCCGTTGACCAATATCGGGCCAGGGATTACCGAACGGGGGTCTAAGAAAGTCCCGAAGACGTGGTGTAAAATTGAATGTTTTGCAAACACCCATTCCGCTGAGCTTTCAAAGGCATGTCACGTTGGGTACCTCTTTTTTTTGGAAGCCTTTCTCCAAGTCGTACACTCATAGACATTTATGGGGGAGTCCAGAAAGGTAGCACGCAAGTGCTTTTCCCATTATGATGTTTGAGACCGGTGGTGCTTGCCCCAGTGTTCCACTATATATATCGATCTCCAAAAAAAGTGGTGGTGCTTGCCCCGGTCTTTAGGATATGCGAAATTACGAGGTGTATGCGTATTTATTATTTATGAAAATGTTTTCATATGTATTTATAAAATAAATGTCCTTTTTTGTAGTTAGAAATATTTTAGAAATGTAAGAGATATGAATATTTGCAAACTCTTTAGCGTATGTATGCCCCCTTTTGGTTTTGGAAGCTGATTGTCGAAGCTTGTGAAAGTAAAAGTGATTGCCCCTTTGCTGTCATTGGTTGACAAAGCTTGTGTTGTGTGTATGTGCTTCGTGTTCAGAACTAGAATAATAGTTGTCTTCACGGTGTTGTAGTGTGTGACCTTTGGGCAGCGGGACAACTAGCTTCGAGTTTGTATCACCGGATTTAACATCGTCGTTATCGATCATTGGTTCATCATCAGCGGGACAACTAGCTTTGCATAGGTATTGCCAAGTCTCCTGGTGCTTTTGTCATCACTGTTATCTCTGCTCCATTTCACAGGATCTAACATCGTCGTCTTCATCTTCTGAGCTTTGCCATCATCGTTTGGCTCTATACCATCGTAATGGCATCGTCGTTTGACGTTGTGCCTGCAGTCAGCTTCGGGTTTTGGCAAGCACCACCAGCATCGGGCTCTAGCTCTTCGTCTTCGGTCTTGGATCATCGGAACACTGGATGAACTGTGCTTTGGTTTATTTTTGTCGGCGTGGCGCTTTCTTGGTCATCAGTTCATCTTCATGAACTGACTTTTTGTAGTGTTAGCTGCATGTACACAATATTACTCCTTTGTAGCGTTAATCGCATCATGACATCAACAACGGTGGTGCGTAGCTGCTTTTCATAGTGTGCTCTATTGCTTTCAGTAGACAATTAATCCAATAATTGTCGATAGAACGAAGGTAGTAAGAAGATCCAGCACTTATTCCTCTCTTCAGACAGTGTGGATTTCTTACTCCTCCTTTAACAGCATCGTTGTATTATGCTCCCCTATCATCGTCGCGCTTGAGCCGGGCTATGCTGCGGTTGCTTAGTGGCTGTACTTCGTGACAACACTTGCATCGTCATCGGCTGTGCATCTGCGTAGCGAGACTTTTGGCTCTTCGTGTCATCAGTTCTTCGTCGTCATTGGCATCTGACTTTCGTCATAGTAGCAGGATTTTGCATCGTTAGAGTGTGAGACGGGGCTATCATCGTGGTAAACACCACAAGTGGGTGCTGCATATCTCCTCAGAGTGGAGGGAGTTGCACCCTCGTTGGATTTCAAATGCTGGCCAAAATTGATACTTGGGAGTCTTCGTGGACCATCGTTACTTGAACTTTAGTTTGAGTTCTGGGACTCAAGATATATCCTCGAGTTGTGTGACCGATGATTGAAACCAATTGGAAGTATGTATATAATCATAACTAATTAGATTATATAGGTGGGAGCCTGCATTGTCATTATTGGATACCATCGTTGCAAGACTATCTTGTCTTCGATGAGTGTGAGGAAACGAAGGTAGTACTACCCGGCTATTACTCCTCTCTTCATAGGTAGTGGGTTTCTTACTCCTTCCTCTCTCTACTCCTCTGAATGAGTGGAACTAACCGCATCATGGCAGCAACGGCGGTGGTATATAGCAGCTTTACGTGGTGTGCCTTGGTGTTTCCGGTAGATCATCAATCCAATCATAAACCCACTCCCTTTGCAGCATCGTTCACTGGGAATGGATTGCATCTTCGGTGTGTTGTCCTTGCACATCAAAAAATGCGTGGGAGACACAATGGTTGTAAAGTAAAAGACAAGAGTATGGATTACAAGTCAAAAATCAAGGAGAAACTTTGCTCGCCAAACCCGAAAGCAATAAAGATCTTAGGAAAACAAACGGCGTTGGTTTGTAACCCAACGAAGATGGCTGAGACAAATCTCAAAGTCGGTCAGAAAACAAAAAACAAAGTTTCACTGAACATTTCAAAAAAGATACAAGCTATAAGCACTTGCAGAAGTTTGTGTAAAAATGAAGACTTGTCTCTACATAGCAATTTTAATCGTTTTGGCGAACAGTTACCAAGCATTTCTAAATCTGACTTTTCACGTAGTCGAAAGAAATATTGGGTAGTACCCAATCAAACCTTCCATGTGATAACAACAGAAAGAAATAGAGAAATTTAAGAACGAATTTCAGGAGACTAAAAAGCTTAGAATAAAATAGATCTGCAATAGGTAGAATAAATTCTTTACACCTGCCCTGTTTCTAGCGCCAAATTGTGAACACCTTATTTTAGGTTCACAATCAAATAATTAAGATGATATAGCAGTATGCAAAATAAGATGTAAATAGAAAATCATGAGCAAAAATGTAAGATGCATAGAAATAAAGAGACAATAGCACAAGCAAGTTAACGTGGTTCAGCTAAGCCTACATCCACGGGAAGGTAAAGGAAAATTTATTAAGTCTTTGATCTGTTACATATGATAAAATTGAAGCATCGTTCAAGATGGTATGAAAGAGATATCTTCATATCTCTGTATTGCGGGATATCTTCAATTATGAAGCCTTGACAGAGATATCTTCATATCTTAGAGATAGTATCTCTTTTGTCAAGGATATTATCATTCATGAAGATATCCAGTTTAGTGAGCAGTAGAGGGAGGAGAGTTGTAGGGGAAAGAGATAAAGAAAATGGGTCTTCAAAGTGTCGATCGGAAGAAGAGAAGAGAAAAAATCCTCTTCTGCCCGAAGCTAATTGCTCCCTAATTATGGGCAAAAAATCTTCTGGCAGATTACACTTATATCCTTAGCTTAGGATTGAAGTTGTGTTGGGGTTGATATGGTGCATGCTGCTGTAGTCTTGTTGTAGGATCAGAATCTCGCAACAACGACATGCTTGCGAAATTACTAGCAATACATCACGAAAACATCGCAGAATGATTTCAGAAATGACATAACAGATGACATCAGCTTAAACGTGAGAAAAGTATGATGATCGTGCGAAATTTAGGATGCTTGCGAAGTTAACATTTGTAAGTTTGCGAAAATACCGCAAGCCAGATCCGAAATTAGGGAAAATGTTACCTGTACCCCACCATATATGAGATGTCATTCATTATGTAAATACCTATATAAAGAGAAAGGCAAGAGAGAGAAAAGAGGATAATCAAAAAAGAAAAAGGAGAGAGACACTTTATAGAGAGACACGTTTTGTAGAGAGAGAAATGGAGGTCAACCTTCTCTTTTGTATTCATCTTCTTCCCCAAAAACTAGATCTAGAGAGCTCCAAATACTCATTAATGGAGTCTCAATTGTAATCCATATGTAATTACAAACAATCATAGTGAAGATCCCTAACCCCGTGGATGTAGATCATATTGATCGAACCACGTAAATCTTGTGTCTTATTTTCTACTTTCATTATTTTTATCTTTATTTTCATATCAAATAAGTTTAGATCTAGAAATTATAGTCATGACAATACAAGGGGTGTGTTGTGGGATCTCCTGCAACTACATTTTGGCGCTAGAAACAGGGAGGAGTAAAGGATTTATCCCTCCTGTAGCTTGTTGGTTCAAAAAATTTCCATGAAGATTAGCTATTGTTCATATTTTTCTAGATCTAAAAAGTTTAGTTTCAAAAATGGAAATTTTATGGAAGAAATCACACTTTCAGGGAGTAAACATCATCAACAATTCAAAAAAATGAAAAGAGTGAGAGAAAAAAATTAGTTGTTGTGGTGAAATTTAAGGAAAAAATGGAAGTTTCAGTGGAAGATTTTTATGTTCAGGAGATGAAGGAAAATGTGAAAGAAGTTACGGAAGGACGAAGAAAAGATAAGAGGCAGATGCTGCAATTTCTATCACAAACAGAAATTCGCACAGATGGTTCAAGGCTGAGCGAACAACAAATAGGTCACGGGTTCGAATTCACAGAGACACATATTTTTCATTTTCTTCTCATTTGCATGGGAGAATAAAAGAATAAGGAAAAAATTTATGTGTTAATTTAGCATAGAGGTTCTTGCACAATTGGTCCAGAGAGCAGTATGTGCGTTCGTGGTCGCAAGTTCGAATTCGCCTGCGACATAGTATTCTTCTTTTGTACAGAGAGCGAAAAAATTAATAATTTCGCAATATTGTTTCATTATTTCGCAAACAAGAGGCATCACAATTGGTCATTTGCGAAGTTAATGAGTTCATGGTCGTGTGATCAAGTCCCAACACCTGTGTATTTTTCGCACATATATTTCTTTGATTATTTCGCACAAAAGAGAGTTGATGATAATTTCGCAGAGATATTTCACAAAGAAGAAGCTTGCACAGTTGGTCAGGAGGCATGAATGCAAGCAGCAGGTCCCGGGATCAATTCTTGCTTCTCGCATGTTTATTTTTGTTACGCGAAATTTATACAGAAGTGCCTCTCACACAGTTGGAATTTGATTACTTCGCAAGAACTTTGATTACTTCGCAAGAGAGGCTTAGCACATTTGGTATGGTGAGAGAAAATCCAAGAAGCAGGCCAAGGGTTCAAGTCTCATTTCTCACACTTCTTTTTGCTGCGCGAAATTCATACATTTCAAGGCATTTATTCACTTCTTTGACAACAACATCGACTCACATGAAAGATAAGTACCACTTCCTTGAACATTTTACTTTATACTAAGAACGAATAAAAATATTTTTGATTTGATTTACAAAAAGCGATTCAATCGCACGATTACAAAGATTTCAAGATCTCAAAGATTATAAAGATTACTAAGATTTCAAGATTACAAAGACTTCAAAATTACAAAGATTGCGAGATTTCAAAATTACAGAAAACTGAGAAAATTCAATTTATATGTTTCTCTAGAATATTTCTTTTGCAGAGAATAAAAAGATTTTTGATTTGATTCACAAAATGCGAAACAATCGCAGAATTACAAAGATTTCACAATTACAAAGATTTCAGAATTATGATGTATTAGAATTTCTCTTGAATATTTACTTTGCTTCAAATGATATGATATTATGAGAATGAAAGAATGGATGAAAGAAATGACAGAAATGAATGAAAGAGTAAAGAAACGCGAAAATTTCGCAAGAGACAATCTAAGATCCATAAAAATCTAAGATTATAATGGGGCGAACCTTTATGGCGTACACCCTAGTTCGCGAATAAAATTTCGCAAGAGGCAAATGTAAGACCTAAAGTACGTCATAGAAGGGGGTACCTGTTGCATGACTCAGCGAAAAGGTTACACCGCCCCTGGAAACTGAGTCATGGAGATTTGGGGTCAATAAAGCCCATCCAGGAGAGGTACCTTGGATTTTCAACCTAAGCTTTTGCTTTAGGTTGGACGACTAGGGGTCTCTTCTAAGGAGTGCAGAATCTGATCAAGGTGCCGAGGTACACGGTTGAGTCAAGAGTGCCAGGGGCGTCTGGAGTACCTTGCCATTCTTGACAAGTCTTGGCTTATACTGCACTCGTCCCGAAGAAAACCCCACTTAGGGTGCAGTCTCGTAACCATAAGCCCTATAGGTAAAAGGTACAGGAGGCTGCGAAAACAATTGGTTGTTGTTAAGACCGGATGGTAGGAGCTAACCTTGTATGGTAGAAGTACGCCTCCTTGAAGGGGAAACCATGGGGGAGATAAGGGCGGCACCCTCCATTAGGGAGCTGATAAGTGTCTTAACACACAAATGTCATGAGGCTTTTTACTCGCAAGGGTATTAAGGCTTGTCATATTTGTGCGACAATCCTGAAGAGGCAATAATACTAGAGAAAAAGATAAGACGAGATCAATGGGTCATTACATGAAAGTGTGAAGACGTCCTGCGATTTCGTCGCAAGACGGCAATGTCATGGGGCTTTATTTTCGCAAGAATATTTAGGACTGTCATGTTGTCGCAACAATCCTGAAGAGGCAATAATACAAAAGAAAAAGTTAAAGCAAGATCAATGGGTTTTTGCATGAAAGTGCAAAAACGTCCTGCGATTTTGTCGCGATGACAAGAGGTGGCAAAATAAGACCTTTAACTAGGAAGGAAAAATAAGACCATATAAGAAAATGAGTAAGCAAGTAAGCTTGCGAGAATGATTATATGTAAGCAAACAAGCTTGCGAATATGTACATGGAAATGAAACTGAGGTAGTGAAAATGCCGCAGACCTGATATTATGATCATACTGTTATGAGATACTAATAGTGCAGGAAAGAGGGAATATGAAACACAAGTAAAAACTTGTGAAGAACAATAACTACACGAAGAAGAATGCATACACTAAAGAAAAAGGCAGAGAAATGAAGAATGGAAGCAATTTAAAGCTACATCAATTTTAGACGGCAAAATGAGCTAAGTAACACAAACCTTAACTATACATTGTAATAGATAAGCATTCTCATCATACAAGCATCATACTCGTATCATAAAAGCATTGCATAAGCATTTCATGGCATAAACATGGCATACACATTTCATAACATAATCATCACATAAGCATTATGTTCGCATAAGTACTTTACAAAACTGTACGGAATAATATTGCAGAATTTCGCAATAATATCACAGAATTTAGCAGAATTATTCAGGATTATTCAGAATTTCACAGGATTATTCAGAATTTCACAGCATTATTCAATAATTTCGCAAGATTATTCAGAACTTCACAGAATGATTCAGAATTTCGCAGAATAATTCAAAATTTCGTAGAATGTGTCAGAATTTTGCTGAATGTGATTCTTCCGAATGGTGTGATTATCTCGCTCAATTATTTCGCACAATTATAAGCAACTTGAAGATATTATACTATCGCATGAGCACAAAACATGAGACAAAGGCAAGATAAGAATGAAGAAACAACTCGTACATTCAACATTTTCTCAAGGATTCTACCCTCATGGATAAAGCACAAAGGAAACTATGGATTACCAAGAAAATATTTTATGTTCTTTATATCCTCGGCAAGAATCATTTCCAAAGTGGACGTTCACTAATGAACAACACGAATCCTCACCAAAAATGGAGTGATAATTTCGCACGAATAGAGGCAATACTTGTTATTCTCATTCAAGGACAAATACTTCTTATATTTCGAGGATTGAGTACTTCTTATACTTCTTCAAGGATACTTCATACTTCGCATACTTCAAGGGTTGATACTTCTTATTTACTTCGCAACGCTTCAGAACTTCACAAAAGAATAGAGCCAAGTACGTACTTTTCAAGTCCAGTATTCTTTCACTCGTTCCTTCATCAGCAAAGATCAAAGACTACTCCAACAACACGTATCTCGCTCCAACAATTACAACAACGGATTTTTTCCTGAAGATCGCTCTTCAAGCAATATTCAAGAGAAAAGAATCAAGATGTAGGATCAGAATCTCACAACAACGACACGCTTGCGAAATTACTAGCAATACATCACGAAGACATCGCAGAATGATTTCAGAAATGGCATAACATATGACATCAGCTTAAACGTGAGAAAAGTATGATGATCATGCGAAATTTAGGATGTATGCGAAGTTAACATTTGTAAGTTTGAGAAAATACCGCAAGCCAAATCCGAAATTAGGAGAAATGTTAGTTGTACCCCACCATATATGAGCTGTCATCCATTATGTAAATACCTATATAAAGAGAAAGGAAAGAGAGATAAAGGAGGATAATCAAAAAAGAAAAGGAGAGAGACACGTTTTGTAGAGAGAGAAAGGGAGGTCAATCTTCTCTTTTGTATTCATCTTCTTCCCCAAAAACTAGATCTAGAGAGCTCCAAATACTCATTAATGGAGTCTCAATTGTAATCCATATGTAATTACAAACAATCATAGTGAAGATCCCTAACCCCGTGGATGTAGATCATATTGATCGAACCACGTAAATCTCGTGTCTTATTTTCTATTTTCATTATTTTTACCTTTATTTTAATATCAAATAAGTTTAAATCTAGAAATTATAATGATAATACAAGGGGTGTGTTGTGGAATTTCCTGCAACTACACTTGTATCCCGCTTCAGCTCATAATCGCCGTCCACGTGTCAAGGTATTTTTGGTGTACACATTGGTGAGAGAAAGTAACAACTGTGTAAAGTGTAGGTACTCTTCAAAGTTCCACCAGCCAAAAAGAAAAAGTCGTTTTGCTAGAAGAACACGTAGTAGTGCAAAGTACTACTTTCCTTAATTTTGCCTGGTACCTTCTGTACTTCTACTATATGTTAGAGTTAGACCACCCTTTATCTTCGCTGTACTACTTTTGTACGTTCTTATTCTCTCTGGTTTACCTAAATGATAATGAAAAGGATGCTTGATTGAGGCATACCCAGATTAATTGAGGCATACCCAGATTTATATGGACATAGTGCCCTTACTAAGGGGATGCCAAATATGGTCGAAGTTACAATACTACTTTTACCCTTTATAATTCTTATTACCCTAAATCAGTTTTCATTTTTTTCATTTCATCTTCTTCTCTACTTCTTCTCCTCCACCTTTACCTTACCGGCTCTTCCTCCCCCACCATTGAAAACTCGTCGATTAATTCGTCGTAATCGTCGATTCGAAAATTACGATTAATCTTCAACCAAGGAACCACCACGGCCTAGTAGTATGAAAGGAGAAAATCGAAAACCCAATGAATATAACCCATGAATTTCAAATTTAGTGCAAAGGAAAGTGAAAAAAAAAACAGTCGAAGAAGAAGAAATCAACGCCGTTGAAACCGAAGAAATGACGCGATTGAGAAAGTAAAGGCCTACTTAAACTCACTCTAGTACTTCAATTTCATGTTTGCATGTCAAATTAGGTCAGAAAAATCGAATCTTTGAATTTGTAGTTATTTAGCCGGCAAGGTGTTTGTTCCACGACCTTGCCGACTTTTCATGTTTTGGGTTAGTCGGCAAACTCTTAGGTTGAAGATATTGTCGGCTGCTTAGTTTCTGTAACTGCTTTTACAGGGTCGGCAAGTTATTCAACCTAGGAGCTTGCCGGCGTTAGTTTTTTTTTTAAGTCGGTGGATTATAATTTTTTACCCCGTCGGTTGTATTTCAATTTTTTTGTGTCTCCTGATGCCTTCAAGTTATTTGAGTAAGACCCTGCCGACCATTGTTTCGCTGGCAAGGTTATATTTGTCGACCCTTCCGACCATTGCTTCGCCGACAAGGTTATATTTGCAGACCCTGACGACTGTTTTTTTTTTAAATTGTTCTTGTTTAGGTCGCAAAAGGGAAAGAAGAAAACTGTTACTCCTCCTTCAACACCTCCTCGTGTTGGTGAAAAACTCTTAACTGCAACACATCGAGGGGCATTTGTTGAGCCGGGAACGCTCAAGATCCGTGTAAGAAATGATTCTCAACCACCACCGGAACCAAATGGTTCGGATAAAACTCCAGATGAAGACCAATCAATTCCATCTGGCAGAAAAGGTGATGATGATGATGTTGTTGAAAGAACTCCGGCTGTTGGAGGAGGTAACAATGATGATGATGATGGTGATCAAGACATGGCACCTGTTGGAGGAGGTAATGATGATGATGATGATGGTAATGGAGATAAATATAAGGATATCGAAGATGAAATTGTTGAAGAGAAAGATGAAGAAGAAGAAGAAGATGGAGAGCAAACTCAAGCTAATCATCAACAAACCCAAGCTTCAACTTCAACTGAAACGGAAAGAAGAAGAGGTTTATCACTAAACCAGCTGATTCCCACATGCCTCTTCCTCACTTGAAGGTTAAACTGAAACCAGGTGAGCCTCTAAAGGGGACCTCAGAAGATGGTGGAGATGTTCTTTTTGGATACAAAGACTCATGGGCATGTGAAATTCAAAATACTGTCGTAAGTAATCTCAATCCGTCTTTGTTTTTTTATTTAAGTGTATCTATCTTAAATTTGCGTCAAGTGTTTGTATTTCTTTTCATTTTGTGTTTTTGATCCCAAGCATGCCATCCGTCTCTTGAAGCGCCAAGCTTCGTGTTCAGTGATGAATAACTGGGAACTTGACAACGAATGTAACGAGGTGCAACCGATTGTCAAGAACTCCGGGTTTTGTCCTGCGGTGGAGTGTTCGAATATTGAGTATGATAGAGTTACCGTATATGCATTCTGTGAGAGGTTCTACGGAGAGACCGATACAATGTTATTCTCATTCGGTGAGATGGCGATAACTCTCGATGATGCTCATCAAATTCTAGGCCTTGAGGTTGAGGGAAAAGCAATCAGTGAGGGCTTCAATAATAACATTTCTTGGGAGGATATCTTCAAATTGACCAACACTTTGTGCGGTTGGGATCATATTAAGACGAACTCTATGCTTGTGATGAAGGATGGTCATCTAAGCAAGAAGTTCAATCTGAAGAAGTTGAGGGATACATTATCTGGGACCAAGAAAATCTATAATAGGGAAGGAAGGGTGAACTTGCTGCGAATCAATGCTACCACGTCAGCTTATTTGCTATACGTCCTGGGAAAATGTATCTTCCCGACAGTTCCGGAAGCTTGGTCGACGCCAGGTATCTTCAACTATTGGATCCCTTAGATAAGATGCATGAGTATTCTTGGGATACTGCGGTGGTCGCCTTCTTGAACAATGAGTTGAAAAAGGCTTCAAGGGCACTCACTACGCAAGTTAACGGAAATATATGTCTCTTCCAGGTGATTTTATTGTCTAAATCATTTATATTTGCAAAATTCTCGTAAGATAAGATTCTTACTAAACTTTGTGTTTGCATAGGTTTGGATATATGAGCACCTCTCTACTTTGGTGAAAGCCAACTCCTACGTCAAAGTGAATGGGAGTGTTGCGATTGATAAGCCAAGAGGACAAAGATACAGTTTTAAGGGTGCTCAGGATAAGGATATGCCACAGCAGCTTATCAACGTGTGAATTGCCTTGGACAAATTGACTGCGGATGAGGTAATATTTGGTCCGTATCGAGATGCTAGAAATCAAGGTTTAATCCAAAGGAGAGATGATGTTGCATTATACTACGGTCCCTTGTTGTTCTCCCATGGATTTTCAATGTATGATCCACATCGGGTAATGTGACAATTGGGTTACGTCCAAGAAGAACCCCATTTCGATATTGAGCCGTTCTTTAAAGTGGTAAGAGGGGAGTGCAGCACGTCCCAAAAAGGTATTGACGTCCGTTACGCTTCAGCGCCAGTTAACGATCATTGGAACGGAAGACGTGGCTGTAAAGTCGATACAAGTCTTTTGGACGAGGTGGCCGAAGGTTATGAAGCTCATGAGAAATATATGACGTGGTACTTGGGTTGGGCTCGTCCTACTGTGATTAGGGAACCGACTGCTGAAGAGTTGGCTCGTAAGAGGAAGATGTCATCGAAAGACCCAACAACAAGTCTTAAGTTCTTTGTAAGTATTTTAGAGTTGCTTTTACTGTTTTAAGATTACACTATCGAATCATTCTATTAATTGTTTTATGTTTAATTGAAAATAGAAGGAGCATTTGAAGACCTTTGTGAAGGTGATGTGTTGCGCGAGAGACAGAGGAGAGCCTTTGTCGATTGAAGAGAAAACCAAACACATTGACTATGCTAGCAATGTTGATAATGAGGATGCCTATGAATGTTCAAGCAAGCTAATGCTGAAGTAAAAAGGGAAGAAAAAGCCAGGAGGGAAGCAAAGCCAAGATGAATGCTGAAAAAAAGAGGGCTTGTTCCTGTGGTGATGGTAGTGGTGGTGGTCGTGATAATGCTAAACGGGGTCGTGGTCGTGGTAGTGGTGATGAATGAGTGCATTCCTAGTTTATTTCTTTAGGTTATGGTAGAAAAATGTTAAGGTTAACGGTTGGACAAATGTTTTTTTTTTAAGGTTTATGGGACATGTTTTCGTATTTTTGACAAAAAATGTTGGATTTCTAGTTGTTGAATGAATGGTATGTTTAGCTATGTAAAGTTTCAACAATTATGCCGGCAGGGTTTTATTAAATTACATTGTCGACTAAAACAGGACCGGTAAGGTTGTGAACTGCCAGACTGCTGGCCCTGACAGCTTCAATGGTGTAGTTACCAGGAGGCAAGGTAAGCAAATTAATACCTAGCCGACTGTTGTACAGCCGGCAAGGTATTAAAATATCGACCCTGCCGACCATGTGTTGCAGAAAATACCTTCTCTTGATGCCTAAAATCATAATAAGGTCGACATGATTATAAATTACCAGCCTGCCGACTATATAAAAGCCGACACGCTAATGACCAAATACCTTCCCGACTGTTATACAAAAGAAAATAAACTCATGATGCCTAAAATTATAAAAAGGTCGGCAGGGTTATAAGTTACAACCTTGTCGACTATATAAAAGCTGGCACACTAATGACCAAATATCGTCCCGACTGATATACAGAAGAAAATGAACTCTTGATGCCTAAAATCATAATAAGGTCGGCACGGTAAGAAAATTACGACCCTGCCGACTAATCTTAGTCGGCATATTTGAGAAACAAAAACCTCGCCGGCGAATTCAAAATTAAAATTTTTGCAAGTACAATTGCATTGATTGACTACCATAACGGCCAAATTTGGGCACCATCCTATAAATACACTACTTCTCTCTACAAAACAACACACAACTATTTGCATATACTCTCCAAATCTCATATCATCATACACTCCATCTAACTCACCCAATAGCTCTATACATACAACAATGACCTCATTTGATTCAAATGAAGATTTTGCAATCACCAAAGCTTGGTACGCGGAAACTCGAGTTAGAAGGAAGTCCTCCGTAAGGGTGGACGCTGGAACCTTTTGGGATAAGGTATACAACAAATATAGGCAAGACTTTGAGAATCCTAATGGAAGAAGTATTCAACAAATTCATGATAGGCACCTAGTCATCGAAAATGCGATACTTGTTTATTTAGCTATCCAAAAACCGATTTCAACGCTACCCACTTCAACTTGTCCATTGAACAATTTGTAAGTATTTTTATGGTTTATTTTACGTAATCCAAGTTGTTTTATCTTCCAACTTAAACCTCACTAACAAAGTAAGTTTGTGTTTGTGTTTTTGTAGCATGAAGTTGTCAACGCGCGCTACTTGGAGGAAAAGGGGGAAGCATTCGTATTCTATGCAAGCTATCAATTCATGATATCCAAAATCCCGGAGTATGCCCCGGAGATGATGGAGGGTGTATCGTCGTCGGATTCCTCGGGCGAAGATTGATATCTTTATAAGTTTTAGTGTAGGTTTTGTGGGTAGATCTCTATGTAAACCCTCACGAGACTATAACTCGTCCACTAGGGTCGCCTAGGGGTTCAAAGGCTTGATCCACATGCTAAGTGCATTCGTCGTTCCGTCGACAAGGATTTAGATTTTATGTTTCAATCAATGTAGTAACCAAAATTGCATGAATAAAGCGAATTACATCTTCCCATATTATGTTTTCTGTTGGGTATAACTACAGGTCGACAAGGTTACTTTGCCGATTTTTCAACAGCCGGCAATGTTAAAAATTATTCGCATGCCGACTATAAGTCAACCATCAATGTTAGAAATTATTTGCATGCCGACCATAAGATAGCTGGCCCAAGATAGTCGGCATATTCTTCATTCAAAGACCCTTCCGGCCTACAAATAATCGTCTTTTCCTTCATCCGCGGACCATGCCGGCTATACTTATTCGGCACCTTATTCAAACGTCAACCATGCTGGCGGAACTTAGTCGGCACGTTATTCAAATGTCAACCTCTTTCGCATTTCCAAAACCAAAATTTTTAATCGAAATCGAATTCATAAGACAGACAAAAGGTTTAATCTATTGAATTCATAATTTCAAAATTTTAATCTAAACTCAATTAATTAACCTAATCAGAATTTTTAGTGTTAATTAAACAAGGGTATATTAGCCATTTGGAAAATATATGGTTAAGGCGTGGCATATTTTACTTCTAAATGTCTTGGGTTTTGTCTCATTAGGTATACCCCAATTAATCTGGGTATACCCCAATCAAGCCAGGTTTTTTTTCCCGACCAAACTAGGGTATACCTAGATTAACTGGGGTATATACAATGAGACAAAACACGAGTCATTTTGAAGTAAAATAGAACACCCCTTAGCCATTTATTTTCTAAATGGCTAAATTGTCCCAGCAATGATTAACGCTAATTTAACTGATATGATTAGATTAGCTAGATTAGTTAATTGATTTATATAAGATAATTAATAGGGGGAAGCCACTTTTATTAGAGGAAAAGCTGACCTTTTAGTCAAATATTGGGTGGACCTGATAATAAGTTTTCCCTTATGATTTTTTTTTAGGTAAATACCATTAGATCCTAGAAATAATATATGAGGATGAGTCTAGTCCAATTGACCTAATCAGTTGTCTGTTTGGTCCTATTTGGTAATATAAATTATATTTTGGTCCTAAAAATTATAGTTTGGTCCTAGGGTGATGTCATGGATGATGTAAATGTCATCTTGTGGTGGCAGAAATACCCTTTTGGGACCACATATATAAAAAGAAACCCTAGAAAATATCTTATTTTCAGATTTACTTTCTTTCTCCTCCTATTTTCAGATCTAGTTTCTCTCCTCCACATTTTTTCTTTTTTCTGTTGCTGCTCATGAAGACGATGAAGAACGACGAGATTTTTTGGTTTATTCACCACTATTTGTTACTGCTGCTGTTGAATATGATGATGAAGACGATGGAGATGATGAAGACGGAGGAGATTTTTGTGTTTCTTCGTCACTATTTGTTGTTGCTGCTGTTGAAGAAGATGAAGATGATGAATACGATGGAGTTTTTGAAGATTTTTCTGCTGCTGTGTCTGACGAAGAAGAAAAAGATGAAGAAAACTAATATAACCTTCAATCTTCATCTTGGATCTTGATTTTTTTGGTGTTGTTAATGAAGATTTGATGTTGGATCTTATTTTCGATGTTGCTGCTGTTGTTGGAGACATCGAAAAAGATGAAGATGATGATGCTGATGTTTTTATATGGACTTCATTCCAGAAATGAAGTCTGTTTTTATATGGACTTCATTTCTGGAATGAAGTCTGTTTTTGTTATTTTTTATGGACTTCATTTCTGGAATGAAGTCTGTTTTTTTGTGTTTTTATATGGACTTCATTTCTGGAATGAAGTCTGTTTTTTTTAGGTTTTTATAGGGAGTTCATTTCTGGAATGAAGTCTGTTTTTCTTAGGTTTCATATGGACTTCATTTCTGGAATGAAGTCTGTTTTTTTATGTTTTTATATGGACTTCATTTCTGGAATGAAGTCTGTTTTTTTTAGGTTTTATATGGACTTCATTCCTGGAATGAAGTCTGTTTTTTTAGGTTTTTATATGGACTTCATTTCTGTTTTTTTAGGTTTTTATATGGACCTCATTTCTGGAATGAATTGTTATAAGAAAATAAGTAAAAATTAACACGGAAGGGTATTTTTGTCAATTTAATATTTTCAAATAATTACGGACCAAATAGTAAAGGCGTTTGGCCAAAGGACCAAATAAAATATGGGCCCACCTAAAAAAGACCGAACGATATTTTCCCCTTTTTTTCGAGTTTAAATTCCCATATCTCCCTTCAAACATGCGGATGGCATGAGAACTTCGTTAAGTGATCTTTGCAAAAGTTGTATACAAACAAGACGTATGGGAGGAAGGCGCTGATTGTATGATATAGGTGTTGCAACTAAACTGGTACCGGACGGACAAATCAGAGAGCTTTATCAAAAATAAAAGCAAACAAACCTATTATGTCAGCTTCAATGGTAATTTACAGGTCGTTTCTATTAGTGCTTCTACTTGTTAACTGAAACTTCTATAGAATGTCAAGGCCGTTCATTTGATCGTATGAACCGACAAGAAGCTTTAGATAGTGGAATTATAACCGGAAGACATAATTATAGGTCAAAGGACGTTTGGGCAGGGCATATATTCAAGTAAGACAATTTAAATGTTATATGAGAGGATCTTGACAAGTTATCAACTGCGCAACCAAGACTAACTTCCAACTATCTAACTTGGAAACATTCGCAGTCAGTATCAATCTAGACAAACTGCCAACGATAAGGAGACTGCACGTATATTGTAATTCTACAGTACTAAACTTATTTCATTTCAACCAAAGAAAGCATTACCATTTCTACGGTACTAAACTTATGATCCTTCCATTAGTATCTATATTTTTTTGCCCTCGATGACTTGCAAACAATGACGCAATTCCGACTTTTTCCTAATTCCATACACCAATCACGAACCGCTTCCTTGAACTCAAATACCTATAATAAAATATACAATAACATAACACTTTAGATAAATATATGTGATTGACTATATTATAGAGTTTCAGTTTGGAATACCACTTAACATGCCTCATTGGTTGTAAAAAATTCAGTTAAGTTGTGAACACAAAAATTACGAAGCCAATCATGTGTTCGCAAACAATATTCGCATACGTCCTAATTTTAGAATCGTACATTGTGTGCGTATGGGCATGATAATATCGATTCATTGACTCAAAGCCTTCGGGCTTGTCATTGTCTAGTCGGATATGATCATAAATAATGTTCGTATAAAGAAATAAATCAAGAATCTAGTGTAAACATAAAGCATATGAAGTTTAACGCTGAATGTAAAGTGCTGAAATGTAAATGAGACGGATTTACCTGGTTCAGCACTAAGGCCTACATCCACGGGGCTTGGTGTTTTACTATGTACTAAATGGTTACAAAGATAGTCGAACGACTTTTGAGTATACACAGGTCTGCGGAAGTAGGGGGATCACTTACTCTTCCTATTTCTCTCTCCTATGTTCTCCTCTATTTTCTCTCCAAAATGGTATGCCCCTTCTCTCTTAGTGGAGAGGGGTATTTATAGGGAAGGAATGCGGGTCCCATCTCTGAGATGCCGTTGTAATCTTATCTTCTTGTGCTTTGTGCCTTTTACGCAGAGGTTTTCGGCGCATGCCGCGGCCTGAGCTTGAATACGAAGGGTTGTCCTTGCTTCTTCCACGAGCTGATCGACACGTGTATATCTCTTTGGTATTTAATGCGGGTAGATGGATGTCTGCTCGTGTCAGACAAGTGTCTCTTTGTCTGGTCACATCCGTGTCAGCCAAACCTCCTCTCGGCCGTTGATCTGGGATCCTCATCGGGATTGAGTTTGTTAATACCCAAGGGGTATTATCTGGTGCTCCTCTGAGCCATCATACCTCTGTGGTCCTCTGCCCCTGACCGTCAGATCTGCTGACCGATGGCATCCTGCTTGCTATCATGTTTTGATGTCTCGCTTCGCATGCCTTCCACGTGTCTCTTTCTGTACACGTGGAGGATGATGAAAGGTGTACATACAATTTGCCCCTCTTCTTCTAACTTGGGCGTATTTTGCAATTTTGAAGAAGAAAGGTAGTCCTACACGTTTCCCACTTTGCATTAACTTCTCCCGTAACTGCTCCTTGGTACGAGGAGCAGTTATTGTCTTCTCTAGCTTCATAAATAGGAAACAGAATGTGAAAAAAAAACTTTTATCCTCTTCTTGTCAGTGTTCATTCTCTTCTTGTTCTCTAGCCATTTACTATTGTCGTTCTTGTGAGGAATATAGCATTCAATTTTCTATTTCTTTCTTCTGCCTCTTTCGTTTTTGGATTGTTGCTGCTCCTGTATTTGTTGATATCTCCGATCCTCCTTTCTTCGACTGCGGTTGGTGCTTGTCGTCCTCTTCTATACAGGTATGGGATTTTTCATCAGTCGTTCGACATTGATTTATCTGTGTATCTATTCGTTTGTCTCCTGCTGCTGTGTTCTTGGTTTTACGATGAAGATCATACGTGTCGAAGCATATATGCTTGCCCTGTTCTTTGTTACAGCGTCTGTGAGTCGGTATATGAGTATTTTTCAGTTTCTTAGGGTTTTTCATGTTTATCCGGATGAACCATCAATTATGGGTTTTTTTGATCTTTAGTGATCTCCTCGTATTCTTCTCTAATATGTTTTTGTGTTTCCTTGTAGATATGTCTGATCGTCCGCGGGCTTCTTACCAAACTCCGCCATCTAGTCCGCCAAGATCCCCTCCGCGTAGAGATCCTGACAGATCTCCACTTGGGGAAGGCCCTTACAAGTCTTCGCAATCGTATCCTCGGGACCATAGGGTTTTATCTTCCTCCGGTGCGAAGATTAAGCCTTCTAAGAAAGGGCACATGCCGAAGGGTCCTTCTGGGTCCAGGTATGTTGTGAACCGCGGCCCATCTCTTCCTCGTGAAGATTCCAGGAGTGCGCAGGTTCCTCCTCGTGATGACTCTAGGAGCACGCGTGCTCCTCCTCCTCGTACAGAAATAGTGGATGCTCCCCCCCTTCGTTCAATGGCTCCTCCTTTAATGCCTCCGCAGAAATCTTTGCCGCCTCCTCCCGCGGTTTCTTTCAAAGGGAAGTACTCCAAGGGTTCTATGCCGAGGGCTGATCCGTCTACAAATCTTCCTTCTAAAAGGAAAGCTTCGGAGTTGGGTCCTTCTTCTGATTCCGCAGATGAAGAAGAAACTGTCCCCGTGATACGCAGCATTTCAGTTGGTAAGAAGAAGGTCACTTTCAAGCATATTGATCTTGAGGTGTTTAAGGAAAAACACGAACTCCAAGCTTTTGAGGTTCGCTTCTATGCTCATGACGATGATATCACCTACGAGCTCCTTGCTAATTATCAGTTTGACGAGTTTCATCTGTTGACTACGGTTGGAGCCTTCGAGGCGGGTCTTATGTTGCCCTTATATAAGTCGGGTGACTCCTTTTGTTATGACGTGTTGGCTAGTCGCGAAGGCTCTTCCACGAACACTCATAATCACTCCGTATCACAATTATCTGGGAATTATCTGGGAATTATCTTCGTCCACTGAAGGAATGTTATCTGCGGAGCAAGGGAGAGACTACAATGACCTGCTATGTTCCGAACCCTGCTGAGAGAGAGTGGTACACTCCTCAGAAATTTAACAGTTCTTTTGGGGATTATGTCAACAGCAGAAACCGTAAGCCGTGGAGTGTTGGCCTTCATAATATTGCTGCTCTTCGTGGTGAAATTCGCCTTTTGAGTGAGGTGAGTGATGCCAAGCTGAAGTATGTTCCTGGTACTGAGGGATCTGCTAACCGGAAGCTCTTTCCTGCTCGTGAAAGAATTAAGCGTGACCATGATTATGAATGGCATGCTACTGTTATTGAGGTAGTTGGTCCTTGGGCTTACGGATGGATTCCGGGTCCACGTGGTTGGCGTCCTTCTGAAAATAGCAAGCCTCGTGAAACTCCTCCTGCTCGTTATGGAGATTTCTGTCCTTGGCATCCTAATTTAGCGGGCATGAATTTCCCTTATGCTCTTTATGTCGTTGATGGAGATGAGGAGGAGGGTTCTGGTGCTATCCATCCATCAAAGAGTGATGCTGCTGCCAAGGTATAGTTTTTTCTTATATTCTCTATCTTTTTTCCCCTTTTTCCTTGCTTGGAATAATTTTGATTTTTGAAGTGAGGGAAAAAAATGAGCCTTTGTGGGATGTATAATGGTTTGTAGGTGTCGAAGAAGAAGAAACTTGGTCCCAAAAAATCTTCTACTGCGGTTATCGGTGAGGCTGAGGGTTATGAGGAGGTTACGAGTCCCGTAAACCAAGGGTATGGCGAGGATGAAGAAGTATCCAACGGAGAGGAGCGTACCGACACTTCTCACCCTGATGACGAAGGTGGTAATGAAGAAGAAGTTGTCGCTGGTGGTGATGGTGAGGCTGAAGTTTCCGCGGGTGGTGAACTTGAAGAAGAAGTTGCCGCGGGTAGTACTGGTGGGATTGGATCTGCCCCTGTTGGTGATGACACTGTTGGTGCGGGTACTTTGCCCGTAATTTCCCCAGAATTCTCTTTCGGCAGGATATATTCCGCGGGGGAATCCTTCGATGTGACTGCTGTGATGGGTCTTGCCGAGGACTTCTCATTGCTTTCCCCACATGATGATTGGGATGTGCTTGGGGACCTTGGAAAAGAAGGTACCGCTGATCAGCAAGATGAGAACGTAGGTGATCATGCTGAGGGTGGTAACGTCGAGACTTATGCGGGTGGAGTCCCCGAGTTGATATGGCTTCGGAAAGAAAGAGAACGACAGAAATCCCGTATTGCAGAGTTGGTGGGTAAGTTGAAAAGCGAAGCCGTAAAGTGGAATGCTCGTGTTGATGAGCACAACGCCTTCACAGCTGAGTGGCGTGAAAAGCGAACACTGATGGTTGATATGCAAAACAAGTACAATCATGACCGTTGTTTGTTTAATGGTACGCTGCTATGGACGCGTGACAACCTGCGTGATGCTCGAGAACATGCTTCAGACTTAGAGGCTAGAGTGCGCTTTTTAGAAGGATAATTGCAACAGGATCGTTCTTTCTTAAGCCCCGGGGTTAGGAATAGTATGTTGCGTCTTTCCGAGGAAAGAGATAATGCTAGGGCCAAGGTTGGTGCTCTTAGTAAATCCCTAGCAGCATCTCGAGCGGATGTTGCTCGTCAAGTGGAATCTGAAAGAGATCTTGAGATGAATGTATATCGACTTCATAAAAGGATGGGGGAGGTGAATGATAAAGTCAACCATCTTCGTCACTTGGATTCGATGAAGCAGGTAGATTTAGACGTCAGTCAATTTGCTCTTACGAACCTTCATGCGGATTATAAGAAACTATCCGCCGAGTACGACTTTCTTGATGAGGATCGGGACGCAGTTGTCAATGAGTATGAGGAGGCTTCGGCTAATGTCGAAGGTATAACCTCGTTTTATCGAGTGTGATTCTGTTATTTCTTCGTTTTAACCCCTTGGTATTTCTTTTCTTTGTTTTCAGCACTCGAGGGACAGCTTCACGCAGCAAATGATGAGCTTAAAAAGACTCAATCTGCCTTAGTGCAGCAGGAAGGACAAACCAACCATTTCAAAGGGTTGGCCGCGTCTCGTGAGGAAGCCGCGGAGATTGCCTCCAAAGAGGCGGAACGCCTGTCTGTATTGCTGTCTCAAGCCCACCAGCGGACCGTTGTTATCACTTATAAGGCTCGATGTCAGTTGGCTGAGGAGACCAACAAAGTCCTGGATAAGATTGAACTTGGCCTTAAAGTCGAACATGGTCTTGTCAAGAACTATTCGCGCCGTCCCCTTCCCGCGCCTTTGCCTGGTTCTTCTGGGCCCTCTTCAGGTGGCAGCGTACCTTCATCTCGCAGAGACAACCCTGTTGATGGAGCTGTGTCGTCCAAGTAGTTTTCTTTTATTAGTCATAGAAAGTTGATCCTTGTTGATTATATAATTTCGGATCATTTTTGATGTGTTTCCTTCTTTAATCTTATTTGCCGAATCTTGTAATCAACACTTTATGAAATGGATCATCCTTTTGGCGTACCTGCGTTATCAATTCATCTTTTTATTTTAAAATATTGTGAAGTGTTAGACTAGAAATGACTGGTTTTGTAAAAAGTTGAGTGTTTGAGTGCGACACCGAAGGTAAATACCTTCGTGATTGTCTTGAGACCTGTCACCCCGCTGGAGAATCCTGGGCCAGAGGATTCCCAAAAGGTGGGGGCCGAGGCAGCGCTCTAGGATATGGAATTCTTATTCGAAAATATTTACATGCACCCATTCCGTCGACCAACTGCCTTGAAGTTGGTTGGGTATCTCTTTCTGCTGGGTGACTTCCCCCTGGTCTTACACTCATAGACACTGATAGGGGAGCCCTGAGAGATTGTAGATTAACTACTTTCCCCAATATTGTTAATAAATTTTGTTTACTTGAAGGTTTAAAAAAGCTTGTTTGATTGATAGGTTGAGGCATGCTACTCCTCGTCCAGAGATAGAAACATGTAAAGCGATTACGTTGCCTTCTTCTTCTGGTATTCTTCACGCAGATGCAAAGCCGCGTTGCTCCTATGGGTAGTACGGTTTGAGCCACTTAGCATTCCAAGGATGCCGGAGGACCTCGCCTTTCATATTACGAAGATAGTAGGAACCGTTTCCCGCAATGTCGTGTATTATAAAAGGTCCTCCACATGTAGGTGCTAACTTTCCCTATTTCTTCTCTCGTTGATACTGTGGTATTGTTCTTAGCACATACTGCCCCTCTACAAAATTTCGAAGCTTTACCTTTTTTTGTACTCCCTCGCTAGTCTTCGTTGATAATTTTCCATCTTCTGCAATGCTGCTTCCCTCCTTCCTTCCAGGTCGTCCAATCTCTCTAACATCATGTCTATTGTGAGATTTTTCTCCCATGCTTCGGTCTTTGTGGTTGGCATGAGGATCTCTGTTGGGATGACTGATTCAGCTCCATAAGTGAGAAGAAACGGGGATTCCCCAGTGGCAGATCTTCGTGTTGTCCTGTATGCCCATAACACATTGTGCAGCTGTTCACACCATCGCCCCTTATGTTCGTCTAATTGCTTTTTGAGGATAAGGGCGTGGGTCTTGTTAGTGGCTTCCGCTTGTCCGTTGCTTTGAGGGTATATGGGGGTGGATTTGTTCTTCCTTATTTTGAAAGTATCGAAGAGCATGTCTATATTTTCCCCCTGTAATTTCTTACCATTATCGGACATGATTTCCGCTGGTATGCCGAACCTGCAAATGATGTTTTGGAATATGAAAGTAAACACATCCACGTCTCTGATTTTGGCTAAGGCTTTAGCTTCCACCCATTTCCTGAAGTAGTCCGTGGCTACTATCAAAAATCGTCTTTTCCCTGATCCTTCGATGAAAGGCCCGACGATATCTATGCCCCATTTTTCAAATGGCCATGGGCTATCTACAGAATTTAACGTTGTTGCTGGCGCGTGTATCTTTTTGGAGAAACGCTGACATTCTTCACATCGTCGGGACATTCTTGAGGCATCCTGTATCATTGTGGGCCAGTAATATCCTTGCATTTTTGCTTTGTCGGATAGTGATCTCATGTCGCTATGATTCCCTGCGTCACCATAATGGATGCCGCTATGATTCCCTGCGTCACCGTTATGATTCCCTGCGTCACCATATTTTAAAATAAAAAGCCCCTCTTACCTGGATAAGCAACCTAGTAACGGTCCGAGGAAGGATTTCTTGTACAGGACCCCATCCCGAAGATCATATCTTCCTACTTTGGAGAGTATTTTCCTGGCTTGTTTATGATCCGCGGGTAAGGTTCCATCTTCGAGAAACGCATGGATCACCATTCTCCAATCATCTTCGTTGCTGAAATCTTCGTCTTGATTTGCTCTTGACAGGATATCTTCTTCGTCAAAATCGTTATGGATGTCTTCTCCTACCTGATCTTCGATATTTTCTTCCACTGTATCTTGATTGATAGCAAAGGAGAATTGCGATGCAATTGAAGGCTCGTATACCCTTGTTATTTTAATAGCTTCGATGCCTTTGTCCTTCAGTATGGATGATATATATGCTAGGGCATCCGCGTGCCTGAGATCCCTTCTGCATAAGTGCCGGAACTTGACGTTCGGAATTTGAGATGCCAATGTTTGGACCAAGGCCATGTAAGCTGAGAGGGTGTCGTCGTACACATTGTATTCGAGCCCTATTTGTCGTATGACAAGCTGCAAATCACTTGTCAGTCTTACATAAGTTACCCCCATCTCTATTATTAAGCGGAGGGCATGTACGACTGCCTCGTATTCGACGATATTGTTAGTATGCTCTTTGAATTCTAACCTGAATGCCTGTACGATCCTTTCTCCAGTTGGGGTAGTGACGACAATGCCTATTCCTGCCCCTTCCTTATTTTTGGAACCATCAACGAAGACTTCCCATTGTCTTTGTCCCGCGGGTTCGAGGACATCAACTGGATCCTTGCTTCCTTCGTCGACTTCTGGTATTCCCCTAATCTCTTCGTCGTTGTCCAGGGGGAGATCTGCTAAGAAATCCGCTAAAACTTGGGATTTTTGGGAATGTTGAATTTCATGTATGATGTTGAACTGGTCCAGGTGGGTGTTCCACTTGGCTATTCTGCCTACTTTTCCCGCGCTTTTGAGGACTGCTTCCAGTGGTGCTTTGCATGGGACGCGGATGAAGTGAGTTAGGAAACAGGTTCTCAACTTTTGAGTAGCCCACACCAATTTCAGGATAAGTTGTTCGATCTTCGTTTAGTTCCTTTCTGCAGAATTGAGGGTCTTACTGACATAATAGATTGGCTGTTCTATCTTCGTATTGGTTTTGACCAACACTGCGCTAACTGCGTCTTCTGTCGCTGCTATGTACAATGCCAAAACCTCATCAGGATCAGGCTTCTGTAGGATTGAAATTGAATCCAGGTGTTCCTTGATTCTTCGGAAGGCTTCTTCGCATTCTGCGGTCCATTCAAACTTACTCCCTTTTTTGAGAATATTGAAAAAAGGTTTGCATTTATCCGAGGATCGGGCAATAAATCTTCCCAAGGCTGCTATGGACCCATTGAGCTTCTGCACTTCTTTTAAATTCTTCGAAGACCGCATTTCTACTATGGCCTGAATCTTCGTTGGGTCTACCTCAATGCCCCTTTGTGTTACCAGATATCCGAGGAATTTCCCTGAGGTGACACTGAAAGTGCACTTTTCTGGATTTATTTTCATGTGATGTTGTCTCATTGCTTCGAAAATATCTCTCAGATCCTGGTGGTGATTTTTGCGCAGCTTACTTTTGATGAGCATGTCATCAACGTAGACTTCTAAGGTGCTACCAATCTATGGCCTGAAGACAACGTCGACCATTCTTTGGTACGTTTCCCCTGCGTTTCGAAGTCCAAAGGGAACCCTAGTGTAGCAATAAAGGCCATGCGGGGTGTAAAATGCTGTGTGCGGTTGATCTTCTTCTGCCAGGGATACTTGGTTGTAACCAGAATATCCATCATGAATGACAGCTCTTCGTATCCTTCCACTGCTTCAACCAGCTGATCTATGCTTGGCAGGGGATAGTTGTCCTTTGGACATGCCTTGTTGAGGTTAGTAAAGTCGACGCATATCCTAACCCCCTCCATTTTTCTTAGGAACAATGACCATGTTGGAGATCCATGTAGGGTACTTGACTTCCTTGATGAATCCTGCTTCTAGTAGTTTCCGAAGTTCTTTTTCCACTGCCTTATGATACTCCGGTGCAACTTTTCTTATTTTCTGCCTGAAAGGTGGCGTGCCTGGTTTGATGCGCAGCTCGTGTTGGATTATTTTCGGATCAATCCCCGGCATATCTCCTAGCTTCCAGGCGAATACATCCGCGTATTCTTTAAGTAATTTGGTTAAGGAATCTTCTCTTCTTTCGTCCATTATGGTCCCTACTTTGATCATCTTCGGGTTTTCTTCCGTTCCTATGTTGATTTCTTTTACGGGCTCTACTGGTGTGAACACCGGCTTCGGATCCCCGAGGACTGGGACGTTCTTTGATTGCTATTTGGTATGTTTCTGTCCTTCGTTGGCTGTTGAAGTACCTGTCTCGGTGTTTGGGACATTATCATCTTTTGTCAAACCCCTCCCTGTGGTTTCCTTGAGGAACTAGTCTATGGCCTTTTCTTTCGCAGCTTCTTTATTTTTAACTCTTCGGGTTTTTCGCAGCTCTTCTTGTTCGTTGTTGATACGATCCTGAGTGGTTTGACACTCTTTCGCAGAGACCCGATCTCCCTTGATTTCCATCACTCCCTCAGGTGTAGGGAATCTGAGATATTGGTAGTAAGTTTCCGCCACTCCTTTGAGTTTATGTAACCACTTTCGTCCAATAATGGCGTTATAGGGGGATGGGGCGTCAACCACGCTGAATCGTGTTTCTACTTTCATGGGTCCGGCGTTAACCTGCAACACGATGTCTCCCAATGTCTTTGTGGGTGCTCCATTGAATCCGTAGATGGTGTAATAAGAGGTCAATAGTTGTTCATCATGGAGCTTCATCCGTTTGAATGCGTCGTAGAATAGAACGTTCACTGAGCTTCCCCCGTCTATGAGGATCTTTTTGAGGTTACATCCAGCCACTGGTAGCGTTAGGACCAAGGGATCGTTATGATCTTCCATATCTTCTTCGATATCTTCAGCATCAAAGATAATAGGTGCGTCCATCCACTCTTCGTGTTCTTCCACCTCTACACCATCAATCTTATATAATTTGCAATGGTCTTCGAACTGCTTCCGTAGCCTCTTTCCTATCTGCGTTGTAAGGGAGGGCCCCGCGACTTCGGAACACGAGATGGTGTTGATTGTGCGGTTTCCCTCTGGAAGTTGGACTGGCTTGGTCCATTTGGATCTATCCTCGGCGACCTCCTTTCGTATGTAATGTTTGAGTTCGCCAGCATCAATCAGTTTTTGGATCATTATTTTGAGATTTTTGCATTTCTCGGTCTGGTGTCCATTGAAGCAGTGATATTCACAGTAATCTTTAGACTTCTCAGTTCTTGGGGGATGTTTTCCCTTAGACCACGGCCACTCCAAATTTTCCCTTCCTTTGATCTCTCACAAGATCCGAGCATAGCTAGCATTGAGCTTCGTGTAAACTTGATCTTCGAATTTTCGATCGTCTTTTCCTCGTTCATCTCTTCGTTCCTTCCTATCTTCGTGAGGCCGTTCCACTGAGCTATTTCTTTTGGCCCCATTGGTTTGTTCTGCGGAATTGGTGCGGTGAGACCTCTGCGTGTGTGCCCTCGGGTTCTCACGCTGGATTTCTTCAAGACGAGCGTACTTTTCAATAATTATTCGAAGATCTCCTTCTGTCTTAGGCACGCTTCCATGAATCTCGACAAATAGTGGACTCATTCGGTCTAATCCACACTTGTAGCAGCTGATACTTACTACTGGGTCTACACTCCCTATGGCTTGGCAGATCTTGTGCCATCTGTTAGTGTATTCCCTCGTGTTTTCCTTGTAGCCAATTGTCAGAGAAAAAAGTTTATCCATTCCAGTGTTGACAGCTTTGTTGTACATGTATGTCCTCAGAAATTTCTCAGCGAGTTGATCGTAGGAGTTGATGGAATCAGGTGGCAGGTTGTCAAACCAAGACAATGCCGATCCCTTCAGACTTGATGGGAAATATCTACATAGGACGGCGTCGTTCTGACTCCATCGGGCTAAGATACGGTTATAATACCGGATATGTGTCGCGGGATCACTGGATCCGTCGTAGCATTCAAAAGTTGGGACGGGGCACTCTAACAGAATGGGGGTATTTTCCAGACGATGTGTTAGGGGTGTGGAGTTAGCTTCTTTCATCACCTCTTCAAGCCTTCCTCCGCCTTGTCTGGCTTTTAACTGTTTGATCTCAGCCATCATCTCATCACGCAGCTCTTCTATTGCGCGGTAATGTCCCATGTTCTCATACTCAGTTGGGCGTCTCTTCCTTCGATCTTCGTTGTCATAATAGTCTAACTCATCGGTGGCATATTTCGGATCGGATGCACTGCTTCCCCTGGCGTCATTTGCCAGGATGATTCTTCGGTCTTGATTAGGCTCTGGTGCTTTGGAATTTGCTTCGTCCAGTTGTTGGCTAGTCTTCGTGCTTTGGGAAATCTTATCTTTCAAGTCTTGGTTCTCCCTGGCCAGAAGAGATACGGCGTCTGCGTAGACCTGCTGGCTCCTTTTGAATTCTTCGAGCTCTACCATCAGTCGCTGGGACTGGTTTGATCCTTGATTGGGAGTTGCGGCTGGTACTCCTACGGTCATAGTTCCCCCTTCGTCTACAGTGTGTATTAAGGGTGGCCGAGGATCAACTTCAATCGTTGGTATCTCCAAGTTTGGTCCCCTCGGTTGAGCTTCAACCACTGGTATGGTTTGATTCTGATCATTGGTTGACGGCATTCCGAAGATTGGTGGATGTGCGGGATGATGTGTCATAGAATCTGCTACCCCTTCTTTTTGTTGATGGATTTGTCTTGACACCAGAGTCTTGTTAGCTTCTGTATCCTGGAGGGTCGCAACAGTCTTCGTAGCTGCTGCCTTGAGAGCCGCGGCTGCAATGGAGTTAGTGTTCATAGGTGAAGTGATTTCCGCAGCATCCTACCTTTGAGTAGTTTCTTTAGCTTTGTCTCCTTTTTGCTTGCTTCAGGTCATGACCGAGGTAACCCTCGGTGTCTCCTTTGATGAGGCTTTGGTTTTTTCTGCCTCTAGTATCTTCTCCATTTTTAATCCTTTCCTTCATAGGGGAATAAATAAGGATAACCAAAGATATCCACGAGGATCGGGTTAGCACCACTCACACTTGCAAGGATATTGGAATAGAAGGAAAATGAGCTGCCCAAGGGTCCTAATAGAAGAGAAATGTAAAGACTTCCTTGGTCTAGTTTTTGAAATACAAATCCTCTTATAAACGATCATGAATCAGACTACTTTTGAAAAAGAACTCTTGAAAAAGCAGATCCGTTGCAAGGACTCACGAATATGGATTATTAAATCTTAGTCGAGGAAAACCTCATGCGTGCAAATCTGTGATAGATAGTTGCGGGTTTGTCTGCTTGTGAAAATGAAGAACATGAATCCAAAAATAAAAATAAAACAAAGGTTTTGAAAGCACGCTGAACCCAAAATAGGGTGCAACCATAATCCGTGTTTTAAGATGAAATCACAGGATAAGATAAATCTTTTACCGGGACAAAGTCCCTGTTTCTAGCGCCAAATTGTGAACACAAAAATTACGAAGCCAACCATGTGTTCGCAAACAATATTCGCATACGTCCTAATTCTAGAATCGTACATTGTGTGTGTATCGGCATGATTATATCGATTCATTGACTCAAAGCCGTCGGGCTTGTCATTGTCTAGTCGGATATGATCATAAATAATGTTCGTATAAAGAAATAAATCAAGAATCAAGTGTAAACATAAAGCATATGAAGTTTAACGCTGAATGTAAAGTGCTGAAATGTAAATGAGACGGATTTACGTGGTTCAACACTAAGGCCTACATCCACGGGGCTTGGTGTTTTACTATGTACTGAATGGTTACAAAAATAGTCGAACGACTTTTGAGTATACACAGGTCTTCGGAAGTAGGGGGATCACTTACTCTTCCTATTTCTCTCTCCTATGTTCTCCTCTATTTGCTCTCCAAAATGGTATGCCCTTTCTCTCTTAGTGGAGAGGGGTATTTATAGGGAAGGAATGCGGGTCCCATCTCTGAGATGTCGTTGTAATCTTATCTTCTTGTGCTTTGTGCCTTTTACGCAGAGGTCTTCGGCGCAATGCCGCGGCCTGAGCTTGAATACGAAGGGTTGTCCTTGCTTCTTCCACGAGCTGATCGACACGTGTATATCTCTTTGGTATTTAATGCGGGTAGATGGATGTCTGCTCGTGTCAGACAAGTGTCTCTTTGTCTGGTCACATCCGTGTCAGCTAAACCTCCTCTCGGCCGTTGATCTGGGATCCTCCTCGGGATTGGGTTTGTTAATACCCAAGGGGTATTATCTGGTGCTCCTCTGAGCCATCATACCTCTGTGGTCCTCTTCCCCTGACCGTCATATCTGCTGACCGATGGCATCCTGCTTGCTATCATGTTTTGATGTCTCGCTTCGCATGCCTTCCACGTGTCTCTTTCTGTACACGTGGAGGATGATGAAAGGTGTACATACATAAGTCTAAATTAGAAGAAGCAGTACGAGTTGCATAGTCAAGTCCAAATTCATCGCATCAACGTCCACAACTTGAACCTCATTCTTGTGATCAAGAACCTTAACAAATATACAAAATACTGTAAGTTGCATCTCTAATCTGTAAACTAATCTAACATATCCTAATTAACCCCATGGACAAAGGAAAAGGAGCAGGTTGTATACAAAAGTTAAATACCTCGGTCAATTGATTTTCTTCTAATATTTATTCATCGTGTTGCTTTTCTTCTACTTCCACATCAAATAACTGGATATGATAGTTCTCTTTCATTTTAGCACTTCACACTCACGATCAAATTAATAATCTAAGCATTTTTATATTATCTAGGGTTTGTTAATATATAATTAGGGTTAAATGGGATATGTACGTACGGTTAGTTCGGGAAGACTAAACGGTGGCATAAGAAACTAAACTACAAAAAGTATTTTTTGATAGGTGAAAGCTTATTTTAATTCCACCCAATGATGACCCGGAGTCAAATAACCTAAACTAAAATCAGCTCTCCCTCTTGTAAAAGTAGCTTTCCCCGTATTAATCATATAAGTGGATTTGGAAATAATTGAGAGTGAAAAATAGAATGACGTAGTAGAAGAAGTTTTGGCGGGGGGGAGTTAGGGTTTTGTGATTTCTGTGAAATGTGTGAGATGAGTATTCTAATCGTGATTTTTAAATGGGGGAGTCTTCTAATTTTCCTCCTACAGATGATTATTTGTATGATGATATACCAAATCATGATCAAATGGATTATATGCATGATCCTCACTTTTATTTTCCTCAAACTCAAGATGGATATGGAAGTTATGAATGTCTTGAGCCAAACGTAGAATCTAATGACCGGGAAGAAGAAAAGGGAGATGAAAATAATCAGGTACACAACTTACCTGATGAAGATTGTTGGTTTTCCATGCAAATGATGGATTTAAGTTTTGGGTTTTCACCTTTTGTTGCCAGTATCGTCAAGGTCGACGATGGTCCAACCGTGCCGACTGTTATAGTCGGCTCGATTTTGATTACCAAATGCTATGACTTTTCATGAGCAGTATTTCAGTCGTCACTATTTTTGTAATACAAACGTACCGACTATTTTCCCTTGTTGAAGTTGTCAACATCGAAAATATGAACTCTGCCGGCAAAATTTCTTTTGCAGCACATAGAACTGGGTTTGAAATATGCCTTAGCCGTCATTGTTTTGAATATGTCGACCTTGGCGACTATATTTGGTCGTCATTATTGTATTCTTCGACTCTGCCGGTTGTTCTTTGGTCGTTGTTGTTTTATATATCAACCTTGCCGACTATGGTAGTATATCTCAACTAAATTGTGATGTTTTGTAGATTGTATTGGTACCGACAACGGGTCATCCTAAAGCTCACAGTGTTATGGGTCCTCATACTTCCGCACATTATGCTAATGATTTGGAATGGTTAGAAAAAGACGAAGCAATCAATTGGGTTGTTGAGAAAGCAAAAGAGAAGATGTGTGTTCTAGTGAAAAACACCCAACAAAAAGGTACGCGGTTTGAAATGGTTTGCGAGTGTAGGGGGTTGGACGTAAGTCATAAGAGAAAGGGTTATGTGTATCCTAAGAAGACGAATAGAGTGTACAAGACGAAGTCAAAGAAGTGTGGATGCCCATTCAAGATTATTTTCTGGAGGAACGAACACACCAATAACATGTGGAGAATGAATAGAGTTGATGTTGGTTGGCATAACCATAAGGCTTATTCCTATGCACATGCTAAACATCACATTTTTCCATATATGCGCCCTCTATGGGTATGCCAAAGTGCAAAACATATATGCCCATATGTCAATTATAAAATATAGGCATACACGACAGACTTTCCAGCGAGTGATAGAGTGTCCATCGCTAGATGGTCATACTATCACTCGCTGGTCATTCCAGTGCCAGCGCTAGTAATTACATCGCTCGCTGGTCTGATCATCGCTTATTAGTTCCTCATCCAACGACTACCATTTTCCCCCTCTATAAATACCTAATTTCAAACTCATTTCAACTCACACCAGAATTTCTAAATCTCTCTAGAATTTCTCAATCTCCAATTATTTTCATCATTCTTCCAATTCCTCATAGAGCATGGCTGATAATATGAATATGGCTGAATTCGTAGTAAACGAACATGCTGCCGAAAATCAAAGAGTTGTTAATCGTGCCAATGTGCAAAGTGAAATTATGAGAAGTCAAATTAGGAGGCGAAAACCAAAATTCACTACTGCGGAAGATGAACGTATTTGCAGGAGTTATATTTCTTTTACTGAGACTTTATTCGGAGATGCATTACATCCCCAAACATTTTGGCAAAGGATTTTTGGTAAATTTCAAGAACAAACAATGAACCTCAACAATCGTGATGTTTCAGAGTTGAGTCAGCTCTTCACTATAATCAATCAGGAAGTTACTAGGTATGTTTGTTTACTTCAGCAAGAAGGTTCAAATTTGAGGGATGGTGAAACCATGATGGAACTTCAACAAAGCTGTCGTGCGGAATATTGTCGCATCTACGAAAAAGACTTCCAATTTGGAAGTTGTTTCAAGATTTTAAGATATTTGTCCAAATATTGTCCAATATTTATGTTTTAATTTCTCAATTGTCCACTTAAGTTCTTATGTTTTAATTTCTTAACTGTCTAAGTTTTAAGTTTTAATATTTGTTTAATCTATTAAATGTATGTCTAATTAAAATGTAAGATTGGATTAAGAATAGAATTAAGCTTAATTTTCAATAATACTTTCAAATTTATTAAACTTCGATATGATCATTAATAGTCATTTTACAAGACATAAAACTAGACAATAATAATTTGAAATATAGACTTTAAAAATAAAATTTTGAGAAAATGTTCTTCATCTTGTTAATCTTCTTCATTTCACAAAACTTCCAATCAATTCGCTCATGAACGGAATTTCCGTTGTTTATCTTCTTTTTGTCTTCAAATTTGTTTTGCCTTGAACTTTTCTTTGGCTTTTCTTATTTGTCATTTTGACTTGGTTGATATCCAAAAATTGAAGACTTCTTTGCTTCTTACCTATTTCTTTATAACTATGACATATCTTCTTAACGGCACCTTCAAGTACTACTCCATAAAAATCAAGTTGTGTTGCTGAATCAAGTTGGTTTTGAAATTGTGCCATTTGGTAAAATTCGAAAAAATAAATTAGATTGAGAAAGAGAGAAATAGAGAAATTTAGATTAAGAAAGAGAGAATTGGAGAAAAAAATTTACACAAAAATTTTGGGGTAAGTTATGAGTTTGAAAATTACCTATTTATAACGATAAAGAACTAGTCATTGGCGCTAGAGTCAATACCGAGTGATATTCATGGAAGCGCTGTCAATAAAGACTTTATCGCTGGAGATATTGTCAATAACGCTCGCTAGAAACTCTGTCGCTCAGTGGTTTTCCCATAGTGGCGCAACTCGTTTGTCATGCCACCTGGTATGCCAAAAAATATTTTTTTGGCATGTGCATATATAGGAACAAGCCTAAAGATCCGGAAAGTTTTTTTGGACACCCCCAAGTTGCCAAATAGAAACCGCACAAGTTCGAACAAGTAAGAACAAGTTGTGGAATTAAACCAAGTAAACTCCTTAGTAAGTTCAAGAGGGATGAAAAGAATAACCTTTCTTCATTGTCTACAATTTATGCGGCCAAAGAAACTATCAAAAAAATTGAATGGGATGGAAGAAAGGTAATGGAAGAATCTCAATGGTGCCCACAAATACAACTACCCGGTGAGATACCATGAGTCATTAGAGGGGAGGATGGATCGTATTTTTCTTGCGCATCCCGATATGATTCAATTGGCCCGGTGCTTTTACCAAGTTTTGTTCATGGATTGTACTTATAAGACGAATAGGTACAACATGCCTTTGTGGAACATTGTAGGACAAACCTTGGAAAAGCAATCATTCACGGTGGCATGGTGTTTTATGGATCATGAGAAGGATGGGAGCTATATTTAGGAATTAGAAACTTTGAAGCTTCTCTACCACGAAGACGAAACTCCCGGGGTTGTAGTGACCGACAATGAGCAAGCAATAATGAACGTCGTGAGGATAGTTTTTCCCAAAGCAAAAAATTTGCTTTGCACGTGGCACATACAATGCAATCTTAGAACGAATTGCAAGAATCATATCCAAAATCCAAAGGCAAAGAAAGATAGTAAACGTTAAAAAGAGGAATATGAATGTCTTAGTAAACCAACTAAAGAAGAGAGAGAGGAAGAGAAAAAGAAAGAAGACGAAGAATGAAAAGAAGGTGAGATTAAATTTGGGTTGTTCATGAAAGCGTGGGATAAATTGGTTTGGTCTATGAGTGTGGAAAGATAAGAGGAAAACTTGAAGGAGTTCGAGGATGATTGGGGCATCAATTACCCCAAAGTAGTGGCATATTGCAAGAGACAATGGTTGAGGCCATACAAATAGAGGTTTGTGTATGCTTTTACTTACGACTATAAACATTTCAAACTTGAGTCCACAAGTATGGTAGAGCAATCTCATGGGAGACTAAAAGGTCTACTTTTCACGAGTCAAAATGGGATTTTGACGGTGCAACATGTTATCCATGAGTACACTAATAATTATATCAACGAGATAAGAAAACAATTCGAAGAAAGTAGGCACAAGAAGTTGAAGTGCTACAAGGAGAATGATTGGTTGCTTGTTGGTATACATTGCAACATCTCGCATTGGTAAATACATTTTATGATGAAACATCTCAAGTTGTATCAAAAGTATGACGACCCGAGCACTCCTTGTAATTGTAGGATAATGAAGTCTACCGGACTTCCATGTTGTCATATGCTTGGTAGGTATAAAACTCTGATTCTGATTGAAGATATTGATCCTTATTGGAAGTAACTATCTTTCATCCCGGCTCCAATATAAGCTCCCGGTGAAGAGTTTCGCGACATGGCACTTGGGAGAATAATCCTCGAAAAGTACCCCACATTGAATAGGTTGGAAAAACAAACTATGAAGCACAAGTTGATGCCGATTGTTTATCCTTTTATGGAAGAACTTCAAGAACCTTTGAAACAAGATCCACCGGGTAGACCACCTACCACAAATACAAGGGAGAAAGAAAGGAAACAATTGAAAGAGTATTTGAGTACAACATGCAATCCATCCGTACATGAATATTGTGACGGATCAAGAAATTTCTGCTTCCAACGGGTCGGGTTACGACTTGCTTGGAAAGCTCTAACTTCCTGATACGCCACTCGAGAAATAAGAATTTTTTGAGCATATGTCACATACCATAGTACTCTGAAATCCCACAAGAACAAGGGTCACCGAATCGAATCGGATAATCATTTCTATCTACTACTTTCCCTTGTCCAGTTTCCAAAAATAACAAAAAGGTCAGTTGCTAAAAATAACATACGACCAATTGCCAATCTAACACTTTATACGGCCAGTTGCCGATTCTAAAACTTCATACGACCAATTGCCGATTCTAACAATTTAGATGGCCAATTGCCATTCTGATAATTTAGATGGCCATTTGTCAATTTACTACTTTATATGGCAAGTTGCCAATTCTAACACATTATATGGCCAGTTGCCAGTTCTGATAATTTAGATGGCCAGTTGCCATTCTGATAATTTGGATGACCAGTTGCCATTCTGATAATTTAGATGGCCAGTTGCCAATACTAACACTTTATATGGCCAGTTGCCAATTCTGATAATCTAGATGGACAGTTGCCATCTGATAATTTAGATAGCCAGATGCCAATCTACTACTTTATATAGCCAGTTGCCAGGTCTAACACTTTATATGACCAGTTGCCAATTCTGATAATTTAGATGGCCAGTTGCCAATCTAATAGTTTATTTGGCCAGTTGCCAATGTTAGGGTTGCAATCATCTCCGAATAGATGGTATGAACTTCCAAAACGACAACCAACACTTTCAAATGATATGAACACAGAGTTGTGCTAAACCGCATAGCGGCTGCCTACGTACCCTCTCCGTTGTTCGAAGGGATCAAGCACGACCGTAGTTCGTCACTATTATTTTAGATAGTATAAATTGCCCACGACGACAACAATTATCTCTTAGTAGGAAGATGCACACACTGCCACACAGACTGCAAACTGCATAGATCTACTACTGTTGTACCTGTGCTTAAACATCTTTCATTTTCAAGAACATTACATATATTCTGTACTTCCTTAATTTCAGAAAGTCTATAAATCCATACAATTATCTAAATGTATAAGGCACTATGATATGCATGTTACCAGAACCCACTACAACATGCTATGAACACTAAATATTTAATCTCACTCACTCATTTGTCATTATTATATTAAACCGAAGGTTAAGTGTTAGAGACCCATAATCCACTTACCATACAGGTGCAAGATCATGGTATCAAATGAACCAAACCTCATTCTTAAAACCCACTGGTCCATTTATATTTATTCTTACTCAATGCGGCCATGCCTTTAAAAAAAATCACGTTGGACTTACAATCGCTGCCAGCTTAATTAGTTTAGTACTAACATCTACAATATCAACATTTCACAGTTAACAAAATATATCACTTGCATATGCATCATGACCAAGCAACTAGTTTCTGCACATGCTTTTCAAATGGCACAACCCCATTTATAAACCAGCTACCATACATAATTTCAACAAATATCCGTAGCTAACATTTTGGACTAGTTAGCGATGTTACACATAATACTTTTAAAATGGGAACAACCCGACCATTTTTAGTATAAGACCAAAGCCAAATCAACTATACACAATGTTAAAGTGGTGTACATAGATAGACATATGTCCATAATATCGGGTTGCCTACTACTTATCCCTGAAAGCACTGTAAACGAAATTCTGAAATGGTCGGCATGGTCATGGTCCTCTTACAACAAGGACTAACAACTAGTCGTTAATGTTGAAGAAAGAAAACCTTGCCGACTAAAAGGGAAAAAAATGCTATTGTTCATGTATGTTCTTCACACAATAGTCATCATTCTAGTATGACAAACAAAATGCCGACTGTACTGCCGTCGGCATGCTTAGAATTTTGTATAATGTCGACTAAGTTGGAAATAAATAACTTATAGTAATATGGATCAACCTTGACTACTATGAAGAAGTGGTCATTTTATATAAACTAAAACCTGTCGACTATAACATTTTTAGTACACTGAGATGCACTCAACACTTAATTAGAGTATACAAACCTTCAAAACTGAACCCTAACACATTTGGGATATAAATAGTATCTTTTTTCAGTACACAATTTTTTAGGAGAGGTGAGTACCTTCATCTTACCGTCACAACATGGATTTATGCATGGCAGAAGGTTGATTTTAGCAACTTCATCTTCATACGGAGCTAGGCGCTCATCTATCCAATAGAAAAACCCACAACAGGTGCATTTTTAAGCATACAGTTGATATACATCTCCTATTGCGGCATCATAAGAAATAAGAACCCCTTACAACCATGAATGGTGCATTTTCTTCCTTCAAATGGACAATCATTTGCAAAGTGATCTCTTAGTGTACAAAGACAACAAATAATTGGTAATGGTGAACTTTAACCTTCCATTCTTTATGTATGGTTGAAGATGAAGTTGAAAGTGCTTTTATACTAACAACACACTCAATGTCTTGATTTTGAAATTTCTAGCCGTTGAGAATTTAATGGATTGTACTTTGTACTTAAAGTAATATTTTTATACTACTAACATGTTATAGTTTACACTAGTCGTCTGGATATATAATTTAGTACCCCAACGACTACATACAGTCGGCAAGGTCGAGCATTCAAACCATGCCAACTTATTACTACTCTAATATTGTTTAAACCTGCAGAAAAAGACTAAGTTTCTAAAGTAAGTGAAATTGAAAATTAACATAAGTTTAAGAGTTACTGACAAGTATAAAACCACAATCTAAGAGTTGAAAACATAATATAAAGTGTATTAGACTCCACAACACAAGCATATCAAACACAGTTTCATGGATCCTTTTCATTGTTGTTATCTTCCTCCACATCACCAGCTTTTTCACTATCACCAGCTTTTTCACCATCACCATCTTTTTCACCAGCATCAACTTTTGTTTTTCCATTTATTGGACCTATGTAGTGTCCATCCTCATTGAAATAGGGGTTCACTCCAGAAAAGTCAGATGCCTTGAAAAAAGAGTCTTGGATCAAACTCCTCTTCTTCTTCCTATGATTATGTGCATTCAATATAGTTGAGGGGATTGCTAGGACTGTTCATATCCCTTCGAAATTATTCAGGATTATTCTTAGCCATCTGAAGTAAGTTTCTTACAGGGCACTTCTCTTCACTTTCATCACAAGGATCTTCTAGAGAAGGATAAACCTTTTTCAATCCAGGATAATACTTCTGCTGCATTAGTAGGACGAGGGAGATCATCTATGTTATCCTCTTGAAACCTAAAAAATACACAAGTGCAAGTTATGAATACAAACAACAGTGTTGAACATACGATATTTGTCGGTACATTCATGAATTTGGAAAAAAATTTCATCTGTCTCTCACTTTAGGTGTATGGGGAAATGGTGAAAAATCAATTTCTCACCACTTGTCAATACACCCAAAGCGGGAGGGAGATGAAAATTTTACACATTGAAACATGGTTTTGGTCACCTACTAGTCGCCATGGTCGATAATCTAGAAAAATAAAATGACTAATACTTAGTCGGCAGGGTTCTATTCATCTATGATGCCGACTAATACTCAGTCAGCAGGGTTTTATTCATCAACTATGCGGACTAATAACAAAATTTAACACAGGAAAACCAAGTTTTTGTGACATGAAGTCGTCATGTTATAAGTTTAAGAAGATGGCGACTAAAGAAACATACAACAAGTCGGCATGTTTGATTATTGATTACCTTTCCGACCATGGTAAATATTTCACAGTCGCCATTACCAGTATGAAAAGCCGGCATAATATTCATCCTACGACCTAGACGACTGCTACTAACATCCTTAGGTCGTCATCTAGTTTTTTAAAAAACTTTGTCGACTTTAGACCCATAAATCATAATTTTCGATAATCTAACCTCATATAACAATCATACCACACAACATAATAATGGGTTTGAGTTTAGACATCACTTACAGTCTTCTTCTCGCCGGTAGTGGGTTCTTTTCAACATGCTCAGGGATTGGATATTTGAGTTCAGGGATTTCACTAGTTCCAGCTTTTCCCTTACCTTTTTCCTCTGATTCACATCATTTTATATTACCTGTTGAATCTGTATTGCTACTTGATCATTTAGAATCAACCATTTTTTTTTGGAAAATCAAAGTAAATGATTCGCAGAGAGGTTGATGGAAGATGAAGGAGGAAGAGGATTAAGAGAAGGTTAAGAGTTTCTTTAGGTCTTTAATTTTAGGATTAACTGATTAAGAAATAAGGTTTACTTTTAAGTTTAATTAGTTCAAGGGTATTAAAGTAAAATCATCAATTTCTACCACCCCTTAGCAAGGACACTAACTACATTTAAATTTGGGTATACCCCAATCTGGCCAGACTCGTTTATGGGGAGATATTCCCATGATAACTACCGTGTGAAAAAAAAGAAATGAGACTCATTCTATCCATTTCCACTCCACATGTTAGAGCAGCCGAGAAGTTGTCATTGATTTTCCTTCGGAATATATCACGGGGTTCTGCATGGTATGTATTAAATCATTGAAATAATTAGTTAGTCTTTATTGGCTTAGCATTGGGAGTGAACCCAGAATTTTTTTCGTTGGTTATACAGCACGTAAATGATTGGCAAAGGGGCGAAAGG
The DNA here is from genome assembly GCF_003573695.1 of Papaver somniferum. Lineage (NCBI taxonomy): Eukaryota > Viridiplantae > Streptophyta > Magnoliopsida > Ranunculales > Papaveraceae > Papaver > Papaver somniferum. The sequence continues at coordinate 83,097,169 of NC_039360.1, forward strand.
CTATGATAATTTTATTAGTACGGATTATAAATTAATGGAATTCTTTTCTTCTTGATGGAAAGGTTAATAAAATTAACTCAATAATATAGTACGGGAGGTTATCAATTTTTGGTTGTGTAAACATATTACATAAAATAGAAGGCTCTAAATTCTTTTGGTGAAGATGTATACATATGTGTTGGAAGCTTTTAATCCTTGCTATCTTTGCCATAGAGTCCGCACTTCGCAGATTTGTTGTGTCTCCTGTTGATGTATTTTACCCGAGCTTGTGATAACTTTTCCAATATTATCGAAGCCTTGATAATAGTATTTTCCGCTTGCCAAGAAATCTATATTTCTCCGTTATTTATAATATCTGCCAGTTGGAAGGTTTAATTCTCGGTATGCCCGATATATTCCAGATCTTTTTCCCAGGGGAAATCTATATTCTTATAAGAAGATTGAGATGTTAGGAAATTATAAACATTTTTAACCGAGAAAATTTCCGAAGAATGGTGTTTCCATCTGATCGTATCCACTTTATCGATTTGAGGGAAAATGGCTAATATTTTTGACTTATTTCCGGAGAGGAAAAAAATCTATCTTGGAAATTTCTCATTTCCCTTTTGTAGAGATTAAATTGTTGACCATATTTGGAATTGGTTCTTCTTTGTCCACTGGTTTCTTGATAGTGTTCGAATTCAGTATCCAGTTGTTATCCCAAATTTGAGTAGATTAACCGTCTCTGACTTGCCAGATATGGTTATCTTTAATGAGGGCAAGACCCTTCTGGATACTAGTCCAAACCCAAGAGAATTGGCGCAATATTTTGCTCTCAGTATTTGAGCCCATAGGTAATCAGAGAATGAAATTCTCCGATTATCTATATAATACCATATCAATATATAGACAAAATAAAAAAATATATATATATATATACATTAATAAAAAGTGCTTATACAAATAAATGCCCATAAATTTATAATTTACTTAAAAAATGGTAGATAAGTATGCTGACAAGAAAAAAAAAAGACTACAAAACAAGGTTAGGACTATTTATGCAGGATAAAAAGAGGCTCATATTTATCTAGGAAGAAAGATAAATTAACGGATATGATTGAAAAAGAAGTATTGATCTCCACTCAATCGCATTCCCTTCGAATTGAGAGACGGGAGAGTAATAGGAAAAAAAAATTACATTTTTTAATCGTCTCTATTTTCAATGTTTTATATAAATCTATCTCTTTGATAGATTTATGATGTAGCTTTTTATATTTCTCTCCTTCTCTTTGCAACATCTTTCGAATTACCTCCTCCATATCCCGCATAAGAGTGTATCATATGCTCATGCATCTAACTATCTCTTTGATGATTATTTTTGAAAGGGGTTATGACGTAGCTTTTGTATTTTGATGTGATAAACACTCTTCTAAGGTATGTATTCGCAATCCAGATTCTGGAGACTCAGCAAAGTAAAACAAGTTTTAATCTTTCTGTAGTGCCCCCTAAGCTAGCAGCTGACTAATCCAAGAGATTAACTATAAAATGAGGCACTAACGATCTAAAACATCTATTTAAACATTAAGAAAGAAGTTCTAAACAAAGATTAACCTGAATCTAAACCCTCTCTGAAATAAATACAAGAACTCCTCTCAAGTGTTACATATTTAATAGTGAGTTGATTTACAAATAGAATATAAACACAAAATAAACATAGCGGAAGCTAACCAACTAACGAAACCAACTCCTCAAAGCTTTCATCGCCACGTGCACAACTTGATCTGTCTCTGAAACTGAAAGTGGGAATGGTTGAGCACATCATCCCTAGAAGGGGTGCCCCGTAGAAATAACAACTAACTTTCAAGTAATCACTAGAATGATTTAAAGACAATGCAGGTTTTACTGAAAACCGATAAAACACGGAAAACATATAAAGCATATTAAAATAATAGTAATACTGAAATTATAAAGTTCTACCAACCAATAAACCGGCACACATTCACAACATAAATAGTAGTTGAGCGACGTCTTCCTTCGGAGTAGCAAGGCATGACTGTTGCGGATTCTTCAATGATCATTAAAGCGCCCATGAGGTTTCCGTCCTCAAGTCATAAACGATATGTACCTTACCAGTACCTTATTCTACGCGCACTCTACATAGCAAGTATTCAAAGGAAACAAATGGTAACAACATTATATCCGACCGAAGTGCTTACACAGCGCAGAGCCATATACACCGCGTAAATCCAACAATCTTATATAAGATTCTCAACATCACTTTCTCTAAACACCAAAACATAATATAATAGATTTTGAAAGTAATTTAAAAGAACAATAAACATCCATGTATGAGACATGCGTCGCCCCCGTACAGAAATAGGAAAAATATAATGGCCAAATTAAAACCAGACCTATATAATATTCAGCCCAACGAGGCCTATCTAGGTTTGCAATTAATAGATATAACATTTGGGAGCACACATCTCACACCAATCAAAAGGAAAACTTCTCCCTTTCATGGTAACAACAAATAAAGATTGTAACCACTTTCCAGTCAATGGAAAAAATCACATTTTGGAAAATAAGTAAATACTCTCAAAACAAAGATATTAGTTGTTTCTAAAGATCCAAGCCCATCCCAAAATGTAAAAGAAAACTAGTTTGTAATACACACAAATAACACATGCGTACACATATCATATAGTAACAAAGACATGCATGCATTTCATAAAAGATAGATTTTTAAAACAATAAGGAATACAAGAGAGTTCGTTATTGATTCCCACCTCTTTTGATGACAAGCCTCGCCTACCTCGAGATCCATAATCCACCGGTTCATCCGTTGAACCGATCGTTGTTAATGAAGAGTAACTTTTAATCACACAGGCATCTAAGATATTAGCCAAAAGTCTCATACAAGGCTCATAACATAATATCATACAAGTCTCTAGTCATAGGCTAAGTCAAATAACTAACGGTTCTAATTTTAATAATGGTTATACAACATGGTATTAAGTGTTCTAGTCATAAATAATATCTACTTATCCAAATGTGGTCATATTGGGTATCACCGGAAAGATCTCGAAAAACCCTACAACTTTGTAGAAGGAACCGAAAGCTAATTCGGACCATAAGGAATCCAAAAGCACAAAATACTATTTCTGGCCCCTAAACCCAAACCCATTGGGCCTGACCCGTAATGACCTGCTAATCCGACCCATTAACCCATAACCTGACCCATCGGGTCGACCCACTATCCGACCCGTTTACCCGGTCCATGAACCGAGTGGTCTGACTCACTGAGTTGGTTTAACTCGGTTGACTAGGTGAGTTTACTCGCTATGACTCACTTCATCTTCAACCTTTAACAGCCCTTGTAAACAGCACGAGGGTCTAACTTTGGAGGTCTCTAAGTTATTCGTTTCTTATCCAAATTAAGTACCTATTGGCTCTATGGAACGATAGCATCTCCCTCTACAACTTTATAGTTTTGCTCCGGAAATAAATCCATCTCTAACATACCTAGAAATGACCACGAACATGCCTACTCACCGCAACAACAAGAAATTTTCAGATTTCATAAAAGTCACAAGAATTGCTATAAATCATTCATTTCAACTTCAAATCAAACAAAATTGGCGTCTAATGATTCCTAAATCTATTCACTATGATTCGTAACAAATATACCATGATTATATCAACCTATAGGATATCTAAAAATCACAAATAAAGAAAATACAATAAACACATAAAATCATAACTTTCATCCAACAAAAACCTAATGGTTTCTACTCTAATCTTCAATATAACAAGTACCCAAACATTTAAAACATATCTAGGTGGAACAATCCTAGGTAGTGAAGCATCGATAACAGATGAACTGCGAAGCACCAAATCATCTTATTTGGCCTTGGCGCGAGAAAAGAGATACCAAGAGAACCCGTGAAGACAATACGTGTAAAGGTCGGAGGTGACTGAAAAGATGGCCATCAAGTACAAGAATAATAAATGCACTGACAAAGTAGTTGAAAAGATAAGAAGAATCTGTTCAAATTAGACTCAGCTAAATATATCTAGGGCGACATCGACAACATTCATTAAGAAGACGACATCGGACAAGGGGACATCATGAGAAGGTATTGCTAGGCTCGGCCTAGAATCTCAGACTAAACTTTATTCCTAACCCGAGAAGGACATCTAGAAAGATGTACCACAACTTACACTGTAACTTGGATGTATCATCACTTACGGCTATAAATAAAGGGCTATATAGAGAGTTAAAGGGCAAGTAATGAGTGAGGAAATAGAGAACACCAAGAGCTTAAGAGTGAGATTTGTGAGTTTGTAAGAAGATACATCCTTTGTAACCTTGAATCAAGTAATAAGATCATCCCTTTACCCCCATGGACGTAGGTAATCATACTGAACCACGTATATCTTGTGTTTTTGTGCTTCTCTTATTTGTTTACTTCATTAGGACTGTGTATGTTCATCTTCGGATGTAGTTGTAGGATTTTCCGCATCTACAATATTATTCATCAAGAACTCTCAAACTCTCACACTCTCTAGCTAGTACACCTAGACCTTCTACCTCACTGATTTCTCCTGCACTTATTCATCATTAACTATACTCATCACTCTTTACTAGCTACTCTTCAATCTCTTTTCATCATAATCTCTCTTTCTCTCTTTTAATCCCTTTTCATCATAACAATTCTTCTCCTCCTAAACTCTATTATTCTAGCTATATATATTCCCAAGACTTACCTCTAACTTTCTTCCAACAACTGACACCACCTTCTTTCTAACTAACAACAACAACTTCTCTAGCTTTCAGAAGATAAACTTCAATCAAAATAATATCTATTTGATTAATTAACGTAATCTATTTGATTAACCTTAACTTAAACATAATTAGGTATTAATTTAACGTAAACATGATTAGAATGGGTTTTACTATTACCAACTCCAATTGGCATCTAAGGAGTAACTGTTTTCTAATTAGAGGTCCGGTCGACGGTCAAAGTTCGTCGGTCGACGGTCGTTGACTCGAGTCAAAGTTTGACACCCAAACTTCCGAGTGCGATATCTTCTTCGTCCAGTATCCGATTTGTGCACTCTTGTAGTCCATTTCGCATAACTTTTCGAGATCTATCCAATGGTACTAATTTCAGTTCAAAATTATTATTAGATTATTTTTATTAATTATAGTTCACATTTAATTAATCAAGTTATTAACGGCTAAATCGTCTTTGGACTAGTCTAATAACGTTGACGTGCTTGAGGGTCGTTATATTCTCCCTACCTTATAAAATTTTCGTTCTCGAAAATCGGTCCATCCTTCTAGTCTTCAAAACTCCCCACCTTATAAAGAAACACTATCTCTCAACTAAATGCAAGTATTGTTCATATTTACAAACGCGCGAAAAGAAAACAACTCATTTTAAATGAGTCAAAACAACAAGGAAATAAGCACAAGCCTATTTGGTTTTCCATATCTAAAATATATAATTTGTAGCTCTAGATTCAACTACAGTAATTTGTATTCTAACAGATAAGTATGTCTAAGTTTTCTGCGCTAAAATTTATAGTTTAATATTTAGTAATATATTAATTTGATGTAGTTCTATATTTTTTATACATATAGCTAATCCAAATTTGATTTCACGAAAATCTATAGTATCTGATATTTTAATTTACTGTTATACTATATATAAATTTTCTAGATATACCGGTTTGCTATCAACATAATTACTGAAATACAAATATTGGCTATGTTACTATTCTCACCATCTTTATTATAATAGTTATCGGTTTGCTGATAGTCCCGTTGGTACACTAAGTCTTAATTTTCTAAGTATGACTATAATTGATTTTACCTAATCATATCGAGCCTGTACACCATATATATCTTATTAAATACTAGCGTCGGTGACTTAATATTATTCCAATTTGAGTGTGTATAAAATTATAATGTATTCTAATAGTCTTTAATGTAAAGTATCTTATGAATATACAAATTTATTTCCTTTCAAGTCTACAAAGCATTCAAATACTATTATTGTTTCTTCATGTATACTTGTTTAATTTCTAATGGTCTATTAAATAAGTTATTGAACTAAATAAAATTTGGTTATAAGATTATTAAGAATTTTAGTCTTTTTATTTTATGTCGTATAACCGCACGTTCTTAGGTCTAATCTAACAAGTCTGATATTATCTTTCTGGTTGAAATGCACAAGAATGCATTTCTCATTTTATTTAATTTACAAAATCTAACGGTAGATAATTACTAACAATTTTGCGTATCTACTTGATCCTAATTATTTCTTTTATCGTTATATATTACTAATAAGGTCTTAACTAGGCAAAGTTCAATAGAATATTATAAGAAAAGTGTCCATATTACTTTTGTTATGATTATTAGTAATCCTATTATCATTTATTATTATCAACATTATTGGTCGAACTATTATCTTAATTACCTTTACAATTTAACTTCTTCTCTAATTTAGTAGATTAATGGTTCTAATAACGAGAAAAGGTACTCTATCATTTTCTAAGTAAAATTTGGGATCTATCAGTTCACTAATATAAACAAGTCTTCCTAATATGAATGGTAATCCAAGCTTGTAGTTGGCCTGTCCAGGTTAGCAAGACCCGACGATGGTTTCCTACGAACAAAGACAACACAAACACACCAGAATTACAAACCTCACTATTCTCCAGTGCTAGATTATTTAAGTGTTAAATCAATTGGAACTAACTAATCTCTAGTTCTATATTAAAATTTCTAAATTATACTGCAATTGGTTTCAACCTAAAATTTTTACTTCATAAATATATACACACAAAACAAGAAGTAAGCAATCATCAAGCTGAACAAAACAATCAATCAATTCAAAAATATTTTAGTTCTTAATTGTTTTTAGTGATTAAGATTTATCTCACAAACCTAACCCAGTTCTAAACTAATCTCATTTACTAACTGGCACTAGCTATTCCTATTGTCTCCCATGTAAGATCTAATAGTGAGCTATGATACCAACGTTGTATCATCAAACCATCTACAACTCATCCAGATCATCAATTATATTATTCATCAAGAACTCTGAAACTCTCAAATAGAGGATTAATCTTTGTTTAGAACTTCTTTCTTAGTGTTTTAAATAGAGGATTTAGATCGTTAGTGCCTAATTTTATAGCTAATCTCTTGGATTAGTCAGCTGCTAGCTTAGGGGGTGCTACACTTTCCTTCTTGATTTTTTGATTCCTTATAATTTTTCATTTGAATTTCACAGTTCAAGAAAATCTCTATTATGTTTCGGGTTATATTTCATCAAAGGATACAGGTATGACTCGGTTCAACCTCTTAGGGTTTTATATTCACAATTTATTTACTTCAGCCAAAAATTATTGTATAAGTTTTGATTTTTTTTATTCCCAAATACATTTACTTTTGCATTTCATGATGAATTAAGTTTATTGACTCCGAGTTGCATAAAATATTTATTTTTTGATGAATAATTTTTATTTACTGACTGTTATATATACGAGTTTTGGGTTTTTGGTTTTGATGAATTAGGTTAGGATGATACAAAATCTGAATTTTAGCTTAAATCAAGTACCTAAAAGCTTAAAACTTAGGAAAATCTGATGTAGGGATTGAGGTTAGTTTAGTTCACTAAATCACATATTTTAGAGAATCACCATTGTTATTTTGGTCAGTTTTCCAATCTCAAAAACTTTATTTTCTTATTTACTATATACAGTTATGGTGTTGAATATCACCTGGGATATTATGTTTTGATGACCTTGAACTTGAGCCAAAAAAGCTGAGGGATATTATTGCATACAATGTGAAAAAGTGACCAATAACCATTTCATGTGTTCTGTGGGATATAATTATTGATTTTATAACATTAGCAGACTCAAAATCATTATTTGAATCAAGTGTATATTGTTACTATTGAAGATTCATAAGATTGAAAACTTGAAGTTCTTTTATGTTTTTGATCTTGACGTGATTATCTATATGACTTAACTGTCTACGACATATAAGTTGTTCATATTTGATAAACGTAAAGATTGTGGATATCAACCAGATGTTTGTTTTGTAAACTTAACTTGTATCATAAAGATTGATTATTTCGATAATCAACAGCTTTATTGATCTTGATTAAGGAGCTTCAGTTCTATCATATCTTTGTATCTTATATTTATACGAAAGATCCTTGACTGAGTATCATATAATATCTTTGCTATTTATGATTGGATTTGAGTGGTCAGGAAATAATTTAACTCTTTGCTATTTTTGGGACTCTTAAAGGAATTGAAATGCATAAGTATTTACAAACGTAAAACAACACTTGGCAGTAGATTCTGTTAGGTAATTCACGTGCATTGACCAAATTAGTTGTAGTCATAGGGAAACTGACAAAACTGAGTAACTAGAGGGTTGTTCGATATTAACTACATGAAGTTGTTGGTAGTAAATTTTCATAGCGGTTGAATTCTGAGAGTATTCAAAATTGGACCAGGTCCCAGAATTTTTCTGTCATGTATTTTTCCTCTTTAATACAATCTTGTGTCTACGTTTTACTTATTCCGCATTATAATTGTAACACTCTAAGTTTCGAACCAAATTCACACTTTTTTATTTATCTTGAGTGATTATGGAAATACCTTGGTTTTGGAGCACTCAAAAACTGTCTCACTCGTATGGAATAGGACCCGTCCCAAAAAGCTAGCAAGAAGCCCATTATGGGGTGGGTTGGTTCCACCAAGTGTGCCAACGGGTCTAATCGAGTTCGGGTGGTATACTACCCGGAGTTGAAACCGTTTATTTTTTTTCGGTTCCGAGTCTGTTCTTAAATTAGTGGACTAGGAACCGGGACCGTTAAAAACATCAAATACCCGTCGGATCCGGGTATCTATTGGGTTTTATAAAATCAACTATTTTTTTTTGGAAGCGTGTTTTTATTAATTAATTAGGTAGTGATTACACGTGGCTATTTTGTAACCATAGAGTCACTTAAAATAATTTGATTAAGAAAGACTGGGATTTCCTAGTCCCAAATTTGTGTTGAGGGATTCACGGTTTGAACCTCTGCCCGATGCGTGGTTGGTTAGGTCTTCCGCCGAAAGATCATGTCAATAGTCAGAGCTGTTTTGCTTTTGTGAAATAAAGTTATCGTCGCCTGTTAATCAAAAAATTTCTTATCTTATGATTTCGAGTCAAAGGAGCTTGTGATTTATGCTTTTAAAAAATACTTTCTTTACGGCAAAACCCTTGAAACAATTTTAATTAAGATTTCAGATTTGAGTTATAGTCGATTGTGTTTTCTTTTATGACTAAAACGAGTGGATAGAAAGATTCGAAGCTCCCAAAAAAATCATATTTGATGCCTGGTAGAAGCTAGAAAAAACTCCATCTCGCTGGTCATGTTACGTCGTGGGTTACTTAATCACAACAGTAGCAGTGGAAAAATCAACTTGCAATCATTGAGTGAGGGTTTTCCACAGCTATGGATAGAAAGGGTACGATGAGTACTTTGACGATAGTCTCATCTTAATCCTATCACAAGAGCCCTACAACATCATCGCAAAGCCAAAAGGAAGAGAAAACTTGTTTGGATAACTTGTGCTGTTGAGACACCGACAGATCGATTGGCGGATGTCATCACCACAAACCTTAGCCAAGAAAGAAATTTTCCGACCAAACGTACAGATGATTAATGATTTCTGGCACAAAGAATGTTAGGACAAGTAATGATTAATGCATACCAAAAGTACCGAAAGAGACGTAACAAAACAATATTTCAAAAGATTATCTTATTAGTCAAAACAACCTTTTTTGCTGAGTCCAGCAAGTTGAAGTAAAAAGGAATCGTACTTGGGTGAAACTTTTTCTTTTTCTGAAATTCAAAACTGCTTGACTTCGTCCTTAACTTTTTCAAAAACAGTCCAAACTGAGGCGCTGTCTATTTTTCTGACGTAGGTAGGAAGGGCGAGACGAAGAGCGCCACTCGTACCCGAGCCGATGGCAAGTACTTCCGGGACGGGTAGGATCCTGAGGAATCGAACTGTAACAGGAACTAGCGTGCAGGAAGGAGTAACGGACTCTCGACAATAGAAAAGTCGACAGCATCAACAAGAAGATTCCCGGGCACCGGGTGGAGGTATGGTAACTGTTAATGAGGAAGTTGACCTAGGCCAAGACGATGATCTCACCCCGAGAGAACTAAGGATCGACCCGAGCCAAATGAGACGAGGGGAGATGATAGACAGAATGACTGCATCGGACACGGAGGAAGACGAAGAAGCACGAATGATACGAGAGGATCGTAAACGAGCTAGGAAACGTGCGGAATATCAAATGACTTTGGAACAAGAAGGCGAGAGACTTAGGCGAGTGCATCTAGAATTGGGAAACACCACCCGAGACATCCCACCAATCGCAATCGCTCCCCCCGTAGTTCCTCCTGTGGAACCACCAGTCCCACCACCCAATATGGTAGGGAACCAAGGAAATGGTCATTCCAGTCACGAGAGCACCGACCCGACACTGCTAGAAATTCTGGCAAATCAGAGGAGACAGGAAGACATGATGAGGGAATTACAGAGAAGGAATCTGGCACCATAGCATGAAAACTATCAACTTCGGAATCAGAGGTCTGGGTCACGAGGGTCATCGAGCCGAGGAGCTTCCAGCAGTCACACCCGATCAGGACGATCTCGAACTCCTCCCTTGGTCCGAGGACGTATACCCGACCCTAACCGAACAAGAAGCGGGTATGGTCCCCCCGAGAACTCTTTGACCAATGAAGAAGTGCATAATGGGAGACCTTAAGCGGCGACTGAGGCTAAACTCAAGCAACTTGAGAAGATGGTTAAGAAATTGGCTGGATACGCGAGGACGACAATTTGTCAGAGGTGATTAGCGAAGCAAGGAAAACTCCTTTCACCAAGGAACTTGAACGAGCACCGTTCCCTCCAAAGTGTACACTTCCAACCTTCCTATCCAGGTTTGACGGCACCGACGACATATGAGAGCACATCAAGATGTATAGCATGTCCCTATTACAATGGAAGAACTATGACGTGGTTATGTGCAAGTTTTTTCCGGCCAGTCTAGAAGGCGAGGCGAAGAATTGGTTTTATACTTTTCCTGATGAGTCCGTTGGAAATTATGGCGTCCTAGTGGAAACATTTCTTGAAACAGACATGCATAACAACATTTCTCGCCCAAGGGTGAATAAAATTTTCACATTGGCACGAAGGTTAAGGGAACCCTTAAGATCTCTGACGGACAGATGGAGAAAACTGTGCACCGATATCGGGAAAGTACCTGTCGACCAACATATTTTCGGATTCGAAAATTCATTAGGAAAATCTGACCCTATTTGGATAGCAATGTATACTGAGAAACCTCATACATTAAGGGATATGAGGAAGATGCAAGAGCATTACATCGCATTAGAGGAGATACAAGAATGGGCGCAAGATAGAGGAGTACAAGAAGCCAGTGCGTCGGTGGAACCTGTTCCTCGAGAAGACCCAAAACGATCAGGAAAAAGGTCGATGGCACCACATCAAGGCTCGGACAAGAAGGAATGGGTTGAGAAAGGAAAGAAACCTCGTCATGAACCAAGAACGTATACGCCTCTGAATGCATCATTAGATGAAATATTCAAGGAAGTATAAAAGCGAAATGACATCAGATACCCAAAGACTAGGGGAATCCAGTTTGACGAGACAAGAAACCATCCCAAGTTTTGTCATTACCACCCGTACCGAGGACACTCGACTAACAACTGCCAAGAGGTAAAAGATATTGTCCAGCATTCGATCCGAGATGGCTACTTATGACATTTTGTTAAGACAACGCCGACATCGACCCAACATCCCGATGTTCCCGTACATCAAGTGAGGATCGAACGAGGAATTCAGTTCACCTGCAACACCATTTCACACTCGGCAACCCAAGGATTCGACTTAGGGGGAAGCATCACTTCTAGAATCTGCAAGAGAGATCGGGCGGGAAAAGAGATCCTTAGCGTAGCTAAAACCTTGCCTATGGAACCATGAATGATGCAACTGATCACCTTTTCAGCCAAATACGTCCCATTGAATGGCCAAGCATATGGAAATCCCTTATTAGTTACCTTACTCATCGAGGAGTGGGGGGTGAAAAGGATACTGATGGACAATGTGAGCTCAGTCGAGGTCCTATTTTACGACACATTCAATAGGATGGAGTTATCAGATGACATTTTGATCCCTACAACTTATCGGATCTACGGCTTCAACGGTACAGTGACCGTGCCAAAGGGGGAGGTCACTCTCAAAGTCTCGGACGGACAAGGATACTTGGACACACTTACCACCTTCTGTGTAGTGGATGTCGTATCGCCCTATGAGGCTATTCTCGGCATACCTTGGATCGCGGGTATCAAAGGGGTGGCATAGGCATACCATCAGAAATTAAGGTTCCCATCTTACCGAGGGGTTATAAAAGTACTAGGCGAACCACATGATGCAAGAAAATGTATGCAGCTGGATATTCAACAAAATGAGGAAAGGCGTCAAGACAGCGCCGAGAAAAGAACAAAGTTAAGGAGGCTAAGGCAGCGGAAGAGTTGGAGAAGCTTCTCTCACAAGCCATTGCAGCCTACGAAACGGGCGAGCCAGAGATCTTATAGCAATCAAAAGAGGCGACATCGGTCTAAGAATCGAAGCCCAACTTCTCGGCCTTAGAGAATACCCGACAAGTCAACTTGGGGACCGAGGAGGAACCTAAGTTAGTAAAGATTGGAACCCTCCTATCAGACAAACAAACATATCAGTTAATAACCTTACTAAAGGAACACATGGATGTGTTCGCCTGGTAGATGCATTATATGGAGGGAATCGACCCAGAGGTATGCTCACACCACGTAAGGATAGATCCCAAATTCAAACCGATCCGGCAACAAATGCGGAGAATTGCACCCGAATTGCAAGCAGCGGTAGAGGCCGAGTTGAAGAAGCTACAAATAGCGGGGACCATTCGGAAGGCTCAATATCCCCAGCGGATATCTAATATGGTAATAGTCCCTAAAAGGAATGGAGGGGTCAGAATCTGCATCGACTTCAGCGACTTGAATAAGGCATGTCCAAAGGACAGCTTTCCCCTCCCCAGCATCGATCAACTGGTAGAGTCCATAGTTGGGTACAAGGAGATAACACTGATGGATGGATATTCGGGATATACAGTAGAAACTCTATAAATTAATGTTGTCGGGACTATCAAAATTTATTAATTAAATGAGATATTAATTTACCGATAAATTAATAATTAATAATTTATATATTAATTAATATTTTATTAACTTATAGATAAATTTTATATCACAAGTTTAGACAAAATTGATGTTTTCGACATTGCAAACTTCGATCAACAGATAACACAAATTTAGACAATTTGGATGAACATACAGACAGTGAAATCACTCAAGACTTGCAAAATTTTATCGAGAAATTGGACTATCGCAATTCAATGAATGTCGAAGATGTCCTAAATTATCCGAAAGAAAATGAAGTCACACAGTTGTTGACTGATGAAGAAATAATCGAGAGCGTTATGGGAACTGACAAAGATGTGGAAAAAGATGATGAAAGTTCTACAATAGAGCCCCCTTCATGAAACAAGGCTATTAAAGTGGCAATCACATTGATAATTTCTTGCTGAGCTATGAGAAAACAATACCAAAAATTATTACAATGATAAGAAAAATTAGAAATGAAATTCAATGCGATATTAATTTTAGCGAAAAACAGAAGACAATTGAATTATTTTTCAAAAAGTCTTCGTAAATCACTAATTTATTGAAAATATATATGCATCATTAATTTATATTTCATATGGGGTCTACATAGTTAATAAAAAATGTATTATCTTATAATTTTAGCGAATTATTAATTTGGCACGTTGTCCCCGACTTGGTACCGGCCAAAAATATTATTGAAGAGAGTTTATTAAATAATCGAGTATTAATTAAAAGAGTTTCTACTGTAATCAAATTCCCCTAGCTCCCGAGGATCAAGAACATACGTCCTTCTTCACACCCAGAGGGCTATATTACTACACCAAAATGCCATTCGGGCTGAGGAACGCCGGCACCACTTATCAAAGGTTGGTGGAGGAGATGTTCGAGGAAAAAATACACAACACCATAGAATTTTATGTGGACAATATGTTAATTAAAAACAAAGTGGAAGCCAACCATATTGACGATTTCAGGGAAATATTTCAAACCATGAGAAAATATAAGATGCGAGTAAACCCGGTCAAATGCACTTTTTGGGTTACCTCAAGTAAATTTCTGGGATACATAATTACTGATAAAGGTATAGAAGCCGATCCCGAAAAGATCAGGGTTGTGTTGGAAATGCCGTCCCCGATGACAGTAAAAGATGTACAACAGTTAAACGGTAATTTAGCGGTATTAAGACGATTCATTTCACGATCCTCAGATAAATGTAAAGATTTATTTGGGACGTTAAGAAAAGAAGAAAAATTCAAATGGAGCGAGGAATATGAGGATGCATTCCAAAAGATTAAGCAACATCTCGCGAGCCTACCAGTTTTGCAAAGACCCGAGCCCGATGAAGTGTTTACCCTGTATCTCGGGGCAACGAGCTATGCCATAAGTGCAGTCCTAGTCAAAAATGTGGGGGCAGAAGAGAAGCATGTGTTATTCATAAGCAAGACCATGAACCCAGCAGAGAAGAACTACACCAGAAATACTAGCCTTAGTATTCGCAACACAAAAACTCTGAACGTACTTCCAAACTCACAGAATTCGAGTGCTTACAAAATCTTCCATAGAATCAGTGCTCGACAGTGCAGCGAGATCAGGACGGATTTCCAAATGGAGGGCTCAAATAAAACAGTTCGATATCTTTTATGAAATGAGAACAGCAGTAAAAACACAGGCAGTGGCCGACTTTCTGGCAGACTTCTCTTTAGATGATGAGGATGAGATAGAAGACATTCCGGGCATGGAAGAAGACCGCGAAGATCCATATGACCTCCTTGAAACTTGTAGTCCGACGCGATGGGAAGTCTTCGTCGACGGGTCATCCAATAAATGCGGGTCGGGCCTAGGGCTAGTCTTCACCACACCAAAGGGGAAGAAGATGGTTCACTCCTTTAGGTTGGAATTTAAGCCAACAAACAATGTCACTGACTACAAGGCCGTGATACATGCTTTACAGATGATAGTAGAAATGGGGATTGACGACGTAAAACTGACTAGTGACTCTCAGCTAGTCATTAGGCGGATCAATGGACAATATGCTATACATGATCCAGTATTGCAGAAGTATTGGGAACTCGCCCAATTTTATATCGGCCAGATACCCAACAAAAAGTTCCGACACATCTGTAGAAAACAAAATCGACATTCGGATGCACTGGCATACATTGCCTCTATGCTAACAGACTCGAGCATTGAGGTCATCAAAGTGATGAGAATCATGATGCCATCTGTCCATGAGACAGTAGACATAAAAGCATATGTAGCGGTAACTACAGCTGATAACTACGAGAACGACGATTGGCGAAAACCCATTCACCAATATCTGGAGACGGGATAATTGCCTAAGGACGACCCGAGATCAACAAAATTAAAAGCAAGGCGGCGACATACGAACTACGAGACGGTGTTTTGTATAGGAAGTCCTACCTAGGGCCACTATTAAGGTGCCTGAGCAAAGAAGAGGGGCACTCAATCCTGAATGAGCTGCATTATGGGGCCGCGGGCAATCACAGCTCGGGTTGGAGTCTGGCAGCCGGAGATAAGACCATGGGATATTTTTGGCCCTACATGAACGACGACATAAAACATATGGCATTAACCTGCGATGAATGCCAAAAGGTTGGAAAAAAGATACATGCGCCCGCAGTAACTCTGAACTCAGTGATCAGCCCCTAGCCCTTTGCGAAGTGAGGGATCGATATCGTAGGGCCCCTACACGTCGGTCGGGGCAGAGAAAATACTTGATCGTGGCTACTAACTACTTCACAAAATGGGTGGAGGCTGCACCACTAAGGCACATTCGGGACAAGGACGTTTTTCGCTTCATCTGGGAACACATTATCTGTCGTTTTGGCGTGCCAGCGGCAATTGTCTCGGACAATGGACAAAAACTCCAAGGCAAGAACATTGACCTATTGTTTAACACCTATAACATCCGCAAAAGCAAGGCTACACCTATTTACCCGCAAAGTAATGGGCAAGACGAGATCACAAACAAAACCATAGCCGACAACCTAAAGAAGAAGTTGGATGGAGAATAAGGCGAGTGGTGTGAGGATATCTACAATGTTATGTGGGCATATAGGACCACCTGCAGGGACGAGACCGGCTTATCACCTTTTATGCTAACATATGGGACTGAAGCCATCCTTCCAACTGAGGCAATGATACCTACTACAATGACCGAGGCGTGGAGAAGGAACATCTCAGTATACCTTGTTTTATCTAAGCTCGATGACTTAGAAGAAACTAGAGAAATGTCTCTACAAAAAATGGAAAACTACCAAAGGAGATTACAACGTGAATACAACAAACGATTCCGACCGAGAGAATTTCAACCCGGGCAATTAGTATTGAAGGAGCTACCCTTCTAAGAGCGTGACAACAAAGGAGGGAAATTAACGGCATGATGGGGCGGACCATATACCATTGTGGAAAAAGTCGGAGAAGGAGCGTATAAGATATTGAAACTAGACGGAACACTCGAGCCGAGACCGTGGAACACTCAACATCTGAAGCTATATCACCCATGAGAGGTGTATAAACAGGTATGATATTCTGTCATTTATTTCCTTAAAAATCCACGTGGGGTAGGGAATGTGACAATTACGTCTAATGGTCATTCGTACTCAGGGCGACAGTAGTGTGCAATTGCCGAGGTGACTTACACTCGAATGGACATTCGTACTCGGGGCGATGCGATGGCAGTGTGCAAGTGCCGAAGTGTCTTACACTCGACAGGCTATTCGAACTCGGAGCAGTGGCAGTGTGCAAGCGCCTAAGTAGTCTAAGGGCCCTGGTGGTTGGAAACCAGTGGTCGATTGTCAGGCCACGAGTACCCGATAGTCGAGCATACAACATTGCTCCCATCGCAAGTGGCCGAAATCACTTGCCCAAGCTAGTTAATTGATAACTTCTTGGGATATCGAGCCAATAAAATTTAGGAATGACCGAGTACCTACCACTAGATCAAAATGACGGTGATAAGATACCTCGATCGGGACATGGAATTGGGCCGATGACCCTCCCTGTTGAGTGTGTTCGACGGAAATGGACTTTACACTAATAATTAAATCACTTTCATGCAGGAAAACATAGACATATTATAACAAAACAACGAAATGTGATCGTAGCAACAAGTATAAAAATGTCAGAAACTGATTAAACAAACTGATTGGCGACGCAGCACCCCTTAAAATAAGACGTTAGAAAAATGAGGATGTTCAAACGAATTACAGCCCAACATAAGGAGAATAATAGTGGCCCAGCACTACAAAATATCTACTCAGGCTTTTGACAGAACTGATCCCGAACCAGCCTTCTTAGCAGCAGCATCGTCTCGTTTCTTATCCATGACCGCTTTCATACCATCTTTGACCTTGACGATAAGCTCGGTATTGAAACTCTCTTTCTCGTCCGCAAGATCCTGAGTCAATTGAAACGACGCTACCTCGGCAATTGCCACCTTCCCAAGTAGCTGGGTCTCCCTCGCCTTTAGCCGAGCAGCTTCCTCCTCCAACGACTTCACTCTTCCTTGTTCAACTTCAAACGAGAAAAGACGATTAGTAACAAGGGCACCAACATCATAACATCAAAACATAAGCAAACACAACACAATGCGGTCTACAACACCTTCAAGCAAGGGAAAAACTACTTTAACGGTTTCCTCGGACTTAAGTAGACTACACTCAAGGGATGAAATCTTGGAAGTTAACTCATGATAACATTGTTCATTAAACTCATTTGTGGGGCAATATTTCTTATGATCACTCCAACCGGCCTTCTGTCGATCATGAGCCAACTGCAGGCCCGACAACAGAGCCTGAACCCACTCCAAATTTCGAGATACCTCATCAAATTGTCTAAGTTTCTCCTTTAATTTTTGGGTAGACCTTTCGGCAGCATCTTTCTCTTTCAGTATCCGTTTAGGATCAACATGTAAATCCCTAATATGAAGTCTCAACTTACCACACTGACTTTCCAAGTTGTCATAGAACAACGTTTTATCGGCAGCAATCCCTTGGGCCCGAGAAAAATTCATCCGAAGATTGTCCATTTCTTCCGGCACATACTCAAATCTCTGATATCGAAGTAGCTCATCTCAAAGTTTCTCGAGATCGGCCTCTTGACGGTCTATCATATCGTCCTTATTACGATTCTTTGCGGAGATTGTCAACATGGCTCAGCTCAATATCCAGTTTTCTCTTTAACAAATGATATTCAGAAGCTGCATCGGCATCTATACTAGACATCTCGGCTAACAAGATAATACTAAGTTCAGGATATTGGAACTACGGAATCAATCATAGCTACTTAAGTTTTGAATAAATACCTTGGGTCTCGGCCAGTCGTTTTTCTAACTCTCGGGCTCGCTCCTGATCTTTCTTTAATTGGTGACGAAGACTCTCCATTCTCTGCTAGCTCCCTTCGCCGAAGAGCAGCATCCAACAACTCCTTATTGGAAACCTGAAAACATTACGAGCAATTGACAACCTCAAAAGTGCCCTACAGACCGGCAGAGTACAAAGACACATCATCAATCATCTGATCATCGGACAGAGAGGAAAAGTTGGGAGAAGTGAGAGCCCCTAGAGAATTTCACATCGGACCCGAGATAGTAAAGAAGGTAGTCCCACCCGAGATCAGGGCAGAAATAACATGAGGAACATTTTCCAACAACACGCCCTCAGGGACAAGATTTTCTTCACCAGCACCAGACTCTTTTTCCGGCGTCGGATCCTCTTTTTCGCCCACACCACCAGTAATGTCCTCCTCGTCAAAAAGATCTTCTTCTTCATCATCATCACCATCAGAAACAAGGAACACAACACAATCGGTGAGGGTGCCACTTCTACCAGCAAATTGCTGGGGCATAACTTCCCCTGGGGCAGATTCATCTCCCTTTGATTCCTTTCCACTAGGCTTACCACCTACAACGGTAGAAGAAACATCAGAAGATTTCTAAGACAACTTCCTCAGAAAATGACACAAGGGAAGCCGTTCGTCGGGGTCCTCACCCTCAATCACCGAATCATTCTCCACATCTCCCCTATCAGGTTTCGATTTATGCACATGAGTCTTCGTTAGATCCAGTCAAGGCAACAAATAGGGGAAAGTACATGTACTGTAGGTAGAGTAGTATATTTGTTACCTTCTCTGCCTCTCCCTCGACTCCTGTGCTAGGACCGCTATCCCTATTCTTAGAAACCGAAGCCTTAAATTGACTACTTTGAGACTGAGACTACAAAACAACAATAAATCAAAATATGGCCCATCTGGACACTCGGGCCAACAAAGTTAAAACAGACGAAGCAACTTACCCGATCGATATTCACCACCCAAAATGGATAGGGCTCGGCTGGAGGAGGAAACTTTCCATTGAGAAGAGGACCGTGAATATCAAGTGGAACTCGGTCCCAAGCTACATCACTGGTATGTCTGGCATGCTTGTTAGTCGTATTCCCCTCAAGATCCTCATCCAAAAGAAGCTTCTTGAAACCCTCAGGGATAACCTTATTGCGATGAGAATTAGCAGCAAAACCGGCGAGATCACCATTAGTGTAGGTCCCACTCCGGTAGTTGGAAGCAAAACTGGCGGGAGTATAGTCGCCTGCTTCGGACGAATCATAAGTTGACAAGACGATAGGAGTACACTCGCCCCGACTTCGTCTCTCCCACTCGTTTATGAGGAGAAAGGTATTTCCATTCCACTGAGCTAAGACACGATGAGGACGAATCTTCAAAAGAGCCCCACACATAAACGGACGGCTAGAGTTTTACATAGGGAAGCGTATCCCGAGCTCCAATTGACCTTTGGTGATGACGGTCGCCTCGCCGAGTGAGGGAAATTCATAACATCACCTTTACTCAGAACGCCTATTTGGCCCGATAAGAGCCTGATGTCATAACCATGAAGATCAAAATCATTCTTCAACTGTTTGATGAACTGCTCATCAGTCAAGTCGTTGGCAACTTTCTTGTCATTCCTACATGAAAAGGAAGGAGAACCATCAGAGAGGATAGAATTAAGGGCACGGGAATCATGATTAAAAGGACTGTCAATAATAAACGAGGAATCAAGAGGAGCGCCATCGTCATCAGAAAAGGTATAACTCACACACCTGTTTTCTGTCATGGAAGGGGTTGAAGAAGCCATTGAATAGCAGAAACAGCAAAACTCGAACTGAAAGGTATGAAGATAAGAGATACCAAGGGAACCCGTGAAGACAATACGTGTAAAGGTCGGAGGTGACTGAAGAGATGGCCATCGAGTACAAGAACAATAAATGCACTGCCGAAGTAGTTGAAAAGATAAGAAGAATCTGGTCAAAGTAAGACTCGGCTAAATATATCTAGGGCGACATCGGCAGCATTCATTAAGCAGACGATATCGTACAAGGGGACATCATGAGAAGGTATTGCTAGGATCGGCCTAGAATCTCGGACTAAACTTTATTCCTAACCCGAGAAGGACATCAACAAAGACGTACCACAACTTACACTGTAACTTGGATGTATCATCACTTACGACTATAAATAGAGGGTTATGTAGCGAGTTAAAGGGCAAGTAATGAGTGAGGGAAGAGAGAACACCAAGAGCTTAAGAGTGAGATTTTTGAGTTTATAAGAAGATACATCCTTTGTAACCTTGAATCAAATAATAAGATCATCCCTTTACCCCGTGGACGTAGGTAATCATACTCAACCACGTATATCTTGTGTTCTTGTGCTTCTCTTATTTGTTTACTTCATTAGGAGTGTGTATGTTCATCTTCGGATGTAGTTGTAGGATTTTCCGCATCAACAATATTATTCATCAAGAACTCTCAAGATTTCACACTCTCTAGATAGTACACCTAGACCTTCTACCTCACTGATTTCTCCTTCACTTATTCATCATTAACTATACTCATCACTCTTTACTAGCTACTCTTCAATCTCTTTTCATCATAATCTCTCTTTCTCTCTTTTAATCCCTTTTCATCATAACAATTCTTCTCCTCTTAAACTCTATTATGCTAGCTATATATATTCCCAAGACTTACCTCTAACTTTCTTCCAACAACTGACACCACATTCTTTCTAACTAACAACAACAACTTCTCTAGCTTTCAGAAGATAAACTTCAATCAAAATAATATCTATTTGATTAGTTAACGTAATCTATTTGATTAACCTTAACCTAAACATAATTAGATATTAATTTAACGAAAACATGATTAGAATGGGTTTTATTATTACCAACTCCAGTTGGAAGCTAAGGGGTAACTGTTTTTCTAATTAGAGGTACGGTCGACGGTCAAGGTTCGTCGGTCGACGGTCGTTGACACGAGTCAAAGTTTGACGTCCAAACTTCCGAGTGTGATATCTTCTTCGTCCAGTATCTTATTTGTGCACTCTTGTAGTCCATTTCGCATAACTTTTCGAGATCTATCCAATGGTACTAATTTCATTTCAAAATTATTATTAGATTATTTTTATTAATTATAGTTTACATTTAATTAATCAAGTTATTAACGGCTAAATCGTCTTTGGACTAGTCTAATAGCGTTGACGTGCTTGAGGGTCGTTATATTCTCCCTACCTTATAACGAAAATCGGTTCATCCTTCTAATCTTCAAAACTCCCCACCTTATAAAGAAACACTATCGCTCAACTAAATGCAAGTATTGTTCATACTTACTAACGCGCGAAAAGAAAACAACTCATTTTAAATGAGTCAAAACAACAAGGAAATAAGCACAAGTCTATTTGGTTTTCTATATCAAAAATCTACAATTTGTAGCTCTAGGTTCAACTACAGTAATTTGTATTCTAACAGATTAGTATGTCTAAGTTTTATGCGCTAAAATTTATAGTTTAATATTTAGTAATTTATTAATTTGATGTAGTTCTATATTTGTTATACATATAGCTAATCCAAATTTGATTTCACGAAAATCTATAATATCTGATATTTTAATTTACTGTTATACTATATATAAATTTTCTAGATATATAGGTTTGCCATCAACATAATTACTGAAATACAAATACTGGCTATGTTACTATTCTCACCATCTTTATTATAGTAGTTATCGGTTTGCTAATAGTCCCGTTGGTACACTAAGTCTTAATTTTCTAAGTATGACTATAATTGATTTTACCTAATCATCTCGAGTCTGTACACCATATATATCTTATTAAATACTAGCGTCCGTGACTTAATATTATTCCATATTGAGTCTGCATAAAATTATAATGTATTCTAATAGTCTTTAATGTAAATTATCTTATGAATATACAAATTTATTTCCTTTCAAGTCTACTAAGCATTCAAATAATATTATTGTTTCTTCGTGTATACTTGTTTAATTTCAAATGGTCTATTAAATAAGTTATTGAACTAAAGAAAATTTGGTTTTAAGATTATTAAGAGTTTTAGTCTTTTTATTTTATGTCGTATAACCGCACGTTCTTAGGTCTAATCTAACAAGTCTGATATTATCTATCTGGTTTCAATGCACAAGAATGTATTTCTCATTTTATTTAATTTACAAAATCTAACCGTAGATAATTACTAACAATTTTGCGTATCTACTTGATCCTAATTATTGCTTTTATCGTTATATATTACTAATAAGGTCTTAACTAGGTAAAGTTCAATATAATATTATAAGATAAGTGTCCATATTACTTTTGTTATGATTATTAGTAATCCTATTATCATTTATTATTATCAACACTAATGGTCGACCAATTATCTTAATTACCTTTACAATTTAACTTCTTTTCTAATTTAACAGATTAATGGTTCTAATAACGAGAAAAGGTAATCTATCATTTTCTAAGTAAAATTTGGGATCTATCAGTTCACTAATAGAAGCAAGTCTTCCTAATATGAATGGTAATCCAAGCTTGTAGTTGGCCTGTCCAGGTTAGCAAGACCCGACGATGGTTTCCTACGAACAAAGACAACACAAACACACCAGAATTACACACCAGGTTAGCAAGACCCGACGTTTTTCGCTTCATCTGGGAACACATTATCTGTCATTTTGGCATTCCAGCGGCAATTTTATCGGACAATGGACAACAACTCCAAGGCAAGAACATTGACCTATTGTTTAACACCTATAACATCCGCAAAAGCAAGGCTACACCTATTTACCCGCAAAGTAATGGGCAAGCCGAGATCACAAACAAAACCATAGCCGACAACCTAAAGAAGAAGTTGGATGGAGAATACGGCGAGTGGTGTGAGGAGCTATACAATGTTATGTGGGCTTATAGGACCACCTGTAGGGACGCGACCGTCTTATCACCTTTTATGCTAACATATGGGACTGAAGCCATCCTTCCAACTGAGGCAATGATACCTACTACAATGACCGAGGCGTGGAGAACGAACATCTTAGTATACCTTATTTTGGCAAAGCTCGATGACTTAGAAGAAACAAGAGAAATGGCTCTACAAAAAATGTAAAACTACCAAAGGAGGTTACAACGTGAATACAACAAACGATTCCGACCGAGAGAATTTCAACCCGGGCAATTAGTATTGAAGGAGCTACCCATCTACGAGCGTGACAACAAAGGCGGGAAATTAACGGCACGATGGGGCGGACCATATACCATTGTGGAAAAATTCGTAGAAGGAGCGTATAAGATATTCAAACTAGATAGAACACTCGAGCCGAGACCGTGGAACACTCAACATCTGAAGCTATATAACCCATGAGAGGTGTATAAACAGGTATGATATTTTGTCATTTATTTCCTTAAAAATCCACATGGGGTAGGGAATGTGACAATTGCTTCTAATGGTCATTTGTACTCGGGGCGACGGAAGTGTGCAAGTGCCGAGGTGACTTACACTCGAATGGACATTCGTACTCGGGGCGATGCGATGGAAGTGTGCAAGTGCCGAGGTGTCTTATACTCGACGGGCTATTCGAACTCGGGGCAGTGGCAGTGTGAAAGTGCCGAGGTAGTCTAAGGGCCATGGTGGTTGGAAATCAGTGGCCGATTGTCGGGGCACGAGTACCCGATAGTCGAGCATACAACATTGCTCCCATCACAAGTGGCCGAAATCACTTGCCCAAGCTAGTTAATTGATAACTTCTTGGGATATCGAGCCAATAAAATTTAGGAATGACCGAGTACCCTACCACTAGATCAAAATGACGGTGATAAGATACCTCGATCAGGACATGGCATGATGACCCTCCCTGTTGAGTGTGTTCGACAGAAATGGACTTTAAACTAATAATTAAATCACTTTCATGCAGGAAAACATAGACATATTATAACAAAACAACAAAATGTGATCGTAGCAACAAGTATAAAAATGTCAGAAACTGATTAAACAAACCGGTTGGCGACGCAGCACCCCTTAAAAGAATATGTTAGAAAAATGAGGATGTTCAAACGAATTACATCCCAACATAAGGAGCATAATAGTGGCGCAGCACTACAAAATTTCTACTCAGGCCTTTCACGGAACTGATCCCGAACCAGCCTTCTTAGCAACAACATCGGCTCGTTTCTTATCCATGACCGCTTTCTTACCATCTTTGACCTTGACGATAATCTCGGTATTGAACCTATCTTTCTCGGGCGCAAGATCCTGAGTCAATTGAAGCGACGCCGCCTCGGCAATGGCCACCTGCCCAAGTAGCTGGGTCTCCCTCGCCTTTAGCTGAGCAGCTTCCTCCTCCAACGACTTCACTCTTCCTTTTTCAACTGCAAATGAGAAAAGACGATTAGTAACAAGGGCACCAACATCATAAAATCAAAACATAAGCAAACACAACACAATGCGGGCTACAACACCTTCAAGCAAGGGAAAAACTACTTTAACGGTTTCCTCGGACTTAAGTAGACTATACTCAAGGGATGAAATCTTGGAAGTTAACTCATGATAACATTGTTCATTAAACTCATTTGTGGGGCAATATTTGTTATGATCACTCCAATCGGCCTTTTGTCGATCATGAGCCAACTGCAGGCCCGACAACAGAGCCTGAACCCACTCCAAATTTCGAGATACCTCATCAAATTGTCGAAGTTTCTCCTTTAATTTTTGGGTAGACCTTTCGGCAGCATCTTTCTCTTTCAGTATCCTTTTAGGAACAACATGTAAATCCCTAATCTGAAGTTTCAACTTACCATACTGACTTTCCAAGGTGTCATAGAACAACGTTTTATCGGTAGCAATCCCTTGGGCCCGAGACAAATTCATCCGAAGATTGTCCATTTCTTCCGGCACATAGTCAAATATCTGATATCGAAGTAGCTCATCTCGAAGTTGCTCGAGCTCGGCCTCTTGACGGTCTATCTTATCGTCCTTATTCACGATTCTTTGGCGGAGATTGTCAACATGGCTCAGCTCAATATCCAGTTTTCTCTTTAACAAACGATATTCAGAAGCTGCATCGGCATCTATACTAGACATCTCGGCTAACGAGATAATACTAAGTTCAGGATATTGGAACTACGGAATCAATCATAGCTACTTAAGTTTTGAATAAATACCTTGGGTCTCGGCCAGTCGTTTTTCTAACTCTCGGGCTCGCTCCTTCTCTTGCTTTAATTGGTGACGAAGACTTTCCATTCTCTGCTAGCTCCCTTCTCCGAAGAGCAGCATCCAACAACTCCTTATTGGAAGCCTGAAAACATTACGAGCGATTAACAACCACTCCACGTTATAGATATACGATTAAAGGAAAACAACTCACCATCTGATCAAAAGTTCCCTTCAGACCGGCAGAGTACAAAGACACAGCATCGATCATCTGATCATCGGACAGAGAGGCAAAGTCGGGAGAAGTGAGAGCCCCTAGATAATTGCACATCGGACCCTAGATAGTAAAGAAGGTAGTCCCACCCGAGATCGGGGCAGAAATAACAAGAGGAACATTTTCCAACAACACGCCCTCAGGGACAACATTTTCTTCACCAGCACCAGACTCTTTTTCCGGCGTCGGATCCTCTTTTTCGCCCACAACACCAGTAATGTCCTCCTCGTCAAAAAGATCTTCATCATCATCACCATCAGAAACAAGGAGCACAACACCATCGGTGAGGGTGACACTTCTACCAGCAGATTGCTGGGGCATAACTTCCCCTGGGCAGATTCATCGCCCTTTGATTCCTTCCCACTAGGCTTACCACCTACAAAGGTATAAGAAACATCAGAAGATTTCTAAGACAACTTCCTCAGAAAATGAGACAAGGGAAGCCGTTCGTCGGGGTCCTCACCCTCAATCACCGAAGCATTCTCCACATCTCCCCTATCAGGTTTCGATTTATGCACATGAGTCTTCGTTAGATCCATTCAAGGCAACAAATAGGGGCAAGTACATGTACTGTAGGTATATTAGTATATTTGTTACCTTCTCTGACTCTCCCTCGAATCCTGTGCTAGGACCCCTATCCCTCTTCTTAAAAATTGAAGCCTTAAATTGATTAGTTTGAGACTGAGACTACAAAACAACAATAAATCAAAACATGGCCCATCTGGACACTCGGGCCGACAAAGTTAAAACAGGAGAAGCAACTTACCCGATCGATGTTCACCACCCAAAATGGATAGGGCTCGGCTGGAGGAGGAAACTTGCCATTGAGAAGAGGACCGTGAATAGCAAGTGGAACTCGGTCCCAAGCTACATCACTGGTATGTCGGGCATGCTTGTTAGTCGTCTTCCCCTCAAGGTCCTCGTCCAAAAGAAACTTCTTGAAACCCTCAGGGATAAACTTATTGCGATGAGGACTAGCAGCAAAACCGGCGAGATCACCATTAGTGTAGGTCCCACTCCGGTAGTTGGCAGCAAAACTGGCGGGAGTATAGTCGCCTGCTTCGGACGAATCATAAGTTGACCAGACGGTAGGAGTACACTCGCCCCGACTTCGTCTCTCCCACTCGTTTATGAGGCGAAAGGTATTGTCATTCCACTGAGCTAAGGCACGATGAGGACGAAGCTTCAAAAGAGCCTCATACATCAACGGACGGCTAGGCTTGTACAGAGGGAAGCGTAGCCCGAGCTCTAATTGACCTTTGGTGATGACGGTCGCCTTGGCCGAGTGAGGGAAATTCATAACATCACCTTTATTCAGAACGCCTCTTTGGCCCGATAAGAGCCTGATGTCATAACCATGAAGATCAAAATCATTCTTCAACTGTTTGATATGCTCATCAGTCAAGTCCTTGGCAACTTTCTTGTCATTCCTACACGAAAAGGAAGGAGAACCATCAGAGAGGATAGAATTAAGGGAACGGGAATCATGGTTAAAAGGACTGTCAATAATAAACAAGGAATCAAGAGGAGCACCATCGTCATCAGAAAAGGTATAACTCACACACCTGTTTTCTGTCATGGAAGGGGTTGAAGAAGCCATTGAAGAGCAGAAACAGCAAAACTCAAACTGAAAGGTATGAAGACAAGCATCGAAGACACAACGGCAGCGATGAAGAGAGTCACGAAACGAACAAAGGGTGATTCAGTTTCTCAAGGAAATCAGAAGACAAAGAAACAATGGAGCAGCAGCAGAAGGAAGAAAGAGAAGGTTGTTCTCTGAAAAAGGCGAAATAAAATACCAAGGGTTTAAGGGACGAATTTATAACCTCAGCAGTGGTAACCGACAGAGGAGGTCAAACAAGTCATAAAGACGATTGTAGTGGGGAACAGCATGGCGTGAAATACGGCATGGCAGCGGACGTGGAAGATGAAGCAGTTTCTTCCCCTCGTGTCGGACACACGAGTGAAAGAAGGGGCATAAATGTAGGTGTAAATAATCCAAAAGTCCAGGTGGAAAAATCCTAGGTAGTGAAGCATCGATAACAGATGAACTGCGAGGCATAAAATCATCTTATTTGGCCCTGGCGCGAGAAAAGAGATACCAAGGGAACCCGTGAAGACAATACGTGTAAAGGTCGGAGGTGACTGAAGAGATGGCCATCGAATACAAGAACAATAAATGCACTGACGAAGTAGTTGAAAAGATAAGAAGAATCTGGTCAAAGTAAGACTCGGCTAAATATATCTAGGGCGACATCGGCATCATTCATTAAGCAGACGATATCGGACAAGGGGACATCATGAGAAGGTATTGCTAGGATCGGCCTAGAATCTCGGACTAAACTTTATTCCTAACCCGAGAAGGACATCAAGAAAGATGTACCACAAATTACACTGTAACTTGGATGTATCATCACTTAAGGCTATAAATAGAGGGCTATGTAGAGAGTTAAAGGGCAAGTAATGAGTGAGGGAAGAGAGAACACCAAGAGCTTAAGAGTGAGATTTGTGAGTTTGTAAGAAGATATATCCTTTGTAACCTTGAATCAAGTAATAAGATCATCCCTTTACCCCGTGGACGTAGGTAATCATACTGAACCACGTATATCTTGTGTTTTTGTGCTTCTCTTATTTGTTTACTTCATTAGGAGTGTGTATGTTCATCTTCGGATGTAGTTGTAGGATTTTCCGCATCTACAATATTATTCATCAAGAACTCTCAAACTCTCACACTCTCTAGCTAGTACACCTAGACCTTCTACCTCACTGATTTCTCCTTCACTTATTTATCATTAACTATACTCATCACTCTTTACTAGCTACTCTTCAATCTCTTTTCATCTTAATCTCTCTTTTAATCCCTTTTCATCATGACAATTCTTCTCCTCCTAAACTCTGTTATGCTAGCTATATATATTCCCAAGACTTACCTCTAACTTTCTTCCAACAACTGACACCACCTTCTTTCTAACTAACAACAACAACTTCTCTAGCTTTCAGAAGATAAACTTCAATCAAAATAATATCTATTAGATTAATTAACGTAATCTATTTGATTAACCTAAACCTAAACATAATTAGGTGTTAATTTAACGAAAACATGATTAGAATGGGTTTTACTATTACAAACTCCAATAAGCAGCTAAGGGGTAACTGTTTTTCTAATTAGAGGTCCGGCCGACGGTCAAGGTTCGTCGGTCGACGGTCGTTGACTCGAGTCAAAGTTTGACGCCCAAACTTCCGAGTGTGATATCTTCTTCGTCCAGTATCTTATTTGTGCACTCTTGTAGTCCATTTCGCATAACTTTTCGAGATCTATCCAATGGTACTAATTTCATTTCAAAATTATTATTAGATTATTTTTATTAATTATAGTTCACATTTAATTAATCAAGTTATTAACGGCTAAATCGTCTTTGGACTAGTCTAATAGCGTTGACGTGCTTGAGGGTCGTTATATTCTCCCTACCTTATAACGAAAATCGGTTCATCCTTCTAGTCTTCAAAAATCCCCACCTTATAAAGAAACATTATCTCTCAATTAAATTCAAGTATTGTTCATACTTACTAACGCGCGAAAAGAAAACAACTCATTTTAAATGAGTCAAAACAACAAGGAAATAAGCACAAGTCTATTTGGTTTTCTGTATCAAAAATATACAATTTGTAGCTCTAGGTTCAACTACAGTAATTTGTATTCTAACAGATAAGTATGTCTAAGTTTTCTGCGCTATAATTTATAGTTTAATATTTAGTAATTTATTAATTTGATGTAGTTCTATATTTTTTATACATATAGCTAATCCAAATTTGATTTCACGAAAATCTATAATATCTGATATTTTAATTTACTGTTATACTATATATAAATTTTCTAGATATACAGGTTTGCTATCAACATAATTACTGAAATACAAATACTGGCTATGTTACTATTCTCACCATCTTTATTATAGTAGTTATCGGTTTGCTAATAGTCCCGTTGGTACACTAAGTCTTAATTTTCTAAGTATGACTATAATTGATTTTACCTAATCATCTCGAGTCTGTACACCATATATATCTTATTAAATACTAGCGTCGGTGACTTAGTATTATTCCATTTTGAGTCTGCATAAAATTATAATGTATTCTAATTGTCTTTACTGTAAAGTATCTTATGAATATACAAATTATTTTCTTTCAAGTCTACTAAGCATTCAAATACTATTATTGTTTCTTCATGTATACTTGTTTAATTTCTAATGGTCTATTAAATAAGTTATTGAACTAAAGAAAATTTGGTTTTAAGATTATTAAGAATTTTAGTCTTTTTATTTTATGTCGTATAACCGCACGTTCTTAGGTCTAATCTAACAAGTCTGATATTATCTATCTGGTTTCAATGCACAAGAATGTATTTCTCATTTTATTTAATTTACAAAATCTAACCGTAGATAATTACTAACAATTTTTCGTATCTACTTGATCCTAATTATTGCTTTTATCGTTATATATTACTAATAAGGTCTTAACTAGGTAAAGTTCAATACAATATTATAAGATAAGTGTCCATATTACTTTTGTTATGATTATTAGTAATCCTATTATCATTTATTATTATCAACACTAATGGTCGAACAATTATCTTAATTACCTTTACAATTTAACTTCTTTTCTAATTTAATAGATTAATGGTTCTTATAACGAGAAAAGGTACTCTATCATTTTCTAAGTAAAATTTGGGATCTATCAGTTCACTAATAGAAGCAAGTCTTCCTAATATGAATGGTAATCCAAGCTTGTAGTTGGTCTGTCCAGGTTAGCAAGACCCGACGATGGTTTCCTACGAACAAAGACAACACAAACACACCAGAATTACAAACCTCACTATTCTCCAGTGCTAGATTATTTAAGTGTTAAATCAATTGGAACTAACTAATCTCTAGTTCTCTATTGAAATTTATAAATTATACTGCAATTGGTTTCAACCTACAATTTTTACTTCATAAATATATACACACAAAACAAGAAGTAAGTGTTGATGGTGGATTTTCATTAAAGTCTCAAATTGTAAAGGCCGAAATTATGCGCTAACATCCTGCAAAGGATAAAGCCACTGATAAAATGGTGAATACTTCCTCACTATAAACTTATAGCATTATCAATTAATGCATGACCAGCCTGATATTTTTTGTATTGCTCCACTCTCATTATTGGTGTGGCATGACGACTGAGTGTTGATCTCAGTAGAGCAACACGAGTCTCCAAGCGTTACTAATGAAGCATATACGAAATACCCGTACAGGCTGCAATTCTCAGAGTGTTATACTAATCCGATCGAGCATCTGGACTGTCTACGTCAGTCTTGGAAATAATCACGACCATGCAAGTCGGCCACATAGGTGCAAAGTCACGCCTGAAAAAATAATCACCAAACGCTAGCCCAGAATGAGATATCCAGACTGGCGTGGAGCAGCTTGGAAAAGCTCGTGTGCACAAGACCGCCTACGGCAGTCTCAGATTCATCACGACTGTCCAACTTCACCAGCATGGTTGGACGGCGTGGAGCAGCTGTACACCGGCGGACCTTCTTCCTACCTGGATGACCGACTCTTCCCTAACCTGACCAGATTGCAATATACGATTGTCCGAAGTTGGGTCAGCGTGGAGAATTGAGGGTCGCAGAAAAGTCCACTAAAAACCTAAAATTGATCATGACCATCCAACTTTACCACCATGGTTGGATGGCTTAGATCAAGCCTAAGGTGGTCGGACATATACCACCATGCTCACCACCGACCCATCAAGGGTCCCACACGGTCGGCCTCTCCGGTTGAGGTATGTAGCACATGTTTTTGGTTAGCCAAACATGCATGCACACGACCGGCCAAGAAACCCTAATTAGGGTTTGTGTCGCAAATCGATCACGAGCGTCCATTTTCTCCTGCTCGAATGAAGGGTCCAGGAATAGACTAAGCAGGTCAAGTGAGTATCAACACGATTACTGTGGTCCCACCTATCTCCACACCCGATCGGCCAAGGCATACCATGGTTGGTTTCCTCGATTCGCACGCCCAAACTAGACGTGGTCACACTTCCCAATTATAAACCAATCTCGACCACTCAACTTCGCCGGACAAATTGATTGGATTAGATCACGTTTCTATGGGAAAATAAGGTACAGACGTGTACACCAGACCGCCGTCTGCACGCCTGACTAATCGGCCAAGACCGACCAGACTTGGTCGTCTCGAAACGCGCGCCCTAAGTAGGCACGACGTGCGGCCTTTGCGGCATGAGATTTCTGTCGCAAATCAATCTCAGCCATTCCTCTTTGCCTGACAAATTCAGTGGTCTAGATTGCACCTTCATGAGACAGTAAGGTATAGGCGCCTACACCAGCATGCCGTTTACATGCATGCCCGATCGGCCCTGCCAAATATGTCTCCCATGCTTGGATTCAACCAAGCTAAAGGTTGGTGTTTGAGCACCTCTTAAACCTTAATCTAACGGTAGCAGATGTGGGTCGCAATCCATCTTGTCCTTCCAACTTCACCAGCTTGGACGGACAACCTAAGACAAGAGTTAGACGACCAGTGAGGCATCACCACGATCACCATCCACCACTCTTCCACACAAAGTGATCGGACAAGTCAGGACTTACCTGTACAGCCTCCAAACGATCACTCGAAGATGGCTAGATATGCATCTATTTTAGGACGCTTAATCGTGACTTACTCCGTTAAGCCTTAAAACAGTGATGCTTCACACATGCTGATTATATTCGATGCATTCCCTGCATAGAATACACACGATATTTCACAAATATCGATTTCCTAAATAACTTAGTTATTTAATCTAGTATCACATGATACCTTTTGTGGGTCCCACGATCCGCACACTCGAGACATTAATCATGTCACAAACTGGGGGATACATACTGGGGTATTGGTCTGGCAGTTTACAGCATGCAGCGCACAACGAGCCATCACAAAAATGTGTCAGGAAGACATGGTCGGTTAGTGATGATGGTCGGTTAGTGATGATGGGAGAAGTGGGCAAGACTAAATCGTGTGACACTAACACACGCAACTCCACTACTCCATCATTCCACTTTATCCACTTCCCATGAGAGACGTGGGTAAGGCTCAATGACTTGTATAAATAGGTTTTCCTCCCTATTTCAAAATAACACAAGACAGAAACCAAGTGTTGATACAATGTATCCAAACACCAGAACTGATAGCTTACATTCTGCAAGCCAGTTCAGCTTTCTGATACAAGTCATAAACAGTCAACACCTCCACATTCTCAACACCTTCTTCGCTTCCCTCCCTAAGATCAACCCCATCTCCTACATTTTTAACCGAAGCAAGTCTATAACGGACATTTCTAAGTTTAGGCAAGAGTTGTACAGATTGATTTCTCGAATCAAAAGCACTCCCGTGCAGTGCATTTGTTTAGGGTTTAGATTCATTTCTCATATGCACACCCCAAATTACCATAACCAGCAGAAATAGTTTTCACCCATAAACAATTGGCGACCACAGTGGGAGATTAATCTCTCGATTGCAAAATTAGATTCTCAATATTCATTCCAACCTTCTCAATCTTGGGATAGATCTTGGGTCCGATTCAATCATTAACCTATCCATTTTCGGTTTTTATCTTGGTCTTCATCTCACGATGTATCCTCGCACGCTAGATTCTCCGGAAATCATAGATGATTCAGGTATCATGGGAAGTGTGGCTAGAATGCTGGAGGATGTCCTGGCAAATCAAGCTGGTATCGCTAGAAGGCAGAGCGAAACATTCCGCCTTTTGAATGATATATCATCTCAATTACAAGAAGGTTCAGCAAGAATTTACCCAGACGGTGCAAGAAACGCTAAATCCTTATCTAGAAGTCATGCCTTTACAAGCGGAGATGCAGAGAGAGAGTGTAGCCACAGGGGACCCAAGAGAGACGAACAACATGGTCCAGCTGGCGACAGAGACTCGAGACAACTTCGTAGAAGAAAAGACTTGTCTGGGATGCCACATCTGTCGGATAAAGAAAGGGAGCCTGCAGCTTACGGAGCCTTGCTGGAAGATTTTACCTCAAGACTCTTGTCGAAGCTCAGAAGACTGCCCAATCCACAACGATCTTTCAGCCAAGTGAAGAAATACTCGAGGAGGGAGAAATCAATCAAGGAACACGTGAGTGCAGAGGATGGGAGCGTTCAACTCATTCACCCAGCAATGATATTATGACGCCTTCCGCATTCCGTCATCCAGTCAAGCGAGCCGCGGATATGATGACACACACTGGTTTTCCAACTCCGTCTCCAAAGCGTGCTCCACATCAAAGCCACAAAGAGACGTCACAACGTCCACTAACGCAAGAAAGGATGGACTCAAAGTATCCTCATTTCCCGTTCCCAATAAAGAAGATCCTAGAGTTGTTGGAGGCATGGGTGCGAGACGGAGAGGTACAACTGCCTCCTATATGGCGTCAACCGACTGATCAAGAACTGATAGATCCGAGATATTTCCATTATCATCGATTCCTTCATCACCCTACCAGTGAATCCAACGCCCTGAAGCGCATTGTTCAGGAGAAGCTTAATTCAGAAGAGTAGCTTTCCCTCTCTGAAAATTAGTGCGGACGATTTCCTTGGAGAGGTTGCTCGGGAAGATTCTGTTTCATGCAAATGAGGTTTCAAAGAGCAAGTAAGTTCTATTAAACGATTCTTCAAGAAAGATAGTTTTAGAATTTACTGGGGACTTGACATCCCACACGTGGAGAAAGAAATTCAATGATCAAACAACATACTTGTTTCCCTTCATGTTTCTTTTTTCATACGATATTTGCAATTTCATATGACATATGCAATCATCCATAACCAAGATGAAAACTCCATTTTAGAATAAACTCTTTCGGAAAAACCATTCACAAAACTATCTCAAAAAATAAACCAGTTCAAAATTCAACCACCTATTAGTTCAAAACCTGAAATCAAGTTGTGAAAGGAAATCCTCACAATCACTCAAAAGAATCTAAAGAAAGAACACAAGTAGGTGGCATGAATCCTTCAAGGAAAGTCCTTCAGCAGCAACCCATCCTTCTGAGCAAGAGCAGCTTTCATCCTTTGGAGTGCGGCCTGTTTCAGCTTTAACTCCTTTGACAACTTTTCAACCTCTTCTTCCTGGCGAGCAATACAGTCTGCAAAAGGAACTTCGTCTTGCAATTTCTGAAGCTCCTGGATTTCAGAGAACCCTTTGAAGAACCAAGAAGCGTTGAAGTCATACTGCACAAACACATCCCGATGGCACTTCCAGTCTTCAATGACCTCCTCAAAAACACTGCGACCGGTCGTGACGTTCATCCCGTGAATGGAGAATAAAGCTTCTTGGACGCGATTGACCAATGCAAGGAAACTTTTGAGCTTCGCAGTGGTAGCAATTTGGTCGTTCTTCTTCCACATCACCGTTTATATCTCCTCGAACTAAGCCGGCACACTGAATCCCCAAACCAACACATGACCTGCATGAGGGGTATCAAAGGGAGGATCGAAGATAGCCCCAGGAATAACAGGTTGCCTTTCCAATACTTCATCAGGAACCTTGTCAGCTGCAAGAGGCCTTTCAGAAGAAGTTACCATGACTGCCTTATCAATGGGAACCTGCTCAAGGAGATCTTTAAGGGGAGCATTAGCAGATGTTGCCTCTCCTGCATTCCCCCGGATATCCATCACTCTGAATGCTGATTTCCGTCACGACCTCGTCTACAAGCTCACTAAGGTTACCACTTACGGAGGAACTCCGTTCAGTCGAGCATGCACTATCTTTGTCGTTATCTTGACGAGGATCAGTGTCACCAGACCTCTCCTTAAAAACATCGCCAGACTTCTCATGAAGACCAACATCGCCAGACTTCTCATGAAGACCAGTATCGCCAGACCTCTCGTTATGACTACGAGCCAGTCTTGCGAAAGCATTTTCTTTCGAGATTCCCTGATCTCCAACAAATGATTACCTTTAGTGAAAGTTGCACAGGAAGAACGAAACCAAGGGATCAAACAGAAATAAATTTAAATACCTGCATATTGGAAGAATTGAGGATCACCGAACCACATGCCTGCTTCTTATACTGCACTCCTGCTTGGGGACTGCAGTTGTCAGCTCTGGTTCGTTTACCTGGGAGTGGTTTCAACCGAGGATGCTCCTTCAAGACGTCAGAAGATAGCTCGCCGTGGGAATATGTCACAACCTCCTCCGAGAATTTCTGAAAGGTTAACAATTGCTCCCTCCAAAATTCCTTATACCTGCTAGTTACCGTCGTGTTTCTTCCGATAGGGAGGAAAGGAAGGCTCTGCACTGACGAAAATGTGTCAGCATTAAGAATGTCCGGGAAAATTTCTTTTGGAGCCTTCAACGGATGAAGAAATGGGCCGGACGCGCGGCTTTTGCGGCATGAGATTTCTGTCGCAAATCAATCTCAGCCATTCCGCTTTTCCTGACAAATTCAGTGGTCTAGATTGCACCTTCATGAGACAGTAAGGTATAGGCGCCTACACCAGCATGCCGTCTACACGCATGCCCGATCGGCCCTGCCAAATATGTCTCCCATGCTTGGATTCGACCAAGCTAAAGGTTGGTGTTTGAGAAGCTCCTAAACCCTAATCTAACGGTCGCAGATGTGGGTCGCAATCCATCTTGTCCGTCCAACTTCACCAGCTTGGACGGACAACCTAAGACAGGAGTTAGGCGACCAGTGAGGCATCACCACGATCACCATCCACCACTCTTCCACACAAAGTGATCGGCCAAGTCAGGACTTACCTGTACAGCCTCCAAACGATCACTCGAAGATGGCTAGACATGCATCTATTTTAAGACGCTTAATCGTGACTTACTCCGTTAAGCCTTAAAACAACGATGCTTCACACATGTTGATTATATCGATGCATTACTTGCATAGAATACACACGATATTTCATAAATATCGACTTCCTAAATAACTTAGTTATTTAATCTAGCATCACATGCTATCTTTTGTGGGTCCCACGATCCGCACACTCGAGACATTAATCATGTCACAAACTGGGGGATACATACTGTGGTATTGGTCTGGCGGTTTACAGCGTGCAGCGCACAACGCGCTATCACAAGAACGTGTCAGGAAGACATGGGCGGTTAGTGATGATGGGAGAAGTGGGCAAGACTAAATCGTGTGACACTAACACACGCAACTCCACTACTCCATCACTCCACTTTCTCCACTTCCCATGAGGGACGTGGGTAAGGATCAATGACTTGTATAAATAGGTTCTCCTCCCTATTTCAAAACAACACAAGACAGAAACCATGTGTTGATACAACGTATCCAAACACCAGAACTGATAGCTTATATTCTGCAAGCCAGTTCAGCTTTCTGATACAAGTCATAAACAGTCAACACCTCCACATTCTCAACACCTTCTTCTCTTCCCTCCCTAAGATCAACCCCATCTCCTTCACTTTGTGACCGAAACAAGTCTGTAACGGCCATTTCTTGGTTTAGGCCAGAGTTGTATAGATTGATTTCTCGAATCAAAAGCACTCCCGTGTAGTGCATTTGTTTAGGGTTTAGATTCATTTCTCATCCGCACACCCCAAATCACCAAAACCGGCAGAAATAGTTTTCACCCATAAACAGTAAGCAATCATCAAGCTGAACAAAACAATCAATCAATTCAAAAATATTTTAGTTCTTGATTTTTTTTAGTGATTAAGATTTATCTCACAAACCCAACCCAGTTCTAAACTAATCTCATTTACTAACTGGCACTGGCTATTCCTATTGTCTCCCATGTAAGATCTAATAGTGAGCTCTGATACCAACGTTGTATCACCAAATCATCTACAACTCATCAACTATATTATTCATCAAGAACTCTCAAACTCTCAAATAGAGGGTTAATCTTTGTTTAGAACTTCTTTCTTAGTGTTTTAAATAGAGGATTTAGATCGTTAGTGCCTCATTTTATAGCTAATCTCTTGGATTAGTCAGCTGCTAGCTTAGGGGGTGCTACACTTTTCTTTTTGATTTTTTGATTTCTTATAATTTTTCAATTGAATTTCACAGTTCCAGAAAATCTCTATTATGTTTCGGGTTATATTTCATCAAAGGATACAGGTATGACTCGGTTCAACCTCTTAGGGTTTTATATTCACAATTTATTTACTTCAACCAAAAATTATTGTATAAGTTTTGATTTTTTTATTCCCAAATACATTTACTTTTGCATTTCATGATGAATTAAGTTTATTGACTCCACGTTGCATAAAATATTTATTTTTTGATGAATAATTTTTATTTACTGACTGTTATATATACGAGTTTTGGGTTTTTGGTGTTTTGATGAATTAGGTTAGGACGATACAAAATCTGAATTTTAGCTTGAATCAAGTACCTAAAAGCTTATAACTTAGGAAAATCTGATGTAGTAATTGAGGTTAGTTTAGTTCACTAAATCACATATTTTAGAGAATCACCATTGTTATTTTGGTCAGTTTTCCAATCTCAAAAACTTTATTTTCTTATTTACTATATACAGTTATGGAGTTGAATATTACCTGAGATATTATATTTTGATGACCTTGAACTTGAGCCAAAAAAGCTGAGGGATATTATTGCATACAATGTGAAAAAGTGACCAATAACCATTTCATGTGTTCTATGGGATATAATTATTGATTTTATAACATTAACGGACTCAAAATCATTATTTGAATCAAGTGTATATTGTTACTATTGAAGATTCATAAGATTAAAAACTTGAAGTTCTTTTATGTTTTTGATCTTGACGTGATTATATATATGACTTAACTGTCTACGACATATAAGTTGTTTATATTTGATAAACGCATAGATTGTGGAGATCAACCATATGTTTTTTTTGTAAACTTAACTTGTATCATAAAGATTGATTATTTCGATAATTAACATCTTTATTGATCTTGATTAAGGATCTTCAGTTCTATCATATCTTAGTATCTTATATTTATACGGAAGATCCTTGACTGGGTATCATATAATATCTTTGGTATTTGTGATTGGATTTGAGTGGTTAGGAAATAATTTAAGTCTTTACTATTTTTGGGACTCTTAAAGGAATTGAAATGCATAAGTATTTACAAAGGTAAAACAACACTTTGCAGTAGATTATGTTAGGTGATTCACGTGCATTGACCAAATTAGTTGTAGTCATAGGGAAACTGACAAAACTGAGTAACTAGAGGGTAGTTATTCGATATTAACTACATGAAGTTGTTGGTAGTAAATTTTCATAGCGGTTGAATTCTGAGAGTATTAAAAATTGGACCAGGTCCTGGTATTTTTCGGTCATGTATTTTTCCTCTTTAATACAATCTTGTGTTTACGTTTTACTTATTCCGCATTATAATTGTAACACTCTAAGTTTTGAACCAAATTCACACTTTTTTATTTATCTTGGGTGATTATGGAAATACCTTGGTTTTGGAGCACTCAAAAACTGTCTCACTCGTATGGAATGGGACCCCTCCCAAAAAGCTAGCAACAAGCCCATTATGGGGTGGGTTGGTTCCACTAAGTGTGCCAACGGGTCTAATCGAGTTCGGGTGGTATACTACCCGGAGTTGAAACCGTTTATTTTTTCTCGGTTCCGGGTCTGTTCTTAAATTAGTGGACTAGGAACTGGGACCATTAAAAATATCAAATACTCGTCGGATCCGGGTATCTATTGGGTTTTATAAAATCAACTATTTTTTTTGGAAGCGTGTTTTTATTAATTAATTAGATAGCGATTACACGTGGCTATTTGGTAACCATAAAGTCACTTAAAATAATTTGATTAAGAAAGACTGGGATTGCCTAGTCCCAAATTTGTGTTGAGGGATTTACGGTTTGAACCTCTGCCCGGCGCGTGGTTGGTTAAGCCGTCCACCGCATGATTTCCGTTTTTATAGTTGTGATGGATGACAGAGTATGGAATTTAACGTATTTCTTTTTATTTTATTCATTATTTTTGATATATATCATGTCGGTATAACAGGGGGAGCTAACAAACTGAAGCATATTTTCAGAGTCAGTCTCAAAAAGGACTTTCGCCCATTGCCTTTTTGTTGCAGTTCAGGCCACCAGAAGTAGTGCCCACGTTTCAGCAACTGGCGGATCGTAATTCCTATTGGCTGAGCCATTGCGAGGATAATTCTCGATTCCGCATCCGTGCAAATGAAACCTTCACCTGCAAAATTCGGGTGGCCTATGGCTACTCCATCCGTGTTGGTCTTTATCCAATCCAGGATAGGGGTGGTCCAACCGACTGCGATGGTTGCCGAAGATTTGGTGCCACCGTACAGGTTGCTTGACGGATGATTGCCTGGTAATACTGGAGGAAGGTTTTCTTTTGACCGAGAAAATTCTTAAAGTTTCTTCATGGTCGATGATAAAATTTCTTCCGAAAGTGGTTTGCTTTTGGCGGTAGATCAGATCATTTCGGGCTATCAGTAAAGACCATAGCAGAAAGCAGATTGATGTCAAATCTGAGGTTAGGGTTGAACCTTGCAGGAGGCTAGAGAGGTTATTTGTTGATTTATAACATTTTAAAAGTTACGGTTGGGATCTGCCCTGGTTGAGATGTGTGTGTTCCATCCTGAGACTACTATTGGGAAGTGGAGGAGCAAGTGATCAGTTGTATCCGGATCGGAATTGCACCGTGACATAGATTGGAGTTGGTGATATAGATATGTTATATGATAACGAAGGTCGGGAGTCCTTTGTTAAATGATTTCTACAGGAAAAGCTGAATATTCGGCGGACATAGTGAGGTCCACAAGAATTTGGTCACTAGGAAGGGGTTCTGATGGAGTTGATTCACTTCTTGGGATAGATATTTGTATCATATTTTGGGGATTATCTTGGGAGAGGTGGATGTTTATGATTATTTGGGATGCATTAGGGGGAATGTCGATAAATTTATCATGTATCCAATTATGAGAAAGCGGATCAATGATACCTGTTATCCTTTGTATGGGTAACATTGAGTTGGGTCAAGGTTCGGGCAGTGTGGAATCCAGTTTGCCTGGAAGGAATTGTTAGACCATTTCCAATGCGGTGGACAATGAGATGTTGGAAGGTAGGAATGAGAGAAGTCAATTGTTTTCATTGAGATATGGATGATGATGGGATAGAAACACTGCTTTGTAGATAACTAAGATATTTCTCATTGCAGAGATCACCCCAAATGGTACTAGGTTGATCATGTAAACTCCAAATTCTTTTCATAAGCTGCCTTATTATGCTCGCTACTTTTTCTTATGCCTAACCCTCCTTCTTTTGTTTTGGTTAATTTATTCCATCATAAAGGATGAAGTTCTTAAGCTGAGGAATCATGTAGCCCAGAAAGAATTATTGATTGTGCGGAACTCATAATTTTATTATATTCGTCATATTAGCTTGAAACCGATAATTTTTTATATAAAGCTAATATTAAAAATATATAAACATTCTAATTAAGATTAAATCTAAGAAAATAAATGAAAAATATAAAAATCTAAAGAAAACTAGACACTTTTTGCATTTTAGATAAAATTAACAAACAAAAAAAAACGAACATTCAGGCACTTGATATTTGTGAGGAACCGACAGATCTATCGCTAGGACCCGAAATCTTATTGATCCCTAACGGTTCCACTGTCACGTAGATATATCACTAATGGATCCAATTTTACGATCCGGAACCGAATCGAACTTGTCAGAGTCCGATTCAGTTCGAGGTAATCGTGTACCCATTGGCAACCTTTGTCCCACCCCATGTGGCATACGCTTTTGGAGCAGTACTAGCCACGGTTCACTAAAAAAATTTGTTTTATCTTCTGATCCTTGGATCCCACTTTTCTTTGCACATTTGGTTTTTGCAGATAGAGAATTTATACTATTCTAAGAGTTGTTAGCAGCAAGGTCAAAATTATCCTAATTTTCCCAAAAATAAAATAAAATAGAATCAATCCAATTCTCAACCTAAACCCTTCCTTTGTATCCATAATTTATTTGTATTTATGCCACCAAATTTATGGGAACGGTGGCGCCATAAACTCTATTCGCTGCTTGTTTTGCCTGCAAATGCGAAGTTGAGAGAATAAAACGAAAGCGGTATATCTGACATAAAAACATTGGAAAACTAAAACCAGACAAATATCACTTACTTCATGCTCCCAGTCAGTACGCAAGGTTGCAGTAAGAAGAGATACAACTTGAACCGACAATGCGCATATGATCCCAAGCCAAAGTCCCTATTTTGATTCACAGTTTTATACAATCATATATATCTTCCAAATGTGACAGAATATAGAAAAGAATACAACAGTAAAAAATGATGCGGGTCAAAGAAAATGTTCAACAGAGAAAATTGATTGCCTCACCTTTCCCCCCATATGTAGAACAAAAGCTAGTAATATAGCTGAAGGGATGCCCACAAGGTAATAAGCTCCAAGATTAATAAAAGCACCTATCTTTTGTCGACCGCATCCTCTAATAGTTCCTGCATAATCATGTTAGTAAAAGAGCTCATGTTAAAGTGCTCACGTTTTGGTTCGTTAACAAGCGACCTGTTGTATAAAGCGTATAGAAATACAAACCTGAAAGAACGCCTTGAATTCCATCAAGAAGGCTCGAGAGTGAAATAAATGGCAACATGGTCGCCACATAACTTACCACCTCTTCTTCGTTGCTATAGGCATATCCCCAAAGACCACGTATTAAAATCAGGATTGAGCCTGTTATTATACCTTGTGTAATGGTTATGAGTAACACCAACTGAACTGCTAAGCGTGTTCCTTTCGGGTTACCCGCTCCTAATTCATTCGAAACCCTTGTGCTGTGAGGTTGGAAAATTCCATTAATGTAATTAAACATAGGTATATCAATAAATACTTGCAATAGTACTTAAATGTTATTAGCTGACCTTATAGTTCCACCGAGTCCGGATGCAATCATAAAAAGAACAGTGTTTGTGTTGAGACTGAAAATGATAGCTTATGTGGTTAGTAATATGTTAAACTTGACAACATGACGGAAGAAGCGAGTCATTAATGTGACCATCCCAAGTTTCTTTCACTCACTCCAGTAAATAAAGCAGATGGTTTTGCTAAAACTTTGAAAAGTATTATGAGTAATAAAGAAGCACCGTTATGTTCGAGAAACTTAACCTGATAGATAACACTGAAGTTTCTAGCTTTGGATTTGGAAGGAAACCTGATAGCAGGACCATCATATCGAAAGACCACACTTCTAAGCTGTTTAGGATGACGAAGTAATTCAATTACAAAAGAATCGATAAAATGGGCGCTAAGAATGAGAATTTAGTTAATAATAAGTTATTGTAGGAGAAGTGCAATTACCAGACCATGACAGCCGAAGGAATAGCAAGGCTCATGAAGTTATATATATCCTGAACCGCTTCCTTAGAGAAACCAGTCCAAGTTCTTTTGCAGGTGTCAGAGAACTTGATAAAAAGTGCTAACAGTATTGTATTGATCCAATAAGAAATAGCATTCGCCATTGCAGCACCTCTATAACCAAGATTCGTTTTGAAAACCAGAACCCAACATACAAGTATATGTGAAAAGGCTGTAACTGCAGAGCTTATCATCATTGGTAGGACTATACTTTGGGTTAGCAAGAACCTAACTTCACACTGAAGGAGTCCAAATGCAAAAAGGGAAGGGATCATGTAACGAGCATATACTCCCGCTTCAAATGATATGTCCTGACCTTGTCCTACGGCCGAGAGAATTAAACCTGTGTTGGCCCAAATAAAAGCAAGAGGAACACTAACAAGTAAAAGGACAATTATGGCTCTCTGCATATGTATCCCGAGCATATGATACTGCTTTGCTCCGTATGATTGACCGCATAATGTATCCAATGCACTTCCCATGCCCATCTAATCAACACATGGAGTTCAATAAAACAAAATCAAGAAACATTTTGTGGGTAAAATAACAAATCGCTTAGTTTTAAGTAACGAATTACTGGAAAAACTAATAAGAAATGAGAGGAAGCCACTTACTAACAAGCTGAAACCACTAACTGATGCAAAAGAAGTAGCAATCGAAGCGCTAGAAAGAGAAAGTTCACCAAGATGACCAACAAACATTACTGAAATTAACTGTAATCTAAACTGTAAGACGTTAACTGATATAAGAGGTCCAGCTAACCATAGCTGCTTCTTCATTTCTTCAACAATCTCTGAACTCTCCTTACTAACAAAACTATTTTTCTTTCCGAGCAGCAACCCAAACCCATGTTCCTGTTCTCTGTTTTCTGTTAATAGAGGAACATTGAGATTCGGTCTTTTTGGTTCTCTTGGCATTTTCAATCTGTTTCTGATTTTTTGGGGAAAAATAGGAAAGTGGTGAAGCTGGTATTAGCTAGTTGAAATCCGTCTAGCTTCTCTAGTCTTTGGTGAATTTAAAATGGTGATTACTGCTTGTCTTCCACGCAAATGTCCCACCTTATTCCCTTTTCTCGAATAGTAAACTTTAGTGGATTCAAGGTGATATATTTTATTGGCACTCTCAGAACCCTTTTGGCTGTTTAAAAAATGA
This sequence comes from Papaver somniferum, assembly GCF_003573695.1. Classification (NCBI taxonomy): domain Eukaryota; kingdom Viridiplantae; phylum Streptophyta; class Magnoliopsida; order Ranunculales; family Papaveraceae; genus Papaver; species Papaver somniferum. Next base: position 83,141,828 of record NC_039360.1, read on the forward strand.
TAAAATTGTATTCTCAGTTGCCGGTCACGCCAACGACAACTAAGAATAAATTAATGTCGCATCCACTTGTTTGTTGCCGTTTGGTGGAAATATATCAATTAAATGGTTATTTCACTTTAATCTGGACAGTACTCGCCAAGGAATGCCTAATTAATTTTGTGATTAAAACAAAAATCATAGACATTGAAAAAGGTTTCACGTACTTGACAACCATACTTTTTTTATTTGTCACCCACATTAACCGGTGTAAATCGGTGTGTGCCACCACGAGCACAGCCCAATCCAGCACGCTAAAATCTGAGCCCAATCTAACATGTGGTTTAGCCCAGCACGGTCCAACATGTTAGTTTTGCGGGCTGTGCTGGGTTAGCCTAATCGGCACAGTAGCACAGCACAACATGCGGCACAGATAAGCACGTGGCCCAGCTCAGCACAACACGTCAATAAAGCACGTCATAGCACGCTCAAGTACACCATATAACAAGGCACAATACATCACATTTTGTATATATTTCACAAAAAAAAAATCTTTATTCTAGCTAGTTTTTGACATTTTATCATTGTTATGCTCGCTTATTTTTATAATAACACATATAATACCTAAATATTTGGAAAATATATTTCAATACGGTTGTTATAATATCGTTATCTATATTGGACTAGAACATTTACTTTACATGACAATGATCCAATTTTATATTTGATGGGCTATTTTTTTCTATGGAATAAACTTGATAATTTTACTTGAAATAATTTCAAATGATATGTTGCCTATACTCTCCTGATAATGTCTGACATAATGTATACCATTAAGTGATTTCAAATTGTTTATAGCACGTGTGCCGGCACGACATAGCATGACCCGACACGTTTATTTGTGTGTTGTGCCTAGCTTTTGACTAGTAAAGCATAGCACGACACAACACGTTTAAATCGTTGGCACAGCATAGCACGTCACATGGCACGTGAAGCACGCGACTCCGTGTGTCGGGTTGTGCCGAGCCGGCAAGTTTTACACCTATCTCCACTTATATATCATACTACTTATATAATGTTTTACAAATCATAAACACCATTTTTTGATTTTATGTATGTGCCCGGAAAAAAAAAACGCCAACAGCCAAATAATTAAAAAAAAACTATTTTACAAATCAATATTTCTTCACCATATGAGGCTTATGGTCAGGTGAAATTGACTTTTCTAGGGTTTAGTTTTTCATCGTCGTTATCTCGATTTGTTGAAGATTTCCTCTTTGATCTAGGTTTTCAGCAGAGATGATGTGAGATCCAATCAGTTTCTCCTTTTTCTGGTGGTGCTTTTTCCCTTTAAGGTCATTTTCGTAGGTTAATCCATGGCGTTTTCAGTTGATTGAATATACAGCTTCCAAAAAGATGGTTTCTTCTGTGGTATTGAATGCCCTTCCTTCTCCTTATCTAACAGGAGATTTGTCGGTTAACAATATGTATGAGAAGGGTCTAAACATCTGGAAATAGAGTCTCATTGGAAGACTTGATTTAAACAAGATAAAGGTAGAAGATGTTAAGGATCAACTGGTATCTCAATGGAACCCTACTGGGGAAGTGAAGATCATTCCAATTAGAAGGGGATTCTTGTTATTAAGCTAGAAAACAGAAAGGATAAGACTAAGATACGGTCAGGAGATTCATGGAGGGTGATTAATCAAGTTTTGCAAGTTAAAGAATGGGAGCCAAGATTCAACCCAGAAAATCAGCGGACATCGTTGGCTAAGGTTTGGATTAAATTTCCAGGTCTAAGTTTGGAGTATTGGACAGAGGAGAACTTGCTGATAATGGCTAAGGATTTCGGTAAACCTATTCAGCTAGACCACTCTTGTAATGGATTTAGTTGTTTTTTTTTTGCTAGTGTATTAGTAGAAGTTGATTTTTCCATGAAGATTCCAGATCGAGTATGGATAGGTGAAGGTGATGATAACATTGAAAAAAGATTTTGGCAACGCGCGGAGATTCCAAAAGTCCTTAAATTTTGCTCTCATTGAAAAATTTTGGGTCATTTGGTCTTTGAATGTAGAGCAAAGCTGAAAGAAGCTATTATAGTCTAGTCACTGAGGATACTGCTGCTCTAAGTGAGACTATTAAGAAGAAGAAAAAAAGTGGTCCAGAAAAACCAAGGAAACACTTTTTGTTGAGGAGATTCAAGAGGGTATGCATATGGATGTAGTTACGAATGTTCAACCAGTAGTAGAAGGTGCAAGCTCATCATCTAGTGATCCCTCCGCTCCCCCCGGCTTTGAAATCCATAACAGATTTCGTGGAATCCAATAAGAAGAAGAAGAGGAGGAGGAGATAACGACGTCTCAATTAGTCTTGAAAGATCCAAAGATAAGCATTACAAAGCCATCATCTTCCGAGCCAATTTTCGGTTCTAGGAAGCAAGTTCAAAAACCAAAGCAACAGGTATGTTTCAAATGGTTCTCTAACTACAAAAAATAAAAAATAAAATCCAAAATCTGAAGCTCCTGACAAAATCTCAACAGATAAACTAATAGGATTTCGGATCTTCATGGGGGTTAGACTTTCCCTCTTTTAAGAGTCGTCGTGAGGAAATGTTTACAAATCTCGTGAAAAATCACAATGGTTTAGTTGCAATGGATGTTGGCGAGTTAAATGATAATGGGTAATGGTCTCCTTTCTTTTTCGAAAATTACGGTTTGATTTTAAAGTACATCGAGTTGTGTTTGTTTCTGTCGATACTCATTGTGTACTTTGAATTTCTCGTCTTAGCTTTACCATTTTTTTGTTGCTTTTTCTAGAGCTTTTTGCTCTCTTCTAGCTGTATGCATCTACACATGGTTTATGTGCTTTCGAATCTATTCTCTTGATCAATCAAAAATATATATATAAGGTATCTTTTGGTACATGATTATAGAAGGAAAAAAAATCTAAATAAATCATGAGTGAAGGAAGGTGGTGGTCGCTAGGTAGATATGCGGAGCAGGAAAATGACAGGAATTTGATGTGCTTGTCCGGTTTAGGTAAATTTAGAGGGTTCCTAATCGTTCACTTAGGAATGAGTACGAAGTTTCAGAAAACAAAGACATACATAACCGTTTTTTTTTTTGTAGTCATCGGTGACTGAACGGTTGTAGCTTAATGTAGTTATTCGGTTTTAAAGATTTAGTGCATTCCTAATCGTCCAATTGTGACTACAAAGTTTCAAAAACAAAGTTGTTCATTAACTTGTGTGTTGGCGATCGTCGGTGACTGAACAATCCCGTTTTGAATGATTAAGGGCATCCATAATCGTCTGGTAAGGGTCGACTACAAACTTTGAGCTTCAAAACGTATCCCGAAAAGAAAAAAAAATCTTCCATCACCATTCTTATGAAACATAAAATAAAATATTAGCTCAATAAATTCAGGACTTTCGAATATTTTCAGTACTTTGATAAATTCAAAACAGATAACACGAATCGTTAAATTACATCAAACTGTAATAAATGATAAATGGTTTTTCAAGATCTGACTATAATTCAAGGTTAATAGTATTTAATGGGTTTCTAATGAAAATAGAGATTCATGAAAAATAAGAAGATAAATAGAAATGGTGATAGTGAGTTAAATTTAATTTGACTTCAATACGTGGTAAATATGAAAATGTGGAATTAAAAAGTAGAGTTGCTTCCGAAAATTTGAAGGTGGTGGAAAATAGGGAAAGTGTAGGTGGAAAATAGATAAAATCTTGAAAAATGATATCTTTTTTGATTGGTAAACTTTAATTTGGTACTAACGAGTTTCGAAATCGGGTATATCATCACCGAGTAACTGTATCACTGTCACACAGACACAAAAAATGATTTAATTCCCTTTATAATTGGTTAACTTTTAGGGTATATATAATGCTTGGTTAATTCATACCGTGTCTCTAGACTCTCTCACATAGGTGTGCCTCTGGTCTCTCGTGCATAGGAACCAGCTCTGCCCTAAAAAAAAATAGATAGCAACAATTCTATCCGAACAACAAAAAAAACCGGCAGCCACATGGACCCATCACCAAGGATTGGTTGGGGTGGGGTTTTGGGGCCCACCTTGTATCCGTCGGTTTTAAACGTCAATTTTTTTCTTTGTTTATCTATCTATCATTTTGATATAGAATCAACGACCCTATCCAAACAACAACAGAAATCGACTAAATAATCCGATAGACACATGTTCCTGGGACCCACCACCAAGAATTGGTAAGCATTACTAAAAAAACCAAGCAGTGAGGTGATCTTGAAAAAGTACTTACGGTACTAACAAACCAAGCAGGGCTCATGATATGGTTGCTAGCGCTAGCAGACAACCTTCGAGAATCACCAATACAAAACACAAACGCATGCAACTAGGTAAACTAGGTTTGTGCCCATGTTACGCATTGGGAAAGAGCAAAAAGTCCCATTGTATGGGAAATCATTGTATGACCTAAAAAGTCCCAATCCCGTCTCGAAGTGAACACCACGTGGAACTAAAAATCTAGATTTACTCCATCTATAACCCAAAAATTGAAATCTTTTGGTTAGGTGGGCAATAGAGCTGGCTTTACTTTGGTTCAAATATCATGATCTAGAAATTATGTTCTGACACCCTTTCTAGTGTAGTCATAGGAGCATATTCGATGCAAGGGGTGGAGGTCATAAAAAATCATGTCATCTAAAATTTAAGATTTTTTCTATCAAAATTCCATCTCCAATGTAAGGGTTAAGGTCCTTGGAAATTGTGATATAATTATGTGGGGTGGAAGAGAAAGTCTAAATAAGACATTTTCCATGACCTTGGGTCAAAGTCCACATCATCAATTTGTCTCTATGTTAATTTGAAAATTGTTAGATAAAACCTTAAGGATTGGAGATGATTTTTTGGGTTGAAAGGTGTTAACTTTATTTGCTTTGTCCATATGTGAATGACCTTCATAGAAAATGTGATATTTAGACCTCCACATAGGATCACCTCCACCCCTAGCATTGGAGATGCTCTAATGGCGCAAACTCATTCTCTTCTACATAACTAGTTCATTTGTATTTCCTGTGAAAGACAATGATTGAGCTCATGTCTTAATTCCATATGAAAAAAAGATATAATCACAGAAAGGAATTAGAAAATTGAAAATAAACAAGAGACACACACCAGAAAATCCATGCTAAAACTATTGAAAATGCATTCCGTCGGAAGGCCTAGATGGTGTTATGGGTTGTAGAGTTTATGTGGGTCTTGGTGACGCTAGCTTATAACCCATGACTTAACCTTGTATAATTGGTCTGGAGTAACCGTGTGGAAGTATTTAGTATTTCTCACCCCATGTTCGATAGTATTATCTCAAGAGTGTTGCTTAGCTATAGCTTCTTGGGTATTCTAAGAAATGTGTTCTAACTTTCTTATATGACAGTCCCTATCTTTTTTTTTATCGGTAAAAGGCAGTCTCTATCCAGCGGATAGGAATATAACCTGGTATTTCTTAGAAGAAATAAGCAAACAAGTTAAAAATAGGAATATGCTTGGTTAGTGATAGGTGATTTTAGCATGATCTTTGATCAATCTGAAAAGTTAGGAGAACTTTCATAGAACAAAAATGATAGTGAATACTACCATCCTAGAAAAGGCATAACTTTATGATTTTGGTTTCTTAGGTACGAATTTACATGGAATAACCATATAAAAAGAAACTGTAACATTCAGGAAAGACTTAACAGAGCAATGCAAATTGCTGAGTGGAACTTGCGACTTCCTAATCCCTCTCTTACTCATCTAGTGTTATAGGTTCTGACTATTGTCCTATAATGTCTTCTAAACAACCAGAACACTACTACTCTTAATAGAAAAAAGAATAGTAATACGCTAACTGATTTTTCCCACACCCTGAATAGCCACTTCTCTTCATGATTCAATCTATAAGAATATTCCTCCTAGTATTTCTGAAATGGATAATTCTAATATATTAGTCTAATAAATTTCCGGATCATGATGGTTTCCAAGTAATTTTTTCAAGAGCAACTGGAAACAGTTGGAACTCAATTCACTCTCACAGCACTTCTTTATTTTATGCCTTGGCCACTGGCTGTAAAAAAAAAAAAAAAAAACTATTGGACAAAATGCAAGGAGGGGTAAGCCAATCAAAAGGTAAAGTGGTACCGACAGATGGGAGTGACCCTCTCTATAAGAAAATAACCTTTTTTTTTTGCTAAGAAAAATGGATAACATTAAACCAGATAAGTTACAAATGTTGCATCAGGAAAGTTGGGATAATACCTCACAATTCTCCCTGAACTCTAAATTTATTACAGTGCTTAGCTGCTGTATCAGCCATGCTGTTGAGATTTCTTTTAAGAAACTCAAAATGAAAAATAGGATTGAATTAACTTGCAATCATCTAAAATAGTGTTATTGTACCAGAACAACTGGTTATTCTTTGAATTGAAAGAACCTACTACTAATTGAGCATCACTGATGAAGCATATTTTCCTCTTGTTCCTTTCTTTCGCCCACATACAAGCCTCTAGTAAGGCCAAGCATTCAGCTTCTTCAGCATTCCTATCTACTCCTGGAATGGTTTTGCAACCAATGTAGTTCCCTGTTATATCATTCATAATCAAACCAGATCCCGATATATTGATGTGGTACATCTTTCTCTGTATCAACAATGATTGCTGATCCTTTTCTTCTGTATCAACTTTAACAGTTGATCCCATGCTTATGGATCAACTATGACAGTTGATCCCTTACGTCAATTTAAGTTTGTTTTCTTTTCAAGTATTTCCTTTTCTAGTTTACGTTAAATTCTTTCCTTTTATCAGCTCATGTAAGCCTATATAAAGGCTAGGTCTCTTGTTTACAAGAACACATCTCTTTTATTAATATTATTATCTACTTTGATTATCAATATTTTACCTTAAAATCTTGATCCTAGAATCAGGTTTTAATTAAGTTTCTGACAAAACTTAAACTATCCTTTTAAACCCTTATTTGTGCTACACTAGTTGGTATCAGATACATCGTTTTTAGATTTTTATCTAGAAACAGATCCTTTACACAGCTTCCGCAACAACTCAAAACCCTAAATTTTCAAACAACCTACCTTTTCCTTTCATTGGGAGAAAAGTTTACACAAACTGATATTGATGCCCTTGTCAAAGCACTGTTGAAAGCATTATCAACAACCCTCATCATAGAGCTTAAACCAGAAATTGAAGCAAGTATTTCTTCTACCGTAGAAAAGAAACTTGAATCACATGAACATTATCTTATTAAGTTATTGAAACACACGGGTCTAGATGAGGAAGGTATGCCAGGTTTAACTGATGATAAGGATGTCAATACTGAAGAAAAGAAATCAGGAGAAACAAAAGACGATGACGCAACTAAAAGTAAGAAGAATCCTTTTGTTCAAAATAATTGTGTTCCAGAAGAAATTTCCAAGTTTCTTACGTTCACAAAACAATTTGAGAGCTTTCTTAATAGTCCTTATAAGAAACCTGCAATTGTGATAATAAACAGTAATGAAGATGAAGACAAGGCTGAAGCAGAATTAGAAAAAAACTGGGAAGATAAAAGAAGATTGAAATCTAATTCTTATGGGTCTTTACCAGAATATAAATTGAAAGTTGATATACCCAACTTCCATGGTGGTTTAAATATAATTGTTAGATTGGTTTTATGAAGTAGAGTCGTTTTTCAACTTCATGGAGGTACCTGATTCTTCTAAAGTTAAATTGGTTGCATACAAACTGAAAGTTGGCGCTGCAGCTTGGTGGGACAAACTTTGTGATGTTGTACAAAATATCTCAAACCTCCTATACGTACTTGGAAAAGAATGAGAGATCTGTTAAGAGATAAATTTTTACCTAAAGATTATACGCAACAATTGTTTCTCAAACTGCAAAACTGTCGACAAGGAGCTAGGTTGGTTGAAGAATATGTGGCCGAATTTTATAGTTTAGTTACACGTAACCAACTGAATGAGACTGAAGAGCAGTTAGTTGCGCGTTTTATAGATGGTTTGAACAACTTAATTCAACAGGGGATGACACAATTCGTGTATACGATGGTTGAAGCCATACAACAAGCCATTAAAATTGAAAGGCGTGTCCTCAGTACTTCTAGACAAGCAAATCCATGACAAGCTCGTTATCAACATTTTTATAAAGTTGCAAGACCATATACATCTTATGGTTACCAGGGTGATAAGGGATCAACAGTCGTTGTTGATCCATATTCACAAGGATAAACTGTCTTTGTTGATCCACATAACAGAGGCGCCCGCCAACCGCATCAGCAACAACAAACAACATATGTTTCTTCAGAAGCTGCTCCAACGATGAATATCTTATCTGCTAAACTACCTCCAGCTAATCCTCAAAGAGATATTACTCGCAATACTAGAGTAAATCAATATCAACAACAATTTCCACCTTTATATAAACCCTCTAATCCTTATTCAATGTTTCGAGGAGATTGATGTAACAAGTGCAACCAAACTGGCCATACTTCTAGTGATTGTCGCAAGTTTCATGCATACATTAATGAAATTCAAGAAGAAACACAAGCAGAAGAAGAATTAGGAGATGATGAGTTTAATTATTTACAAGAACATGAGACTTATGATGCAGATTTTCTTGGAGTAATTCACGCAGTTTTAATCACTGAACCATGTCCTACTCAAAGACATAGTATTTTCAAATGTCATTGTCTCATTGAAGAGAAGCTTTGCAACATGATCATTGACAGTGGAAGTACAGAAAATTACGTTTCTGCAAAATTGGTTGAAAAACTTGGTTTACCTGTTACTACTCATCCAAATCCGTACTCAGTTGGTTGGATAAACATTTCTTCAACTCAGCAGATCACTCATCAGTGCTTGGTCAAGTTTTCTTTTCCTGGATATGAGGATTATGTCTTATGTAATGTTACTAATATGACTGCAGCAAGCTTACTGTTGGGAAGACCATGGTAATATGATATTCATGTTGTTCATAATTGTTATGACAACACTTACAATTTTGTTCATGAAGGTTTTACTAAAGTTTTATGGCCTTTACAAACTTCTACTTCAGTTAAGGAACCAACAGACAAGAAGATCACTGCCTTGGTTGCTACTATTGTTCATTCTTTACATTACACTCATTCTTTGAGCTCACATGAAGTTGTTAAGCCTATGGTGGAGATTCCATACAAGGTACAACCTTTATTGTCTTCTTTTAGTGACTTATTTCCTGCTGAGTTACCAAATGTTTTACCTCCCCTTAGAGATTTACAACATCAAATAGACTTCATTCTTGGAACTTCTATTCCTAATCAACCTCATTATAGGTTAAGTCCTAAAGAGCATGAGATATTACAAGGTCAGGTTGATGATTTGTTACAAAAAGGGTTGATAAGACTTAGCAAAAGTCCTTGTGCTAGTCCAGCCTTTTTAGTAAACAAAAAGGATGGTGGACATCGTATGTGTATAGACTATAGAGCATTAAATAGAGTTGATATACCTTATAGGTTTCCCATACCAAGAATTGATGACATGATAGATATGCTTTCGGATGCTAAAGTGTTTACAAAGCTTGATTTACGTAGTGGATATCATCAAATACGTATTCGAGAAGGTGATGAATGGAAAACAACTTTCAAGACAAAGGAAGGTTTATATGATTGGTTAGTCATGCGTTTTGGATTATCTAATTCACCTAGTATGTTTATGCGCCTCATGAATCAAGTTCTGCAACCTTTTCTTGGAAAGTTTGTCATAGTACATTTTGATGACATACTAATTTTTAGCAACAATGAAGAAGAGAATATTTCACATTTATCTCAAGTCTTTAAGGCATTGCAGGACAATGTTTTGCATGTGAATCTAAAGAAGTGCACTTTCTTTACAAACAAAGTCACTTTCTTGGGATATATTGTGTCAGATACTGGTATTTATGTGGATGATTCTAAGGTGAAAGCAATTGTAGAATGGTCTACTCCAACATCTATACGAGAAGTACGAAGTTTTCATGGGTTAGCTTCCTTCTATAGAATATTTATGAGAAATTTCAGCACAATTGCAGCTGGTTTGACAGATTGTTTGAAGCATGATACTTTTGCATGGACTGAAGAAGCAGATAAGAGCTTTAATCTTCTCAAAGAAAAGTTGTGTAGCGCACCTGTTCTTTCCATGCCAAATTTTGATAAACCTTTTGAGATTCATTGTGATGCTTCAGTAGTTGGTATTGGTGTTGTGTTATCTCAAGAAGGACATCCAATTGCATCCTATAGTGAAAAGATTTCAGATACAAGGAATAAGTGGTCTACTTATGAGTTTGAATTAATTTCTCTAGTTCAAGCTCTTAAGAATTGGCATCATTATTTGATTCACAGTGAGTTCGTTGTCAACACTGATAATCAAGCTCTCAAGTTTCTGAAAGCTTCAGGAAAGGTCAATAGGATGCATGATATGTGGTTATCTACTATCAATAAATATACCTTTTCCATTAAACATCAGAGTGGAAAAATTAATCAAGTTGCTGGTGCTTTGAGTAGGAGAGCTCATCTTCTAGTTACTCTTAAACATCAGAGTTTAGCCTTTGATTTCCTGAAAGATTTGTATCATGAAGACAAAGAATTTCAGATACTCTGGGAAAAGTATGGTTCTTCAACAGGCAGTGTTGATAATTTTCTCATTCAAGATGGTTTTATTTTTAAGGGGAATCGTTTATGTATACCGCAATGTTCTTTACGTCTTCATTTAATCCAAGAATTACATGGAAGTGGCCTGGGAGGACATTTTGGACGTGATAATAGCTTTGGTTGAAGAACGTTATTTCTGGCCATCTCTTAAAAGGGACGTTCAAAGGTACGTACAAAAATGTATGGTTTGCCAACAGTCCAAAGGGAATATTCAAAACACAGGTTTATATACTCCATTTCTAATTCCAGATGCTCCTTTGGTGGATATTAGCATGGATTCTGTACTTGGATTGCCACATACTGCCATGGGGAATGATTCTATTTTAGTAGTTGTTGATCGTTATTCAAAAATGGCTCACTTCATAGCCTGCAAGAAAACTACAGATGCCTCCAACGTTGCTTACTTATTTTTCAAATAAGTGGTACGTCTGCATGGAATTCCCAAGAAAATTACTTCTGATAGAGACACTAAATTTTTGAGTTATTTTTGGAAGTCTTTATGGATGCGTTTGGGAACTAAACTTCAGTATAGTACAATTTTTGATAATGTGTATCTTCCTCTCTCCAGGAACTAGTGATCCTCAAGAAGGATTGAGGATATAATTGTAATTTAATGAACGAATACTGATTTTTAGGCAGTATTCTTAGATAAGGAATATTCCTAGACAAGGTAATATTCCTAGATAAGAAAATATACCTAGAAACGGAATATTTCCTAGACAAGGTAATATTTCTAGATAAGGAAATATATACTTAGAAAATGAATTATTCCTAGATAAGGAAGAATCCTAGAACAAGGTAATATTCCTAAAAGGAAATATACCTAGAAAAGGAATTACTCCTAGATAAGGAAATAAATTCCTAGAAGGTTTGGAAAACCGTTAAATCTATAGATAGAGATGTTTAGCTCATAGCTAAGACATCTAGAGTGTGGTTTGTGATACAGACACACCTAGATCAGAGAGAGAAGTTTGTGAGGCAATTAATCATTGTAAAAGCAAACTTAAAAAACAGTTTAAGGTTATCCGTTGTTTAGAGAGATTTTGAGCGTAACTATTAGAGCATAGCTCGGTCAACCTCGCATGCATTGTTATCTCAAGCATGTTTGTCAATGTTAGTGATCAAAACTATAAGTCTTGATTTCTACCCTACATAGTTAAGTCTCAGACTATGATAGAAAAGTGTACTTCAGCTCAAGGACTTCATGGCGATTCAACATACAACGACGAAGATCTATACAAGGAACCGTGGAACTTTATTAACAAAAAGGTATCTGGAGACTTGAACTTATCTATCACTCAAAAGTCTATCTCTTCTATCTCATACTTCTTATGAGACAAAAGTAGTATGCTATATAGACTTGATCATACACATTTGACATTTCGAGATGAGCATTCATTGCTTATCTTTTATCTCAAAATCGTGTGTTGGTAAAGCGTTTCGCTTTGATCAAGTTTATCTTCACCTAGTGACGAAAGTCATGAAAAGTTTCAATCACTTTGAGAATTGCTCTGACGTGAATCGGTCTGTGAATAACGGCTACATAGCGTCCTCTGAGAATGTCTCAATGATTGAAATGAGAGTTTAGATTACATAACCATGTATTCCTTGAACCGAAGTTTTCGAACTTTTTTGATCAAGATAAAGCGGGAGGATTGTGGAATTGGCTTGCCAAGTCCGCGAACTGTCGGAAGTTCTCGACTGAGAATTTATGCTGGGATTTTCCAAATACTCGTTTGTGTGCTTAGTCCGGGAACTCAGTCCGCGAACCCAGTCCGCGAACTGGCGGAAGTTCTCATTCCGAGACTTTCTGCTGAGTTTGGAAAACTCAACCGATTAACTTAAGTCTGCGAACTTGTTTGTGAACTTAAGAGGTTATGATCTAAAGATGTGCTCTGGACATGGAACATTAAATTACTAAGGAATGCTTTATGCAAACCGTGGCTATAATGTTCATGAGTCGATTCAATCGAATCGAATCATCTTTGCTTCAATTGTATCCTGTGTAGTTACATAAGATCTCATAACAATTGAACAACTCTGTAACTAGTTCATTTGAGTCAATTGAACTACTTATGGTGAAGAAGAACAAGGTTAATATGAAATGCTCATATGTTTAACCTTTTGGGTTACTATGTTGAACCAACATACACGTACACGTTTGGGCATGGTTTTCACGAACCCAGTAAACGTCTACCCAAGTGTATGTGACAAGCTAAATTTTCAATCTAACGGTTGAGAAATATTAGCTTGAATCTAAATTAGGTTTTCATCTAACGGTGAATATGAATTGCTTTGTAACTAAGGAAAAACCCTGATTTGAAGGCTATATAAAGGAGACATCTAGCATTGTGCAAAACTAATCCCCACACGTCTGCGTGCTACTAGTGGGCCCGCTAGAGTCGATCTCCATTAACCTTTGATTTTCTTCACAAAAATCAAGTTAACGACTTAAAGACTTCATTGGGATTGTGAAGCCAGGCCTGTAGGATCAGAATTTCACGACAACGATACGCTCGCGAGATTCTTAACAACGCATTACAAAAATGTCGCAGAGCACTTTGAGAAATGACATAACAGATGACATCAGCTTAAACGTGAGAAAAGTATGATGATCGTGCGAAATTTAGGATGTTTGCGAAGTTAATATTTGTAAGTTTGTGAAAATACCGCAAGACAGATCCGAAATTAGGGGAAATGTTAGCTGTACCCCACCATATATGAGCTGTCATCCATTATGTAAATACCTATATAAAGAGAAAGGCAAGAGAGAGAAAGGAGAATAATCAAAAAATAAAAAGGGAGACACACTTTGTAGAGAGACACGTTTTGTAGAGAGAGAAAGGGAGGTCAACCTTCTCTTTTGTATTCATCTTCTTCCCCAAAAACTAGATCTAGAGAGCTCCAAATACTCATTAATGGAGTCTCAATTGTAATCCATATGTAATTACGAACAATCATAGTGAAGATCCCTAACCCCGTGGGTGTAGATCATATTGATCGAACCACGTAAATCTTGTGTCTTATTTTCTGTTTTCATTATTTTTATCTTTATTTTCATATCAAATAAGTTTAGATCTAGAAATTATAGTCATGATAATACAAGGGGTGTGTTGTGGGATTTCCTACAACTACATTTTGGCGCTAGAAACATGAAGGAGTAAAGGATTTATCCCTCCTGTAGCTTGTTGGTTCAAGAAATTTCCAAGAAGATTAGCTATTGTTCATATTTTTCTAGATCTACAAAGTTTAGGTTCAAAAATGGAAATTTTATGGAAGAAATCACACTTTCAGGGAGTAAACATCATCAGTAATTCAAAGACATGAAAAGAGTGAGAGAAAAAATTAGTTGTTGTGGTGAAATTTAAGGAAAAATGGAAGTTTCAGTGGAAGATTTTCATGTTGAAGAGAAGACGGCAAATGTGAAAGAAGTTAAGGAAGGACGAAGAAAAGATAAGAGGCAGATGCTGCAATTTCTATCACAAACATAAATTCGCACAGATGGTTCAAGGTTGAGCGAACAATAAATAGGTCACAGGTTCGAATTCACAGAGACATATATTTTTCATTTTATTCTCATTTGCATGGGAGAATAAAAGAATAAGGAAAAACGTTATGCGTTAATTTCGCAGAGAGGTTCTTGCACAATTGGTCCAGAGAGCAGTATGTGCATTCGTGGTCGCAAGTTCGAATTCTCCTGCGAACATAGTTTTCTTCTTTTTTACAGGGAGCGAAAAAATGTATAATTTCGCAATATTGTTTCATTATTTCGCAACCAAGAGGCAACACAATTGGTCATCTGCGAAGTTAATGAGTTCATGGTCGTGCGATCAAGTCCCAACATATGCGTATTTTTTCGCTCAGATATTTCTTTGATTATTTCGCACAGAAGAGAGTTGATGGTAATTTCGCAGAGATATTTTGCAAATAAGAAGCTTGCACAGTTGGTCAGGAGGCATGAATGCAAGCAGCAGGTCGCGGGATAAATTCTTGCTTCTCGCATGTTTATTTTTGTTATGCGAAATTTATACAGAAGTGCCTCTCACACGGTTGGAATTTGATTACTTCGCAAGAAATTTGATTATTTCCCAAGAGAGGCTTAGCACAGTTGGTATGGTGCGAGAAAATCCAAGAAGCAGGTCAAGGGTTCAAGTCTCACTTCTCACACTTCTTTTTGCTGCGCGAAATTCATACATTTCAAGGCATTTATTCACTTCTTTGACAACAACAGCGACTCACATGAAAGATAAGTACCACTTCCTTGAACATTTTACTTTATACTAAGAACGAATAAAAAGATTTTTGATTTGATTTACAAAAAGCGATTCAATCGCACGATTACAAAGATTTCAAGATCTCAAAGATTATAAAGATTACTAAGATTTCAAGATTACAAAGACTTCAAAATTACAAAGATTTCGAGATTTCAAAATTACATAAAACTGAGAAAACTCAATTTATATGTTTCTCTAGAATATTCTTTTGCAGAGAATAAAAAGATTTTTGATTTGATTTACAAAACGCGATACAATCGCAGAATTACAAAGATTTCATAACTACAAAGATTTCAGAATTACAATGTATTAGAATTTCTCTTGAATATTTATTTTGCTTCAAATGATATGATATTATGAGAATGAAAGAATGGATGAAAGAAATGACAGAAATGAAAAGACGAATGAGAGAATAGAGAAACGCGAAAAATTCGCAGAAACAAAAAGAGAAAGGGGCGAACCTTTATGGCGTACACCCTAGTTCGCGAATACAATTTCGCAAGAGGCAAATGTAAGACCTAAAGTACGTCATATAAGGGGGTACCTGTTGCATGGCTCAGGGAAAGGTTACACCGCCCTCGGAACCTGAGTCATGGAGATTTGGGGTCAATAAAACCCATCTGGGAGAGGCACCTTGGATTCTCATCTTAAGCATATGACTTAGGTTGGGCGACTAAGGTAATAAGGACTCTCCCAAGGAGTGCATAATCTGACCAAGGCGCCGAGGTACACGGTTGAGTCAAGAGTGTCAGGGGCGTCTGGAGCGTACCTTGCCATTCTTGACAAGTTTTGGCTTATACTGCACTCGGCCCGAAGAAAACCCCACTTAGGGTGCAGTCTCGTAACCATAAGCCCTATAGGCAAAAGGGATAAGAGGCTGCGAAAACAACTGTTTTTGTTAAGACTGGATGGGATGAGCTAACCTTGTATGGTAGAAGTACGCCTCCTTGAAGGGGCAACCAGGGGGGAGATAAGGACGGCACCCTCCATTAGGGAGATGATAAGTGTCTTAAGACGCAAATGTCATGAGGCTTTTTACTCGCAAGGGTATTAAGGCTTGTCATATTTGTGCAACAATCCTGAAGAGGCAATAATACTAGAGAAAAAGATAAGACGAGATCAATGGGTCATTACATGAAAGTGTAAAGACGTCCTGCGATTTCGTCGCAAGACGGCAATGTCATGGGGCTTTATTTTCGCAAGAATATTTAGGCCTGTCATATTGTCGCAACAATCCTGAAGAGGAAATAATACAAAAGAAAAAGTTAAGGCAAGATCAATGGGTTTTTGCATGAAAGTGCAAAGACGTCCTGCGATTTTGTCGCAATGACAAGAGGTGGCAAAATAAGACCTTTAACTAGGAAGGCAAAATAAGACCACATAAGAAAATGAGTAAGCAAGTAAGATTGCGAGAACGATTATATGTAAGCAAACAAGCTTGCGAATATGTACATGGAAATGAAACTGAGGCAGTGAAAATGCCGCAGACTTGATATTATGATCATACTGTTATGAGATACTAATAGTGCAGGAAAGAGGGAAGGTGAAACACAAGTAAGAACTTGTGAGGAAAAATAACTACACGAAGAGGAATGCATACACTAAAGAAAAAGGCAGAGAAATGAAGAATGGAAGCAATTTAAAGCTACATCAATTTTAGACGACAAAATGAGCTAAGTAACACAAACATTAACTATACATTGCAATAGATAAGCATTCTCATCATACAAGCATCATACTCGCATCATAAAAGCATTGCATAAGCATTTCATGGCATAAACATCGCATACACATTTCATAACATAATCATCACATAAGCATTATATTCGCATAAATACTTTACAAAACTGTACGGAATGATATTGCAGAATTTCGCAATAATATCGCAGAATTTAGCAGAATTATTCAGGATTATTCAGAATTTCACAGGATTATTCAAGAATTTCGCAAGATTATTCAGAACTTCACAGAATGATTCAGAATTTCGCAGAATGATTCAAAATTTCGTAGAATGTGTCAGAATTTCGCAGAATATGATTCTTCCGAATGATGTGATTATCTCGCTCAATTATTTCGCATAATTATAAGCAACTTGAAGAGATTATACTATTGCATGAACACAAAACATGAGACAGAGGCAAAGATAAGAATAAGGAAACAATTCGCACATTCAACATTTTCTCAAGGATTCAACCCTCATAGATAAAGAACAGAGGCAACTATGGATTACCAAGAAAACATTTTATGTTCTTTATCTCCTCGGCAAGAATCATTCCCAAAGTGGACGTTCGCTAATGAACAATAAGAATCCTCACCAAAAATGGAGTAATAATTTCGCTCTAATAGAGGCAATACTTATTATTCAAGGACAAATACTTCTTATACTTCTCAAAGGATACTTCATACTTCTTATATATTTCGAGGATTGAGTACTTCTTATACTTCTTCAAGGATACTTCATACTTCGCATACTTCAAGAGATGATACTTCTTATTTACTTCGCAACGTTCCGGAACTTCACAAAAGAATAGAGGCAAGTACGTACTTTTCAAGTTCAGTATTCTTTCGCTCGTTCCTTCATCAACAAAGATCAAAGACTACTCCAACAACACGTATATCTCTCCAACAACTACAACAATGGATTTTTTCCTGAAGATCGCTCTTCAAGCAATATTCAACAAAAAAGAGGCAGGATGTAGGATCAGAATTTCGCGACAACGATACGCTCGCGAAATTCTTAACAACGCATTACAAAAATGTCGCAGAGCACTTTGAGAAACGACATAATAGGTGATATTAGCTTAAACATAAGAAAAATGTAATAACTTTGCGAAGATTAGAAGATCTGCGAAATTAACATTTGTAAGCTTGCGATCCATATCCGAAATTAGGGGAAATCTTAGCTGTATATGAGCTGTCATCCACTAGGTAGCATCCTATATAAAGAGAAAGGTAGGAGAGAGAAAAGTAACTTGTATTATTATTATCTTCTTATTCTTACCCAAAAACCAGAGAGAGGGAGAGAGCTCCAAATACTCATTAATGGAGTCTCAATGTAATTCATATGTAATTCAATGATCATAGTGAAACCTAACCCCGTGGATGTAGATCAAATTGATCGAACCACGTAAATCTTGTGTCTTATTTTCTATTTTCATTATCTTTATCTTTATTTTCATATCAAATAAGTTTAGATCTAGAAATCATAGTCATGATAATACAAGGGGTGTGTTGTAGGATTTCCTGCAACTACATTTTGGAGTCTCAATGTAATTCATATGTAATTCAATGATCATAGTGAAACCTAACCCCGTGGATGTAGATCAAATTGATCGAACCACGTAAATCTTGTGTCTTATTTTCTATTTTCATTATTTTTATCTTTATTTTCATATCAAATAAGTTTAGATCTAGAAATTATAGTCATGATAATACAAGGGGTGTGTTGTGGGATTTCCTGCAAATACAAGACCGGTACTACTTTATCGTAGTTGTGTGATCTGATCTTGCATCTTCTATCGTACGAGTACAATCGATTGATTGGCTTGAGATCGTGAGAGTTCTCCGATAGGCAAGATAAAGAAGTCACAAACATCTTCGTCTTACTGTTTGTGATTCCTCGACAATGCGCTTGTGTAGTCAGGAAGGATTGTAGAGAGGTGATTGATTAATCTAGGATGTTCTTCGGGAATATAAGTCTGGATTATCAGTTGGTTCATGCTACCTTGATTTTATATATAAAGACGGAACAAAACCTAGGGTTTATCTGTGGGATACAGATTTATCCTTTTATAGACTTTTCTGTGTGAGACATATCTGTTTATTATCAAGTCTGTGATTTTGGGTTACATCAACTCTTGGTTGTGGGTGAGATCAGCTAAGGGAATCAAGTGCGCAGTATCCTGCTGGGATCAGAGGCGTAGGAGTACAACTGTACCTTGTATCAATGGGAGATTGATAGGGGTTCAACTATAGTCCAGTCTGAAGTTAGTTTGCAGTAGGCTAGTGTCTGTAGCGGCTTAATACAGTGTGTATTCAATCTGGACTAGGTCCCGGGGTTTTTCTGCATTTGCGGTTTCCTCGTTAACAAAACTTCTGGTGTCTGTGTTATTTCTTTTCCGCATTATATTTTATATAATTGAAATAATACAGGTTGTGCGTTCGTGATTATTAATTGGAAATCCAACCTTTGGTTGTGGATTGATATTGATTGATCCTTGAACATTGGTCTTTGGTACCGTCCAAGTTATCTCTCTTTGATAAAGACTCGCAGATTTCTATTTGCTTGAGTAAAGATCAAATCAAGAGATTGAGATAATAACTCCTTGAGATAATTTCTATCTAGATTGAGTCTGACTGTCTAGTTAATTATCTAGCAAAGTGTTTCGGAGTTAGTCCATACAAATTGCTAATCGAAATATTGGGTGTTGTTGTTAGGCCCCCACTTTTTGAATTGGTATCAGAGCAGGCAAACACGTTTAAGACCTAACAAGTCCGTGTTTGTAGCGATATGACTCTATGGGAAAGAGTACTATCTCTGATAAACGCGTCACCAGTAATAAAGATTCTCTCTCTTCTAATTCTATTAAAGAGAAAATCTATTCTATCTCGAACATAGAAAAACCTTGTGGTTCGACGAAACAGACAAACAATGGAAGGTGTGTTGTTGATCTCCCTTCGAAAGAGACCTTCTCTTCTAATGAGTGGGATACAACTGAAGAGAGTAATTTGATTCTAAATCTTGTTAGAATTCAAGCTGTCAGATTGGATCAGCTAAAACACCATGTCAATGTTTTTCTTGGTGTTGTAAGAGATTGCAAAGTCCATGGTAATGCTGAAGATCATTTTTCGTGCTTAACTCTTGAGGCCAGCCTCGAAAAGGATGCCTTGGATATTGAACGTCGTTTGAATAAACTCTCCGTTCAAGGTTGTTAAAAGCAATCTAATATACCAAGAACTTCTGATGCTTTACGTTCAGAAGTAAAAACAGGTGTTCCTAATATTTTCACCAAACTTAGGACATTCGGTAAAAAGCACAAATCTTCTGATGATGATATTAACACGACTTCCTCCAATCATTCTTATGATCAAAAGGTATGTCTCGTCTGTGAGACCAAGAGTTCTGTTAGACAAAAGATAAACCCTAAGTTGAATAAAGACTCCTTAGTTCAACTTCAACACACCCTAGATTTGATTCTTGAAGGTGTGACTGGCATACGTATGATTGAGCTAATTGGTTTTCGTACCTATCCTATGAATGCTACCAGGAATGTCAGTACAGTGAGTCCCTTCAATGTTCAAAGGCAGAATGGACGTCTTAATAAACATCATCCTAAGGAAGTTAACTGTTGTGCTTCTGAAAGCAACGTTGATCCTGTTGAGAGAGTCATCCCAGAAGAAAGGAAAATCAATGAGATGAGAAAAGATATTAAAAAGAGAGTTGGAA
Organism: Papaver somniferum; assembly: GCF_003573695.1. Lineage (NCBI taxonomy): Eukaryota > Viridiplantae > Streptophyta > Magnoliopsida > Ranunculales > Papaveraceae > Papaver > Papaver somniferum. The sequence continues at coordinate 83,162,222 of NC_039360.1, forward strand.
TATATAAAGAGCTTGTCGACAGATTATCATATTCCTCATGTCAAGACACTTCTGGTAAGAACTTTAACTATGTCTCTTATTTTGATGACAGTAATTTTTATGATAATTTCTCATGTCAAACAAGATCCCTCTCTAAATCTAAGAGGAAAAACAAACTTAACCAAAGATATAAACCTCGTAATGATCCTGTGGCTCGTACTTGTGCTAATTAATCACAAGGTTCGAGAACTTACTCATATAAAATCCTGTTGAGTAAGTAGTGTTAAAAACAGGTATACTTGTTGCTTGCATCTGTTAAGTTAAGCTATTTTCTTATCGTCCATAGCTAAACTTGTGTTGACATATTCGCTAAGATCAAGTATTGGTTAAGTTAAAAGAAGTTGTTGCATACTGTCTTAAATTTTGTTATTAGGTCTTGTTTTCAAAATATTTGAAGGACTTTATTTCTTGGGTATTTGTTGTACTCGAACGGATTCCGTTCTGGCCCGAGTCAACAGTTTTTTTTAAAACCCTAAATTGTTGTCCCCAAAGATAAAATATCCAACTTATTAGGGTTACAAGTCATGTACGTATATTCCTGGTGGTTTTTGGATTTTCAAGAATGTCTTCCTCCTCTTCTTGCTATGGTGGTTTTGCAAAAGGATTTCTTGACAAAGGTGTTGAGGTTGAATCTAAGAGGAAGAGAACACTTGTAGATGAAGATCATCCCAATGCCTCATTCTTCTTTGCTTATACTCATGAATATGCTGAAAAGGATGATATGATCTCTGCTGAAGTTGTTCATGACTTTCTTAAGTACTTTGGGGAAGCAAAACAACAGCTTGTTGATACTCTTAAAGGTCTTGATATGGCGAAAACTGAGTTGGAAAAGGTTGTGTCTGACCTTGGTCTCATAAAATCTCAAATCAAGGATCTTCGAAAAGAGAATCATCTCTCCGTTGATGCTGAGAAGGCTGTCGATCACAAGCTCATAGACTCCATGTCTTATATGTATTTTGTACCTCATGTGTCCCTGTTCGCTGTTGAGGATACACAGGGATCCATTTCCCTTTAAGCTTGTCATATGTTTTTGTTGAGTTTATATGCCTAGTATGTCTTCTTTTTGGATTAGTTGGAAGAATAACTAGTGCTTTGAATAGCGATGATTGTGACTACACAAGCTATTTTTGTTTTCATCTTCTTATGTAATTTTTTAGGTTTTGGTTATTAAATTCTAAAAATATTTGGAGGATGATGTTTATTGCAGTATTTTAATGGTTTGTGATATTGCAATATTTTTATGGGATATGTATTGTTTTCGTCCGTGAACTTGAAGGTCGCATATTTTGTCAAAAGTAAAGTCGTTCATGAATCAGTATTCCTATTGATGAAAGGACGAATGAACTTTTGACATATACAAAATTTAAGCCTATGTAATCATGTATTTGATGGAAAATAGGATAAAATCTTTTGTTCTACAAGGATAAAGTCTATTATGTTGTTATGATGGAAAATAGAATAGATCCTTGTATGTTATCCACGGTATTGATCCATTTTATTATGTTTTACCGTGAAGGCTCCATTGTGTGTCTTATGTTGATCACCTTACAACTAAGTCGATTTACCTTGGCTTTGTTGGTTGTTCCATAAGATGCTATATGTCGAGCATTAGGAACTAAATTAATCAACTAGTTTGGTTATTTAGTTAGTACTCCATAAGTCTTCTTTCTTATGTCGAGTACATGTACGGTTAAGGTTGTCATATTCTATGATGAACTTAGTCGGGGTTCCATAAGTTCTCTTATGTTGAGCCCAAAATAATTAAATTGATTACTTCGGTGATCAGTTTGGTTGTTTGTATTCCAATTATATTAATTATAGGTTCTCTTGTAATTAATCTAGTTGAGTTTTCATATATTCCACAAGTTCTTGTGTTGAGTATATGAAAGGCTACACTATCATGTTCTTTGGTTAATGTATTCATATATTCCGTAAGGTTTTCCTTATGTTGAGTATTTGAACGGTTAAGTTAGTCATCTCCGTGTGATTGACTTAGTCGTAGCTCCGTGAGTTTACTTATGTTGAGCACTTTCAATTAAATTGATCACTTTTGTGATTTGCTTTAGTTGCGCATTCCAATTGAATTAATCATGGGTTTACTTGTGATTAATTTGGTTGAGCTTTGGATATAGAAAATCATTCCTATGGTTTTTGGTGTCCAATAAAAAAATCATTTTTTTCTTTCTAAATTAAGGTCGCTCTTGTTGTTCTCTCGGGAATGACATCAAATGGGGGAGACTTTTGAACTTATGATTAATGGTAATATCTTGTGGGGAGTGCGGCTGTGGAATTTTATAGGGGTTATCTTGTATCTTAAAACTCCTTGATGAATGTTGTTAGCTTCGGCTATTAGATTGCATCTAAATTAAGTTGGTATGTATTTTTTCTTTTGGTCATGAAATGTCTCTTGTGGAAATTTCATTATGATCCCATTCTTGTACCTTTGCCAATTTTATTGACAAAAAGGGGGAGAAATATTGTAGTTCACACTACAAATACATATGGTTTTCGGATCATTGTGTAAGGGGGAGTGGTTTCCATGATCGAGATGGGGTATTGACTAAGGGGGAGTGATACATATCACCGTAGTATTATTGTTAAAGTCGTGATACAATTGGACTTTGATGTTATATAATAATACTATGACACTGTATAATAATGATCGAGAATCTCAATTTCTATCATTGTTATAGCTACGGATCTTCAACAACGATGGTTCTAAACTTACAACCTTTGGGATCATTGGAGTACTTGGAAGGACGAAGATTTCAAGGAACGTTGAAGATTAGACTATGGAATAGGAGCCACTAAAGTTTATCTTTTTTGTATTCCATATGTATTAATAGTTTTCTCACTAAAATTGACAAAGGGGGAGATTGTTAGAGCATAGCTCGGTCAACCTCGCATGTGTTGCTATCTCAAGCATGTTTGTCAATGTTAGTGATCAAAACTATAAGTCTTGATTTCTAGCCTACATAGCTAAGTCTCGGACTAGGACAGAAAAGTGTACTTCAGCTCAAGGACTTCATGGCGGTTCAACATACAACGACGAAGATATATACAAGGAACCGTGGAACTTCATCAACAAAAAGGTATGTGGAGACTTGAACTTATCTATCACTCAAAAGTCCATCTCTTATATCTCCTACTTCTTATGAGACAAAAGTCGTATGCTATATAGACTAGATCATACACATTTGATATTTCGAGTCGGGTATATCTCGCATATCTATATCTCGAAATCATGTGTTGGTAAAGCGTTTCGCTTTGATCAAGTTTATCTTCACCTAGTGACGAAAGTCATGAAAAGTTTCAATCACTTTGAGAATTGATCTGACGTGAATCGGTCTGTGAATAACGGCTACATAGCGTCCTCTGAGAATGTCTCAATGATTGAAATGAGAGTTTAGATTACATAACCATGTATTCCTTGAACCGAAGTTTTCGAACTTTGCTGATTAAGAGAAATCGGGAGGATTGTGGAATTGGCTTGCCAAGTCCGCGAACTGTCGGAAGTTCTCGACCGAGAGTTTTTGCTAGGATTTTCCAAATACTCGTTTGTGTGCTTAGTCCGCGAACTGGTGGAAGTTCTCATCCCGAGAATTTTTGCTGAGTTTGGAAAACTCAACCGATTAACTTAAATCCGCAAACTTGTTTGTGAACTTAAGAGGTTATGATCTAAAGATGTGCTCTGAACATGAAACATTAAATTACTAAGGAATGCTTTATGCAAACCGTGGCTATAATGTTCATGAGCCGATTCAATCGAATCGAATCATCTTTGCTTCAATTGTGTCTTGTGTAGTTACATAAGATCTCATAGCAATTGAACAACTCTGTAACTAGTTCATTTGAATTAATTGAACTAGTTATGGTGAAGAAGAACAAGGTTAATATGAAATGCTCATATGGTTAACCTTTTGGGTTACTATGTTGAACCAACATACACGTACACATTTGGGCATGGTTTTCACGAACCCAGTAAACGTCTACCCAAGTGTGTGTGACAAGCTAAGTTTTCAATCTAACGGTTGAGAAATATTAGCTTGAATCTAAATCAGGTTTTCATCTAACGATGAATATGGATTGTTTTTTTACTAAGGAAAAACCCTGATTTGAAGGTTATATAAAGGAGACATCTAGCATTGTGCAAAACTAATCCACACATGTCTGTGTGCTACTAGTGCTCCCGCTAGAGTCGATCTCCATTTACCTTTGATTTTCTTCTCTAAAATCAGGTTAACGACTTAAAGACTTCATTTGGATTGTGAAGCCATACCGATACTACTTTATCGTAGTTGTGTGATCTGATCTTGCATCATCTATCGTACGAGTACAATCGATTGATTGGCTTGAGATCGTGAGAGTTCTCCGATAGGCAAGATAAAGAAGTCACAAACATCTTCGTCTTACTGTTTGTAATTCCTCGACAATCCGCTTGTGTAGTCAGGAAGGATTGTAGAGAGGTGATTGATTAATCTAGGCTGTTCTTCGGGAATATAAGACCGGATTATCAGTTGGTTAATGTTACCTTGATTTTATATCTAAAGACAGAACAAAACCTAGGGTTTATTTGTGGGAGACAGATTTATCCTTTTATAGACTTTTCTGTGTGAGACAGATCTGTTTATCAAGTCTGTGATTTTAGGTTACAACAACTTTTGGTTGTGGGTGAGATCAGCTAAGGGAATCAAGTGCGCAGTATCCTGCTGGGATCAGAGGCGTAGGAGTACAACTGTACCTTGTATCAGTGGGAGATTGATAGGGGTTCAACTATAGTCCAGTCCGAAGTTAGTTTGCAGTAGGCTAGTGTCTGTAGCGGCTTAATACAGTGTGTATTCAATCTGGACTAGGTCCCGGGGTTCTTCTGCATTTACGGTTTCCTCGTTAACAAAACTTCTGGTGTTTGTGTTATTTCTTTTTCGCATTATATTTTATATAATTGAAATAATACAGGTTGTGCGTTCGTGATCATCAATTGGAAATCCAACCTTTGGTTGTTGATTGATATTGATTGATCCTTGGACATTGGTCTTTGGTACCGTCCAAGTTATCTCTGTTTGATAAAGACTCGCAGATTTCTATTTGCTTGAGTAAAGATCAAATCGAGAGATTGAGAGGTCTATTATTATTCTGAATTCCGCCTCTACAATAATAGTCACCAAGGTACAAAGATCAATACGTATCAAGTTGGTATCAGAGCAAAGTTCGTTTCTTTAGGGAAGATTTTTGTGGTATATGGTCTTCACTAGATCTCTCTACAAACAACTTGGTGAGTTACTCGAAAATTGGAATACATTCGAAGAACAAGATGACCATGGTATGGTTGAAGTTAGATAAAGAACGATCAAATGGAAAAAGAATGTTCTTGGTTGTTAATGTCGACCACTTGAAGTTGTTTGATCCACCGCTACAAGATGATGGTGAGGATGACAAGATGATTTTTCCACGTGTAGGAGACTTGTGGTTTGATCGAGAAGAACCAATCGATGAAGATTGAATTACAGAGCGAAGAGTGACTAACACAAGAGGAGGGGATATGGACGCTTTCCAAATTAGACGTCGAGGTCAAGTTTCCAGCAAAGAGAGATGGTTCAGCAGGGTGAAAGGAACTCTCGGGTTCCCTAACTACCAAATCTAACTTTCACAGGAGTTCAAATTCTTGAGTGGGGGCGCATGATACATGTATATCTTCCTCTCTCCAGGAACTAGTGATCCTCAAGAAGGATTGAGGATATAATTGTAATTTAAGGAACGAATACTGATTTTCAGGCAGTATTCTTAGATAAGGAATATTCCTAGACAAGGTAATATTCCTAGATAAGGAAATATACCTAGAAACGGAATATTTCCTAGACAAGGTAATATTTCTAGATAAGGAAATATATACTTAGAAAAGAAATTATTCCTAGATAAGGAAGATTCTTAGAACAAGGTAATATTCCTAGAAAAGGAAATATACCTAGAAAAGGAATTACTTCTAGATAAGGAAATAAATTCCTAGAAGGTTTGGGAAACCGTTAAATCTATAGATAGAGATGTTTAGCTCATAGCTAAGACATCTAGAGTGTGGTTTGTGATACAGACACACCTAGATCAGAGAGAGAAGTTTGTGAGGCAATTAATTATTGTAAAAGCAAACTTAGCAAACAGTTTAAGGTTATCCACTGTTTAGAGAGATTGTGAGCGTAACAAAGAGAGAATTGTAATAGTTTTCTTGTTCATATTTAGAGAAGATATATTTCTTCAGATCTGGTTCCTAGTGTGTTCTGTTTTCTAGTTTTCATCTATTATTATTCTGAATTCCGCATCTATAATAATAGTCACCAAGGTACAGAGATCAATACGTATCAACTGCTCACCCTCAAACAGATGGACAAACTGAAATAGTCAATCGATCTTTAGGAAATTTGATTAGAGCCAAAGTTATTGGAGGAAAACAGAAGCAATAGGATAATTTTCTCCCAAACATGGAATTTGCTAATGATACTTCAGTCAATCGATCCACAGGTAAGACACCTTTTGAAATTGTTTATTCTAAGGTTCCTAATCATAGTTTAGATTTGGTGGTGCTTCCCAAGCTACGTAAATGAAATGATAAGGCAGATAACTTTGTTGAGAAAGCTTCACTCATACATCAAGAAGTTAAGTCCAAGCTTGCAGAATCTAATAACAAATACAAGGAAGATGCAAATCAACACAGAAGACTTAAGACTTTTGATGAAGGAGAATTAGTTTTGATTCATCTCAGAAAGGAAAGGTTTCCTACTGATACTTACAACAAGACCAAGATGAAGAAATATGGACCATTCAAGATTTTGAAGAAAATCAGTGATAATGCATATGTTATTGATCTTCCATCAAATTGGAACATCTCTAATATATTCAATGTGCAGGAAATTTTTACTTTTCATGGAGAGAATGACGTTCTTTCTATTCATTAACTCGAGGAAGAGTTTCTTTCAAGAAGGGGGGACTGATGTAGTACATCTTTCTCTGTATCAACAATGATTGTTAATCATTTTCTTCTGTATCAACTTTAACAGTTGATCCCATGCTTATGGATCAACTATGACAGTTGATCCCTTTCGTCAGTTTAAGTTTGTTTGCTTTGCAAGTATTTCCTTTTCTAGTTTATGTTCAACTCTTTCCTTTTATCAGCTCATGTAATCCTATATAAAGGCTAGGTCTCTTGTTTACAAGAACACCTCTCTTTTATTAATATTATTATCTACTTTGATTATCAATCTTTTACCTTAAAATCTTGATCCTAGAATCAGATTTTAATTAAGTTTCTGACGAAACTTAAACTATCATTTTAAACCCTTATCTGTGGTACACTACATATTAGTATTAATGTCAAAAGATGCATCACTATAAATAATAATACAATCATCTGGCAAGGAAGAAACTAAGGAAATCAGGTCATTTCCAGCTGAAGGTTCATTGGCAGTTATGCGAACAACAGGTTCAGTTCTAAGATAGGATTCTGAGTCAGTCACAAGCTTAAGAGCTAATCTCGCCGTAGTGCTAGGATGTAAGTTTTTGCCCTGGAAAATTAAGGAACACCTATCCTTCCATATACTCCAACCAATTGAGAACACAACAACAACTTTATTTTTAAGGGCATTGGAGGATAGCCAATGTCCAACCCAATCTTTTAGATTCAAAGTTGAATCTCTAACCTGTGCAACTTCATTATAAAAATGGGTTAAAGACCAAACTGCCTGATCAAAAGGACAATGTAAAATGAGATGCTCAAGAGTTTCAGGCACCACAGTACCACACAAATTACAGTTCACATCATGAGAGTTATTGTACCTACAAATAGTAGTCTTAGCATGCAAAATATTCTCATAGCATTTCCAAGCAAATTACTGAACTTTGGGAAGAGCTGGAAGCTTCCAAAGAGACTTGTATAAAGGGTTTTGGTTTTGAGGATTATGAATAAACTCATATTGTCCAGACAGAAGCTTGTAAGCTGTTTTGACAATGAATTGGCCATTTTTAGAAAATGGCCAGATTAATCTGTCATTATCCGAAAGAGGGACTCTAATACCTTGAATGATCTGCGCATTCTGAGGAGTGAAATAAGCCTTAACCAAATCCAAATTCCAGCTGTTAGTGTCCTTATCAATCAAATCAGAAACTAGAAAATTAGGATTTGGGTAAGCCGAGCATAATGGTTGAGCACTATTGGGAATCCAATTGTCTCTAAAAGCCAAAATGCTATTACCATCCCTTAGATCCCAGAAAGCATAACAATTAATAAAATCCAGCCAATTACAAATACTTCTCCATTGCTCTTAGAGGAATGAAGGGGGAACAATTTTTGAAATAGTTACATTTCAAGATTTTAAATTCTGGGAATGAACTAAATTCCAAGCAGTTCAGCGAGTAGCGCTAAATTAACATGATTGAGGTTTTTAAAACCAAGACCCCCTTCAAATTTGTGGGTACAAATATTGCCCCAATTTTTCAAGTAGAGTCCACCAGGCCTGTTTTTGCGCCACCAGAAATCCCTTTGGGATTATTCCATTTGGTGTATAACACTGTCTGGAAGTGAAAAAGTGTTCATATGATAGACCGGAGAGGCCTTGAGAACATGTTCAACTAGAACAGACCTACCAGCTTGGTTTATGTTCTTACCTGACCATTTTGCTACACACTTATCAAAATGACTAACTAAGTGAATGAAAGAGTCAGTTTTGGGTTTAGTGATGGAAAGAGGAATACCCGGATACTTTTCATTTAGGGCAATCTTCTTCGCATTCAGAGTCATGATAAACGAAACAACAAAACTAGGATCAACGACTCAACATTATGACTGAAAAAGCAACCTGATTTATCAAAGTTTATGACTTGACTAGATATAACACTGAAATCTCTATAAGCAAATAACCTAATATGGCCATTCGAGCCGCGCACCCTCTACAAAAGGATACCAATGGTAAAACGGATTCTTGTCGCGTTGAAATGTCAGGCGGCATAAACAAAAGGCAGTTGGAAGTTTAGAAGATCTCTTGTTGCGAGCTTAGAGAAGTGGAGCCGATAACAGAAATCAAGGTAGAAGGTATAAAGTCGGGGGAAATTAATGGCGTTTAAATCGATTTTCGATTCAGCTGCCCTCAGAACTGAATTAGAAAAGGCCGGAATCAATACCAGCTTCATCCCTCAAATATGGAAGTAAGAAAAACACCACAACTCTCTCCTTTAGAATCTCTCTTTTATTCTTTATATATCTAGCTAATTATCTGTGTAATGTGAATGTGCAGGTATGTAATTAAAAACCCTAATTGTAAGTTTGATGAAATACCTTCATTACCATCAGCTCTATACCCTCTACTTCAATCTAAGTTTAAAACCTCTACTTCAACTGTTGATACCGTTCTTGAATCACTCGACAACGTCACTACCAAGCTTCTTGTAAAGCTGCAGGTTATATATCCCTCTCTCTCTCAAACTGGTTTAAAAAATTTCAATCAGGGTTTTGTGAGGTGTCATATAAAACCCTGAATCTGAATTTCAAATGACTTTTTAGTTAATTGGTTATTTAACTAATTGTAAGTAAATTGGATGTAATTGTAAGATAGTTATGAGTTGGTTATTTTTAAGTTCCGCCCTTTGTTGTCAGATAATCTCAGGACGAATATTCTAGGATTAGACAATGCTCAAAATCATGTGTGTAGCCTTCGATTATTGACAACTAATTGCTCTGGAACTACTAAAGAGACATGTCAATGGCATTCTCACACAAATAAAGATGCATATGTTTCACCACCAATATTGTGTTCATCTTTGTGTCTGTTCATGAATTTCACTAATCTGACATAACTTATTCTTTCTTGTAGAATGGAGCTTTTGTAGAAGCTGTGATAATGAGATATGATTCTCGTTTGGGGATGTGTGGAGGAAAGCCACGCCCAGGTGGTGTAAGGGCAACCCTGTGTGTGTCATCTCAGGTTAGTGTCTGTTTATTCATGGACCCCTAATCGAGTTTGTCGGTTCACTCTAAAGAAAACGAAGTGACTCAAATGTTTGAATAAAACTCCATTCCTCTCTATTTGTTAAAAAGAAGTAAAGTATAGAGTGGAAAATTTAGAACTTTGTCTAAACGCTAGAACACATAGAGATAAATCTCACAAAGTCAAAATTCAAATTATATGAATAAAGACGTATGATTCTGCTATACCTTACATCCCCTTATATAGCTATAGCGCCTCCTAGGAGTTATTTATCTAGCTAATGCTCTAACAAATTCTGATGTTTATGCTTTCCTCTTCTTGGGCTTAGATCTAGCCCCTTTTCAGCAGTTTCCTCTACATCAGTAAGCTAACTATGGCCAGTAGCCTGGTTCATGATGATAGTCTTCTAAGTCCTAAGTCAATTTTTCTCTCTATCACAGGTGGGATGCAAAATGGCTTGCACATTTTGTGCAACCGGAAGCATGGGGTTTAAAAATCATTTATCATCAGGAGAAATAGTGGAACAATTGGTTCACGCTTCTCGTTTGTGTGAAATAAGGAACATTGTTTTCATGGTATGTAACTTTCTTTACTTGGCTCTTTCTTTTTTTAAATTACAACATATTGTTCTATAGTCTTTTTCTTAGGGATTTGGAGCTCTTTATCCTAATTTTTCAGTAGACTTTACTAGTAAAAGAATCGCAAGACATAGCGCAGACAGTGGTTAAAAGGCATATCTGTACAACATGGACTCGCTATCTGGGAACGGCTGGCACCAACTTTATATCAACATGAAAATATTTTCATTTTAATCTCAGTCTATGTCAGCCTTATATCAACCTGGAGTAAGGGCTTAGGGCCAGGGCTCATAAAATCAGTTATCAAGCTCAGACTTAGATAATATGATAATCAGTTCTCACTGGATCGACTCAATATTTACTCGGACTAGTGAGTTTTAATATCATGGGAACAAGACACGGATTATCTTTTTTTCCTTGGTCAAATGTTTAAACTGGTAACACTGTGAAACTAGTTGAAAATGAGATTTGGGAGCTTGTTAAAGACAAGGCAAGTTGTTACTTGTTATTATGAATGACTGCCTTTCCCAAAAAAATTAGTAGGGTGTAAGATCCTTGAACCTAAACTCAGTTTCATATTTTTGGTTGGTTTCTAGAGTGAGTTGAAACCTCTGCCCTTCCTTTACAATATTAATATAGTTTCTTTGGCAAAATTGTTTTCTTATTCATTTGCGTTACTTTATAAAATATAAAATTCCTATTATGGACAACATCCCCCGATTACTTATCAAGGCCTGATATATCTGTTGTGTATGTGCTTGGTAACGTTGGTTTTGGCTTGTGGCCATGTGCTTCGTTCAGCTTTTTGTTTTGCTTGATTTCACCTTGTTGGTTATGGTGATTTAGAAAATTATGGGTAATTCATAACTGTTGGAGAGGTTTTGGTTGATCACTTGATCCTCTTGCTTTCAAGGCATGTAACCTTTTTGTCCACAAAAACTAATGGCTTTTGTTGATATGAAATGTTAACAGGGAATGGGTGAACCATTGAACAACTATACTAACGTGGTGGAAGCGGTTAGGAGCATGATTGGATACCCATTTTCAGATATCACCAAGGAAAATTACTGTATCAACTGTAGGTACTACGGACTTAACTTAGTTTCATTCATTTTCCACTCTGATGTTACTATTATTCCATGTTACTGGCTGGTGTGTCCTCCGCATTCATAATTTTAGCTCATAATTCCTTTTTATTTTTCGAAAAAGTTCTGTTCATGTTGGGTAGACTGCAACTAGTTGCTAACGTTTAAATCCTATTCGTGCCATGTATAGGGTTTTGTTATGATAATTTTGAGAGTTGAAGTATCTTTTGTCAGCGGAAGGCCTGATATGAATTTGTGTAGCCTCCAAAACGCTTGTTTAGCTGAGTAAAAGTCTTAAGTTTCTCACATTTTTATTTGGTACTTACCTAGAATAAGCAACCCAACAGTTCTTTTTTCTCTTGTTATTTTCTGCACACGAGTTATTTGAACTGCAGTTATCACACATGTTTCTTAGAATAACCACATTTTTTCTCCCATATCCATAGAACGAGTGAACACTTTAGTGAAAGGAAAAGTGAAACACTTCAAAGAGGGACTTCTTAATAAATATTAAATACTGTATTTGTGTTTTAATGCCAATTCTTCTGAAGTTTTTCGTTGCAAAATGTATAAAGTAATATCCCAATCTCAAACGAATCATTGTAAAACATACTGATACTTCATACAATATTGCTTGAGCATCTGAATCATTGTCAAACATACTGATACTTGATACTATATTGCTTGAGGCTTGAGCATCTGAAAGTTGTAGGTAGTGTGACGATAGGCCTAATAGAAAGAATACTAATACCATAACTTCCAAAATGGAGCCTCCATCTTTCTGGATATAATCTTGGATAATGAGAGGTGCCATTTATTTCAGTGGTCAAGTTCTGCTGCTGAAGTATTTAAAGGATGTTGCTAGTCAAAAACGTATAGACTTGAGATTCTTAATTCAATAACTAGTTAAACCAGAGTTTATGTGTAATCATTGTGATTAATATTGTAGGTTGGGATTATTCCTGCTATCAAAAAGCTCCACGATGATCTACCGAGTGTAAACTTGGCGGTTTCACTACATGCACCGGATCAAAAACTTCGTTGTCAGATAATGCCCACAGCCGCAAGTTTTTCTTTAGATAAACTCATGGATTCTCTACATGTCTTTCAACAGAAAAGGTATGGATCTGATACTCCAATTGTGAGTTGTGGAACATAATCTGATTCATTTTCTTTGATTATCAGTCAACAGAAAATATTCATCGAGTATATCATGCTTGAAGGGGTCAATGATGGCGAGCAGCAGGCCCATGATCTTTCAAAATTGCTTGAGAAGTTCCAAGTGGTGAGGACATCTCTATCTCAAGTTTAGATTAAGATGGAAAAATTGCTGATTCCTTCTCTACTCTTGAATGCTAGAAAAACCTTTTTGGATTTTGATTCACGAGTCTTTCAAGTGATAATACTTCTTTGAGAAAGACCTGTTTTTTCAATATTTGATGTAATAATTTGTGTTTTCTTTGGGAACAGGTTATAAATCTCATACCTTTCAATCCAATTGGAAGCTTGAGCAAGTTCAGTACCAGTACTGATGAAGGAGTTGTAAAATTCCAACAGATTCTTAGAGGTACTTGTAATATTCGGACGACAATCAGAAAGCAAATGGGTCAGGATATAATGGGTGCTTGTGGTCAGCTGGTTGTGAGCCTTCCCGCTATAGGCTCAAGTAGCATAACTGACATTGAAGACCTCCTCATACGTGTCTGAGACTCCCCACACAGGGCAATTTTGTTACTTAGTAAACAACTTCAGACTTGGATTCAACCAAGCATGTACAATACGAGTATAATTGTATGTTGAGTTTCCAAATCAAAATTTACTTGAGAGAATTATTCTTACAACTCTCAGAAATATTTTCATTCCTGTAGACAAAAAGGCTCATGCCCTACTGAACAGTACGGTTTTGACCTGTACCAGTATACCCAAACCATGAGGAATGGTTTCCAGGAGTCTGAAACCGTACCGAACCATTTTACAACCGGTTGGGTGCAAAACCAAACTAACTTGGTTCGGTTGAAAACTTCAAAACCGTTAAATTTTGTCGATTCTAAATTTCGAACAGTTTAATTTTTTTAGGATCACGATCCTAAGAGGCGTCAAGCGATTTCCTCTGTTCCCGCACAGGCTTGATTACTAGAGATGCAACATTACTAAGTCATAACTCATACCGGTAAAACCATCTGTGACCCAGAACCCAAATAATCTCGGTACAGCATAATTTGATCTCAAACTTTATGTATGCATTACAAAAATCTCAAGTGTGGACAACTATATGATTACTGTCAACAGTCTCCCATATAAGGGTAGAAAAAATATAGAACTGTGGGTCGGAGTGTAGATTGCATCTGAAAAGTACCCTAAATACGGTTTTTTGACCAACAGTTGCTTTGTTTTGAACTGAATAATCTCTAGGTTGATAACCAATTTCCGATTTTTTGTCAAAATCACTTCTCCACTGCAATTAAACAATTAAAAAGGCGCCAATATTTTAACAAAAAGATCAGATAAGATGAACGCAATGCACTTAAAGCCATTTAATCGGCCAATTATTCTTTTGTAGAAGCTAGCCTTTGGCACTAAAAGCTTTCAAATCATATTTATGGTATAGTTGTATGTACAGTTGGTCCATTCAAAGAGATACCAAATATCTACCCATGATATAAACATATATCCACCTATGGTCCAAGGAAACGAGAGCAACACATCATAAAACAAATCCTAACTATACCATTTTTGAAGATGGCGCCATAAATACTCTCGCACTTCTCTTTTCCTGGAGATTACTTGGCATGCAGTGCATAGTTGAAAATTATGGGTCACCAAGAACACCGAATCAGCAATAAAATATCAGCAAAAAGAAATAAAAATAATTCTATGTCTTCTTTTCTGAAGCAAAACTAGACTTGTTAGGACATGACATTTTCATCACCTAGGCAGCAAAAAGGAATTCCCTCCAAAACATTAGAGCTTTCAAAAAAGGAAAAAATGAAGCATATCCGGATGTCATAGACCAAGTTGGAATGGTCCATAAAAAAGCTCAAATTTGGAAAAACCAGATTTAGACACTGTTTCAATGTGAGTGTACCCAACACAAACCAGTTAACCCGAAATCCAAAAGGATTCAAAATTCTGAAATAGTAAAAAAAATTGGAATGGAAGTGAATGTTAGCAATAGCATTTATGATTCTTCACATGCCCACATTCAATACACCAACCTAAACCCTCTCATTAACAACCCAACCCCTATTAACCTACATACACCTCTTGTACATGAACATCTGTATGAATTAGACAACCTAACTTATATATTGCAAAAATCTCTGGTAAACTCAAATACTTTAGAATATCCTCTTCTCTAGAGAGACAGAGAAAATGAGGGGTTGGAAAGATTTAGAGGTTGTGGAAACCATTTACGAAGAAGAAGATCATGAAGAAATAGAAGAATGTTATTCTTCTTCTCCTTCTTCTACTTCAACATCTTCTTCTCTTTTACTCACTCCTTCTACTCATCTACCATCAAGCCTCGGTAACACAGTTCAAGCTTGGTAAGATTATTCTACTTTTGGTTATTTTAGATTTTTGTTTCTTGTTGTTTAAATTAATACTACAAAATTACTGATTCTTCTTTTTCTTTTCTTGTTCCAATTTGTTTAATTAGGTCATTAGCTACAGGATTCCAATCTGATGTGTTGATCAAAGTTCAAGATCAATCCTTTCGTCTTCACAAGGTAGAATTTATTTTTATTTTTATTTTTACAAGCATAAATGCATTTTTCCTGACGTTTTTTTAACCTTAAAATTTTACGCTAATTCAACTGAAACGTTTTGCATGTTCATAAACTCATCATAAATCACCACTTACCACCCAAATAACTCCTTTTGGTGGAATTTGAAGGCATTTTCAGAGAATTTGTTTTGATATTTGTGAGTAGTAATGGTACTGGTATATAATTTATGAATCATGATTATATGATATTACTAAGTTCATTTTAATGATTTTAGCCGTTAAATTATTAATTCCCACGGATATCGAACCAAATCTTTGTCATCCGACGGCTACTATTAAACATTTCTTAACATAATTTATTTTATTTTATTTTATTTTGTTGGAAATGACTGAATGAGTAGTACATTTCAGTAGTTAATAACCAGACAGGGTGTATTAAATATTTCTGCATTTTGTTTCCATAGGATCCTCTGGTATCGAAAAGTGGATATCTAAAACGAGAATTGAAGGACTCTTCCGTTATTAATCTTACTCCACCGTTGAACATAACGGCAGAAACATTCTCTACAGTGGCGGATTTCTGTTACAGTTCGTATGTCGTTATAACTCCGTCTAATGTAGCTGCCCTTAGAATTGCAGCTGAGTTGTTAGATATGAACGAGGATAACAACAACAATCACAGCGAAGAGAACTTGAAATATATAACGGAATCGTATTTTTCTAAAGCTGTCACCGTTAACAAGGATTACGCCGTTATCATTCTCCGTTCTTGTTTGGGCTTACTCCCTGAAGCTGAGGAAACGGCGTTACTAGCTAGCAGATGTATTGAATCATTGGATTTGATGGATGGGAATGAAGGCATTTGCAGTTGGATGGACGAAGTCGGGTCCTTGAATGTTGAAGACTTTGAACTAATCGCCGATTCTATGCATTATTTGCTTACGCGAAGTCATGATCTTCTCTACGGAATCGTTAACTCTTATCTGAAGGTAAAAATTCGTTTGACTTTTTTTGACCATTTCATTTTTCCTACTACCCTCTGCTGCTTACACTTCTCCTCTTGTACAGGAAAACCGTGACAGACTGAAGGAAGAAGAGAAGAACAAAATATGCAGTTCAATAGATTGTAACAAGTTATCATCAAATATAATTGTGAATGCAGTACAGAATCCCAGAATGCCACTGAGGTTCATAATTCGAGCAATGCTAGTTGAACAGTTTAATACCCGCGACTCGATTGTCACTACTCTGTCAATGAAGAATAACAACAAGAAACAACCAAAGAAAGTTAATGAAAACAAAGAGATAATCGAAGAAGAGTCTGCAGTTCTTAGTCTTGGCATGATTCTCCAGAGAGACGCAGCACTTCGACAATCCGCTCAGCTCAAAGCATCTGTTGAATCAACGAGTTCTAAGATTGAACGTTTAGAAAGAGAAATACTGAGCATGAAGAAAGTATTGCATGATCATGATATGGAGAAGAAGAAGAGCGAAATCGGTAATGACATTGCTTCGGGTAGGTCTGTAAGTCTCCGGTTTAATACGCCATCATCAGAAAATAAGATTGAAAGAGGAGAAAGAGGGTCAACTTCATTGGTCAATTTTCGTTTTAGTAATATCGGAATGTCATCAGGAGGTGAAAGAAATGGTGGTGGTGGCGGTTCTTCGTCAACTTCATCCTCCGTCTCCACTCCTTCTCTAGAAAGATTATCTTCTCTTAACGACAATCCAAAAAAAAGGACAACATTCGGTTGGAAGTTGATGAACGGATTAAAATCTGCATTCAGGATGTCGTCGTCATCTTCGACAACATCGACAAAAGGAGTAACACATGATATTAATGAGATTGGTACTACTGTTGAGGTTTCTAACGACATTGTTTTGAATGGAAGAGACCATGATCATGAACAAGAACATGAAGACCACATGGAAGAAGAAGGATCACATCGACACCGCCGTGGTCGTTCCCTCGTGTAAACCCTATAACAATCTGTTTATGGCCAGATGTTTTTTTTCTAATTTACTGTACCAAATTCAACCGCTACCAAAAAAAAACAACTATATCTTTTTGTGCATTTAGATTAAAGCTTGGTCACTTTTATCTCCAGAGGTTCACTATTTTATGGTATTGATGTCGGTGTAACTTAGTTTAACAGTGGAGTCATATCCCATGACTACTAGATGAAAAGTATGATTGATTGATTTGGGAAACGTGTTTCGCTATAAATATATATGCGTAAACGAAATGTGATTAGAAAGGTTAAGAGGTTTATTTAATTAAGTGGTGGAGCCGTTGCTTCATCGAACAAACCTTCTTCCTCCTCTTTTTCTCTTGTTTTACTTGTGTACATATGATCATCACACATTTGGGATTCTGAAAAACTGTAGAGATGTCTTATGCTCATCTCTTCAAGTATATTATAATCGGAGATACCGGAGTTGGAAAATCATGCCTTCTTCTGCAGTTTACTGATAAGCGGTACCAGCCCGTGCATGACATAACCATAGGTGTTGATTTTGGGGCGAGAATGATCACAATCGACAACAAGCCAATAAAGCTCCAAATATGGGATACGGCTGGTCAGGAATCGTTTCGCTCGATTACGAGATTCTATTACAGAGGTGCTGCTGGTGCTTTGCTTGTCTATGATATCACGAGGAGGGAAACTTTTAATCACTTGGCTAGTTGGCTGAAATATTTAAGGCAGCATGCGAATGCAAACATCACAATTATGCTCATTGGCAACAAGGGTGATCTTGCTCATAGAAGAACAGTTAGCATCGAGGAAGGAGAACAATTTGCCAGGGAGAACGGATTGATATTCATGGAGGCATCAGCAAAGACTGCTCAAAATGTTGATGAGGCGTTCATAAGCACAGCTTCCATGATATACAAGAAGACTCAGGATGGTGTGATTGATGTATCAAATGACGAGTCATATGGAGTTATAAAAGTGGGATATGGAGGAGGAGTTCTAGGGGCGTCCGGGGCGAACAACGGGTCTCCTTCTCAAGGCGGGGGTTGTTGCAATTGAAGGCCTGTGTATCATTTACCACTATACAGCAAGTTTAGGTTTCTTCTTGTGCTTCTCTAGTGGTCATGCAATAATAGTTGGTCTATCTTTTGCTAGCTGGAACTTGATGTATCAGTTGCAAATTCCATTGTGCTTTAAAGATTTATTTTCTTGGTTCAGAAGTTGATGTATCTTTCAGGTTTCTCCGGCTGAATTAACTATGTGCAAAATGTTATCTCAGGATTCTTTAATATAAAAAATCGTGTATGAAATGAAATATTGTTGGAGAAAAAACAAGGAAGTGGTGGATCCGCTATCAACATGTATAAACTCTATTTTGAGGCTATCATCATTCAATACTGAAAAACTTGGGAGTTGGGACCAAAACCCGATCACATCTAAAATCTAAAGAATAAAATGTATAATAAAACGAGTGTGCAGCAGTGCGCACTATATCCATTGAGTCTTCACTTAAACAACTAGTATTTGTCACATGAGGGGGACTATCAGTCCAACTACCCTCTTAAAAAAAATTGCATCACTTTCTGCTAAAATATCAGCAGCGCTATTTGCCTCTATACTGATGGTTGAAAACCTGGAAGATAAAGAGTTAAACATGGATTTCCTTGCTCTAAGTACTCCAAGTTTAAAGTTCCAACCATTGATTTGTTTTCGATACTCTCTAAAACTGCAAGATGGGTCTTTTATTACTAATCTAAGGTTTTGTAATTCTCACAGTGAGTGTGTTTATGGTGAGCACATTAACTTGGACGTGAATCAATCCTCAAACTGGATGATGTCCAGGTGCATCAAATTCTAATGAATCACCCTGGTTATAAACTTGCAGTAATATTAGTAGACTATAAAATAAACCCATGAACGTAGAGTAGATTCTGCTGAATTCTAAATTGCAAGTTGCAACAGGTCATGGTCAGTCCTGAGAATCTCAGGATTCCAACTGTACGAGTACATCAAGTTTACTAGGAGAAGGCCTCTAAAAGTTGAGGTCAGATGTTTGAGTCCGCCTGCTCGCAAATAATTATACTCTGTGCGTCTTTTATTAACTGTCTTAATGGATAAAGTCAAAATATTAATGGAATCGTACAAAATGCCATGACCAATCTTATTTAATGTTATATTATTACTAAAATTAAAATTAATATATCAAAAAATATAAATCGGGTAATATTATTATTTTAGAAAATGCTTTAAGAAAATAAAAACGAAGATATTTTGTAACGCGCGATTGGGGATACTTATATTAATTGGAGGATATAGGAAAATGACAAAAACGGGATTTAAATAGTAAATCAAGATCACCCCATACCCATCTATTTTCATTAATTGCTAATCTACTCTTCATTAATCAGGTTTAGTGGTTAATAATAATTAGTTATATTAATTGATGAGTTTGAAAATGATTTAAAAAAATCTTTATCATTTTGGAGAGATTAGAAGTATGAATGTTGGGTTCAAAATTTTTGGTTGAGATGAGTTACAATAGTGACAAAAAAGAAGTCTCTGAGTCTTCACGTTGGCAACATCTATCTTTTATGCTAAATCTTCTCCAGGTGTAACTTTGGATTCACCATGGCTGCACCTGCAAAACATCCGGTCGGCGTTGATTGATGAACACGCGAGTGCGACGCATTTTCACCCATAATTACATGAGTTATGACTCATTTTATCACTAATAATATTGTTTTAAGTCTTTTCAAGGAAATAAGCACTTATGGAAAAGTTGCTCGAAAAGTGGTTTTTGGACCCCGGAGGACACTTGTTATTCGAACTCACAATTTTGGATAAGGGGTAACCTATTACTATGGGGCACTCCACTGGCTAAGGGGCTACCTGATTTGTTATATACACCCCACCGCTATGGGCACCCTTCAAATTGTTACGGGGCACCCTTCTTCATCTCCAAGAACACAAGGTTTTGGCGGGAAAAATGAATCTGTTTCTGCGAATATTTTTGGGATTGATTTGAGGAGATATTGTGGGGATTTACTCTCGGATATGGACAGATACCATCCTGTTTCGAGTAAACAGGGGTGGTAATTGCATTTGAATCGAGAAAGGAAGGAAATTATCACCGGTTAGAAGAAATTGAGGATGAAGATATTTCATAGATTCTGTTGAGTTATTGTGGAAGATTTTGTTGCAGATTTTTGGTAAGATTTTGTGTGATTTATTCGTGCAAATGGATTTGGATGAAGTTATAGCGACATGACAGGATTGGTAAGGTGCATAATTCCGAAGAAGGAAAGATATATACATGATTTTTATAAAAGAGGGAAGAAATATCTTCGGGTTTATGGTTGGGTTTCTGGTGAGTTTAATACAGAATTTAAGTGCAGTTAAGAGAGGATATTCTCCTAGGATCCATATATTTATCATATCAACAGAGTTTGGGAAGTTTTCAAGACAGTTAATGCATGAAGAGAAAGAAATAATCTTCGTGTAATGGTAGTGAGAATAATGGATTAAAGAGAAAATATTCTGCATTAAACTGAGGATATTTGGATGCTGTGGAGTATAAAAAGGTAGTTGGTAAACAGAGAAAGGATATCGAGAGTCTGGGGAAGAAAATAGAGAGTTGCATAGCAACTTCTCTGCTGCTGCAGAGAGAAGAAGAAGAAGAAGAGCTTTGACGCCTACGGACAGTCGCAAGAAACTGTCGTTTATTGACAATACTTGTAACAGTCTGTCTGGCACGCTTAATTTGTATTTGCAACATCTATTGTAACAGTGATTTCTGTAACGCCGGCACAACGTTGCAGATTCATTGTATTATTAGTTTTCTTTAATAAAAACACCATTTGAGCTATAAATTATATTTTTGAGTTTGTATTTATCATGAGAAGCTAAACCCCAACACTAGGTCGACGGAAGAAGACGAATTTCATACATGGGTAAAATTATTTAATTCTTTATAAGACTTTTGCATTAATTTTAATTGAAATATGATTTGAAAAAATTAGTTATCATTTTATTAGATGGGTCATGCTTGCTTAGATGTTTGATGTCTCATGCTTACGATTTATAACTAATGTTTGGAGAATCTACCTTGGCAAAAATAAGAGTCAATATTGTCTTATTTATTGAGCGATAATTGTTTGAGAATGAATAATTGAACCTCTTGATATGAGTTTGGCCGAATCCTAGACCCAGTAACTCTCTATTTTATTCCTTTAAAATTAATCTTAACAAGTCTTAGAGTTCGAATCCCTATTTACTATAATTACAACGACAATCAAAAAAAATCTTAATCAATTTTGGCGCCGCCGACGCGGATTTGTTTTTAGATTAATTTTTATTTTATTTTTAGTTTTTATAGTATTTTCTTTATATTTTCTTTTTCCTTTTTATGCGTTTCTTTTTGTATTTCTTTTCAGGGACTTTTTGAGGATGATGCCTTCTTCTGAGGAGACGTCACCTACGATGACGCTGGCGGAGTATAAGCGTAGAAAGTCAAATTATCAGGAAACCTCATCTGAGATGACGCTTGCTGAATATAAGCGTAGGCAACGGTATGGAGTTTTTGATCCACATGTGGTAAGTGAAGAATCCCCTCTAGAGATATATGAGAAGTATTATAAACACACACCACTTAGCTTGGAACTAAGATTGAGAATTCTGGAATGCCAAAAATTATTTAATGATGATGATGACTGTAGTGACTCTCTGATTGAGACATATTTTTTAGATGACCCTGTGAATGATTGTGTAGATGATTTGTCTAATTTATTAGAAGAATCAATCTCGCAAGATCTTTCACCCACCTTAGAGGTTGTTTCTAGTCCCCTATACTTCCAAAAGTTACCTAATTTAGGGTTAGAATTATGTGCTTCAAAAATTTTGTTGGATTACTTTGCATCTAAATACCCAGAGGACTTGCCTATTCCTGATACAGTGCATGAGCCGATTGATAATTCCCCAGTCTCAATGGAATCCTCATATTTTGTTCTTTACGCACTTCCTTGTGCAGTAAAAACTTGGTTTAGGGGTAAATCTTGGTTTTTGATAGTTTCAGCATCTCCGCGTTTTCATGACATAAGTGTGAAGCTGTCGTTTGTAAATATTATATTTTTGGTTGATCCCCAAGTTTTCAGTTTATTAGTGTATGGGGATCCTTTTTGTACATTCCAGTAGGTGTATTTTTATTTTTATTTTTATATTTTCGTTTACTTTTTTGCATTTTATGGATTTCCCATCTTAAGTTTTGCATTGGATGACTGAATTACATTGAGGACAATGTAACGTTTAAGTGTGGGGGAGTGGTTAACGTTTTATTTTTCTGTTTCAGGAATTTCTTGCATATTATGACCATCTGTGTAGCAGGTCTACAACAAAAAAAAAATAAAAAATTATGACCAGCTGTGGAGCGGGTCTTTTCTTTTGTTCTCTTATCATTTTATGACCAACTGTGTAAGCGGGTCTCTCTCTTTATATCTCTCTCTTATTCTATGATCAGCTGTGTAGCGGGTCTTTTCTTTTTCCTTGCATTATATACCCAGCTGCGTAGCGGGTCTAAAAAAAAAAGAAAAAAATTATAATCAGTTGTCTAGCGGGTCTTCTCTCTCTTATTTTATGACCAGCTGTGTAGCGGGTCAATTCTTCTGTTTTGCTCGAGGACTAGCAAAATGTAAGTGTGGGGGAATTTGATGAACACGCGAGTGAGACGCATTTTCACCCATAATTACATGAGCTAGGACTCATTTTATCACTAATAATATTGTTTTAAGTCTTTTCAAGGAAATAAGCTCTTATGGAAAAGTTGCTCGAAAAGTGGTTTTTGGACCCCAGAGGACACTTGTTATTCGAACTCACAATTTTGGATAAGGGGTAACCTATTACTATGGGGCACTCCATTGGCTAAGGGGATACCTTATTTGTTATATACACCCCACCGCTATGGGCACCCTTCAAATTGTTACGGGGCACCCTTCTTCATCTCCAAGAACACAAGGTTTTGGCGGGAAAAATGAATCTGTTTCTGCGAATATTTTTGGGATTGATTTGAGGAGATATTGTGGGGATTTACTCTCGGATAGGGATAGATACCATCCTGTTTCGAGTAAACAGGGGTGGTAATTGCATTTGAATCGAGAAAGGAAGGAAATTATCACCGGTTAGAATAAATTGAGGATGAAGATATTTCATAGATTTTGTTGAGTTATTGTGGAAGATTTTGTTGCAGATTTTTGGTAAGATTTTGTGTGATTTATTCATGCAAATGGATTTGGATGAAGTTATAGCGGCATGACAGGATTGGTAAGGTGCATAATTCCGAAGAAGGAAAGATATATACACGATTTTTATAAAAGAGGGAAGAAATATCTTGGGGTTTATGGTTGGGTTTCTGGTGAGTTTTTAATACAGAAATTAAGTGCAGTTAAGAGAGGATATTCTCCTAGGATCCATATATTTATCATATCAACAGAGTTTGGGAAGTTTTCAAGATAGTTAACGCATGAAGAGAAAGAAATAATCTTCGTGTAATGGCAGTGAGAATAATGAATTAAAGAGAAAATATTCTGCATTAAACTGAGGATATTTGGATGCTGTGGAGTATAAAAAGGTAGTTGGTAAACATAGAAAGGATGGAGAGTTTGGGAGAAGTATAGAGCATTAACAGAGCGAGAAAATAAAGTTACAGGAAAGTTTTTGCTGTTGTTGCTGCCATTGAAGAACACGAAGAACGGATAGACCAGGGAAGTCGTTCTTCAACAGTGATAACGACTAACACGTGAGGGTCTTAGAATTACCGTCAGCAGCAGTTTATTTCTATCGTTTCTATAACAGTGTTCTGCAACAATTATAAGTGTTGCAAACACCCGATTTACTCAATTATTTTCCTTTTCATCATTTGTAAAACACTTGTGAGCATCAATGAAATATTTTGAGAGGTTTTCCAACATGATGATGAGCTAATTCTCCCACAACCAATGCAGTGAGGAAGCTATTTACGCATGAATAATTGGTAATCATTTATTTCCTCTAATTTATAATCTATAATTCACTGAATCACTGCTTTTGCAGAGTTTTTAATTGTTTGCAAAAAATTTCTTCATTAGTTGTGATTCAATTAGATAGGTTATGCTTTGTTTAGATAATCTATGCTTAGGGATACAGTTAATTTTCGAGAATTTTCCAGATTATTTGTGAATTAAGAAATAAGAGTCTTAAAATATAATTAGAGTTTTGGATTGTTTACCATAATTTATTCATGTGTAATAGTGAAATCAGTGTCTTGGTTGTTTTCTAATATCTTGAAGTCAATTTTGTAATAAGTTTTCTTTGTTTTTAAATTTTTATTAAGTCTAAAATTCACTGCCTTCACAAGTCTTAAAACAACCCTTTTATCACTATCTACAACAACTTTGAAAACACATCATTGATATAACTATGAATACCATGCCGGAACAACTTAAACCGGAATGGTATTCATAGTTATATCAATGACAGCGCACCAAATTTTCAAGTACCAGGGAATATTCAACCAACACAGTATGTCGGCGTTGTTGTCGGTCGTCCATCCATGCCGGCATTTGTTGGAAATTTTCATAAATGTTTGCCGCCGGGTCCTGTCTGCTAACGGCATTTAGTTACGGCATTAAATGTTAGTTAACGACATAGTATGTTGGTTAAATTTCTTTGCCGACACATGATGTAAAGTATCCAGAAAATTGATTTGTTTTTCACTTGACTATCGGCATTAATAGATTTCTATCGAGCATGTCGGCATTTAGTTACGGCATTGAATGTTAGTTACCAAGCATGCCGACACCATTTTTCGACATGGTCTTTATCAATTCCTACATGGTCTTCATCACTTCCGGCGATGTAAAAAAAATATTATTTCTGACATGGTCTTCATCACTACCGGCATGGTCTTCATCACTTTCGGCATGGTCTTCATCACTGCCGGCATAGTCTTCATCATTACCGTCATGGTCTTCATCACTTCCGGCATGGTCTTAATCACTGTCGCCATGGTCTTCATCACTACCAGCATGGTCTTCATCACTCCAGCATGGTCTTCATCACTTCCGACATGGTCTTCATCACTGTCGCCATGGTCTTCATCACTTCCGAATGTAAAAAAAAAAATCGTTTTCAAAGTGGGGAATATTTAGGTTTCAAAGCCCTAACCCTAACGAGAATGCCGACAATGAAGATGGAAACGGGATATGATTTTGTTTTTTGATTTTAAGTTTTTAGATTTTTAATTTAAGGGAAGGGTATTTTAGTATTTTTGCCCCCAAAAACACCCCTTAGCAAACACTATTGATTGAGGAAAGTAATTTATATCCCCCAATTAATATAAATATCCCCCAATCACGCATTCATATTTTGGTTTTATTATGGAATCCATACGAATAGGTTGAAGCTTTATTAGAAATTTTATAATTGTCCATAAATATTTTTTATTTAAAAAGGAAGTGACAATCAACATGAAAGATATTGAATATATTTTTTTCCTTATATATGGTTATATTATTTAAGATTTTGGATTGAGTTTGTATTAAAAATGAATTTATAATTATAAAAAATAAGGGGTATATTTGATAGTTTAAGTGAAAAGTATGTCTAAAGCGGACATATAAAAAAAAGACATATCAAAATAGAATATAGGACAAATAAAATAAGACAGGGGGTGGCGTTGTATGTCATATCCCTGGGACATCCCCTAGCTAAGTAAATATGCCAATAATAAGAGTTAATTGAGTTTAATTAGTGGGTTTGTTAGTCGTTAAGAGAGTTTAAATAGATGTCTGTGGCTAACGGTTGGGATTGAGTTATGAGCATCTCGAGGTAGGTCATCGTAAGAGAATGCATATAAGGATGGTTGTATTCCCTGTTTTGGCTTATGAAATGAAAAGATAAATCTAAGGTTGTCTTCTTTATGATAGAGGTAGAGTTTGTTCTTTAGTGATTCTAGGGTTCATCTAATCTCTTGTTATTACCACAACAGTTGGTATTAGCAGCATGCTACGATTCCACCATGACAGGTTCTTCAGTCAATGATGTAGAAAGTCACGTGAAGAACTTAAAGATGATTATGGAGGATCCGGCAGCTTATATTTCACGAGAAGTTGAAGCTCATATGCCTTCATCAAAAAAGACAGAAGAGACTCTTGAAACCATATGCAACCTTGTAATTCAAAATACTACCATTAAAAAAAACTCAAATGCACAAGATATGTTAAGAGATTTTATTACCCAAAACACAAAAATACTATCCTCTATGGCAGGAAAACACATACCAAATGATGCAACAGAAAACTCAGGAGATCATAGTTTTTCAACATCACCAATAGGAGAAATGAGTTTATGGTTTTCTAATAATCTAAACTGTCAATCTCACAGACCTCAACGGTTAGGGAAGTTTGATGGGGAACCCAATATTTCGACCCATAAGTGTGAAAGGTTTTACTCTATGAAGAACATGGATGAATCTGAAAAAATATGGTACAACTTCTCTCAATCTAGCAGAATTTAAACTATCATACTAGTAAAGATTATGTCATTTGGTCTCATTTTTATATCACAGATTGTACTCGTTTTAAGGATTTAGAAAATGATAACTATGTAGGAGTATTTAATCAACTGATACTAATCTCCAATGTAGAGGATTATTATGAAAGATTTGAAACCCTCAAGGATATCATGCTTAGTAAAAAAACCTCATCTTACTGAAACTTACTTTGTGTTAAGTTTTTTTAGTGGGTTGAAAGATGAACTCAGAAATACTATACATATGTTCAAACCCACTACTCTTTCAGAAGTTTTTAGCTAGCAAAACTACAAGAACTTATAGTGGATGGCCAACAAAATAAATACATATCAACTTTTAAACCACAAGCCACCACAATTAACTTTCCATCATCATCTATCAACACATCAAAAATCATTTCATTATACTTATCATTAAAACCCACTTTCAACAAAATAAATTTTCAAGCCAAAAATTCGAACCCAAGACCCAACTATAATTACCTTTCGATCAAAATACTAACTCATGCATGAGAAAATGAATGAGAAAAGAGATAGGGGTATTTGCTATAACCGTGATGAAAAATTTAAGTTGGGTCATAAATGCAAGCAGCGATATCTTTACATGCTAGTGGTAGATGAACCAGAAGAGGAGAAAACCAAGAGATAATTCACAATGTAGAAAGAGATGAGGATGTTTCTCCGATAGAGTCAGACATGGAAAGTTTTTTTCATGCTTTGACTGGAAGAACTAACAGTGAGACCATCAGGATTCCCAGTTATCACAAGAAAATTTTATAACCATTTTGATATATATTGGGCGCACACAGAGCTTCATGACTCAACAACTAAAATGTGTAGTAGAACCCATATCTCATCGTCCAGTCACAGTGGAAAATGAAGACAAGAGAGTCCGTTCTGGTATGTGCAATCAACTACAGTGGTCAATGCAATGTAGAAAATTCCCCGGTAATCTGAGACTATTACCACTTAGTGGATGTGATATATTTTTGGGAGTTGATTGGCGCTAAGGACATTTAGAAATGTTTTGTTTAGCTTTGAGACTCTTTGCATCAGTTTTGTGCATCAAGAAAACAAAATAACACTATCGGGTGCTAGGGATGTACCTTCTTTGAAGATGATTAGTGCAAGTGTAGTTCTTCAAATAAACACATGGATATGAAATGGTAGGACACTTCTTTGGAATTTCTATATCAACTATTACTCATTTAATACCCCCACCTATTCAGAACCTACTTCATGAATATGAAGATATCTTCAAGGAACCAATATTGTTACTACCCAAGAAAACCCTTAACCATAACATTCCAATATTAAATCAAATTTTATTCCTACAAACCAAAGACGTAAAAGATAACATCCTGCAACTTTTTAGTCCTTTGGCTTAACTAATGCTCTTATAACTTTTCAAGCTCTCATGAATGAAGTTTTCAACCCATTTCTCAGAAAATTTGTGTTGGTATTCTTTGATAACATCCTGATCTATAACTAATTTCATTCGAAGCATGTTCAATATTTGAGGCAAGTTCTGAATCTATCGAGACAACATAAACTGTTTGATAAGAATTTCAGGTGTTGTTTTTCCCTAGAGAAGTTGAAGTATCATGGACACCTAATTACTTAACAAAGAGTAGTTATTGATCCTTCTAATATATCTAACATGATATTGGCCCAAACCAAAAACACGAGTTGAGAGGGTTCTTGGGATTAACTAGTTACTATAGGAAGTTTGTAAAGGGTTATGGAGCGACCTGAAAACTACTCAGTAATCTTTTGAAGGAAAATATTTTTGCATGGTGAATTCAAGATAATCGGGCTTTTAAGGAATTGAAGCAAGCAATGAGTAGTACCCCTTTCCTAGTTCTACTTGACTTCTCTACGTCATTCACACTAGAATTTGATGCTTGTTCAAAAGGTATAAGAGTTGTCCTTGTATAAGTAGGGAGGCTAATTGTTAGAGCATTTCTCAGTCGAACTCACAAGTGTTGATATCTCAAGCTTGTTATCAAATTTAGTTGTCAAAACTATATCTTGATTTCTAGTCTACAATTAGTTAAGTCTCGGACTAGGATAGAAATGTAGTTGAGAAAAAATGGATCACGACAGTCATCATTACGTTCTATCGTTTGAAGGCGAAGATCAATCGAACCTTTTGGATAACTTTATCAACAAAAGGTAAGTGAAGGCTGAACCACCTATTTCTCAAGTTATATTCACTTTTTTATCATTGAGACGATGTCGCATAACTAATTAGACTATTATGCATATACACGAATTTTGCGTCGAGAACTAATTATCAAATTAAGAGACTTCTCGAAATATATTGACTAAGCTTAATGAACATTTTTTCATACTTGATGAATTTCGGTTAATGACAATTTATTGTTCGGAATCAAAATCATGATTCAAGTTTTATCATTCGAAAATAGCCTGGAACAATGATATGTGTCATTAATGTTATTCGGGAATGTTTCGAATCGATTTAGAAAGAAATATAGAACTACTATAGATTCGGATATAAGACAGTGTTATCAGTCTTACAAACTGGGAAAACTATTACAAGTGTAAAGTCGCATTACATGTACTCGTACACGTAGCGGAGTAGATATATATATCGACTTGTAGATTTGTAGTATGCATATTCTTATGCACATTATGTAAAAATATGTTCAACTCGTGAACCGGATCGGTACGCTTGTATGCAAACCATTTAGGAACTGTGGCTACGGAACCGGGTTAGTATCTAAACTGGTACACGTATCAAAATAGTTATGTGTTACCGTACTCGGTTGTGTATCCAAACTGATACACGTACCAAAATAGTTATGTCGACTCCGGAGCCGATCATAGTCTTAAGGTATCCATATTGGTACGCATACCTAAATAGTTTTTTTAACTCCGGAACTTGGTTTTGATCGTTAGCTTACAAACCGGTGCACGTACTGTGACTGAACCGACTCACGAACGACAATGGTATTTGTACTTTGCACACATACTAACCATGTCGATTAGAGTCATCCTCTTCCTAACCCTTTTAGGGTTTAGCGACTACAAAGACTTCATAGGGATTCGTGAAGCCAGGTCCAGTTATCTTTCCTTAATAACTCGAGTATCCTGATCTTAATCAATTGTTGAGCTACTCACTCGATCAGGATAGATAGAAATCATCAGAGTTCTCTTTGTCTCAAACTTTGTTGGTTCCACAAGTTTTATACTTGTGAGGTGAATAATAATCTAGGCTGCATTTCGGGTTGCGTAAGTCCGGATTTTGGGTTTAGCTAGACTTCGTCTACTGCTATCGATTTTCATATCACCTTGATCAAAATCTTTTTGATCGTAAATAAAATCATATATATATGATTAATCTATGGGAGGCGGATTGGTTCAAAGTCTGCAATTAAGTGGAAGCAACTCTTAATTGGTGTGACGTCAGCTAAGGGAATCACTTGCGCGGAGTCCTACTGGGATTCAAGGGGCGTAAGGAGCACGACTGTACCTTAATCGGTGGGATACCTTTCAGGGATCAAGTACATTCTAATCCGAAGTTAATTGGTAGTAGGCTAGTGTCTATAGCGGTTTAATACAGTTTGGTGTTCAAGCTGAACTAGGTCCCGGGTTTTTCTGCATTTTCGGTTTCCTCGTTAACAAAATTTCTGGTGTCTGTGTTATTTCTTTTCCGCATTATGTTGTTTATTTTTATAATTGAAATATCACATTTAAAAATACGAGGGTACCTAAATACATCACAATCTTTTATTTTATCCACTTATAAGTCCTCTACCGAAGGTGATCGTCTATGGACAGAATCGAGACAATATAACAATTCGGTTCACACTTCGTGTGATCGTATATGGATACGAGATCGAGACAATACAATAACAAGATCACTTGTGTGATTGACTATGGATACAAGATCGAGACGATACGACAACAAAATATGTACTTGATAATAGGTTCAGAAATAACCAAAACTCTATAGGATCAACATCAAGTATTACGGAGTCAACGTACTAGTGTATTTTACTTAATTATAATAACAATTATAATGCGGAAAACAAAGTAAAAGACAAAGCCAGATTTTGTTAACGAGGAAACCGTAAATGCAGAAAAACCCCGGACCTAGTCCAGTTTTGAATACTCTTAGAATTAAGCCGTTATACAAAATCTAATACCAAATTCGTATAGTTGAGACCAAGCAGACTACCCCTAGCAACTTAGTTCCCTCAGTATCCCTGCGCCTTCGATTTATAGAGTCATGCACGTGTATAGCAAGTCCTTTGGATCGTATTCCAAACAGCAAAGGAAGAATATGTTTGGTAGGCACTCTGATCAATCTTGCTAGAAGATATGTGAGTTTTTGGCAAAGGCTATTATGTTTAATCTAATAATCTCCTTTGTCTGGTTAGATTAATCTATCTAATGACTACCGAAATAATCAAGTTTAGATTCTCAATCAATCAGTATAGATCTCAAAGAGAAACTATAAAGTGATGTCGATATCACGCAACTAATCAATCAAGTCTATCGAAGATAAACCGATTCTAGTTGGATCCCATCCGATCAAGGTTTGTGCACTAAATCCAAAAGATACGAAAACTAACAAGAATTATTCTTCTTCTTCAAATCTTCTATTGCCTTCAAAACCTGCACAACAACACTTGAAACCTCTTGTGATCAATCACATACTGAACGATGTTTGTTAAAAATGGATTATCACAAGATCTATTTAGATATAACAACAGTTCTAATGATCCTGTCGATATTTTGATCTAGTCTGGATGAATTTTATATCAGAAGAGAAGATTCTCAAGAATAAACAAACTAGGTGCAATCAAAGTTTCAACAACCATTAGTCAATCAAATCAATAATCAAAAACTAATAACACTAAAATTATATAGTTTCTCACCAATGGTACTCGTAGAGCTTCTTGATCCCACATAAGCCTTTAAACGAGCGTTCGTAAGAGATTTCACCTAATTAGGATACTTTCCTCTCCGAATAGACGGTTCCACCAGAAACAACAAAAAATGAAGTTTGCCTGGATCTTAGGGTAGTTTGCTAGAAATGCAAACTTAGGTATTTATAGAACAAGGTTGTTTGGACACAAGGGAATTTCTAAAACCGAAATTATTCTTAAGATATGCAATGAATACCCAAATTCGGTTTTCCGAATTCCAATAAATGTAGTCCAATATTTCCTAAATCTCTCATAGAAAATTTCCAATTAGTAAATGCACTCTAGAGTTATGCATTAATTGCTGGTAATTTAAGCACATAAAACCAAAAACCTTAATTAAAAGATTCTCAATTTATTTAAGTACAGGATCACCTTGAGCATCATGGAATATCTTTGAACAATAAATGATAAGAGTTATGTACATGTTCAAATATGTCGACATCATGAAGCTTCTCATCTTGGTAAACCCTTAAACGCTAATTCACACACAACATGAAGAAATATGTAA
Source organism: Papaver somniferum (assembly GCF_003573695.1). Classification (NCBI taxonomy): domain Eukaryota; kingdom Viridiplantae; phylum Streptophyta; class Magnoliopsida; order Ranunculales; family Papaveraceae; genus Papaver; species Papaver somniferum. The sequence goes on from NC_039360.1 coordinate 83,194,616, forward strand.
ATCACGGTTTTAGATCATAAACCTACTATACCATCACTCCAAAAAAATTTGTGATCAGATATAATAAGATTCTCAAAATAGGTTATAATCGGTTATGAGACCGGTTACACCTTGCTTCCCGAAGCCATCATGTGACCGGTTACACTTGCTTCCTAAGGTAACTATGTAACCAGTTACACTTTGCTTCCCGAGGTTATCATGTGATCGATTACCACTAACCTCCAATACATTATGTGACCGGTTACACTTTGATCTCCAAAGTGTTTTTGTGATCGGTTACATATAGCATCTCAACATAGCATGTGATCGGTTACACTAAGTGACCGAATCTAACTAGCTACTCATTATAGGTCGTGACCGGTAGTCAAGATAAGTTCTACCACTGTCAACTTCATTGGTCATCCAAAAAATATATTCAAAGAATAACAAGACCAATCATGATTTACCTTTGATTATGAAAACAAGTTCATATATCTACTTCCTTAAACTAATGTAAAGATACATAGTTTTCTAGGATGAAATCATACTTACACGATGCACACATAATCAAATAAATATATACAATAGATTATGTCTATGTCATCTTTACGAAGTTCCAAAAGACAAGCGTTTATACTTCGTACTATGCTTCCTTGATATTTTGAGTCCTGTTATTAGGAGGGAAAGAATGGATTTGAGGAGGGAAAGAAATAGGCTAAATTTAGGTCAAGGTTTGGTCAATGAAAACTCCGTCCAAAAGAAATAAAGATTGGAATATACCAGCCTTACCCTTATTAACCGAACCATTGTTATCTTCTTCGCAATTAAAACCCTAGTTTAGCGATTGATTTATGGTTGGACAATACAACCTCATTTTCTTTGTCTGAGTTCTCCTAAGGAAAGGAAGATAGTATGCTCTTAGATGAAGATAAAAGGAATTATTATTCGTCCATGATTGACTCGTTTCTCACACCAGGGGATTGTATCCATTATCCACCCAATTCGAGAATGTTCTTGGTTTCTGTTCGTACCCTTATTGATTGATATTTTTGCACCCACAGTCTCCCAGGTACAAGAACAACAGGTAGATTATGAATCTCCATAAATGGATAGGTATATATTGTTATGTATTTTTTTTATTTTTTTATTGGCTATATATATTATTATGTATTGTGCTATACAATCTTCCACTTCTCTAATCATCTATTGAAGTTGGTTATGTAAACATAAAATCGTGAAATCACAATTCAAAGTAACATATTCCTTTTTCTGTAATTTTTTCCTAAAATGTATGTCCTTGCTTGACGTTATACTGGTATAAATGTATTGGTTGTTCTGGATAATAATCATGATAACTATGCCGATGTTCAACCGTTTCTGGTGACACATGAATGCCCGTACTTGATCGAATTTCTCAAAACCAAAGAGGTATGTTGCCGCGTTGGTGAACCTTCTTGTCATGGGGTTAAATTTCTGAACTTAGCTGAATATATGAATTCGATGCATGTCTTGTGTGAATAAGTTATATCTTCTTTATTTGCGTAAGTTTTTTATTCGAAAACAGAGGTTGTTATGTGGATTATGGTTTTTGGAACATCTTTGAAGTTTGGTGTTGGACAGTTTTATCGGAAAATCATTTGTTACATTGTTATTTCGACATTAGTTGGAGTTCTTAAACACGATGATCATGCATCGATTTAGACACACCATGTCCAAGTGCTTATGAAATGTTAATTTTAAGCAGGAGAAAATGAAATGCAAAGTGTAGTATGTGATGATCACAATGGATACTTCATACTTAATATAAACATTAATCGATTTTAGGAGCGAAATTGCCAAGAGATAGTTTTCTTATTTTTGTTTGATAAGCTTAACTGTAGTTGAGTTCAAGGACGTTATGGACATTTAAAAAGAAAATTCGAATGGTCAATCCATCCTCTGAAATTTTAGTTCCCTCCTCAAATCCATTCTTTCCCTCCTAATAACAGGACTCGATATTTTGATCATACTATTATGACCAAGTCTCATCACTAGAGTATTATATACAATATATACATCTTTGCATGTTATGTTTTCAATATAGCACGACTTGAAAGATAAGTTAGGAATTGAAACAAGATCAAGTCAATATTACTAACCTCAAGTGGAAGGATGATGCCGTCATTGTAGTCGTTACTTCTTTTCATTCTAGGTCTTCAGAGTAATACTTGTATGTCTCAACATTGCTAGACTTTCTAGTCTAACCTAAACGAAGTTTACTCTAGTATTTGATCAATCGACTCTAGATGAGTTTTGATACTAAAATATGACAACCAAACTTGACATACCAGCGCTTGGTGAGTTCAATCGATCAATGCTCTAACAATATCCCCCTTTGTTAATTTTAGTGATAAAAATCTTATTACATTTGGAGCTAAAAGACTTACAAAATAACTCATTCTTCAGACGCTTGATTCCATGTTTCAACAGCACAATAACCTGCATATATTCAATAAATAACTTGATTCCAAGTTTCAACAGCACAATAACCTGCATATATATTCAATAAATAAATGTTGGTGTTTACATTTGAATAACAAAAGCTTTTACTCCCCCTAAATGCAAGCTAGGTAAATATTCAATTTGAACATCTTTGTTATTCCCCTTTTGTAGTCTACACTACATAGCATTATGATATGTTTCTCCCCCTTAGTCTATGTTTTACTCTTTCGTTATATATGACGTTTAAGCACAATTGTCCTTTCCTAGTGATTAAAAATCACTTGTTTACTCCATATATTTTTCCTCCTTTTTGTCACAAAATGACAAAGGTTCGAGCAAATAAAGGACAACCTGAAAGGATATTACAAATCTATAAGACTTGTACAACCTATAAGAGTTAAGCATGAAGGTTTCACATACCATTTTAGATAACCAATATTAAAACCATAATTGTAAAAGTAATTTAGTTTCAATATGTTATCAAGGAAACAATTGCCCGAAGCAATTTTCCATATATTCCAACAAATTGACAAAGATACTTAATTTTATTGTTGTTAGAGCACTACTCGGTCGAACTCGCATGCGTTGTTATCTCAAGCATGTTTGTCAATGTTAGTGATCCAAACTCTAAGTCTTGATTTTTAGCCTATTTAATTATAGTTGTCTCGGACTAGGACATAGATAGTGTAATTGAGCTTAGATTTCACAAAGTTCATCATTTGAAGATGAAGAACTACTAAGGGGATCTTGTGGAACTTCTTCGACAAAAGGTATATGGAGACTTGAACTCATCTATCACTTGGAAAGTCTATTTCTACTATCTCCTATATTGAGACATAAGTCGTGTTAAGATATAGTTTTCTCTATACACATTTGAGATTTCGAGCTGATAATATCTCGCTTACATATTTCTCGAAATATGTGTTGGTAAGCTTTCGCTTCGACCAAGTTCATCTTATATCATGAGAAAATTGCCGAGTAACATCTTACATGGTTTGTGTGATACAATCATTTGATGAAGGCTTGGAATGTTTTGATAATGATTATTTAAATATCTTGAAAATTGCTTTGATGCTAATAGTGCGTGAAAATGGCTATTGTCATTATAGAAGAATGTTTCAATGATTGAAATAAAGAGTTGAGAATGTAACCATGTTTGGATATAAGCATATAGTGTATAAATCCATAAATCGGGAGCGAAGTGTATGCATATGTGTGTATACGAAATTGGTGAGGGAGACAAGATAAGTATGCGTACCCGTACGCATACTGGCGGAAGTTTTCGAACCGAAAAATTCTGCTGAGTTTGGAAACTAAAACAAACTCAAATTTGGTTGCTTAAGTACGCATACCCGTACGCATACTTAAGCTGGTTACTTTGTCAAATCAGTCAGTTCATGAGCTTAAACATTTAAATAATAAGGAATGCAATCTTTGCAAACCGTGGCTATAATGTTCATGATTGATTCAAGTGAATCAAACCGATTTGGTTTCAATTATATTTCCTATAACAATTGAACAAATCTTTAACTAGTTTCATTTGAGTCATTTGAACTAGTTATGGTTGAGATGAATAAGGTTGATATTAGAGTAATCATATGGCTAACCTCGGTTAACTTTTGTAAACCAACATGGTGTACACGTTTTGGTACAGTTACATAAACCTAAATGAGGGTACATTTCATTTGTGTGTAACAAGCTAAGTTCGATCTAACGGTTGAAAAATATTAGCTTAGTTGAATCAGGTTTTTCATCTAACGATGAATATTGAATGCTTTGTTACCATGGTAACTTGGATTGCAAACCCTGGTTTGAAAACAATATAAAGGAGAACTCTAGCAACTGGGAAACCTAATCCCCACATCTCCTGTGTGTTACTAGTTGCATAACTAGAGTCGATTCTCCTTTAACCTTAGGTTTCTTCTCGATACCCTGTAGGTTAACGACTTGAAGACTTCATTAGGATTGTGAAGCCAGACCCAACTATTATATTTTTAGTTGCGTGATCTGATCTTGTTGTTTCTATCGTGTTGAGTACAATTGAAATAATTGGCTTGATATTTTATATCTCTGATAGGCAAGATAGAAAAGTAATCACTAACACTTCGTCTCATCATTTGTAATCCCACAATAACTTGTTTCGCTAGTCGATTAAGTTTATTGTGAGGTGATTGATAATTCTAGGTTGTTCTTCAGGAATATAAGTCCGGGTTATCAATTGGTTCATGTTCACCTTGATTTATCAAAAGACAGAACAAAAACTCTTGGGTATTTTTGTGGGAGACAGATTTATTCAATCCTATAGACTTTTCTGTGTGAGACAGATTTATCTATCAAGTCTTCGACTTTGGGTCGTAGAAACTCTTGGTTGTGGGTGAGATCAACTAAGGGAATCAATTGTGTAATATCCTGCTGGGATCAGAGACGTAAGAAGTGCAACTGTACCTTAAATCAGTGTGAGATTGATTATGGTTCAAGTACAGTCCAGTCTGAAGTTAATTGGTAGTATGCTAGTGTCTGTAGAGGCTTAATGCAGTGTGGTGTTCAATCTGGACTAGGTCCCAGGGTTTTTCTGCATTTGTGGTTTCCTCGTTAACAAAATTCTAGTGTCTGTGTTATTTCTTTTCCGTATTATATTTTGTTATATAACTGAAATATCACAGGTTGTGCGTTAAGATCAATCAATTAGAATATCCAACCTTGGGTTGTTGCTTTACATTGATTGACACTTGAACATTGGTCTTTGGTACCGTTCAAGTACTTCCTCTTATATTCAATCGGGCTCGCATATTTCTATTTGCTGATTGCGGATTAAATTGAGAGTTAGAGATATTAAACTCTTTGATACACTTTATTCTAGATTGAATCTGACTGTCTAGTTGATTCTTTAGAAAGTGCATTGGAGTAAGTCCTCTCAGATTTCCAAACGAATTGTTGGGTGTGGTTGTTAGACCCCCGCATTTTCAATTGGTATCAGAGCAGGCAAATACTATAAACCTAATAATTTTTTGTTTGATTGATCCTTACAAAATTTCCCTATGGGAAATTTATTTGGAAAACTTGCTCTTATCATCTGTAACACACACCAGAACTCCTTAAAGATTGTTCGAAGATTATTATGGACAGAACATCTAGTTTCTCATAATAATCCCGTTTCATCTAAGACCTTGGAAAACTTAGATGATGAAAAACAATCTGAAGGAAAAGTTAAAAAGAAAGGAAGGTTGAGAAAACGTTCTTTAAGATCAAAGATATGGAATCTCACTAGATTAACTCTTAATCTTTTTGAGGAATACTATCGAGATGGATCAATTGGCAAACATCTATTAAGAGCTTTTGAAAGCGTTTTTCGATTCTTGGAAAAACTTAATTCCGTTAAGTCTAAGAATCGATCGGATAATGGTTCGGTACATGTAAAATCATGTAATCATGATGTACGAACTAAACACGCTGTCAACACAAGTAGATCCAATAAAACGGGTTCTCATGTTGTTGACACAGTCCAAGATATCGGAAAAATCTTCTGTCTGGTCAAATGAAGAGGAAGTTAGAAAGCTCTAGTAACCCTGATTATCATCATTACTATGATTATATCACCGACAGTGCTTACAAATATCAACCATAAATAGTGCATGAGAATCTCTCTGTACATCGTGCCACTTGGTAACAAGCTTGGCATTACCCCATTTGTATATATCTTGAGATGGGGCAAGAAATGGTTTGATTTGTGTATAGTTAGGTTAAAAATTTATTCTGTCAATGTAGAATAATTAAGTAAGCTTTCTACTACATTCGTCTCCTCACTTAAATTGTGTTTTCACGGGTTGCTCAACCTTGGTGTGTGAACATCAAAGTATCCTACATTCCTTTTGTAGGTCACGGTTCATAAACGGGTCCAAGCCCATTAGTGGGTATATAAAGAAGAAAGTACGCGTACCTTCTTCTTCATCCCATCAGTCTGCGTACGTGAACTTTTTAGGGTTCATGAAAATCCTCCATTAAATTCCTTGGAGGAAAATAAGACAAAGGGGTGTTCAAGGTTCATTCCAAGTAAGATCTTGTTTGTTTGCAGCTGACTCGACGTCTGGATCTGAGTCAACCCCTGACTCGGGCCGAGTCAGCAGTCAAAGTGTTTGTTTTGCATTTTGAGTCAGATCTGACTCGACCTCTGACTCAGACATAACCCTTGACTCAGAACCATTTGAGTCAGATAACAAAATACCCCCGTCTCATGGGACCAAACCACTGACTCACGTTTTTTGAGTCAGATCTGACTCAAAACAAACATATCGAGTCAGATCCAGATGAGTCAGGGGTTTTTACTCAGATCCAGACGACTCAGATGAGTCAGGAGTAAATAAACATGGTGTAAGTGATTTTCTCTTGTTTTCCCTTCCAATTTCTAGATCTCATGATGAATTTCAAAGTTTTAAAAAGGATTTCAAAAAATTGGGTTCTTCAGCTTCTAACATGAATCCTCTTATAGATCAAGATTCTCTTAGGATTAGATTTGTCAATGATTCTTGTGCTAGAGTTTTTGAAAGGATTTCATCTAATGGATTTATCCTAGAAAAGAAATTGGATTTTTCTAGTGGTTATAAAGAGGATATAATTTGTTTCGAAAAAAGTTTAAGCTTGGAAACATCTTTGATGGTCTTGGTGAAGGATTTGATACTCTTACTAGAATCTTTTATGCCAACATTTATGATGTTGATCTTGAAGACATGGAATTCAAGACCATGGTCAATAGAGAAAGAATTCATGTTAATAGAGAATTAATTTCAAAAATTACCAAAATTCCTAGGTAATTTTCGCCTTCCTAGGCCAAGTGATGAAAGACCATCATATGAAACCATCTCAAAAGGCCTTTGTGGTAGAAGTGTTGTGTGGAATGAAGGAAAATTTCCTACTAATCATCTAGATTTTCCTTTGATATCCTTTGGAAAACTGGGTATATTTAATCTTTGTCCCTCCACGGTTGAGAATTCTCGTCGGAGTCGTGAGTTTACGGAATTGGTCTATTTCCTTGTAATGGAAACCAAAGGTCTTGAAATTTGTGGATTTATTATTATCAAATGTTAGCTATGACATCTTCCGACAAGAAGTTAGGCTACCCTTGCTTGATTGAGCGAATTTGTCGCAACCTCTCCATTGAGCCTATTGGCAACTCCATTGGAACTCCTAAGCTTGTTCGGCCGTGTACCTTCAATCGGATGAAGGAGAATGCTTGCAAGAGACAAAAGTGTGATGCAAGTGATGGCTTGAGTGATCCTTCTTTGAAGCTTCTTCACCAAATTCACAAGGGTGTTTGTAAATTGAATACCAAAGTAAGTTGTGTACAAGAATAATTACTTGTGATTGCTACCAAGTTTCCCGATATTAAGGAAGACATGGACAAAGTTCGTTCTGCATTCATGGTCTCCAATGATGAAGATGATGAATAGTTTCTCTTGTTTCTTAATGTTGGTTTTAATTTGTTTTGATTTATTTTGTCTAGTAAATCTTCTTTTAGAGAATTTGTTTCTTGTGTTTTTAGAAGAATAACTAGAGTTTGGAATAGCCATTATTGTGAGTACACATAGCTATGTCCAACAATTTTCATCTTCAAAGTTTTTGGATTTATTTATTTAAATTCTAAGCTTTTGGAAGATGATTTTTGCAATTTTAATCTTTATGATTTTATATATTGCAAACTGTTATGGGATATGTTGTTTACGTTCGTGAACCTGTGACTGTCCCATACTTGTTCAAAAGTTATCTCTATTATGTCGGTATGAATGTATTGATAAAAGATAGAATGAACTTTTGACATTACAAAAATTAAAGCCTTTTATGTCATTGTTTTGATGGAAGAAAGGATAAAACTTTTGTTTACAAGGATTAAGTCTATTATATGTCATTGTGCAAATAGTGATGGAAAATATAATGAATCCTTGTTTATTCTGCAGTATTGATCGATCTCCAATCCACATCTTTGTGCGTATACTGTGTTGCTCCGTAAGGTTCCTTATGTTTGAGCATGACCAACTAAATTGATCATTCTCTTTTGGTTATTTTAGTTGTTGCTCCGTAAGTTCTCTTACGTCGAGCATGACCAATTGAATTGATCACTTTTGTGGTTAATTTAGTTGCGTAATTCCGATTGAATTAGTCATGGGTTTTCTTGTGATTAATTTGGTTGTATTTTTTGTCGATTGGATTAATCATGAATTCTTTTGTGGATAATTCAATTGAATACTTTGGATTCAAATTTATGTTTTCATGTGATTTGTTTTTGTCCAAACAAATCCTTCTTTTCTTGTGAAAGTAAGGTCGCCTTTGTTGTTCTTTCGGGAATGAAATTTTATGGGGGAGAGTTCATTTTGAACTTGTGCTTAATTGCCAAATCTTTGTGGGGAGTGCGGCTGTGGAATATTAGGGGTTATCTTGTATCTTTATAAACTCCTTGATGAATGCATTTAGCTTCGGCTTTATGATGACATCTAAATAAGTTGATATGGTATTCTCTTTTGGTCATGAAGTATCTCTGTTAAAATTTCATGGGGATCCCACTAGTTTTCGTACGTTTGCCAATTTATATTGACAAAAAGGGGGAGAATTAATGTGTAGTGTTGTTAGAGCGTTGCTCGGTTGAACCCACCAGCATTGGTATGTCAAGTTAGTTGTCAATTTTAGTTTCCAAAATGCATTCTTGATTTAGCATACTAAAGATAGTTTCAGACTAGTTTAGGTCTAAGAAGTTGAATCGAAGCTATCCTTAAAGGATGAAGATTGAAGATTGAAGGCTACAAGAAGACATCAACAAGTACTTCATCAACAAAGGTATGTGATTGATTTCATTTGGATTCTTGTTCAATTCTACCTTTCTAATCTATCGAGATAAATGCTCACTCTATGGAACAATTCCTATGACGGTAAATGTACATTTATGTATATATACTTGAGGTTATTTGATTCATGACTTTGGTGATAATAACCTTTATCCCTATAAAGGATCTCATGTTATAGTGAATGAGTTTGTGAATCCAATGAGCCAAGAATCACTCAATTCCGAGTTATAACGATAAAGTTATGAGTGATTTAAGTTCATTAGTAGGAAACATTCCATGGGCTTTGGAGTGATCCGCGAACTTGGGCCCAGTACGTGACTAAAAGGGATTTTTGGTCAAGTTGGTGATGTTTCCTTATCTAGGCAAGTTAGCTATTGGTCGAAACACTTTTGATTACTTATCGCAGTCGTATGCGTCAAAAATAATTTCACTTTCTTACTTAACTAAAATTAATGAAGTACGTGGTAAGAAAGAGTTCGTACCCACAGAGAGGCTTTTGTTGTTATAAAATTCAGTTTCTTAGTAACCAAGGGGGGGAGATTTTTGTTTTAGCAAAAAAATATGAAAATAATCAATAAGAGGAAGATATTGGTTACGGGATAGTATCATTCACGAACATGTATTTTCATCAATGACTAGAATTGGTATTTTAATCTCTCATTTACTAAAAGTCCTAGGATACCTTGATCGCAAGTATATCATGCTAATTCCCTGATTTCATCACAACCACATTAAAATATGCAAATGTGAATTCTTCCTACAAAGAAACCTAAAGTGTAAAAGCACAATTAAGTTTAACTCCCTAAAAGCTTTAAGTGTTATGGAATAAGACTAATCAAGGCAACCAAACGTGTAAAAACACTAATTCGATTTAACCAAGGTTATGATTCATTTGTGACTAGTAGGATATATCACTACAAGCACTACCCACAATTATGCTACTTAGAATCAGGGATAAACAACTTTTTCGTATTGAAAAACCTAATATAGCTTTAGAAATGAATGCAAATCGGATTGATTCCGGACTCAACCAAACAAACAATCAAATCATATCACAATATAAACCGTGAATCATAAACAATAAATTATTGAGATAAAACTAATTCATTGAAGCAATATCATGTTGTGAAGTCAACTTTATCCCATAACCAATAATAGATGTTTAGTTACTCATAGCTTTTGAGTTCATCATAATCATAATCAAAAATGAAATGAAATGAAGAAGATGAAAAATAAACGAAAGCAAACCCTAGTCGCCGCTCTCCAAAACTCCAAGTAGAAAATACGTGATGCCCAAGAAGTAGAAGACTCTTTCTTTTCGTAGCTTTTCCCCTTGGATCAAGTCTTCAGAAGTCCATATCCAATGTATCCGCCAAGACCAAATGTGAGTATGCCCGTATAGAAAATATGCTCAAATGACTCGCCGGAAGTCCCAAAATTTGGCCGGAAACTGGCTGGAAAACAACTCCAGGTGACCGGCAAAACTGCGCCAGCACTACTGCTCTTCTCCAGCTGCTTCTCATCTAAATGCGGCTGCATCCATCACCACCAGAGTCACACTTCTGATTCCACCAGTCCCGTTTCCTGCAACAGGTTCATTTCTTGTCTTGTAATCTCGGCTAACAGCAGCCTGAGCTTCATATTCTTCTTCTACTACTCTACACAGCCACCATTTACCAACTGCATCTCAGTACCACCTTCTATCGATTCAATCTCAGCTTCACAAGCAACAACACATTAGTTCATCTGCACTGTACCTGTAAAACCTAACATACATCTAGGTCTTCATACTAATTCATCTGTTGCACTCATCTCCATTTCATTCATCTCAGACCAACATAACCCGAATCACTCCTTGTAATCCAACACCACAGCTACCTCAGTTGCAACCACTGAGCAATTCCATCTCACATCTTCTGAGTTCAAGAGCAGACCCATTCAATCATTTCAGCTCACAACCACCAACAACAATACAATCACCTTCAGCTCAGATTTCTTCTACTTTGCTTGAAACTGCAATTCAGCACAGACCCTTCACAAATCGATCCACCAGACCCTTCTCAATCTCAGATTCAGACACAAATCGAGAAATCCTAACTTCACCATCTCAACTTCAACTTATGGCCATCACCCATCTCTGTAATTTAGTCATATCAACGAAAACAACTAATTTCTCATCCTTGTTCATCACTGATGTCTCAGTATCAACTCCATCTTCTTCTCCATTAATTTCAGATCTTTACAGGAGCAGCAGAAATCATTCTTGCTTCTCGAACCCTAGTTTCTGTGAAACCCCCAAATCAACAGCAAACCCCATTTCAACAGAACCCAACTTATATTTCTTCATTGTTTCTCCGACTGCAAACTCTTCACCGATCTAACAACCAACAGCTTGAATTTCTTCTTGCTCAAACCCTAACTTCTTCCATCACCAACAACAGTACCACCAACCCAAATTCCACTAAACACCAACCTATAATTTGAATTTCTGCTTTGATAGAAACCACCAGAAACACTTTCTCCGATCTGTTCATCATCATCACCACAGAGCAGCATCAGATTTTTCTGGTTCTCAGACACCATGAGAGTGCGGCTGAGAAATGATTGGGAGAAAGCTAATTTTTCTCAATTTTTGGTTTAGGTAATGATGAGAATTGCTATTTACACCCATAGTCCTGGATATGAGATAATCAGTCTATTTGGCCTGTCAGTTTCACAAAACTGACTGCCTACTCTCCTCCTTGCTCAACCGGGCTTGCTCCAAGTATAGCTTGCCTGTGAATTGATCTTTTGCTCTTTACGCTCCAAATGGAAGTTTCTTCTTCTTTTGCTCCCAAGGACTCCATTGCACCTAATAATTCAAAACTAAACATAAGAGATGCAATTCACAAGGATAATAGCAAAGAAAGCATAAATACTAGATATAAAATTAGGTGTTTTACAACACCTATCAAATTCCCCCACACTTAGACTTTGCTAGTCCTCGAGCAAATCAAACAAAACTTTTCTAAAGGATATATACAAGTCACATGAGGGTTTACTAGAGATATACCCACAAAACCTACATTTTCAACTTACTAGTTCTCGTAATGATAGCATCCAACACGCTAAGAAGAGATGGAGATTTTGCACACTAGTCATAAGAAGTTAGACACATATATGAACATAATCTCATCCTTAAAAGTTGAGAGAGAAATAACCATCCATTATCGAAAGTATCGACTCTGCCTCACAAGAAAGGGTTTTATGAAGTTGCTCTCAATAATAAATAGCTTTTTATGGGTCACACATGTGTCCAGGTAGGAGTGAAGAGAGAATCCTGCGACACCTTGAATGGTAGGAAGGTATAACCCTCCGAATTGTTTTGAAAACCCACATCTTTTATTCATTTTGAAAACCCTTTTTATGACGATCTCTAAGAAAGGAAATCAACCACTTAACGAAGGTGGGAATATGTTTACTTACCTCGTTATCCGTTCGGCATGCAGTTAGCACCACTCTCAAATCATCCATAGAAACGTCTTCGGTCTTCAATTGTCTTCATCTTCGTCTTCGATCTTCAACTGTCGATGATAACTCTTGAACTTCGTTGAATATTGACAATGTGATTCTTTCCTCTAATTCCTTGTTGCTTGAAACTCCATTATAAATATTTCTTCTTCCATTGGCTTTATTGAATGAATATAAAACCAAAAACGAACTAAACAAACCAAATATGATGCAATGAACTTTTTTTTTTTAAGATGCAAAATAAATAAAGTAAATACAAAAACAAACAAAATATTAAAACTAATGATGGACCTAATGAACTTTTCTCTTGTCTTTTTTTTATAACTAGGGACCTAGCATAATGATGACTCTGTCCCAAGTTTTTTTTCTTCTGAGACAAGAGAAAATAAAATACAAACTAACAAAAAAAATAATAAAATAAAATTGCAAGTACAAAGACCATGGTGTAAGTACTTTACCGCTCAATTCTTCACAACTTGTATGTCTCGATATCATAAACTTCTCGAAGTCATCTTGATAATCTTCACTCTTGTACAATAGTCTTCAACTTGTAAAAATTCTGCTCCTTGTCTTGTTGCTTTACTTGAATCTGAAATCTGCTCATTTTTGTACCGTTGCTTGTAAACCTTGAACGTCTTCCACTTTCCTTCGAATTTGTGATGCTCCTCTTGTTGATGATGCTGGTGTTTCTATGAACCTGTTGGTGTAGAGAGAGATAAAGTGGATGGTGCTAACTGCGAACAAGATTACAAGTGGTATGTAAATTAGTAATTCGATGTCACCATCATGATTGATAAAATAGCACTCAATAGATCACAATAGTGCTTCTATTGGTGGGAGGTTGGGTAGCTCACCATTCTACCCGGAGTTTACGTACGGTGACACACACTCTAAAAGCACAAATTTAGACACGTACAAAGAAGTGAAGGTCAGTGCCTTTCATGTGTAACATGGGTAGTCTCCACTATAGGGGACCACAACTCTAATACCAAATTCAGTATGCACCTTATTTGCCACTGGCATGGTTAAATCCAACTTTAACTCTCATACAAGTAAGAAACCCGATCACGTTCTCTGTCATCTCTAAGTTCAATCACTCTTGTGAGAATTTCGATGTAATCTTAGCGACATGTATACTATGTGAATCTAAACTAACTACAAGTTGGAGTTTTTCATGCACTAATTTAAAAAAAAGTTGAAAAATCATGAAAAATGAAAAATTTACAATGCAAATGTTTAACCACTCCCCCACACTTAAACTTTACATTGTCCTCAATGTAAATTGAGTCATCCAAAGTAAGTCAAGGTGGGAAGGCTTATAATGATATGCGACAAGAAATCAGAAAAAGTAAAAACAAGACAATAAAAATTTAAAAACAAGAGAAGAAATACTCATCCCATGGGTTGCCTCCCATTTAGCGCTTGGTTTAAATTCGTCAGCCCGACTATCTCCTTGCTTTCTGCGCCTTAGCCGGCTTCCAACACATTATGGAAATATGATTGAATGGTACTTGGTGTTTTCTCGCCTCAAAGATGTTGAAGTGTATGACTTCTTCATCAAACTCCATAGTCAAGGTGCCATTGTGGATATCAATCTTCGTTCTAGCGGTACTCAAAAATGGTATACCCAACAGTAAAGGTGTAGACGATGATAAATTCACATTACTCATGTCTAAGACGTAGAAATCCACTGGAAATATTAGTCCTTTTACCTGCACCAAAACATCCTCGACAATCCCTTTAGGGTAAATATTAGATATATCGGCAAGTTGAATAACTATGCCGGTTTTCTTAAGAGGACCAAGGTTTAAAGCATCATAAATAGAAGTAGGCATAACATTAATAGAAGATCCTAAATCTAACATAGCTTTTGTAAACCTCGTTTTTCCAATTGTGCATGGAATTGTGAAACTACCGGGATCCTTCAATTTAGGTGGGAGTTTCTTTCGAAGATATGCCGAAGCATTCTCCATCACAATCATTACCTCATTACCCGTTAGCTTGTGCTTGTTAGTGCACGATTCCTTTGCACACTTTGCATAGCGAGGAGATTGCATAATTACTTCAATGAGTGGAATATTCACTTGGACCTTCTTAAAAACATCCCAAATATCCATATCTTGCTCCACCTTTCGATTAGCTTTAACGAACCTGGCAGGAAAAGGTATAGGAGGAACATAAGTAGGAATATGATTTTTAGAGTTGGAAATAGGCACCTCGGAAGTTTGAGGGAAATCAACATCCTTTTCCTCCAAAACTAGTTCCTTTGGGGCTTCTTCTTTACCCGAATCAGTAATTTCAGGTTGCACAAGTCGTGTACCACTTCTAAACGTAATAGCATTGGCACCATCTCTTGGGTTAAGAGGTTGGGAAGGGAGTTTCTCACCATTTTTTGCATGCAACTGATTAATCTCCTCAGCCATCGAACCAACTTGTGTTTGCAAGTCCTTGACCGCACCCTCCGTTCTTTGCATAAAAGATTTCAGCATCTCTTCCATATTGGACTCTTGATTTTGAGGTTGTTGTTGTTGTGGTTGATCAACGTGTGATTGCAACTCCTTAATTGCATTATCCGATTTCTGCTGATTTAAGTTTGCTAGTTGTTGATTTTACTGTACCACGGACATTAGAGCCTCCACCAAAGTAACCATCTTTGCCAATTCTGAATTTTGGGCTTGTTGCGGTTGTTGCACTTGTTGTTGGAACTCACTCGGATGGTTGTAAACAGAACTTGTACTTGCAACTTGCTCGTAAGTGTTGGAGTAAGTACCATACGGCTGAGTTGAGAATATAGCATTGACATGCTCTACGTTCTCATAAGCTGGGCGTGATGGTTTTACAATCACTGCTGCAATTTGTTGCATCATTGCCATCATATTGCTCATTTGTTGACGTAATTCAATAATCTCTTCAACTTGATTAACTCCCTTGGTAGGTGGTTCTGATTCACGACTTGAAAATTGTTGAGAATTTGCTGCCATACTCTCAATCAACTCTCTAGCATGTGTCACCGTCTTGTTCATAAGTGCACCACCACTTGCAACGTCAATAAGATTCCTATCACTTGCTTGGAGACCTTCATAGAAGTATTGGATAATCATTGCGTCACTAAATTGGTGATGAGGGCACCTTGCTACCAATCTCTTGTACCGTTCCCAACATTCATACAACGATTCCCCCACACTTTGTTTCATCCCACAAATCTCCTTGCGAATTTGAGTCGCTTTCGATGCAGGAAAATATCTCTCCAAGAAAAGTTTCTTCAACCCATTCCATGTTGTAATACTACCAGGCGGTAAGTAATATAACCAATCTTTAGCTGCATCGAGTAAAGAGAAAGGAAAATCACGCAACATTCCTTCATTTGCATTAGCTCCATTAGGTATCATGTTTGTCATCAACCATTGAAACTCCATAAGATGCTTGTTCGGATCTTCCCATACACATCAATGGAACTTTGATATTTGACTGATCAACCCTGGCTTGATATCAAAAGTGGAAGTTGCTTCAACACACCATTGTTGTTGATCCAATTTCTGAGAAGCCAGCTCCTTGAGTGTACGATTTGTATCACCCATTGCTTCCCTCGGTTTGTATTTCAGTAAGGTACCTGACACACAATTCTCAAAACAGAATTAAAAACTAGAATAAAAATAAGAAACCAAAAAAAAAAGAATAACAACTGTTGCCTCCCCGGTAGCGGCGCCAAAATTTGATCGCAGTCGTATGCGTCAAAAATAATTTCACTTTCTTACTTAACTAAAATAAATGAAGTACATGGTAAGAAAGAGTTTGTTCCCACATAGAGGCTTTTGTTGTTATAAAATTCAGTTTCTTAGTAACCAAGGGGAGAGATTTTTGTTTTAGCAAAACAATAAAAATAATTGAAAGCAAAAAAATATGAAAATAATCAATAAGAGGAAGATATTGGTTACGGGATAGTATCATTCACGAACATGTATTTTCATCAATGACTAGAATTGATATTTTAATCTCTCATTTACTAAAATTCCTAGGATACCTTGATCGCAAGTATATCCCGCTAATTCCCTGATTTCATCACAACCACATTAAAAGATGCAAATGTGAATTCTTCTTACAAAGCAACCTAAAGTGTAAAAGCACAATTAAGTTTAACTCCCTAAAAGCTTTAAGTGTTATGGAATAAGACTAATCAAGGCAACCAAACGTGTAAAAACACTAATTCGATTTAACCAAGGTTATGATTCATTTGTGACTAGTAGGATATATCACTACAAGCACTACCCACAATTATGCTACTTAGAATCAGGGATAAACAACTTTTTCGTATTGAAAACCCTAATATAGCTTTAGAAATGAATGCAAATCGGATTGATTCCGGAGTCAACCAAACAAACAATCAAATCATATGACAATATAAACCGTGAATCATAAACAATAAATTATTGAGACAAAACTAATTCATTGAAGCAATATCATGTTGTGAAGTCAACTTTATCCCATAACCAATAATAGATGTTTAGATACTCATAGCTTTTGAGTTCATCATAATCATAATCAAAAATGAAATGAAGAAGATGAAAAATAAACGAAAGTAAACCCTAGTCGCCGCTCTCCAAAACTCCAAGTAGAAAATACGTGATACCCCAAGAAGTAGAAGACTCTTTCTTTTCGTAGTTTTTTCCCCCTGGATCAAGTCTTCAAAAGTCCATATCCAATGTATCCGCCAAGACCAAATGTGAGTATGCCCGTATAGAAAATATGCTCAAATGAGTCGTCGGAAGTCCCAAAATTTGGCCGGAAACTGGCTGAAAAACAACTCCAGGTGACCGGGAAATGTATCTCAGGCAAATTGTCAAACTAACAGACGACCGTTAAGACTAACGGTTAAGTTAACGGTCACTGACGGCGTTATTGAGTCAGAGGCTGAGTCAGGAACGAGTCAGATCTGAGTCACCTTGGCCTAGGACATTTGCAGGCCATCTTGCCAGGCCAGAGCTGTGTTGCGCCATCTTGCTATGCTATGATGCGTAATTCCCCAGCTGCAGCTTCTCTTGCGGCTTCATCCAATCACTAATTCAATCACCTACTCAGGCCACATCAAAGTATCTCTGCAATATTCCATTCTCTCCTTTCCTAGCTCGAATTCATAGCTTCATGATGCCTCCTCCATCATCTTAACACCATAGTCATTCATAACCCTGTAACACAATAACAACCCATTCTATGTTTCACTATCACAGCCATTGCCAGTTTCAGTTCAACCTGCGATGCCCATTTAAGTTCTCACTGCAACACCATTTCCTACACCTTAATCAGCTGAAATCCATCTGCTCTCTCCTCAAAACAGCACCAGGACTACCAACATTTTATCAACGAGTTCAGTTGCAACTTCGCATAATCCATCACCTGCAGTTCAAAACCGCAAGCTCATTCAAACCAACAGAACCAACACCATCAACACCATTACAGTATCCTGTACACCATCTGAAACAACAGCATACCCACTTGACCACTGTAAAACTGCCACTTAAGTTGCAGCTCATCATACCAACAAAACTGCGCCAGCACTACTGCTCTTCTCCAGCTGCTTCTCATCTAAATGCGGCTGCATCCATCACCACCAGAGTCACACTTCTGATTCCACCAGTTCCGTTTCCTACAGCAGGTTCATTTCTTGTCTTGTAATCTCGGCCAACAGCATTCTGAGCTTCATATTCTTCTTCTACTACTCTACACAGCCACCATTTACCAACTGCATCTCAGTACCACCTTCTATCGACTCAATCTCAGCTTCACAAGCAACAACACATTAGTTCATCTGCACTGTACCTGTAAAACCTAACATACATCTAGGTCTTCATACTGATTCATCTGTTGCACTCATCTCCATTTCATTCATCTCAGACCAACATAACCCGAATCACTCCTTGTAATCCAGCACCACAGCTACCTCAGTTGCAACCACTGAGCAATTCCATCTCACATCTTCTGAGTTCAAGAGCAGCATTCAATCATTTCAGCTCACAACCACCAACAACAATTCAATCACCTTCAGCTCAGATTTCTTCTACTTTGCTTGAAACTGCAATTCAGCACAGACCCTTCACAAATCGATCCACCAGACCCTTCTCAATCTCAGATTCAGACACAAATTGAGAAATCCTAACTTCACCATCTCAACTTCAAGTTCTGTCCATCACCCATCTCTGTAATTTAGTCATATCAACGAAAACAACTAATTTCCCATCCTTGTTCATCACTGATGTCTCAGTATCAACTCCATCTTCTTCTCCATTAATTTCAGATCTTTACAGGAGCAGCGGAAATCATTCTTTCTTCTCGAACCCTAGTTTCTGTGAAACCCCCAAATCAACAGCAAACCCCATTTCAACAGAACCCAACTTATATTTCTTCATTGTTTCTCCGACTGCAAACTCTTCATCGATCTAACAACCAACAGCTTGAATTTCTTCTTGCTCAAACCCTAACTTCTTCCATCACCAACAACAGTACCACCAACCCAAATTCCACTAAACACCAACCTATAATTTGAATTTCTGCTTTGATAGAAACCACCAGAAACACTCTCTCCGATCTGTTCATCATCAACACCACAGAGCAGCATCAGATTTTTCTGGTTCTCAGACACCATGAGAGTGCGGCTGAGAAATGATTGGGAGAAAGCTAATTTTTCTCAATTTTTGGTCTAGGTAATGATGAGAATTGCTATTTACATCCATAGTCCTGGATATGAGATAATCAGTCTATTTGGCCTGTAGGTTTCACAAAACTGATTGCCTACTCTCCTCCTTGCTCAACTTGGCTTGCTCCAAGTATAACTTGCCTGTGAATTGATCTTTTTGCTCTTTACGTTCCAAATGGAAGTTTTTTTCTTCTTTTGCTCCCAAGGACTCCATTGCACCTAATAATTCAAAACTAAACATAAGAGATGCAATTCACAAGGATAATAGCAAAGAAAGCATAAATACTAGATATAAAATTAGGTGTTTTACAACACCTATCAAATTCCCCCACACTTAGACTTTTCTAGTCCTCGAGCAAATCAAACAAAACTTTTCTAAAGGATATATACAACTCACATGAGGGTTTACTAGAGATATACCCAAAAAACCTACATTTCCAACTTACTAGTTCTCGTAATGATAGCATCCAACACGCTAAGAAGACATGGAGATTTTGCACACTAGTCATAAGAAGTTAGACACATATATGAACATAATCTCATCCTTAAAAGTTGAGAGAGAAATAACCATCCCTTATCGAAAGAAATTCGGGTTCGGAGTGATCGAAAGTCTCGACTCTGCCTCACAAGAAAGGGTTTTATGAAGTTGCTCTCAATAATAAATAGCTTTTTATGGGTCACACATGTGTCCAGGTAGGAGTGAAGAGAGAATCCTGCGACACCTTGAATGGTAGGAAGGTATAACCCTCCGAATTGTTTTGAAAACCCACATCTTTTATTCATTTTGAAAACCCTTTTTATGACGATCTCTAAGAAAGGAAATCAACCACTTAACGAAGGTGGGAATATGTTTACTTACCTCGTTATCCGTTCGGCATGCAGTTAGCACCACTCTCAAATCATCCATAGAAACGTCTTCGGTCTTCAATTGTCTTCATCTTCGTCTTCGATCTTCAACTGTCGATGATAACTCTTGAACTTCGTAGAATATTGACAATGTGATTCTTTCCTCTAATTCCTTGTTGTTTGAAACTCCATTATAAATATTTCTTCTTCCATTGGCTTTATTGAATGAATATAAAACCAAAAACGAACTAAACAAACCAAATATGATGCAATGAACTTTTTTTTTTTTTTTAAGATGCAAAATAAATAAAGTAAATACAAAAACAAACAAAATATGAAAACTAATGATGGACCTAATGAACTTTTCTCTTGTCTTTTTTTTTTATAACTAGGGACCTAGCATAATGATGACTCTGTCCCAAGTTTTTTTTTTCTTTTGAGACAAAGAAAATAAAATACAAACTAACAAAAAAAATAATAAAATAAAATTGCAAGTACAAAGGTCATGGTGTAAGTACTTTACCGCTCAATTCTTCACAACTTGTATGTCTCGATATCATAAACTTCTCGAAGTCATCTTGATAATCTTCACTCTTGTACAATAGTCTTCAACTTGTAAAATTTTTGCTCCTTGTCTTGTTGCTTTACTTGAATCTGAAATCTGCTCATTTTTGTACCGTTGCTTGTAAACCTTGAACGTCTTCAACTTTCCTTCGAATTTGTGATGCTCCTCTTGTTGATGATGCTGGTGTTTCTATGAACCTGTTGGTGTAGAGAGATATAAAGTGGATGGTGCTAACTGCGAACAAGATTACAAGTGGTATGTAAGTTAGTAATTCGATGTCACCATCATGATTGATAAAATAGCACTCAAGAGATCACAATAGTGCTTCTATTGGTGGGAGGTTGGGTAGCTCACCATTCTACCCGGAGTTTACGTAGGTGACACACACTCTAAAAGCACAAATTTAGACACGTACAAAGAAGTGAAGGTCGGTGCCTTTCATGATGTAACATGGGTAGTCTCCACTATAGGGGACCACAACTCTAATACCAAATTCAGTATGCACCTTATTTGTCACTGGCATGGTTAAATCCAACTTTAACTCTCATACAAGTAAGAAACCCGATCACGTTCTCTGTCATCTCTAAGTTCAATCACTCTTGTGATAATTTCGATGTAATCTTAGCGACATGTATACTATGTGAATCTAAACTAACTACAAGTTGGAGTTTTTCATGCACTAATTTAAAAAAAAGTTGAAAAATCATGAAAAATGAAAAATTTACAATGCAAATGTTTAACCACTCCCCCACACTTAAACTTTACATTGTCCTCAATGTAAATTGAGTCATCCAAAGTAAGTCAAGGTGGGAAGTCTTATAATGATATGCGACAAGAAATCAGAAAAAGTAAAACAAGACAAGAAAAATTTAAAAACAAGAGAAGAAATACTCATCCCATGGGTTGCCTCCCATTTAGCGCTTGGTTTAAAGTCGTCAGCCCGACTATCTCCTTGCTTTCTGCACCTTAGCCGGCTTCCAACACATTATGGAAATATGATTGAATGGTACTTGGTGTTTTCTCGCCTCAAAGATGTTGAAGTCTATGACTTCTTCATCAAACTCCATAGTCAAGGTGCCATTGTGGATATCAATCTTCGTTCTAGCGGTACTCAAAAATGGTATACCCAACAGTAAAGGTTAGACGATGATAAATTCACATTACTCATGTCTAAAACGTAGAAATCCACTGGAAATATTAGTCCTTTTACCTGCACCAAAACATCCTCGACAATCCCTTTCGGGTAAATATTAGATATATCGGCAAGTTGAATAACTATGCCGGTTTTCTTAAGAGGACCAAGGTTTAAAGCATTATAAATAGAAGTAGGCATAACATTAATAGAAGCTCCTAAATCTAACATAGCTTTTGTAAACCTCGTTTTACCAATTGTGCATGGAATTGTGAAACTACCGGGATCCTTCAATTTAGGTGGGAGTTTCTTTCGAAGATATGCCGAAGCATTCTCCATCACACTCATTACCTCATTACCCGTTAGCTTGTGCTTGTTAGTGCATGATTCCTTTGCACACTTTGCATTGCGAGGAGATTGCCTAATTAATTCAATGAGTGGAATATTCACTTGGACCTTCTTAAAAACATCCTAAATATCCATATCTTGCTCCACCTTTCTATTAGCTTTAACGAACCTGCCAGGAAAAGGTATAGGAGGAACATAAGTAGGAATATGATTTTTAGAGTTGTAAATAGGCACCTCGGAAGTTTGGGGGAAATCAACATCCTTTTCCTCCAAAACTAGTTCCTTTGGGGCTTCTTCTTTACCCGAATCAGTAATTTCAGGTTGCACAAGTCGTGTACCACTTCTAAACGTAATAGCATTGGCACCATCTCTTGGGTTAAGAGGTTGGGAAGGGAGTTTCTCACCATTTTGTGCATGCAACTGATTAATCTCCTCAACCATCGAACCAACTTGTGTTTTCAAGTCCTTGACCGCACCCTCTGTTCTTTGCATAAAAGATTTCAGCATCTCTTCCATATTGGACTCTTGATTTTGAGGTTGTTGTTGTTGTGGTTGATCAACCTGTGATTGCAACTCCTTAATTGCATTATCTGATTTCTGCGGATTTAAGTTTGCTAGTTGTTGATTTTACTGTACCAATTCTGAATTTTGGGATTGTTCGATGCAGGAAAATATCTCTCCAAGAAAAGTTTCTTCAACCCATTCCATGTTGTAATAATACCAGGCGGTAAGTAATATAACCAATCTTTAGCTGCATCGAGTAAAGAGAAAGGAAAATCACGCAACATTCCTTCATTTGCATTAGCTCCATTAGGTATCATGTTTGTCATCAACCATTGAAACTCCATAAGATGCTTGTTAGGATCTTCCCATACACATCAATTGAACTTTGGTATTTGACTGATCAACCCTGGCTTGATATCAAAAGTGGAAGTTGCTTCAATACACCATTGTTGTTGATCCAACTTCTGAGAAGCTAGCTCCTTGAGTGTACGATTTGTATCACCCATTACTTCCCTCGGTTTGTATTTCAGTAAGGTACCTGACACACAATTATCAAAACAGAATTAAAAACTAGAATAGAAATAAGAAACCAAAAAAAAAGAATAACAACCGTTGCCTCCCCGGTAGCGGCGCCAAAATTTGATCGCAGTCGTATGCGTCAAAAATAATTTCACTTTCTTACTTAACTAAAATAAATGAAGTACATGGTAAGAAAGAGTTTGTTCCCACATAGAGGCTTTTGTTGTTATAAAATTCAGTTTCTTAGTAACCAAGGGGAGAGATTTTTGTTTTAACAAAACAATAAAAATAATTGAAAGAAAAAAAATATGAAAATAATCAATAAGAGGAAGATATTGGTTACGGGATAGTATCATTCACGAACATGGCTGGAAACTGGCTGGAAACTGGCTGGAAAACAACTCCAGGTGACCGGGAAATGTATCTCAGGCAAATTATCAAACTAACAGTCGACCGTTAAGACTAACGGTTAGGTTAACGGTCACTGACGGCGTTATTGAGTCAGAGGCTGAGTTAGGAACGAGTCATATCTGAGTCACCTTGGCCTGTTCAAAACCGCAAGCTCATTCAACACCTATCAATTACCATATTAAAGTGTTTGTGATTCCTGCCTAAGTTAAAATGTGATTTATTCACATAAATATAACTTTTGCTAAATAATTTATTTATTTAATTATTTTGGCAAGAGTTTTAACTTAGGAAAGACTCCCATATTTAGGAGAGTTTTGTAAAAGGAAAATAGCTTTGCTTAGCTTCCAAGATATTGTTCATTATAAATAAGGAGTTCGCGAGTTTACACGTTTTTCATCCCTTTGGAAAATTGGCGTAAGCTATGCAGGTTGTTTTCCACGTCTTCTGTTCTTCGTGAACAAGAGTGCGATAAAAGTTTTTGTATAAGGGATCACAAAGCCAAGTTGGATTTAATCTTCGTGATTGATCATACAACTTGTAATCTAGGTTTTCACCTCTTGTCTATTCTAAGGTTTTCTCTTCTGATATAAAACCATTCAAGAGTTGTTGATCATAAACCTTAGGTTTTGATAGATTTCAGTTTCCGATCGTATACCAACACTTGTTAGTCGAAATCGGAGGCTAGAAAGAAAAACTTCTTTTGAGGCATCTCGTAAAAATCCTTGAGAAGTTTTAAACAAGATATCTCTAGATTTATTCTAGTTGTTCTTGTTGTAGAGTTATTAGGTTTCTCTTCCTTTTATTGAAGAGTATAATAATCCCTAATCTACAGGTTTGTTTTGATATTACTTTTACCTAGTAATTGTTTTTATCAAAATAAACACAAGATTTCCAAAACCTTGATTTACATCTAAAGAGAAATCAAACCGGTGTTTTGTGCAAACAAAATATCGAATCGTATCAATCGTGATGGTATATCTTCTAAAGAGAGCCTCGGGTTCTGCTAGAAGATTTGTGTGAAGAATTTCTAAAGAGAATCGGTATTCTTCTAGCAGTTCTACAAGTGCTGAAGAAGGTGTTACATCTAGTCCGAATAGGTAGTTGGAATTTGGTGTAACAGCTTATAATCAGTGTGTGTTTATAATGGACTAGGTCCCGGGGTTTTTCTGCATTTGCGGCTTCCTCGTTAACAAATCTGGTGCCCGTGTTGTATCTTTTCCGCATTATATTTTATTTATATATTAGAAATATCACAGGTTGTACGTTAAGATCAATCAGTTCTTGTATCCGACCTTAGGGTTGTTGAGTGAATTGATTGACACTTGAGCATTGGTCTTTGGTACCGTTCAAGTTAATCCTCTTATATCCAATCGGGATCGCAAATCCCTATTTGCTGATTGCGGATTGAATCAAGAGATATAGATATAAAACTCTTTGATATGCTTTTTATAGATTGAGTCTAACTGTCTAGTTGATTCTCTTGAAAGTATATTGGAGTTTGTCTATTCAGATTGCGAAACGAAATATTGGGTGGTGTTGTTAGATCCCCGCTTTTTCAATTGGTATCAGAGCAGGAAAACACGCTAAGACCTCATAAGTCTGTGTTTGTAGCAATCTGATTCTATGGACAGAGGTGTTATCTTTATAAACGTACCGCCATTCTTCAATGGCACGAACTGCTTATGATGGAAAATTGCTATGTGAGCTTTTCTTCAAGCACGTGATTTTCAATCATGGGTATATGTCGTTAATGGATATGATGCTCCCATTGTGGCACTGGGAGATGTAAACGTTCCCAAACCTATTGGTGAATATAGCCCTACTGAGATACTTGTTGCAAAGCAAAATTTTGACGGTTTGAATGTTATTGTCCATACCATTATCACAGATCTTCAGCACCACGTGACTACGTGCAATAAGTCTAAAGATGCTTGGGATATCTTAGAAATCGTATTTGAAGGGAATGTCGTAGAAAAAGAAGCGAGGCTTAAATACCTAACATCTGACTGGGAAAATCTTCACATGTCTGATGATAAAACCTTTGATGTGTTTGACCAAAGACTTTCTCAAATAGTTAACGCCTCGTTTGCATTAGGAAGAACTATTCCAGAGAAAGATATTGTGTGCAAAATTCCCAGGTCTCTACCATCAAGATATGAGTCTAAGAAACATGCCATTGAAGAAGCAAACAATCTTTCTACACTCTACAAAAATACTCTTGTTGGAAAGTTAAAGATCTTTGATAATGAGCACGCAAGAAAAGAGGTGATTTCTCTTAAAGCTGCAAACAATTCTGAATCCCCTAAGGATAAATTTGGTTCGCCAGATACTAAGGATGTTACTCCACGACAATTTAGAAAACTCTTGAGAGACAGGAAAAAGAGTTTTTCTAAAGTTACAAAATCTCCCATTGATGATGTACAATGCTATAACTGTCGCGGTTTCGGGCATCTTTCTTCAGTATTTCCTAGCTGGAGTCGTAGACAATCGGCATATGCAGCAGATTTGCCTACTCTTGATGATGGTCCTGAATTTTATAATCCTCGAAAGCTCATAGGCGAGGTTGCATTAGCTTCTGGAAAAATTCTTTCGGATACCGAATCTGATTCTGACGAAGAAGTGTTCCATGTTGATCCATTTGCTAATAATCTTATTAAAGAATGTCATCGGAAACTTTCGGAAGCTGATAGTACCATTTTCATGAGAAAGTTAAATATGACAGACTTCGTAGTCGGAATAAAGACTTGCAAGACCAATTTGATTCTAGTGGTGCAAGATATTATTTCAAACAATTATGAAAGCTTAAAGAATAAATTGCCGAAGGTCGAGATCGGGAAATTACTCTTCAAGCAAAGCTAGATAACGTGGAAAACATTGAGATGAACTTGTTATTTGATTTGAAACGAGAAGATCTCAAAGTTCAATGTGAATCATCCAAGAATGATCTAGTTATTGCGCTTGAGAAGGTCAAAAGTTTGGAAGAAGAAAACTTGATCTTAAAAGAGAGTTTTTCTAGAAATAGCAGCTCAGATAAATTAACCTCGGTTATTAGGAGCATGTAGAATTCATCGTGATACACGAGGATTGGGATATGAAGGAATAGACGATCCTAGTATTTGCAAAGAGGTAAAATTGGTCAAAGCTAAATATTCTTCTCAACCAAAACCTTCCACGGTTGACAAAAGTAAAGTATCTCTACCAACTACGGATGGCGAAAAGAAGAAATCCTGTCAAGCTCCAAAGCAAGCACATACACATTCAGGTAATACTAAACATAACTTTTTCCATTATACTAAACATTGTTTTTATTATGGAAAACCAGGTCACTTGCAAAGGAATTGCAGATTTCTTAAACAAGATAAAACCAGATATGATTCTGTTAGGATGACAAGATCTGATGTTCCAAACTGGAGGAAAACTGAGTCTCATAATATCAGTTCTTTCAATATTCCCCCAAAGAAGTTTCACAATAATATTGGGGAGAAAAAGAAATACGTTGCTCCAAAAGCTGCTCAGAAATGGGTACCAAAGAAGACTAATAAAGCAACGAGTATTATTAAGAAGGATCTCCCAGACAAGAGTTTGACAAGGGATAACATCTTAAAAAGGTATGAAACATTTATTGAAAATTTCGTGGAAGTCTTTAAATTCCTAGAGTCCATGCATGATTTTGTTTCGAATACCTGTAGTGAGCAAGATTTTGCTCACCTCAACACAACCTGATTGTGTTGAAAGTGCATCCTCGCCAAGAAGCCCTAATAAATGCGGTGAGGATTGCAAAAGAATTGAGGCGCACGTATTAAGTTGGGAAAATTCTGAATATGTGGAACAATTTATTGTTTCGAGTTGAGTTTAACTCGCTTATATATTCCTCGAAATATGTGTTGGTAAGCTTTCGCTTCGATCAAGTTTATCTTTACCTAGTGACGAAAGTCATAATGTTTCAATCACTTTGGAAATTTCTCTGACGAGAAAGGTCTGTGAATAACGACTGAATAACGTCCTCTGAGAATGTTTCAATGGTTGGAATGAGAGTTTAGGTTTATATAACCAGTTATGGATATAAGCATTGTGTGGTAACACATATGTGCATAATTCCTATTCCTTAATCCGAAGTTTTCGAACTTTGTTGATTGAGAGAAACCGGAGGAATTGGCTTTGCCAAGTCAGCGAACTCAGTCCGCGAACTGACGGAAGTTCTCTTACCGAGAATTTCTGCTGGGATTTCCAAAAATTCGTTTGCGTGTTTAGTCCGCGAACTGGTGGAAGTCTCTTTGCCGAGATTTTCTGCTGAGTTTGGAAAACTCTGCCGGTTGCCTTAAGTCCGCGAACCTGTTTGCGTACTTGAGTGGGTTATGATCTAAATATGTGCTCTGAACATGAAACTTAAATTACTAAGGAACGCAGTATGCAAACCGTGGATATAAAGTTCATGAGCCGATTCAATCGAATCGAATCATCTTTGTTTCAATTGTGTCTTGTGTTGACAAACTCTCTAACTAGTTCATTTGAGTCAATTGAACTAGTTATGGTGAAGAAGAATATGGTTAGATACCACATGTATGAGTCTTAATTACCTAACTTGATTTGTGATTGAATTTCTTAAATATAACATGTTAGAAGCAATTATCAAATCCATGGATGTTGGTTTTTAATATCAAAGAATCTTTTTCATACTCTTATGGTAACCATTGTTGGTGTAAATCCTTGTGGAAAAGCTTATTCTTCCTTCTAAGCATATCAAGTTTTGTTTATACAAGTTTGTATCTTAGAAAAGATGGTCACATATTGTGTATTGTTACCATGAGATAGTTTTAAACATTTTAGTAACATGATCTCATGAGAGACTTTAAATGATTGGTTCTTAAATCATATCTCCTTGTAGGATTTCTAAGATCCATTGTAAATCCTTCTCTCTGGAGTAAGGTCGCTCTTGTTATTCTTTCGGGAATGACATCAAATGGGGGAGAGTTCTTTTGAATTTGTGCTTAATGGTAATATCTTGCGGGGTGTGCGGATATGGAATTTTAGAGGGGTTATCATGTATCTTTAAACTCCTTGATGAATGCTAATAGCTTCGGCTATATGATTGCATCTAAATTAAGATAATGTGTGTATTTTTTTTAATAATGAAATGTCTCTTGTGGAAATTTCATTATGATCCCGTTCTTGTACCTTTTCCAATTTTATTGACAAAAAGGGGGAGAATTAATATGTAATCCACACTATAAATACATATGGTTTTCGGATCATTGTGTAAGGGGGAGTGGTTTCCATGATCGAGATGGAGTATTGACTAAGGGGGAGTGATACATATCACCGTAGTATTATTGTCAAAGTTGTGATACAATGAAACTTTGATGCTGTGTAATAATACTATGATGGATCTTCAACAAATACAGGATGAGCACACTCATCGTCGAAGAACCAAAGAAATCAAGCATGTAGGTTTTTGGTTTTGTCAAGTACAATCCATATGTAAAATGGTTTTGTCACTAAAATTGACAAAGGGGGAGATTGTTAGAGCATTGGTCGGTTGAACCAACTAGCGTTGGTATGTCAAGTTAGTTGTCAATTTTATTTGCCATAATGCATTATTTATTTAGCATACTAAAGATAGTTTCGGATTAGTTTAGGTCTAAGAAGTTGAATCGAAGCTATCCTTAAAGGATGAAGATTGAAGATTGAAGGCTACAAGAAGACATCAACAAGTACTTCATCGAAAAAAGTATGTGATTGATTTTATTTGGATTCTTGTTCAATTCTACCTTTATAATCTATCGAGATAAATGCTCACTCTATGGAACAATTCCTATGACAGTAAATGTACATTTATGTATATATACTTGAGGTTATTTGATTCATGACTTTGGTGATAATAAACTTTATCCCTATAAAGGATCTCATGTTATATTGAATGAGCTTGTAAATCCAATGAGCCAAGAATCACTCAATTCCGAGTTATAACGATAAAGTTATGAGTGATTTAAATTCATTAGTAGGAAAACATTCCATGAGCTTTGGAGTGGCCCGCGAACTTGGGCCCAATACGTGACTAAAAGAAATTTTTGGTCAAGTTGGTGATGTATCTAGGCAAGTTAGCTATTGGTCCAAACACTTTTGATTACCATATTAAAGTGTTTGTGATTCCTGCCTAAGTTAAAATGTGATTTATTCACATAAATATAATTTTTGCTAAATAAGTTATTTATTTAATTATTTTGGCAAGAGTTTTAACTTAGGAAAGACTCCCATATTTAGGAGAGTCTTGTAAAAGGAAAATAGCTTTTCTTAGCTTCCAAGATATTGTTCATTATAAATAAGGAGTTCGCGAGTTTACACGTTTTTCATACCTTTGGAAAATTGGCGTAAGATCTGCAGGTTGTTTTCCACGTCTTCTGTTCTTCGTGAACAAGAGTGAGATAAAAGTCTTTGTATTAGGGATCACAAAGCCAAGTTGGATTTAATCTTCGTGATTGATCATACAACTTGTAATCCAGGTTTTTCACCTCCTGTCTATTCTAAAGTTTTCTCTTCTGATATAAAACCATTCAAGAGTTGTTGATCATAAACCCTAGGTTTTGATAGATTTCAGTTTCTGATCGTATACCAACACTTGTTAGTCGAAATCGGAGGCTAGAAAGAAAAACTTCTTTTGAGGCATCTCGTAAAAATCCTTGAGAAGTTTTAAACAAGATATCTCTAGATTTATTCTAGTTGTTCTTGTTGTAGAGTTATTAGGTTTCTCTTCCTTTTATTGAAGAGTATAATAATCCCTAATCTACAAGTTTGTTTTGATATTACTTTTACCTAGTAATTGTTTTTATCAAAATAAACACAATATTTCCAAAACCTTGATTCACATCTAAAGGGAAATCAAACCGGTGTTTTGTGCAAACAAAATATCGAATCGTATCAATCGTGGTGGTGTATCTTCTAAAGAGAGCCTCGGGCTCTGCTAGAAGATTTGTGTGAAGAATTTCTAAAAAGAATCGGTATTCTGCTAGGAGTTCTACAAGTGCTGAAGAAGGTATTACATCTAGTCTGAATAGGTAGTAGGAATTTGGTGTAACATCTTATAATCAATGTGTGCTTATTTGGACTAGGTCCCAGGGTTTTTCTGCATTCGCGGTTTCCTCGTTAACAAAATCTGGCGTCTGTGTTATTTCTTTTCCGCATTATATTTTATTTATATAATAGAAATATCACAGGTTGTACGTTAAGATCAATCAGTTCTTGTATCCGACCTTAGGGTTATTGAATGAATTGATTGTCACTTGAACATTGGTCTTTGGTACCGTTCAAGTTAATCCTCTTATATTCAATCGGGCTCGCAAATCCCTATTTGATGATTGCGGATTGAATCAAGAGATAGAAATATAAAACTCTTTGATATGCTTTTTATAGATTGAGTCTAACTGTCTAGTTGATTCTCTTGAAAGTATATTGGAGTTTGTCTATTCAGATTACCAAACGAAATATTGGGTGGTGTTGTCAGACCCCCGCTTTTTCAAGTGTGCTAATACAAATACATATGGTTTACAGATTATTATGTAAAGGGGAGTAGTTTTCATGTTGAGATGAAGTATTGACTAAGAGGGAGTAATACATATCACCATAGTATTATTGTCAAAGTTGTGATACAATTGAACTTTGATGTTGCGTAATAATACTATGACATTGTATAACAATGATTGAGAGCATTTTGTTTTCTCATTTTTATCGCTACGGATCTTTAACAACTGTGATGCTTAACTTACAATCTTTAGGATCGTGGAGTACTTGGAAGTGACGAAGATTTCGAGTCGCGTTGAAGATGCCAAGGAGATCAAGCATTTGGATGAGAAGCTACAATTTATATCTATTTGGTAATCCAAATGTATTGATAGTTTTGTCACTAAAATTGACAAAAGGGGAGATTGTTAGAGCACTGCTCGGTCGAACTCGCATGCGTTGCTATCTCAAGCATGTTTGTCAATGTTAGTGATCAAAACTATAAGTCTTGATTTCTAGCATATTTATAGATGTCTCGGACTAGGACATAGATAGTGTAGTTGAGATTAGATTTCAGAGAGTTCATCATTTGAAGACGAAGAACTACTAAGGGGAGCTTGTGGAACTTCTTCGACAAAAGGTATGTGGATACTTGACCTCATATATCACTTGTAAAGTCTATTTCTACTGTCTCCTATATTGAGACATAAGTCGTGTTAAGATATAGTTTTCTCTATACACATTTGAGATTTCGAGCTGAGTACATCTCGCTTATATATTTCTCGAAATATGTGTTTGTAAGCTTTCGCTTCAACCAAGTTCATCTTATATCATGAGAAAATTGTCGAGTAACATCTTATATGGTTTGTGTGATACAATCATTTGATGTAGGCTTGGAATGTTTCGATAATGATTATCTCAATATCTTGAAAATTGCTTTGATGCTAAAAGTGTGTGAAAACGGCCATTGTCATTATAGAAGAATGTTTCAATGATTGAAATAAAGAGTTGAGAATGTAACCATGTTTGGATATAAGCATATATAGTGTGTTCGCACATTAGTGTATAAATTCATAAACCGGGAGCCAAATGTATGCATATGTGTGTATACGAAATTGGTGAGGGAGACAAGATAAGTATGCGTACCCATACGCATGCTGGTGGAAATTTTCGAACCGAAAATATCTGCTGAGTTTGGGAATTACAACTAGTCACCTTAAGTATGCGTACCCGTACGCATATTAGCGGTAGTTTTCGAATCGAAAAATTCTATTGAGTTTGGAAACTAAAACAAACTCAAATTCGGTTGCTTAAAGTACGCATACCCGTACGCATACTTAAGCTGGTTACTTTGTCAAATCGGTCAGTTCATGAACTTGAACATTTAAATCATAAGGAATGCAATCTTTGTAAACCGTGGCTATAATGTTCATGATTGATTCAAGTGAATCAAACCGATTTTGGTTTCAATTGTGTTTCGTATAACCATTGAACAACTCTTTAACTAGTTTCATTTGAGCCATTTGAACTAGTTATGGTTCAGATGAATAAGGTTGATATGAGAGTAATCATATGGATAACCTCGGTTAACTGTTTTTGAACCAACATGGTGTACACGTTTAGGTACGGTCACATAAACCTAAATGAGTGTACATTTCATTTGTGTGTAACAAGCTAAGTTAGATCTAACGGTTGAAATATATTAGCTTAGTTGAATCAAGTTTTCATCTAACGGTGAATATTGAATGCTTTGTTACAAAGGTAACTTGGATTGCAAACCCTGATTTGAATACTATATAAAGGAGAACTCTAGCAACTGGGAAATCTAATCCCCATACCTCATGTGTGTTACTAGTTTCATAACTAGAGTCGATTCTCCTTTAACCTTAGGTTTCTTCTCGAGACCCTGTAGGTTAATGACTTGAAGACTTCATTGGGATTGTGAAGCCAGACCCAACTATTATCTTTGTAGTTGCGTGATCTGATCTTGCTGTTTCTATCGTGTTGAGTACAATTGAAATAATTAGCTTGATATTTTATATCTCCTATAGGAAAGATAAAAAAGTAATCACAAACACTTCGTCTCATCGTTTTTGATTACGCAATAACTTGTTTCGCTAGCCGATTAAGTTTATTGTGAGGTGATTGATAATTCTAGGTTGTTCTTCGGGAATATAAGTCTAGATTATCAATTGGTTCCTGTTCACCTTGATTTATCAAAAGACAGAACAAAAACTCTTGGGTATTTTTGTGGGAGATAGATTTATTGAATCCTATAGACTTTTCTGTGTGAGACAGATTTGTCTATCAAGTCTTCGACTTTGGGTCGTAGCAACTCTTGGTTTTGGGTGAGATCAACTAAGGGAATCAAATGCGTAGTATCCTGCTGGGATCAGAGACGTAAGGAGCGCAACTGTACCTTGAATTAGTGTGAGATTGATTAGGGTTCAACTACAGTCCAGTCCGAAGTTAATTGGTAGTAGGCTAGTATCTTTAGAGTCTTAATGCAGTGTGGTGTTCAATCTGGACTAGGTCTCGGGGTTTTTCTGCATTTGCGGTTTCCTCGTTAACAAAATTCTGGTGTCTGTGTTATTTCTTTTCCGCATTATATTTTGTTATATAATTGAAATATCACAAGTTGTGCGTTAAGATCAATCAATTAGAATATCCAACCTTGGGTTGTTGATTTACATTGATTGACACTTGAACATTAGTCTTTGGTACCGTTCAAGTACTTCCTCTTATATTCAATCGGGCTCGCAGATTTCTATTTGCTGATTGCAGATTGAATTAAGAATTAGAGATATTAAACTCTTTGATACACTTTATTCTAGATTGAGTCTGACTGTCTAGTTGATTCTCTAGAAAGTGTATTGGAGTAAGTCCTCTCAGATTGCCAAACGAATTGTTGGGTGTGGTTGTTAGACCCCCCCCCCCCCCCCCCCCCCCATTTTCAATTGTTGAACCGATTGCGTATGTACAATCACTTGTTTCGATAAGACCAAAATAAAGATCAGAAATTACTTTATTTCTCTTATCAGGCTCTAATTATTTCGGAAAATAACTTAGACCTTTCCTTTTAGACAAGACAAACACTAGGTTAGTTAACTAGCTTTTCTTGTCAAGGCATGCGATTAGACTTGAATAACCGAATCCTCCATTTGATAAGTCTAACTAAGATCATAATTAACTTAGTTTCTCTTATCCGAAATCAATTAAACTAAACAAATGACCTCGTATTTTTGTGAAGCTAAAAATAATAGATATAAACCAAAATAAATTAACTTGCAATTGTTTTTCTTAACCGGAAGCAATTGAAACAAATACTGCACCGCAATTGCACCGAATTTGGTTAAGCAAAAACACTTGATACCCAACAATAAAGAAGATACCAAATCATAAGACAATAAATTGACACAGTTTTTCTTAACCAGAAACGATTGAATCATATAAAGCAATCCATACACAATTATGGAATTATATCAATTGTACCGAAATTTTGTTAAGCAAAAGCAAAATATATGCAATATAAACAGGATTTTCTTAAATAGGTAAAATGATTAACTAACAAATAAAATCGTTACCTCAATTTCCGCAGCCACTTCTCCCCAGAAAGATATATCATTAAGCGCAAGTTCAAATAAGAACTTTCCCCCAGTGTGTTGTCATCCTCTTGCAAGAACAAAAGAATAACAACAAAAGCAACCTTTACTGCAGAAAGGTTGAATCAGTTTTAACTAATGTGAGCCAATAGCAAAAGTTGAAAACCCTAAACACATATGTTATGCCAAACACAACTCATGTAAACATAAATTGATATCAACATATTGTGATTTTTCACATATGAGTTTCAATCAGAACACCTTTTGATCCTTTGATAAAGCCTACCAACATGGGCTAGAACTTAATCCCGCTAGATCAAAAAGCCACACAAATCGTAAGGGCTACACCATATGAGATCGAATATTAAGTTAATAAAAACCGAAATCAGACATTTCATAAAACCGAAATCACATAGCAAAAATATAAACATTCATACACAGTCTATGCAATCGGAAACTATCAGATGAAACAAAAATAATAATCTTATTCATAATAATAATATTGATAGTTGTATTCAAAATAAACCTTATACAAAAATATTGAAATAAATACATTGATGTGTATTTTTTGGATTAGATATATGAACAGTTTTTCTCAAAGATCGTCCTCAATATCCTCAAATTTCTCGGTATTTTCATCTACAGCATCACGGTTGATTTCCCGGACTCTACACACAGTACCTTGATTATGTTCACAGGCTAAAGCATTAACATTCCGATTAATATTCCGAGCTCTCTCTATTAATCAGCTTTCTTTGGTTACGAATAACAGTTCTTAATAATGTTGCATGTTTATGATGAGTTTCAAAAATACTGAGGAGGACTTGCGAAGATTGAGAATATCAATATTAGCATCCAAATAGTTTTGGACAAGAAGATTAGTAACTCCTGCATGAGATGTCACATCTTCATTATCATTTCCTTTATCCTCACCACCAGATTTCTTGAAGGAATCAACAAGATTAACAGTTTCACTAGAAACCATTTCGCTCAAGGCTTTCAGAATCTTCTCTTGAGATCTGGTTGGAGGATACATTTCTTAGTATAATTTCTCAAAAGATGAGCAAATATACCAGAGGATTTCAATACATACCAAACTTAGGTATCATCCTTTGTTAGAGCGTAGCTCGGTCGACCTCGCATGGTTGCTATCTCAAGCATGTTTGTCAATGTTAGTGATCAAAACTATGAGTCTTGATTTCTAGTCTACATAGCTAAGTCTCGGACTAGGATAGAAAAGTGTAGTTGAGCTCAAGGACTTCATGGTGATTCATCATACAACGACGAAGATCTAATCAAGGAACCGTGGAACTTCATCAACAAAAAGGTATGTGGAGACTTGAACTTATCTATCACTCAAAAGTCGATCTCTTCTATCTCCTACTTCTTATGAGACAAAAGTCGTATGCTATATAGACTGGATCATACACATTTGACATTTCGAGCCGAGTATATCTCGAAATCATGTGTTGGCAAAGCGTTTCGCTTTGATCGGGTTTATCTTCACCTAATGACGAAAGTCATAATGTTTCAGTCACTTTGAAAATCGCTTTGACGAGAAATAGTGTAACAACTATATAACGTCCTCTAAGAATGTTTCAATGGTTGGAATGACAGTTTAGGTCTATATAACCAATGATGGATATAAGCATTGTGTGGAAACACATATGTGCATAATTCCTATTCCTTAATCTGAAGTTTGCGAACTTTGTTGATTGAGAGAAACCGGAGGAATTGTCTTTGCCAAGTCCGTGAACTCAGTTTGCAAACTCAGTCCGCGAACTGACGGAAGTTCTCTTGCCGAGAATTTCTGCTGGGACTTTCCAAAAACTCGTTTGCGTGATTAGTCTGCGAACCTAGTCCGCGAACTGGCGGAAGTCTTCTTGCCGAGATTTTTTGTTGAGTTTAGAAAACTCTGCCGGTTGTCTTAACGAACTTGTTTGCGTACTTGAGTGGGTTATGATCTAAAGACGTGCTTAGAACATGAAACTTAAATTACTAAGGAATGCAGTATGCAAACTGTGGCTATAAAGTTCATGAGACGATTCAATCGAATCGAATCATCTTTTTTTCAATTGTGTCTTGTGTAGTTACATAAGATCTCATAGCAATTGAACAACTCTCTAACTAGTTCATTTGAGTCAATTGAACTATTTATGGTGAAGAAGAACAAGGTTAATATGAAATTCTCATATAGTTGGCCTTTTGGGTTACTATGTTGAACCAACATACACGTACATGTTTGGGCACGGTTTTCACAAACCCAGTAAACGTATATCTCAAGTGTGTGTGACAAGTTAAGTTTTCGATCTAATGGTTGAGAAATATTA
Source organism: Papaver somniferum (assembly GCF_003573695.1). Taxonomy (NCBI): domain Eukaryota; kingdom Viridiplantae; phylum Streptophyta; class Magnoliopsida; order Ranunculales; family Papaveraceae; genus Papaver; species Papaver somniferum. The sequence goes on from NC_039360.1 coordinate 83,231,855, forward strand.
GTTTTGAATCTAAATCAGGTTTTCATCTAACGGTGAATATTGATTGCCTTGTAACTAAGGAAAAACCCTGATTTGAAGAATATATATAGGGACATCTAGCATTGGACAAAACTAATCCCCACACGTCTGTGTGATACTAGTGCGCTCACTAGAGTCGATTCTCCTCTAACCTTTGGTTTTCTTCTCTAAAACCAGGTTAACGACTTAAAGACTTCATTGGGATTGTGAAGCCAGACCGATACTACTTTTATCGTAGTTGTGTGATCTGATCTTGCATCTTCTATCGTACGAGTACAATCTTTGATTGGCTTGAGATCGTGAGAGTTCTCCGATAGGCAAGATAAAGAAGTCACAAACATCTTCGTCTCACTGTTTGTGATTTCTCGACGTCATCTTGTGTACTCAAGTAAGACCGTTGAGAGGAGATTGATTAATCTAGGTTGTTCTTCGGGAATATAAGACCGGATTATCAATTGGTTCATGTTCACCTTGATTTCATCTCTTAAGACGGAACAAAAACCTTGGGTTTTTCTGTGGGAGACAGATTTATCCTTTGATAGACTTTTTTGTGTGATACAGATTTGTTTATTATCAAGTCTGCGATTTCAGGTTGCAATAACTCTTGGTTGTGGGTGAGATCATCTAAGGGAATCAAGTGCGCTGTATCCTGCTGGAATCAGAGGCGTATGAGTACAACTGTACCTTGAATTAGTGGGTGACTGATTGGGGTTCAACTATAGTCCAGTCCGAAGTTAGCTTGGAGTAGACTAGTGTCTGTAGCGGCTTAATACAGTGTGTATTCAATCTGGACTAGGTCCCGTGGTTTTTCTGCATTTGCGGTTTCCTCGTTAACAAAATTTCTGGTGTTTGTGTTATTTCATTTTCCGCATTATATTGTTTATCTTTATAATTGAAATAATACAGGTTGTGCGTTAAAGTTTGATCGATTAGAGATCCGAACCTTAATAATTTTACGACGACCTCATGGTCATTAATTTTATTAATTATGCTCGGTTCAACGACCAGTATTCTAATTAATATTTTTGGTACGCTGCCAATAATCCATCAGATGAGCAACACATGCTCAGATGATAAATATTTGCTCAAACCAAGGAATATTAGTTCAACAATCAATAGATCTGCGGAGGTATCCCTTGTTACTCAGGATTCTCTGTTTAGCGAAGGCTACACAGTTAGGTATATATGCGGCCACTAAGATCGTGACACGTGCTCCACAGAATATTGGTATTCACAAATACGAAAACCAATTCATGAACAACTTTACTTTTGACAACATATGGGACCTTCAAGTTCACGGACGCAAACAATACATATCCCATAAAAATATTGCAATATCACAAAATTATAAAGATTAATACTGCAATAACATCATCCTCCAAATATTTTTAGAATTTAATACCAATAAACCTAAAAAATAAACATAAGAAGATGAAAACAAAATAGCTATGTGTAGTCACAATCTTCGCTATTCAAAACGCTAATTATTCTTCCAACTAATCCAAAAATAAGACTTACTAGGTATCAAAGAATTTCCTCAGATACTCAACTGAGTACTCTTTTTCATTAATGAAGAATCCAAAGATTGTTAGAGAAGGAACCTTTTCCAAAGATTGTTGACTTCTTCTTCATTGTCCTTGAGGAAGTTCCTTTGCACCGAAGTACATTGACAGCTTCCATTACATCTTTTCTGGTAACACCTCTGGTTACAGAAGCCATTAGAACAAAATGACAGAAGAAGGAAACAACCAAAACACTAGAGATTTATAAGCAACAAACCTTAGAAAAGTTTTTGAGAAAACTCTTTTCCTATCAATTATACAAGGAAATAAACATTGACTTGAGCCACTTTCGGAACACTTCTCATATTTCTCAAGTTAGATATGAGAGGAAAACATCACCACTTTAGTTGGTGTTTGGACGGGACAAATGCTCACGTCCTTTGTTTTTCTGTGGCTTGTCATCGTAGGTTGTACTAACAGATTTCTTACCTCTTCTGGAATTCTTTCTTGGCACATCTTTATCCAAACTTACTCGTTGCATGTTCTTTTGAAGTTTGGTGATCCTTTTGATGTTCCTCTTGAATCTCCAACAAGTATCTTTATCATGGTTTGAGTGTCCACAGAAGGAGCAGATTATTGTGGATTTCTTGTTACCAAGCAATTTTTTCTGTTTGACACTGCAACCAACCATTGTTTCGTGATTTGCAGACACCATCACTTTAGCTAATTTGTTGTTGAATCCTAAACCTTGATTGTTTCCAAAGGATCTCTGACCAAACAACATTGCCGCAATTTTGTCAGAACTTCCAGACAATCTTTGCAGATCATCTCTGAGATAGTTAATCTCATTTCCTTTAGAAACAAAGGTTTTAACGAATTTAATATTAAGTTGCTCAATCTCAATATTCATCGTCTGGAGAGAAGATTCAACATTCCTCAAGGAGGATTTAAGACTAAGGTTCTCACGAAGAATCTCTTTATTAAGGAGATTAATGACCTCAGAGTCAATTTCAAGTTCAGAATCAGAATTTAAAGTTGAAAACGAATCTACGGTAAGTGCAGTAAATCCATTACACAGACTAGACTCATTTGAGTTATTTGGAGGGTTGTCGTCTTTTGTTGAGATATCCTCAGCATAAAGAGTAGATGAAGAATCTGCAAACATTTTTCTCTTCTTCATTAAACTCTTGACTTCTTCGACCATTAGTGAAAGATCACATTCATCAGCCCAGGACATGTGGGAAGAAGACATCACAGTTTCGTTCACATCGTTAAGTGCAAATGCTCTTCCTGTTTCTTGGTCAAGAATTCTTAACTTTCCAATTAGAGAAGCTTTCCAACCATGTATGGTTGCCTGAAGTTGGGCCGGCGTGAAATCTTAAAGGGTCGCAGGAAATTCCACTAAAGGTCCCAAATTGATCACGACCATCCAACTTCACCGGCATGATTGGATGGATTAGATCGGACCCGTAGCCACCAGGCAGGTATTGACGTGTTCACCACCGGCCCAACGTGGGACCCACATGGTCGGCCTCCCCAAAAGAGAAGCGTGGCTTTCCAATTCGTCCAACCAAAGTAGCATAGACGTGAAACCCTAATTAGGGTTTGCGGCACATCACATGTGTCGCAAATCAGTCTCAATCATCCATCTTCGATGGAGGGTGTAGATGTAGATTCAAAGGGCCTAGAGCATGTAAACACAATCACCTTGGGCCCGCCTACATACATGACTAATCGTTCAAGACCAACTATGGTTGGTCGTCTCGATTCGTGCGCCCAAACTAGGCATGGACACGCGTTTTAAACTGCAAATCGATCTCGACCACTCAACTTTGCCGGAAAAATTGAATGGCTCAGATCACATCTTCACGGGACAGTAAGGTATAAACGTGTACATTGGCCTGCCGACTGCATGCCTGACTGATCGTCCAAGACCGACCACGGTTGGTCGTCTCGAAACGCGCTCCCGAAGTAGGCACGACGTGCGGTCTTCAATTCCTTTGCGGCATTGGATTTCTGTCGCAAATCAATCTCAGCGGCTCCTCTTTGCCAGACAAATTTAGTGGCTTAGATCGCATCTCCATGGGACAGTGAGGTACAGACACCTACACCAGCATGCCGTCTACACACATGCCCAATCGGCCCTGCCAAAAACGTGTCCCATGCTAAAGGTTCGTGTTCGAGCACCTCCTAAACCATAATCCAACGGTCGCAGATGTGGGTCGCAAGCCATCTCGTCCGTCCAACTTCACCAGCTTGGACGGACAGCGTAAGACAGGAGTTAGGCGACCAGTGAGGCATCACCACGATCACCGTCCACCACTCTTCCACACAAAGTGATCGGCCAAGTCAGGACTTACCTGTACAGCCTCCAAACGATCACTCGAAGATGGCTGGACGTGATGCTATTTTAAGATGCTTAATCCACGACTTACTCCGTTAAGCCTTAAAACAGCGATGCTTCACACATGCTGAATATATTTGATGCAGTACCTGCATAAAATACACACGATGCTTCACAAGTATCAACTTCCTAAATAACTTAGTTATTTAATCTAGCATCACATGCTATTTTTTGTGGGTCCCACGATCCACACATTCGAGACATCAAACATGTCACAAACTGGGGGATACTTTCTGGGGTATTGGTCTGGCGGTTTACAGCGTGCAGCGCACAACGCGTCATCACAAGAACGTGTCAGGAAGACATGGATGGTTAGTTATGATGGTAGAAGTGGGCAAGATTGACCGTGTGACACTAACACACGCAACTCCACTACTCCATCACTCCACTTTCTCCATTTCCCATGAGAGACGTGGGTTAGGCTCAATGACTTGTATAAATAGGTTCTTCTCCCTATTTCCAAGACAGAACAAGACAAAAGAAACCAAGTGTTGATACAATCGTATTCCAACACCAGAACTGATAGCTTTCATTCTGTAAGCCAGTTCAGCTTTCTGATACAAGTCATACACAGCCAACACCTTCACAATCTCAACACCTTATTCGTTTCCCTCCCTAAGATCAACCCCATATCCTTCACTTTGTGACCGAAGCAAGTCTGGAACGACCATTTCTTGGTTTAAGCCAGAGTTGTACAGATTTATTTCTCGAATCACAAGCACTCCCGTGCAGTGCATTTTTTTAGGGTTTAGATTCATTTCTCATCCACACACCCATAATTACCAAAACCAGCAGAAATAGTTTTCACCCATAAACAATTGGCGACCACAACGAGAGGTTAATCTCTCGGTTGTAAAGTCAATTCCTTCAAAATCTAATTCAATCTTGTCAATTTTGAAGGGGTAGATCTTAGATTCAATTCAATCATCAATCTGTCTCAAGATGGTAGAACTTAGGTCAGGATCAACAATCAATTTTGATGGAGCTAGTGCAGATAACACTCTCGGTGTTGACGTACCTGTCAGTGGAGCTACTGTGGTCAATACGTCTCGTGGAGTCGTCTCTCCTACCATCAACGCCAGCGGAGCAGGAGATGTTCCAGTAAGTGCAACGCCTCCTATCACCAGAGCCAGAGCAGCCGCGAATCCTGGCATCGCCTCAAGTGTAACGCCTCCGGATATCACCAGAGCAACAACTTCCACTCCTTCATCAGGAAGAGGAGCCGGAGGAGCAAGAGGAGTACCATCTCATATTACCATCACATACTTGATAGAGAGGCAGGAAGCTCTTGCTTAGACTCAAACGGATATGTATGCAACTCAGAAAGAGGTACTCATTTTTATTAAAACCTTAACTGAACGATTGCCATAAGACTCAAGGCAACCCCTGGAGCCATCAAGGGATGCCTTCAATACATCCGGAGTAGGTGTTTCCACTCAGACCCACATGAATGAAGAATCTTGTGTTACTCCTGAACACCCAATAGAGATGGACCGTCCATCCAACTTCATCATGCGTGAAGACCTGGAACGACTTCTCCAAAACCGAGGCAAAGGAAACATGATGGAGGCGCACCAACATCAGCCGCCGTACCCTCAAGATGTGCAACGAATTCCTCTTCCAAGAGGATACACCTCTCCTCAGTTCTCCCTCTGCGATGGTACTGGTAACGCTCATGAACACATCTCTCGATTCTTGGAATCCTTGGGAGAGCATGAATAAAATCGTGTTCTCCGTTTGAAAGAATTCTCGAAATCACTTACGGGGAGGGCGTACACCTGGTACAACAACATCACGCCTAACAGCATATCCAATTAGGATGAGATGGTCAACGCTTTTTATAAAAAATACTTCTTCGTGTCCGAAAAAATCACCTTTTCAGATCTGGGGAGAGTCTCTCAGCGGAACAACGAACATCCGAACGACTTCGTCAAGAGGTTCAGAACTCAAGCACTAGATTGTCATGATCCGAACATCACTGAACGTCAGTTGGTAGAGCTGTGCATCAACGGGATGATACCCATATACCGCGCCTTACTGGAGAATCTGGGCTTTCAGACGTTCTCCGAACTCCATGAAGCTTCCAAGCGTTCATCCACACAGGGTTGTTCCAAACAAAGATCAACATGAGAGTCGAGGAAGCATGCGTCTCACAAACAAGCAATACAACACTGGTCCTTCTGTGAGTGTCGTAGGCGAAGGAGGAAAAAGGAAAGCTCCAGCGACGGAATGACAACCCAAGCGTGTGGCTCCAGCACACACGACCTCGTCTCAAAAAGTAGCGGGCAAAACTACTGCACAAGACACTGAATCTCATACCAAGAAAGAAGGCGTGAACGGTCAAGATAAGGAAGGAAACAACCTAGTCTATATAGAGTCAGCTGGCGAGGGAACAGAGGTAGATGACGCATCCAATCAGTATTAAATGCTCAAATCTCTTATCTACACGCATGAATCTAGGCACGTGGAGAGAGAAAGCGTGGCAGAACCCGATTGGCGGAAGCTGGCGGTGAACGAAGGTACAACCTGTACTAAGGATGGGTAGTTTCCGAAGGAATGTGGGCCAGCTGAGGTGGCGAAATATAAATGGATAAAGTACGCGGTGAACGAAGGTACCATTGGTACGAAAGGTATATCAGCAGATGATGGACCCAGAGGCAGCAAAGATATACCTGGATCAAGAGGGGTTATAAATATCAAGCTTCACGAACAAACTAAGGGCATTCAATATCTAGGAGAGAAGATCTAGTCTTAAGCTTATACCTCTTTAATGTTTAGAACTTAAGTATTTAGTTCCACTTGAGTTCTCTCTATTAATTTGGGAAGCATTTAAGATCTTTTTCACCACCACAACTTAATACAAAAACAAGAACTCATTACCCCGTGGATGTAGACGAATGTCGAACCACGTAAATCTCTTGTGTCTCATGATAACTTAGAATCTTTTACGTTATACTTGTGTTCTTCGTTGTTATTGTGATCTTAGATATCATTTATTACTTGGCAATATCGGTTCGACGGATGTATCAATACTACTTAGTATCAGATCCTCAGGGATGTATACATTACGTAACGGGAAAACGAGTAGTCACAGTTTGGCGCCCACCGTGTTTTTCTCACGAACCTGAGTTTAGGAACAGTTTTACATTTTACTTATACATCTTCTGAAACGAAGGGATCTTTGTTTCACCGATGAATCTCACTCTCTAGTGATTCGTTCGTCAAATATTTGTGTATGTTTTTAAGTTCATAGCCTCTAAAAACGTGCCTCATTACAGATCCACAACAAATCTTTCAAAAAACATACTCACAAAACACCAAAATGTTTGTTTTATACTAAAACAACCTTTCTTAAACAAAGCGCATCTTAGATATGAGAACCTTTGACTGACAGAGGAATCTCAGTAAAATTTTAAGGATAAAAGATCTTCCAACGCATTTAATAGCCTTGTTTTTCGCAAGATCTGACACCCCCCTTTTCATTGGTTTTCGACATTTTAAGGTTGTATTTTCCAAGGATGTCATAAGCATTTAATACCCGTCTGTCAAAAACATTATTTCAGTCCTTTTTCTGAAAAAGCTACTTAACAGTCTTCTGTGTCAGAGCATGAATAGCTACTTTTAACGAAGGTGCCTGATAGATGCATTTATGTGTCTATTATAGCTCATTTGTATATATTGTTAGTGCTCGATATCGTACTTATTTGGTAATTTTATTTATTTGTAGGTGTTTTTGGAAGAATAAGGCTTTGTGGCGAAATTGGCTAAAAATGCGGCATTTGGACCTCCGTTGATAACTACCAAAAGCACCACAGAAATACCCCGGAGGAACCCTGAAAAAGTGCAGAAAACATCCCAGAAGAATTGCTAAAGGCACCCCTAATTTGGATAAGGGGCACCCCATTTCAGGGCATGTACTAAAGGGATACCGGAACTGGATAGGGGGAGGTCATCTTCATAATTCAAATACAAGTTTTGGCGGGAAAATGCATGCAGCGAAGAACAGATTTGGAGATCGGATTCTGACGTGATTCTAGGGATATTCAATCGTTAATTTTGGTTGGATTGGGTGTGATATGACTAAACAGGCCTGTTACAAGCAATTTAACCCAACCAATTGGGCTGGAATGACCAGGAGAAGCAATCAAAGTCCAAACAGGACAAGTATGTTGCTGTTCACGTTCAAATATTTTGTGAGAAATTTTTGGGAGACTTTCACGCTGGATATACATGTATCTAGTTTTGTTCAAGTCAGGAGAGAGTTTTGTGGCAATGGGATAGCTAACAGACGCGTACAGAAGAGAGAAGAAGATAGAAACCCGTAACTGGCAGAGAAGAGAAATAGGAGATTTCATCGGGATTTGATGACCCTGTTGTGTTATAAAAAGGTTGGGTCGAGTCATAAGAGGGGTTAGAAACCCTTAGGAGAGAATTGGGAGTTGAGGAGAGTCGAGAAGAAGGAGTTACGAGATTTGTTGCTGCTGATGTGTCCGCCATTGAAGACCTTCAAGAACACGAAGAACGGACTCTCAAAGTCCGTCGTTCTTGAATAGTATTTAACGCAGAAACAATGTGTCGTAGTTCAACAGCGCTAGATATGTATCGTTTATAAACGGCATTACTCATCTTTGTAACAGTGACGCTGTAACGTTTATACAGCGTTGCAAACTTCTCTTTATCACCATATTCATCAATAAAAACACCTATTAAGCAATTTTGAGCAAGTTTTTGATATGAGGAGCTAAACCCCTTAGCCAAGGCGACGGAGGAAGCCATTGGTCCTTATTTATGGTATAATTCTAACTTTATTATTTATTTGCAATATTATTACATGATTATTTGCATGGAATTTTTATTGGAAAATTGATTTTTATTGAATAATTGTGTTTCATTTTGATGGAGCATGCTTAGTTTAAGACTCTTGATGTTTCATGCTTGGTGTTTACATTTATTACTTCAAAAATCTACAAAAGGCATAATATTAGAATCACTCTAAAAGAAAAATTGCATGAATATTAATTATTAGAATTTATCAAATAATGGGTCAATGGTGGAATCCAAGTCTTGGTGTTTTTCCTTAAAGTTTTCAAACAAATTTATTTGCCTGTTTAAATTTAAATCTAAAAACTGTTTTCTTCACAAGTCTGAAAAGACCCTGTTTACCACTATTACTACAATCACTTTTGAAAAACCATCAAATTTTTGGCGCCGCCGACGCGGACCTGTGTTTAGTTAGCATTTTTTAGATTTATTTGTTCTTCTTTACGTTTCTGGTTTTTTGTCTTTTTCTTTCAGATTCTTGAAGTTGGAGCGAAAGAAATTTTTGCCAAAGTTTTTGGTGGACATTTAAAGACTTGGAGTAAAAGGCAAAGCAAAAGGAGCAAAAGAAGAAGAATTTTATTTATTTTTTTGATAAAAAGAGAGAAAAAAAAAGAGAGACATTTTTATTTTCGTAATTTTTTTTAGACTTTCTTTTCTTTTGTATTTTTTTTATGGACTTTGGACATTAATTTTGGGACATTTTTATTTTTATTTTTATTTTTATACCCTACGGAAGGGTAGTTTAAATACAAACTGTTTGCAGGGAAGGACGACGATTACGATATGTCTCGGCCCCTCGGGTTCGTACATGACATAGGAGTCGTGGCCCGAGTCGACTTCAACGGTTCATCCCCCGTCTGGTACGGGAGGTAAGTCCAATCGAAACACTCGCGAATCTCCTGTAAGCGAGTTACTGTATTCCTTAAGGTGATTCATTGATTGAGGACGAATTTGGACTGTTTTTAAATTCCTAGTAAAGGGAAAGGACTGGCCATACAAGATAAGGGTTCGGATTTCATCACCGTTCTCTTCTTGCCCGCCTTAGGAAAACGAAACCTAAAGTGAACCTAAGCCTAAAATTTGGACTAGAAAGAGACCTATAGGGTATCGAGCTTAACAGGAAAATCATTCGAAAGATATTGGTTACTCTTTTAAGCACACCTCGAAGTTCTTGACAGTTCCTGCGAGTTGAATGCGTGACTGCGCCGCATTGGATCAGTGAGGTTTTGGGTATCAAAGCTCCACTGAGCTTCCCTCGCCTCGATTCAACTTGCTTTAACTCGGATTGATTCCAGAGGGGTTTGCTTAAATTGTAACGAATTCCCTTTCTAAGGATTAGAAGATCGACTAGAAACAATCTAAGTGGAGCCATCATGCATTTTGTTTGCTAGAAATCTTTAGGTTTGCTGTGGTAAAGTCGAGTCAGCCTGCTGTGTGATTGCTAGAACCTTCCTGTTAGGATTTTTATTTCTTTTTGAATTCTTTTTAGTGTATGCCCGATTTTGTTAATAGGGCTTGGAAAAGAGATACTCTAGGTCGATTGATTAGCGAAAAACCTAGTAGTTCTTCTGATTTAAGCAGGGAGCTCGAAGACTCTTCTTTGGATAGCCCTGTTTTTGGAAACTTCAGTTTTGAGAATTTATCTCTGAGTGATAAAAGTACCCCTAGTACTCCAGTTGTGCCAACGATGGCAACTTTGAAAGATTACATGTTCCCAACTAGGACCAACCGAGCTTCATGCATTAAATTGCCAGCCACTACGGCTAATTTTGAGATAAAACCTAGTATTCTTCAGATGATCCCTATATTCTTAGGAAAAGATGATGAGAACCCTTATTTCCATATTAGGGACTTTGAGGAAATTTGTGGAACAATTAGGATAAAGGACCTTACCGATGAAGTCTTGAAACTTAAGATGTTTCCCTTTTCTTTGAGAGATAAAGCCAAGACCTGGCTGAACAACCTACCGTCTGAATCCATAGAAACATGGCAGGAACTTATCGCTGCCTTCTATATGAAGTTCTACCCTAAGCATAAAACTGCAGCTGTTAGGCAGAACATTAGTACTAGTGTGCAACAAGAGGGAGAGTCTTTTTATAGATTTTTAGAGAGATTCAATGATCTTCTATCCCAGTGTCCTCACCATGGATTTGATAAGATGAAACTTGTAGAGATTATTTATAATGGTTTGGACTATTCGACCAAAGCTATGGTCGAATCTATGTGCGCTGGTGAGTTCACTAGTAAAAATGCTGATGATGCTTTTACCTTCTTAGGAGCTATCGCTGAAAAATCCCAACAGTGGGAATCTTGTGTTGAACCCCCTAAAAGACTCTTGGTCAATAGAAGTAGCACCAATATGGTAGATACGAGTTTTGCGTCAGATGCTAAGTTTGCTGCTTTGTCCAGAAGGTTAGAAGCTTTGGAATTGAATCAGCCTAAAAATAGGTCCCTTGTTGAACCTAATAGAGCCGCCCAAGTCTCTAGTTGTGGAATAGAGCCCGATAACTCATTCTGGGAAGGTCAGGTTAGTGAAGAGCAAGCTCATGCTGTCTATAACAATGCTAGGTTTGAAAACCGTCAGAAGTTTTACCCCTACTCAGAGACCTACAACCCTGGTTGGAGAAACCATCCTAATTTCTCTTGGTCTAAGGGCCAGAATCAAGGCCACTCTAGTAATTCTCAGCCTCCCCCAGGTTTTGGTTATACTAAGAACTCTTCAGGTCAGACCCAGAACCCATCTGAGAATAGAATAGCTAGCTTAGAGGAAACCCTTAGTATATTAAGGAAGAGCCAGGAGATGCTATCACAAATCCAGGAAATGTTAGTAAAAAGCCAGGGTAATTTTCAAGAGGAAACCAAACAGAATTTTAAGAATAGTGCCCAGTCTTTTGCTAACTTAGAGCTTCAAGTCGGCCAAATAGCTAAGTTTATCAATGATAGAGAAGAAGGAAGGTTCCCTAGTCATACTGATCCTAACCCTAGAGGAGAGAAATCGTACAATCATGTGAACTCTGTTACAACCCTTAGGAGTGGAAAGAAAGTTGATAATAAGGTCGACATACCTAAAAGTGAACATGTTGTAGTTCACCCTTATAAGCCAGAAAATGAGGAGACTGATAGAGTCTCCAAAGAGACCAATGAGGATCATGTTGAGTCTGATTTTGTTCCCAGAGCCCCATTCCTACAACTGCTAGTTCCGACTAAGAGGGAGTCCAACTTTAATGATATATTGGAGGTTTTTAAGCAGGTTAATATCAACCTTCCATTATTAGATGCAATTAGGCATATTCCCTCTTATGCCAAGTTCCTTAAGGACTTGTGTACGCGAAAGCGTAAGCTCAGTGTCCAGAGGAAAGCCTTCATAGCTAGTCATGTGAGTTCTATTATTCGGAATACCACTACTCCTAAGTATAAAGACCCAGGGTCCCCGACCATTTCTTGCACAATAGGTAAATATCGTGTTGAGAAAGCGTTGCTTGACTTAGGAGCCAGTGTGAACTTAATGCCATACCATGTGTACCTCAAGCTAGGACTTGGTGAGATGAAACCTACCCAGATAACACTTCAGTTAGCTGATAAGTCCGTTAAAGTTCCTCGTGGTGTGATCGAGGATGTTCTCATAGAGGTTGACAAGTTTATTTATCCAGTGGATTTTATTATCCTAGATACCCAACCTGTCCCTGACCCAGAGAACCAAATACCAGTGATTTTAGGTCGCCCGTTTTTAGCCACGTCTAATGCGATCATAAACTGTCGAAATGGTATTATGAATCTATCTTTTGGTAATATGACTATTGAGTTGAATATTTTTAATGTCAATAAGCTACATTCTGAGCTAGATGACACGTGCATTGAAGAGGTCAACATGATAGGAACCTTAGTTCCGAAGTCTGTACCAAACACCGAATCGGAAGATCCATTAGAGAGTTGTCTAGCCCGTTTTAGCATGGATTTTGACGATGATAGCAACATTGAACAAGTAAATGCTCTGTTGGATTCTATTCCTATGTTAGATACCGATAGATGGAAATCTAGGTTTGAACCATTACTAGCTACCGAATCTACCTTAAGCCCTTATTTCGAAGAGCCTAAAGATCCTCCTAAGTTGGACCCCAATTATGCATTTGTAGGCCCATCTGAGATTTTTCCTATAACTTCCGATTTGGATAGTGATCATGAGATTAGGCCAGTAACTGTGCTTCAACACAATAAGGAAACTCTAGGGATGACCATAGAGGATATGAAACATATAAGTCCTATAGCTAGTATACCTCAAAATAATTTAGAGGATGAACCACCTGATTATAACTCAGAGAAAGCAATTGACCTTTTTCAGGAACCGGATGGTCTAGAAATTAGGAATATTGTGACTAGTTTATCTAAAGACACCCAAAACTCTAAGTTTGGGGGTAGTGAACTAGAAGAAGCTCTAGAGTATTTTAAATACTCTCCGGATCCGGAAATTCAAGCCATAGTTAAAGGTATTGCGGAGAATAGTGATTACCCTAAATTTGTGGGTAGAGATTGTCAATTATCCCCAGTAGAAGTCCCTAACTTGGGACTCAAGCCTAGTGCATCTGAGGTATCGCTTGAGTCTATTCAGACTCCACAACCTGATCCGCCTGATACTGTCCAGGAGAAAATCCATATGTTAGAGACCCGTTTTTCGGATGAATCTGTTTGCCGAGACACTCATATGAATCCCAAGTGGGCACCTCAGATAAATCCAGTTGTCTTGTGAGAAACTTTAGATCAGGTTGTGCTCTATCTGCTCATTTTTTTGATCTTGAGCATTTGTCTCCTATTCGTGGCAGTTCTATTTGGTCTTATGGACCCACAATTGTTTCGACTATTGGTATACGACTTTGGAAGGTGACAATTCTTTGAGAGGTATTTTATGTCTTGCTAATGACTATAAATTTAGCATTTACTGGGAGGCTCCCGCGTTCATGTGATATGGTAATATCCTTCCTTATTTCTTTTCCCTCCAGTGGTAATAGTTTCTCCTTGTTCATGCTTTTAATTTCATCTTTAGAACATTGAGGACAATGTTAGATTTAAGTTTAGGGGTGGGGAAGAAACACTTTTTGTCACCTTTTTGCAATAAATAAACTCCAGAGCTTAGAAATTTATGCCTATTGAGGATTGCACTAACTAACCTAAGTGGATGGAAGCATTTTCGTTGTAGGAGTTGAGGAACCAATCTGATTAGATGGAAACATCTAGAAGAGTTTATTCATAAAAGCACAGAGCTCAGGTGTTAGAAATAACATGATAGTTTCACCATATCTCGTTGAGTCCTTTTCACTTTTATTTTTTTTTATTTTTTTTAAACTATGTTACTCTAAGTGATTAGGTGGGGCTCACGATTCAAGTTGTTACCAATGCTAGGGTGAATTAGAGTGATTGAGATACCACAAAAAAAAAAAAAAAAGAAATTGAGACCAGACCATTTGACCAAAAGGAATAAATTCAATAAAGTCTACCACTGGTACCCTTGTATATGCCAGTTGTGTTGACCTAGAGTTAGGTTATCGACCACTGGTACCCTTGTATATGCCAGTGTGTTGATATTAGTCAGACTAGTATCTCAATCCATTAGGATAGGTTCATTTTGGCGGAGGCCTTCAGACAGATATGGGAAACGCCGTTCACTTAGTAAACATCAAAACCATCTATGTTTTTCTATATCCATCTTCTTGATCTATCCATGTGATTAGTTTTGACTCCGGATATTGATGTCCATAGTACGACTATCTTAGTAGAGCTCTGTCACTTTATATGAATTTTAGTATGCTTGAGTGCAAACTCGTGTACAGAAATTGGAATTTCGCATCAGGGTACTTCTTCCTGTAGTCAATAAATATGCCAACCAAGGAGATTCTTTAGTGCCTTCCAAGGTTCTGCGTAGATAGCTAAGGTCTGGAGTACAGGTTTTGTGGGTATATCTCTTGTAAGCCCTCCCGAGACTATAACTCGGCCACTAGGGCCACCTAGGGGTTTAAAGGCTTATTGCATACGCTAAATGCAATCGATGATGCCTGCGAAAGTGAGTTAGGATTTTATTTTCTATTTGATTTGCTCGAGGACTAGCAAATAATAAGTTTGGGGGTATTTGATAGACGCATTTATGTGTCTATTATAGCTCATTTGTATATATTGTTAGTGCTCGATATCGTACTTATTTGGTTATTTTATTTATTTGTAGGTGTTTTTGGAAGAATAAGGCTTTGTGGCGAAATTGGCTAAAAATGCGGCATTTGGACCTCCGTTGATAACTACCAGAAGCACCCCATAAATACCCCGGAGGAATCCTGAAAAAGTGCAGAAAACATCCCAGAAGAATTGCTAAAGGATCCCTAATTTGGATAAGGGGCACCCCATTTCAGGGCATGTACTAAAGGGACACCGGAACTGGATAGGGGAGGTCATCTTCATAATTCAAATACAAGTTTTGGCGGGAAAATGCATGCAGGGAAGAACAGATTTGGAGATCGGATTCTGACGTGATTCTAGGGATATTCAATGGTTAACTCTGGTTGGATTGGGTGTGATATGACTAAACAGGCCTGTTACAAGCAATTTAACCCAACCAATTGGGCTGGAATGACCGGGAGAAGCAATCAAAGTCCAAACTGGACACGTTTTTTGTTGTTCACGTTCAAATATTTTGTGAGAAATTTTTGGGAGACTTTCACGCTGGATATACATGTATCTAGTTTTGTTCAAGTCAGGAGAGAGTTTTAATGCAATGGGATAGCTAACAGACGCGTACAGAAGAGAGAAGAAGATAGAAACCCGTAACTGGCAGAGAAGAGAAATATGAGATTTCATCGGGATTTGATGACCCTGTTGAGTTATAAAAAGGTTGGGTCGAGTCATAAGAGGGGTTAGAAACCCTTAGGAGAGAATTGGGAGTTGAGGAGAGTCGAGAAGAAGGAGTTACGAGATTTGTTGCTGCTGCTGTGTCCGCCATTGAAGACCTTCAAGAACACGAAGAACGGACTCTCAAAGTCCGTCGTTCTTGAATAATATTTAACGCAGAAACAATGTGTCGTAGTTCAACAGCGCTAGATATGTATCGTTTATAAACGGCATTACTCATCTTTGTAACAGTGACGCTGTAACGTTTATACAGCGTTGCAAACTTCTCTTTATCACCATATTCATCAATAAAAACACCTATTAAGCAATTTTGAGCAAGTTTTTGATATGAGGAGCTAAACCCCTTAGCCAAGGCGACGGAGGAAGCCATTGGTCCTTATTTATGGTATAATTCTAACTTTATTATTTATTTGCAATATTATTACATGATTATTTGCATGGAATTTTTATTGGAAAATTGATTTTTATTGAATAATTGTGATTCATTTTGATGGAGCATGCTTAGTTTAAGACTCTTGATGTTTCATGCTTGGTGTTTACATTTATTACTTCAAAAATCTACAAAAGGCATAATATTAGAATCACTCTAAAAGAAAAATTGCATGAATATTAATTATTAGAATTTATCAAATAATGGGTCAATGGTGGAATCCAAGTCTTGGTGTTTTTCCCTAAAGTTTTCAAACAAATTTATTTGCCTGTTTAAATTTAAATCTAAAAATTGTTTTCTTCACAAGTCTGAAAAGACCCTGTTTACCACTATTACTACAATCACTTTTGAAAAACCATCAGTGCCCAAGTAGCAGACTTCTTCGATTTTTCTGTAACCGCAGGATAACCAAAGCCGAAGGCATGCATAAATCAACTGATGTACCAACAAGCCCACAACGAAGACCAAATGGCGGTACAAATAGCAGCTTTGTTACTCCGTAACAAGAAAAACGAAGATGCAATGCACGAGATGGCCCAAGAGAACCATAACCTCAAAGGTATGTTACACATACAAGTCGAAGGTTCTCAAACTCACCCTCCACAACCGAGGCGTGAAAATGGGGCTATCTCAGGAAGACGAAGGGTGGATCTCAAACCACCAAAGGCGAATCAGCCTAAGGAAGCAGGGAGAGCGCACCATGATCCATATGAAACAGATTCAACATACAAGCCCTCTCAAACCTACTACGACGAAGTATTTTCCAAAGATGCTCACAATGTGAACATGCTCATGGAGAAAATGCGGAAGGAAATCCAAGGCCTAAAAACTGACCACGCAGGCGCAAGACTAGAAGAAGTACTACAGGAGGCAACCACGTCACCACTATCCTTTCGCATTTTGAGGGAAACCATCCCTCCGAAATGCCCGGTACCTACGCTCCAAGCATACAACGGTACCTCAGATCCCGCAGCCCACCTACGGTATTACTCTCGTGTCCTTGCCCATTAGGAAAGAAACAAGGTGGTACTTTGTAGGTACTTCCCAGCAAGCTTGACGGGATCAGCACTGGCCTGGTATGACAACTTACCAGCAAACTCAATTGACTCCTTCGAGCAATTATCTACGGTTTTTTGGAGACATACATGTAAAACAAATCAACAAAGGAGGGGTTAGATAGGATATTTTCTTTAGCTATCGGTCCCCTAGAGACGCTGATGCAGTACACAGACAGGTGGAAAAATACATGCCAAGCAATTGGAAAAGTCAATCCAGAAATTAGCATAAATTGCGATAAGTACGGACTTGATAGAACCTCAGCCATCTTCGTGGAGCTTCACAACAGGGCCCTCGATTCCGAAGGCGAGCTCATGGTTTCCTAGGACCGTTACATCAGACTCGAAGAAATCCAGAAGGACAACCCCAGGGCACAAGCAAAGGCAACAACGGCTCCGCAACAAACTAACTCTCTGGAACCAATTCCGGAGGTATCTAAGCGATAAAACGAAGCCGGGGGAAGAACAATTCTCGAGACAAGCGATCCAAGCACGGAGATGGAAAACGAGGCAAAGGAAGAGAAGAATTTATGGATAAGGTCTACACAAAGTTAAACAAAACGTTCTCTCACATCCTAAGTAAGGAGGGAGAAAAGCCAGGCTTTCCTTACCCTAATACTAGGGGAAAGCAGACAGAAAAGACAAAGGAGTCTAAGGAGTACTGTGCGTACCACCAATACTACGGACATACTACTGATACATGCTACCACCTGCGCAACGTGATCCAAAGATTCATCGACGAAGGCAAATTCATGGAGTACGTACAACTGCAGCCAGCGGAGACTGAGGAGATTCCAAATAAAATGGTAGAACTACCTCAGGATGGAAAATACATCAACATGATCACCTTCTCCAGCGGAGGTCAAGAATAAATGATCGAAGATATCCTCGAGTTAGCTCGAAACAGAAAGAAGATTGAATCCCATGAAGTGTTCAAGCTAAGTGGACCACCCACTAGCACTTGGGAGGACTGGATGGCCACGCCATTAACCTTTTCAACAAAGGACGTCAACCAGGAGGTTGAAATGCACAACGATCCACTAGTGATAACTCTTCCAATACATGGATGGAACGTTACGAAGGTCCTTGTGGATGGGGGCAGTTCGTTAAATGTGCTATTTTACGAACCCTGCCTACGCATGGGTTTGACATCAGAACAAATGGATTCTTCCACTTACACAATATATGGTTTTAATGGAGCAGTCTCAAGACCGAAGGGACAAATTGTCTTGCAGGTACACGCAGGACCCTTAGTAACCAGTACACGCTTTTGCGTGGTGGACGCACCTTCTCCCTACAACGTAATCATGGGAAGACTATGGGTCCATCGACTGCGAGGAACAGCTTCGACGTATCACCAGTACCTACGCTTTCCTATACCTATGGGTGAAATGGAAATCAAAGGCGACCAGCAATACGCAAGGCTACGCAATCTAGCGGAAATCAGACTCAACGAAGAAAGAACCGCTACTCAAAAGCATGAAAGAAAGAGACGTAAGGCAAATACCAAGGAAGTACAGGACGCAACCTCCTCAGTACCCAAAGCCGTCTCAGACCCGGAGACAAGCACCTCCGCCACTCCAGGCGCAGATGTCTCCGCCAAATGACAATTACAGAAAATCACTCCTCAAATCTGCTCATCGGTAGAACCAACAAAGAAAATCAACATCGGGACGGAGGCAGAACCAAAGATGCTCAACATCAGAACTTTGCTTGATGAAGAAGAGGAGATGAAACTACAAAGGCTACTAAAATAATACGCAGATGTCTTCGCATGGTCAATGGAAGACATGCCGGGAATCGATCCGAATTTGGTCTCACACCACCTTCGGCTCAGACCAGAGATACCACCGTTCAAACAACGCATACGTAAAGTGGCAGACATCTACCACGAAGGGGTGGAAAAAGAGTTGCAAAAGTTACTTGCAGCTGGATTCATACGAGAAGTCAAGTATCCCACTTGGATATCAAACATGGTCATTGTTCCTAAAAAACGGAGGTGTACGCATTTGCATCGACTTTAGAAATCTCAACAAGGCGTGCCCCAAGGACAGCTACCCACTGCCAAATATTGACCAGCTGGTCAATGCAACCGAAGCCACCAAAGGCTATCCTTCATGGATGGATACTCAGGCTATAACCAAATAGCCCTTGCGGAAGAAGATCAGGAGCATACTGCGTTTTTTACCCCACAATGCCTTTTAGACTAAAAAATGCGGAGGCAACATACCAACGATTAGTAGACAAAATCTTCAAGCCATGGATAGGCAAAATACTGGAGGTCTACGTAGACTACATGCTCGTCAAGAGCAAAGAAGCAAAAAACCATCTCTCGGACCTAAGGGAGATATTTGAATCCATGAGGAGCTACCACATGAAGGTGAACCCGGAAAAATGTACGTTCGGAGTTACCTCAGGAAAATTCTTGGGTTACTTGGTCACCAAGCGAGGAAACGAAGTAGACCCTGAAAGGGTCAGAGCAATAATGGAGATGCCATCTCCGCAAACCCTAAAAGGAGTGAAAAATCTAAATGGAATTTTAGCTTCCATGGGAAGATTCATATCAAGATCATCAGATAAATGCAAAGCATTTGTTGACACACTAAGGAAAGGAAGCAGGTTCACATGGACCGAAGAGTGCGAACAATCTTTTCGCAAGATCAAAGGGTACTTAGTATTAGTACCCATCTTCAAGAAACCGGAGACATACGAAATACTCACACTATACCTAGCAGCAACAAGCTACGCTATGAGCGCAGTGTTGGTACGAGACCAAGGTAAAGGAGAAGCCCGTATACTACATCAGCAAGACACTCAGTGCAGCGGAGCGTAACTACACCAAGGTGGAACAACACATACATGCCTTAGTTGTGGCAACACAAAATCTAAGAATATATTTTGATGCACACACCATCCGAGTTTTCACGAAGGCTCAAATAAGTCAAATCCTCGACAACACGGAGAAGATTGGAAGAGTGGAAAAATGGAATGCCATGATCAAACAATTTCACATAATCTTCGAAACCAGGAAAGCGGAGAAATCACAAATCTTAGCAGACTTCTTGGCATACCTACCTCTGAATGACGAAGATGAGATAGACGACATCCCAGGAATGGAGGAGGACAAGCCGGAACGAGAGGATCTCTTGGAACCACGGAACTCACGAAGGTGGGAGATATTCGTAGATGGCTCCTCCAACGGAGAAGGCGCAGGTATAGGGATCGTGATAACAACCCCTACTGGAGGCCGACTCATCTATGCATTCAGGTTAGAATTCGAACAATACACTAACAACATCACAGAGTATGAGGCAGTCATACACGGCCTACGCTTAGCACAGGAGATGGGCTTATCAGATGTCTGTTTGACTAGTGATTCGCAATTGGTCATTAGAAAAATAAAGCTCAAATACCAAACTATGGATTTGATACTATCTTCGTATCTAAATCTAGCACAGGAGCATGCGTCAAAGATCAACAAGGTCACATTCAGACATGTATGCCGAAAAGATAACAGATACGCAGATGCCTTGGCATTTATATCATCAACGCTGAGAGACAGAAACACTACCTCAGTCCAAATTGGGAGAATTTATGAACCTTCGATAGAAGGACTAACCTCCGACACTGAAGAAACCTTAGCCGTCCAAACAAGGGCCATGAGGGAAGCAGAAAAAGAAAAAGAAGATGAAGCGATGGGAGAGCCAGATAACGAAGCTGGTGAGTCTGATAAAGATCAACCCACGTCAGATGAAAGCAACAAAGACAAAGTTGAGGACGATTGGAGAATCCCAATTCACCAGTACCTTGATAAAGGTACCTTACTCGCAGACGTCAAAGAAGCTCGAAAACTCGAATCAAAGGAAGCAATGTACAACCTACGAGACAGAATACTGTATAGAAGGTCATTTCTTGGACCTTTGATGCGATGTCTCTCACAAACCGAAGGTAAAAGGATACTGCATGATATACATAGCGGAAAAGCTGGCAATCATAGCGGAAGAAGGTGTTTGGCAATCAAAGCCAAAATGCAAGGATACTATTGGCTAAGCATGGACGAAGATGCGAAGAGTGTAGCAAGGAGTTGTGAAAGATGTCAACAGCTATGCTAGAGAGATTAAAGCGCCAGCGACGGAGCTTAACTCGGTCATCATCCCGTGGCCATTCGCCAAATGGGGAGTTGACATTGTTGGACCCTTGATAGAGGGGACATCAAAAAGAAGATACCTTATCGTAGCTACGGATTATTTCACCAAATGGGTGGAAGCAAGGGCTTTGGCAAGTATTAGGGACACAAATATCTTTAAATTCTTGTTCGAGCAAATCATCTGCAGGTTCGGGATACCAGCCGCCATAGTCTCTGACAATTGCAAACAGTTGGAAGGAAAGAACATAGACATGCTCTTCAACACCTTCAATATTCAGAAAAACAAGTCTACTCCGATATATCCTAAGAGCAATGGACAAGCGGAGGCCACTAATAAGACGATAACAATGAACTTAAAAAAGAAGTTAGGGGCATACAAGAAAAGATGGTGCGAGCAGCTGCATAATGTCCTTTGGGCCTACCGTACTACTAGAAGGGGAGCCACGGGAGAAACTCCGTTGTTACTAACCTACGGAGCCGAAGCATTCATCCCAACGGAGATAATACTGCCAACAACGAAGATAGGGGCATGGGAAAAGAATCTGACAACAGATCTTATGCTGGAAAAGCTTGATGACGTTGAAGAAAGGCGGGAAGTAGCTCTGCAAAGGATGGTAAACTACCAACGAAGGATGGCTCGTGAATACAACAAACGGGTAATTCCTAGAAACTTTGTGGTCGAAGAATACGTACTACGTCAAATACCACCATATCAAAGGAAGAAATAGTGGGGGAAGCTATCTCCGACATGGGACGGACCCTATATTATACACGATATTACGGGAAAGGGTTCATACTACTTAAGAAATCTCAAAGGGGAAGTATTGCAACACCCTTGGAATGCAATGTACCTAAAGAAGTATTACCCATAAGAGAATGGTTATCACTCAGGAGAAGAAGGGAAGGGGCAATAGCCCGCCATGTTTTAGCCCTGATCAAAGGTATTACAAACCAAATTAATCAATGAAAGAAACTTTTTTCTAAGAAAGAGTGCATGTTCATTAAATACAAATTGGGTTATAAAAGACACCCTCCGTCAGAATTGACGATGAGGCAAGGCACGACATAACTGCGCATATATCAATCTCGGATCCTAAGGGCAAATGAATCCCACTGAAAGGGAAATAATAAGCAATATATCCCACAAAGAGAGATACCTTGTCGAAGTAAAGCAGCAATCGCGCTGAACGCGTAGGGTTACAAGAAAATTATTACCCACGTAGGAGCCCTCGCCACCACGGTACCTTTTGGCCAAAGGATACTTGGGTAGGATCATGAATGTTCCACCAAAGGTTAAAAACATCTTAGCACCTTGTGATGACTCGAATGTGCAAACAATTAGATATAATACGTCTATATATATATATATAATAATAAAGGTACTAAAATAAGTACTACCAAAATAAAACTAACACATCTCAAAGTTGCAGATGACGAAGGTTCAGAAAATAACGAAGCATTGTTTCAAGGAAAGGAAACAACAAAGGCCCCTCAGCTGGGGGCACAATACATCAAAGGAGTTCGGTTGAAAACAAGGTCAGCATAGCACAATCAAGGGTAAGGAAGGCGAGGGAAGACAACACCCTCAGCTTGGAACTCAGCCTCCGCAAAAGCATTGTTAATATAGTCAATGGCAGAACGCTTGAACTGCGCATCTATTTGGGAATCTTGCGCCGCTAGGTCCGAAGCCGATTTCTGATAAAGCTCTCTAATCTGAGCGCTAAGTTGATCGTTAGCTTGCTGAAGCGCCTCAGCTTTAAACTTAGCAGCAGCATCAAACTGGCGATATATCTCCAGCTGAGATATCTTCCCCTCAAGGCGGTTAATCTTGGCGTTAGCACCCACCAACTGCTCTTGGAGGCCTGCAGACACAAAGGGTATCAACAACAAGAACAAGGAGCTAAAGATACAAAGGATGCTACAGAAAAAATAATTGTCCTAAGCTACCTTCGGCATGACTAAGGGACTCTTCTAAACTATGTTGAGCCTCAGCAAGGTCTACCTCAGCCGCATCAAGGTATTCCACAAGGGTATCCCTCTCCGTCCGAAGATCATCAACATCTATCCAGAGCGAAGCATTCTCAGAGGATAAAACTTGGTACACATTCTCTAACTCTTCAAACCTTTTTACTAAGGATGCATGAGACATGCAAGAAGGCACGAAGCTGGCATCAATAAGTTTGTTCTTAAGAGAAGATACCTCAAAAGTTAAAACATTGCGCTCTGCAGTAACCTTAGCTAAAGAAGTACAAGCAGCTTCAAAATCGGCATGATATTTCTTGCGAATAATTTCTTGGGCAGAAAGACGCTTCTCGACTAAGGAAATATCCTCCTTTTGCTTTAAAATGAGACTCTCCTTCCAGCAAAGGGCTTATTCACACTCCTCACGAAGCGAAGCCATCTGCTTCACTAAGTCTGCATTATGAGCGGACTCAAGGGAAAGCTGGGCCTCATAATGAACAGTTACGTTCATTGGCCTATCATACTTCTTTTTATAATACCAAACATCGAAGGTTAACTTGGACACTTTATCTCGAAGACATCTAAGTTCACTAGAGCTGTCGGCTGGCAGACGAAGGTTGTCTTATGACTATGCAACCAGAAAGTAAAGAAAAAAGCTAAGGAGAAGAAGAAACAAACCTATGGCTTTAGAAGACTCGGCAGTTAAGACATCATCATCAGATTTGCGACCATCCTCGGCAACCTTAGCAACATTATTAGTTCTCTCAAGAGCCAATAAACAAGCTTCCAGAGATCTCTGGGTTTTCCTCAGATCATCCTACAACGAAGATATATTAGCAGCAGAAGTAGCATCACTCGACGAAGGCTGATGAGCAACGGCAAGAGCATACTCTTGACGAGCACGTTCTAGCAGGGCACTCAAATGAGTGTTAGCCCTATAAACCTTGAATAAGGTATAACCAACATCGATCTTCTTGCAAAGCTGCAAACAAAGGAGTATAAGGACGGACGAAGGATCGGATTAAGAAGAAAAATGATAAGGTAAGAATCACTTACTGAGAACGCTGAAAGACGGGGGATGAAGTTAGCGTAGGTATCCATGAAAGCCTCCATCTCTTGGATGCTACCCCTACGGATCTCACCAAAGCTCTGATTGGAGCGGAGACAATCAGGGTCAAAGAACAAATCTTTGGCAGCACGATACTGGGCAGATAACACCTCCAGCTGTGAAGCTATCTCGAAAGAACTACCAAGATGATGATGATCAACTCCAACATAAAAGGGACCCTTGGAATCCAGTATGAGGGCCTCAATAATAGCGTCATAGGAACTACCCAAGCTCAAGCTCTCCGGCAACCTACCTTGGCTAGATTCAGCGGCAACTCCCTCGTTTCTTTGAACACGAACAAGGGGCACGACTCCTGAACCCTCACCACGACGAAGAGATGGCATGGTGGAAGAGCTAGGAACAGAAAGAGGAGCTTGAGAGCCGCCCAAATCCATGTCACCGGCAGAAGAAAGATTACCCAGTACGGTCTAATCTGGTGACGAAGGTGGGGTTCCAACAACTTTGCTAGCGGGGGCAGTAGAAAAAAACGGAGCACTCCCTAGTGAAGCAGGAACAACATTGAAGGAGAAGCTGGCTAGTGAAATCACAACCTTCTTCTTCTGCTGAGAATCTGAGTTACCAGCCCTCACCGTGGGGGTAACAACCTTAGCAAACGAACCACTTGATTGAAGGGAGGTAGCAGGAGACGAAGGGAGACTCTTAGAAGCCACAACAGCAGCTCCAACAGAAGAAGGAATAACGGGCAAAGCTTTTCTAGGAGCGGAAAACGAAGGCATCTTCAAGGATAACGTAGGTGCAGGGGCTTGAACGCTAACATGCTCTACTAGCTGAGCACCAGTACCAACAAGAAGGTTCTCACCCTCAACTGAAGCAGCTCGGACGGGTCTAGGGTTATCTTTGGCAAAATCCTCCTCAATATCATCCAAATGAGGACTAAGGCCAGTATCCTCGATATCCCCCATCTCTTCTTCACCGGGTCCCTCACCAGCAGCCTTGGGATCATCATCCAAAGCATCAAGATCAATCACGGTCTTCAACTTACCCTTCCTCTGAGAAGATTGTAAAGAAACACATGCGTTAGCTAAGAATCGGGGGCAAGGTACTAAGGAACTGACAAGCACAAATGTATGATAATGATCCTTACCTCCGCAGGCGTTTCAACGAAAACCTTTCTCTTCCTAGTCCTTATGGCCACATAATTACCAGTAGAGCCTAGAGCAGTCCCAGCAGAAGAAGCAGGGGAAGACTGCAAAACAAGACCATCAGAACAAAGATATCAAAGCAGATAAAGATATCTAAGCAGACGAAGATATTAACAACAAAGGTACCTCGTGAGTAGCAGCAGGATTAAAAGTCCAAGGCTGATGCCCATCATACTTCTCAGGCAAAGAACGAGCTGAACAAAGGACTGAGGGGTCTGCAGTGGTGAAACCATAAGCCCAAGGACCAACCACACGAAGAGGAGTACGAGCCCAACGATCATCATGATCAAGACGAATGCGGTCAGACTTTGGCAAAGGCAACCTAGCAGAATAAGGGATGGTAGTCAAACCAGTCTTATCAATCTCCTCCAGCAAGAGAAGGCTATTACCCTCCCTAATCTGCCTAGCAGTAACATGAATACGACGAGGACCAACACTCCAAGGAAGAAGGTTGCTTTTTTGAATAACATCAGCATACGTAGATGTTTATGGGTGAAAACTATTTCTGCCGGTTTTGGTAATTTGGGGTGTGTGGATGAGAAATGAATCTAAAACCTAAAAAAATGCACTACACGGGAGTGCTTGTGATTCGACAAATCAATTTGTGCAAGTCCGACCTAAACCAAGAAATGGCCGTTCCAGACATGTTTCGGTCACAAAGTGAAGGAGATGGGGTTGGTCTTAGGGAGGGAAGCGAAGAAGGAATTGAGATTGTGAAGGTGTTGCCTATGTATGACTTGTATTAGAAGACCGAACTGGCTTGCAGAGCGTAAGCTATCAGTTCTGGTGTTTGAATACGATTGTATCAACACTTGGTTTCTGTTGTCTTGTCATGTCTTGGAAATAGGGAGGAGAAACTATTTATACAAGTCTTTGAGCCTGAACCTCGTATCTCGTGGGAAGTGGAGAAAGTGGAATGATGGGGTAGTGGAGTCGTGTGTTAGTGTTACACGATTATTCTTTCCCACTTATCCCATCATCACTAACCGTCCATGACTTCCTGACACGTTTTTGTGATGGCGCGTTGCACGCTGCACGCTGTAAACCGCCAGACCAATACCCCAGTATGTATCCCCCACTTTGTGACATGATTGATGTCTCGAGTGTGTGGATCGGCGGACCCACAGAAAGTAGCATGTAATGCTGGATTAGATAACTAAGTGTTTAGGAAGTCGATACTTGTGAAGTATCGTGTGTATTCTATGCATGTACTGCATCGAGTATATTCAGCATGTATGAAGCATCGTTGTTTGAGCGTCTCAAAATAGCTTCATGTCCAGCCTACTTCATGTGATGGTTTGGAGGTTGCGCAAGCAAGTCTTCCCTTGGCCGACCACATGGTGTGGTAGAGTGACGGGTGGTGATCACCATGACGCCTCACTGACCAATTAACTCCTGACCAGGGCTATATAGCCAAGCCGGTGAAGTTGGACGGACGAGATGATCTTTGAGACATTCATCTGCGACCGTTAGTGGAATTAGGGTTTTGGAAGAGGTGCGCAAGCACCACTTTTCAGCTTGGTCGAATCCAAGCTTGGGACACGATTTTAGCATGGCCGATTTGGTATGTGTGTAGACGGCATTCCGGTGTACATGCCCATACCTTGTTGTCCCGTGAAAGTGTAATCTGGACCGCTCAATTTGTCTGACAAATATGAGTGGTCAGGATTGATTTACGACAGAAGTTTGGTGTCGCAAATGCCGTGCGCCATGCCTTCTTCAGGCGCGCGTTTCGAGACCACCAAGCTTGGTCGGTCCCGGCCGATTGGTTCGGCGTGTAGGTGATAGGATGGTGTTCACGCCTATACCTGACTGTCCCATGGAAACGTGATCTAAGACACTCAATTTGTCCGGTGAAGTTGAGTGGTCGAGATCAGTTCGTGATTGGGAGGTGTGACCACGCCAGTTTGGGTGTGCGAATCGAGGCGACCAGGCATGGTATGCCTTGGACGATCGGGTGTGGAGATAGATGGGTCAACGGTGATCATGTTGATGCTCACTGGACCTGCTAAGTCGACTTCTAAACCCTCCATTCGATCAGGAGAAAACAGACGCTCACCATCAATGTAAACCCTAATTAGGGTTTTTTCCGGCCGTGCGGCATGCCCACTTTGGGCGTACGATTTGGAACGACCAACTGTGGTTGGTCTTGACCGATTGGTCGTGTTTTTAGGAGGGCCCGTGGTGATTGTGTTGACATTCTTTGGGCCCTTTGAATCTACATCTACACCGTCCATCTCTGTCTGCGAAGATGGATGGTTGAGACTGATTTGCGACTCATGTAATGTGCCGCAAACCCTAATTTAGGGTTTCACGTCCATATTGCTTTGACTGGACATTTTAGCGAGTCATGCTTCCCTTTTTGGGGGGCCGACCATGCGGGGTCCGCATTGGTCCGGTGTTGAATGCTCCAATACCTGCTTGAGGGTTATGAATCCAACTCAGCCATCCAATCATGATGGTGAAGTTGGATGGTCATGATTGTTTCTGAGACTGATATGGACAGTCCAGATGCTCGATCGGGTTAGTATAACACTCCGAGAGTTATAGCATGTACGGGTATTTCGTACATGCCTCCTTATTTAATGCTTGGAGATTCGTGTTGCTCTGCTGAGAGCGATCACTTAGTCGTCATGCCGCACCAATAATGAGAATGGAGTAGTACAGGAAATACAAAGCTGGTCATGCATTAATTGGTAATGCTATAATTTTATAGTGGAGAAGTATTCTCCACTTTATCAGTGCCTTTATCCTTTGCAGGATGTTAGCGCATAGTTTTGGCTTTTTCAATTTTAGCCTTAAATGAAAATCCACCATCAACATTAAGCCCCCTGCCTAGCACATAATGGTTACACTACTGTGGGGTAGGCATGAGATGGTGACAAATTTTTACAAGGAAATGACTAAGTTAAAGTAAATACGCATTTACCGCATAGATAGACATCGCCAGGTGGAGCTGGTCAAATTAGGGTTTGGGAGAAAAGCACGACTCGGTCGGCGTCGAGACCTCCGGATAAACTCTGTTGTAGCTGATTTGGTCTTCCTTTAGGGTTTCCTTCAACATGTGTGCGGGGTTTAAAAACCGTTATTCATTGATAGGCTTTTCTTTCATAAACTCTATCTCTTTGACATGTCGAACAACAGCAGGTCATCTTCTTCACATCACCCAGGACCTTCTGTTAAACGCGTACGCCCATCTAAGGTTCAAGATAAACAGCTTTGCGATGACTCTCCTGTTCGTGTTCGCCGGAAGACCGTACCAGTTCGCTCCTCCTCTTTTTTGCAGAGACGCCCATGTGTGACAGTGGTCGATGATGATGATTTGACCAGTCCCCTTCCTTCAAATTCGAATACGCCCACTTCTGCGGATCTCGACGATGCCGATCAAGGTATCTCGTCTTACGAATACCCAAACGCAGGTCTTCCATTCGATATTCACATGAAATGTATGTCTTCTATCTATCGAACCATCGGCGGATTCTTGGTGCGGAAGGAGTTCGTACCCTTATACACAAAAGTATGGAAGAGGTATGGCCATATTGCAACCAGGAATGTAGTTCAACACTGTGCATCTGCTTTGGTTACCACGGTAAACTGCCTTATTCCCCTGATTGCTGAGATGGAGAGTATCTCCATCCGTAATATTGCCGAATCAAAATTTGAAGAGTGGGAGAACATGGTATCTACCTGTGAATCGATGGAATTCAATGTGGATTGGATACGTCAGCGTCTTGACATCATCAAGGTTGATTGAGCTGGCATCCTTGCGAACGTAGTTCCTGCTGCGAAGGCTATCTTGGAAGAAGAAAAGGCTCTGGCTGCTGAATCGGAGAAGGTGGAGCAGGCAATACAGAACTTGAAGAACAAGACAGAGAGATATCAAGCTAGACTGAAGATGATGCTCTCAAGGAATCATAATCTGTTAGATGGTCTCTTCTAAGCCGCATTCAGCTGTATTTTCTCATTGTTAACGACGTTCATGTCAAAAGGTTTTGAACATCTTTGCAGAATAAAATGTACTGGTTTTTTGATTGATGAAACAGGTTTTTTTATTAAAGCATCTCTGAATAAATTGATAATTCAAACATATAATGAAAATAAATGCCTGTGTCGTTGTGTCATGAGACAGAGCGGACAATGATCAAGCATGATATGCCTTGAGCCATTTTACGTTGATGACTGTCTCTAGCTTGCCTCCATCCACTTTAATGATCTTGTAGTAGCCGGTACTGTAAGCCTTGGTGATCGTATAAGGACCTTCCCATTTTGGTGAGAATTACGGTGCAGACATGTCTTGCTGGATGTGTTTGGCCGTTTTCAAGACCAAATCCCCCACTTTGAAAACACGTGGTTTCACAGTTTTGTTGTATGCCCTGGAAATTCTATTCCTGTACACGTGAGTGTGTTCTTCTGCTTTGCTTCTTCTGAAATACAGAGTGTCTAACTCCGCTACTCTAGAGTTGGATGCTTCAGCCTCATCCCAGTGGACCCCGGTTGCTGCTGCAATCCTGGATGATGGGATTTTGATCTCTGCTGGGAGAATTGCGTCTGCACCGTAAACAAGTGAGTATGGAGAATCTCGAATGAAGCTTCTAGGTGACGTTCGATATGCCCATAGCGCCATTGGTAACTGGTCATGTCATTCTCTAGGATTGTCATGCACTGTTCGACTGATGATCCGGATCAGTGTCTTGTTGGTACTCTCCGCTTGTCCATTTCCTTGAGGATAGTAGATAGTGGAGAAGACCTGTTTAATTCCATACTCTTCAAGTAACTCTCGTACCTGTTTGTTGGCGAAGGGAGTGCCGCTATCAGTGATGATTGATGTGATCTCAATAATGTTGTAGTAATAAGTTCGTTGAGGCTTGTGAAAGCAAAATATTCTAGACTTAATAAAACTTAAAAATAAAGAAAACTTAACTCAAAATTGATTTCAAGATATGAGAAAATAACCAAGACACTGATTCCACTATAACACATGAATGAATGATGGTAAATAACCCAAAACTCTAATTATCTTTAAGCCCCTTATTTTCTTAACTCACAAATAATCAGGCAAATTCTCAAATATTAATTGTATCCTCTAAGCATAGATTATCTAAACAAAGTATAACCTATCTAATTGAATCACAACTAATGAAGAAAATTATGTAAACAATTAAAAACTCTGCAAAAGCAGTGATCGAGTGAATTATAAATTTTAAATTAGAGAAAATAAAATAGTTACCAATTATTCATGCGTAAATAGCTTCCTCATTACCTTGGTTGTGAGAGAATTAGCTCATCATCATGTTGGAAACATGCTCAAAAATCATTATTATTGCTCAAAGGGTGTTTACAAAGATGAAATGGAGAAAATGATGAAAACCGGGTGTTTGCAACGTTTATAATTGTTGCAAACACTGTTACAGAAAACGATAAAGATGAACTCTTGTTGTTACTGTAAGTCTGCGGCCCTCGTATGAATGTCGTTGTCACTGTAGCATGAACGACAGCCTCTGGTGGTCTTTGTTCTTCGTGTTCTTCGCAGCAGCATCAGAAATGGTGGTCTTCTGCAACTCGATTATCTCGACTTTCTGATGCTCTGAAACTCTCCCAATCTCTCCGTCACCCTCCTCAGTATCCTATCCGCCTATTTATAACTCTGAGCAACAATAAATCTCGAGTAATTGCGAAATATTTTTGATTATTCTTCATGCAGGATCCAGGAATATATTTTCCTTTTCAACTCTTTCACGCACTCTGCTGGTGTCTAGTTCTCCATATTTATCTCTTCCACTTTCCTATTTTCAGCAAACACGCCCCAAACGGAGTCAAACTCGTTGAGAACACACGTTGTTCTTCCAAAAATAAACCCGAGCATTTTTCTAACCTCTGTTGCGTTGGATTCTCACGTATCTTCCTTTTTATATGATTCTGACTCACTTACGAACCCTGTTTGACTGAAACAGGCATAAACCAATCCATTCCAGCATTGAAATCCCGAGAAAATCTCCCCAAAAATTAAATTCAAAGATACGCGGGTGACGGTATTTTTTTCCCGCCCAATCTCATTTTTCAAACGAAGAAGAAAAGGTGTCCCCCTAACCAAATCGGGGGTGCGACAAGCAGGTGACGCTCTGGGGTGTAAATAGTGAAGAAGGTGTCCCTTAGTAATTAAGGTTCCCCTTATCCAAAGTAAGAGTCCACATAGCAAATGTCATCCGGGGGTGCTCCGAGCAACTTTTCGAGCCGAATTTTCCAACAATATTTATTTCCAAAAAATACCTACAAACACACAAAACACCATAATAAGGACGAAAACGAGTACTAACAATACGAAACATTGAGGACAAATTAGACACATAAATGCGTCTATGAATGATATGCTTTGGCACACCGAAGCGACAAATGATATGTTCTTTAATGAAAGCCGCAATCGTTGCTCCTGTAATCCCTCGTAGAGGAATGTCTTCTACCAATTTAGTGAAGTATTCTTTCGCGGTTATGATGTACTCGTGCTGCTTTGATGACGACGGATTGATTTTCCCGATAATATCCAGTCCCCATCTGTAAAATGGCCATGGACTGCTTATCGATTGTAAAGGGGTGGAAGGAGCATGAGCAAGGTTCCCATGAATTTGACATTTGTGGAAGCTTTGAACGAAAGTGGCTGTGTCATCCTCCATGGCCGGCCAATAGTATTTCTCGTGTATCTGGAGAAACAGTTTCCTCTTCCCTTGATGTTCCCCTTCGTGCGTTTCCTTCAGCATGATTGGGATTTCTACCCCAGCCAGGCATCGCAATAGATCCCCTCCGAAGCTCTTGCGATACAGAATCCCTTCGTGAAATACGAACCGCTTGGCTTTCTGCTTTATCTTGACAGCATCCTTTTGATTAGTGGGAGTTTCCCCGTCACAGAGATAGCTAATGTACGGCTCTCTCCAGTCCCCAGTGTGGTTCACACTAAAAATCTCCAATTGGTGTGGCGGCGCTTGACAATTTGAGCAGGACTTCTGAAGTAGTCTGGATTGAGTCTCCATATTTGGACAGTAATAGCCCAGGCGTTGAAGTCGTCGGTAAAGCGTTACCACCAGTGATTGTCCGCAAATTTCATTGTGAACACGGTTAAGTTGTTTTTGTGCCTCATCAACTCCAAGACATCTTGATAGAGAACCATCCGGGTTTCGATGATATAGCATACCATGAAGCATGAAGAAGTTCTGCAGGGTTTTGAGACTGACCTTTCCTTGGGAAAGTGAGCTGTTGAGCTCCTGAATGATCGGCGTTCGCCAATCATGAGCCTCGTTGTCTTTGTATTGTGACAGCCATGTTGATTATATGGTTCTCCTCTTTACTGTCAGGGTTTCTTCAAAACCTTCTAACTTCAATTTGGAAGCCAGCGTTGCTAGGCAATCAACGTGTTTGTTGTTGCTGTGACCAATATGGGTTATGGTTGCATCGACAAAGTAGTTTAGTAACCTTTGCTTCTGATTGGTATGGAGCTAGCGTTACTTCCTTCAATGTGTATATTCCATTCATCTGATTCACCAGTAGTTTGGAGTCACCTCTTATCTCCAGACGTGTGACTCCTGCTTGTTTGGCTATTGACATCCCTATGAGGAAGGCTTCACACTCTGCTGAGTTGTTGGTGCATTAGAGGTCCAGCTTGAAGGAGTGTGAGAATACTTCCCCAGTCGGGGATACTAAGACCACGCCTGCTCCTCCGGTGTTACTGCTAGGGGTAGCGGAGCCGTCAAAATACAAGATCCATGCTTCTTCCTCGACAATAGAGATGTCTGGAAATTCTCCAGGAAGATCTTCGTGTAGCCCCGTAGTGCCTTCCCCAGGGAATGTTGCTAATAAGTCTGCGAATGCTTTCCCCTTGATAGCTCTAGGCGACGTATGTGTTATGTCCAACTCCGACATTTGGAGAAGCCACTTGGCCGTCCTTCCCATCAGGACCGGTTTTGAAAGCAAAAACTTCACAGGATCAGATTTAGATATGAGTACCACCTTGTTGGACAATAGGTAATGTCTGAACTTATGAATGGAATGGATTAGAGCTAAACATTCCTTCTCCGCCTTGGGATACCTGAGCTCAACATCTCTTAATATTCGACTGAACTCATCGTCTTCCTAGGCGAGTAAAGCCCATACAACGGTATTGCTGAAGGCGGTGTAGAGACATAGTGGCTTCCCTTGGACGGGAGACCTCATGATGGCTGGAGATGATAATATTCATTGAATCTTTTAAAACGCTTCATGTTGATTTGCGGTCCAAATAAAATTTGCTCCCTTCTTCAGCAAGGGGGTGAAATGCAGCGACAAGCTGGGCCAAGCCAGGTATAAAACGACGAATGTTGTTCACCTTGCCCATGAAGCTCTGAAGTTCCTTCACAGTTTGTGGTGGCGGCATCGTGAGGATGGCTTGAGTTTTGGACGGGTCTACTTTGATCCCTTCAGCAGACACTTGGAATCCCAGAAATTTTCCTGAAGAGACACCGAAGGCGCATTTCAAAGGATTCATCTTCAATTTGTATTCACGGCACCTTTCGAACACTTGTCGTAAGACTCCTGTGTGATCTACCCGAGCTCTTGACTTGACCACAATATCATCCACGTAGTCTTCTACTTGCTTATGCATCATGTCATGGAAGATTGCCGTCATAGCGCGTTGATATGTTGCACCGGCATTCTTTAAACCGAAGGGCATAACAGTATAGTAAAAATTGCCAAGAGGGGTTCGAAAGGCTGTCTTACATGCATCGTGTTCATACATCCTTATTTGATTGTAGCCACTGTAACCATCCATGAAGGAGAACATGCCGTGTCCGCTGGTAGCATCTACTAACATGTCGATGTTAGGCAGAGGAAAATCGTCCTTGGGGCAGCACTTTTTCAGGTCTCTGAAGTCCACGCTGCACTGTATCTGACCGTTTTTCTTCTTTACTGGAACCACATTAGATAACCAGGTCGGATGGTGAATAGGTTTGATGAAGCCAGCAGCTAGCAACTTCTGAATTTAGGTTTTGATTTTCTCTTGCACTTCGTGTCTGAATTGCCTCGGAGACTGTTTGATCTGCTAGAATCCAGGTATGATATGTAGATGGTGAGTGACCAATTTTTCATCCAGACCAGGCATTTCCTCATACGTCCAGGCAAATACGTCTTGATACTCCTTGAGAAGCTGGACAAGACTCGCGCGTTCGTCTGTGGACAAATTCGAACTGATAAAGACAGGCCTGGGAGATTCTTCATTCCCGATGTTAACAGTTTCGAGCTCGTCAGTTGTGGAGTTGGTACCATCTTGTAACTGTCGCGGAGCGTCCAATACTTCTTCTTGCGTCCCATCGTTCTTGAAGTACTCATCTGGGCGGAGAGACTGGGTGTCAGTCTCTCCTGCTAATTGCTAACAGCGGCGTCGGTATATTGTTTTCCTCTTCTGATCACGGCTTGCCTCGAAAGTTCGTTCCCTCTTGGTGTGAACGTGGGTTGAAGCTTCACCGGATAAATATGGACGCCTCATCAGCAAAGGTGCATCGTGGTGCTCAGCCCTTAGTGATGCAAGTCGGTCTTCTTCCTGAATTGAAGCCCACGTGGGTAGTGGGGTGCACAGAACTTTGTCTGATCTTCCTGCGGAGTTTCCTTTGGCTCGAAAAGTTCCACTCCGCATATTGGTGCGTACGGAGACAATGATGCAGGAATACGGATGACTTCCTCATTTAGCATGGTCTTTAGGCACTGGTGATACGTTGAATGGATGACCTTATTTTCATGAAGCCACGGTCTCCCTAGTATCATATGATAGTCCGGCTCCTTCTCCATGACTTCAAATTTCACTTTTGATTGAACAGGCCCTACTGATAAATTCAGATTGACATACCTGTACGTGCTGGTCTGGTTTCCTTCGAAGTCTGTCATTGTGGTGGGCTGTCGTACGATCCTTCATGGGAGAACCTTGGCTTTCCTGAGAGTCTTGAGAGTAATCACATTCGAAGATGCTCCTGTGTCGATGAGGGCCCTTCTGAACTTTGAACCCTTGATGTGTGCGGTAACATGCAGGGCTCGGTTGCGACCTTCTTCTGCCATCATATCTTCTTCTGTAAATGTAACATTATTTACAGATGTTTCCGATGCGCTTAGGACCTCTGGACGTGAAGGAGCCAGGTGTACGTCCAGGGCTATCTGGATAATTGCAGCAAATAACTCCGCCCGCTGATTCTTCGAGAGGTGTAAAAGTTCACAGAAACTTTCCACTAGAGATTCCGCTTCCTGATCCACTGGTCTTTGGTTCGTAGTAAAGCTGTTGATTTGAGAGGGACAAGTCCCCGGTGTGGAAGCCTCTGGATCGTTCATCTATGATGTGATCTTGACGAGGAGGTCAAGTATGTCATTTATCGCTTCCTTGATCAGCTCCATGTTCTTCGTGTGAATCTCCTGTACCCGCGCTAGTTCACTCAACGTTAGAAGTCTCCTGATTATACTGTCAGGTACGCCGTTGGGAGGAGGGGTATCTCCGTTGGAGGAATCACCAGGATTTGAGGTCGTTGAGGCGGTCCTAAGACCAACCATTTGAAACCGATCGAATGGTATTGAAGAAATTGACTTTACAACCGAGAGATTAACCTCCCGCTGTGGTCGCCAATTGTTTATGGATGAAAACTATTTCTGCCGGTTTTGGTAATTTGGGGTGTGTGGATGAGAAATGAATCTAAACCCTAAACAAATGCATTGCACGGGAGTGCTTGTGATTCGAGAAATCAATTTGTGCAAGTCCGGCCTAAACCAAGAAATGGTCGTTCCAGACTTGTTTCGGTCACAAAGTGAAGGAGATGGGGTTGGTCTTAGGGAGGGAAGCGAAGAAGGTGTTGAGATTTTGAAGGTGTTGGCTATGTATGACTTGTATCAGAAGACCGAACTGGCTTCCAGAGTGTAAGCTATCAGTTATGGTGTTTGAATACGATTTTATCAACACTTGGTTTCTGTTGTCTTATCCTGTCTTGGAAATAGGGATGAGAACCTATTTATACAAGTCTTTGAGCCTGAACCTCATATCTCGTGGGAAGTGGAGTGATGGGGGTAGTGGAGTCGTGTGTTAGTGTTACACGATTAGTCTTTCCCACTTCTCCCATCATCACTAACCGTCCATGACTTCCTGACACGTTCTTGTGATGGCGCGTTGCACGCTGCACGCTGTAAACTGCCGGAACAATACCCCAGTATGTATCCCGCAGTTTGTGACATGATTGATGTCTCGAGTGTGTGGATCGTGGGACCCACAGAAAGTAGCATGTAATGCTAGATTATATAACTAAGTGTTTAGTAAGTCGATACTTGTGAAGTATCGTGTGTATTCTATGTAGGTACTGCATCGAGTATATGCAGCATGTATGAAGCATCGCTGTTTGAGCGTCTCAAAATAGCTTCATGTGCAGCCTACTTCATGTGATGGTTTAGAGGTTGTGCAAGCAAGTCGTTCCTTGGCCGACCACATGGTGTGGTAGAGTAACGGGTGGTGATCACCATGACGCCTCACTGACCAATTAACTCCTGACTAGGGATGTATAGCCAAGCCGGTGAAGTTGGACGGACGAGATGATCTTTGAGACACTCGTCTGCGACCGTTAGTGGAATTAGGATTTTGGAAGAGGTGCGCAAGCACCACTTTTCAGCTTGGTCGAATCCAATCTTGGGACACGATTTTAGCATGGCCGATTGGGTATGTGTGTAGACGGCATGCCGGTGTACATGCCCATACCTTGTTGTCCCGTGAAAGTGTAATCTGGACCGCTCAATTTGTCCGACAAAAAGGAGCGGTCAAGATTGATTTACGATAGAAGTTTGGTGCTGCAAATGTCGTGCGCCATGCCTTCTTCAGGCGCGCGTTTCGAGACCACCAAGCTTGGTCGGTCCCGGCCGATTGGTTCGGCGTGTAGGTGATAGGATGGTGTTCACGCCTATACCTGACTGTCCCATGGAAACGTGATCTAAGCCACTCAATTTGTCCGGTGAAGTTGAGTGGTCGAGATCAGTTCGTGATTGGGAGGTGTGACCACGCCAGTTTGGGTGTGCGAATCGAGGCGACCAGGCATGGTATGCCTTGGCCAATCGGGTGTGGAGATAGATGGGTCAACGGTGATCATGTTGATGCTCACTGGACCTGCTCAGTCGACTTCTAAACCCTCCATTCGATCAGGAGAAAACGGACGCTCACGATCAAAGTAAACCCTAATTAGGGTTTTTTCCGGCCGTGCGGCATGCCCACTTTGGGCGTACGGTTTGGAACGACCAACTGTGGTTAGTCTTGGACGATTGTTCGTGTTTGTAGGTGGGCCCGTGGTGATTGTGTTGACATGTTATGGGCCCTTTGAATCTACATCTACACCGTCCATTTATGCCTGCGAAGATGGATGGTTGAGACTGATTTGCGACTCATGTAATGTGCCGCAAACCCTAATTTAGGGTTTCACGTCCATATTGCTTTGGTTGGACGTTTTAGCAAGCTATGCTTCCCTTTTTGGTGGGGTCGACCATGCGGGGTCCGCATTGGTCCGGTGTTGAATGCTCCAATACCTGCTTGAGGGTTATGGATCCAACTAAGCCATTATCATGCTGATGAAGTTGGATGGTCATGATTGTTTCTGAGACTGATATGGATAGTCCAGATGCTCGATGGGCTAGTATAACACTCCGAGAGTTATAGCATGTATGGGTATTTCGTACATGCCTCCTTATTTAATGCTTGGAGATTCGTGTTACTCTGCTGAGAGCGATCACTTAGTCGTCATGCCGCACCAATAATGAGAATGGAGTAGTACAGGAAATACAAGGCTGGTCATGCATTAATTGGTAATGCTATAAGTTTATAGTGAAGAAGTATTCTCCACTTTATCAGTGGCTTTATCCTTTGCAGGATGTTAGCGTATAGTTTTGGCTTTTTCAATTTTAGCCTTAAATGAAAATCCACCATCAACAGTAGCATTGAACTTGGAAGGGGTGTAGTCCTCCTGCTTAGATCTCCCTTCAGCAAAGGGGTCATAAGACTTCAAAGTAGTCTTTCCCTTGCTACGATACCAACTTTCGCGAAGGGCACGCCAGTAATTACCAGTATACTGGTAAATTCCTCGGACCCGAGTCTTGCTTACCGGGTCATCCCTGGTGGACAAGACGTCATAATAGAAAGGATCCTTTATACTATACAGAGGAAGAATCATACCTGCGGAAAATTGGCCAACGCTAATCAAAAGATTATTCTAATCATAAGGAAAATCCCGAATGTGAGACTCAGTGAGAACATCAGGTCCATTGACGAAGAAAATCTTGAATTTATGAAGGAGAAAAGACTTGGTAATCTCATCAATAGACAAATGAGCAAAGCTGTCCATGTCACACAGTTGGAGCCTCTGAAGCTCATAGTGAAGAGGAGGAGGTGGATGATCCTCGATAACAAATTCCTCTTCAGCGACCGTAGCCACCTCAGTACCAGCAGGCACCTCAGAATCCTCAGGAGGAGGAGATGGCGTAGCATCAGGATGATCCATTCTCGGAGGAGGATCAGTCGACGAAGATATCTTTGGACCCTTATGCATAAGTTTATTTGGAAGCCTGATGATGCCTAACACCAGCAGGAAGAACATCTCCATCAACAATGGCAGAAGAAGATTGCAAATCATTCAAAAGTGAATTGGGGGCAAAAAGTCGACGAACTTTGGGCATGGGTTTCACTTAACCAACCAAAGGGGACAATCTAAACATATCATGGGGGGAAATCAAAAACCTTTGATCACATGATCAAAGTTGCAGGCGAAGAACTGTCATACCGAAACCATCATCAAAAATCAAAATGGAACAAAACCCTAGTTCCCATACAGCGTAAACAAGCAAAAGAAAGCAGGAATTCTCACATGCAAGCATAATAAGCAACATCAATAAATCTCCTAGTCCGACAACGATACAATAGGGGCAAGCATGGAGAAAATCAAGACCAAATACGGGTATCACTTACTTGTATGATCGACACAGTGGAGCCAAAGCACGCGGAGAGTCGAAGGAAAAAGGGGAGCAGTTAGCAGCAAAAGAGTATCTCAATAAAAGGGATAGAGAGCGACAGTTCGAAGAAGAAGAGGAAAGCGAGTTAATAAAATTCCCTTCTCTTTGTTCCCCTCTTATAGGCGGCTGGAAAATCCAAAAAAATTGGATGCCCCGAAATTCAAGGGGAAGTTATTGCATGAAAGGACATGTAGGGACCACCCAATCAGTACGTGCAAAATTGGCGGCGTAACGGAAGTTTTTTCTTCCACTTCTACCAAACGGTAGAAGATGAAAGAAAAGGGGAAAACTGTGAATACCAATATTCTGTGGAGCACGTGTCACGATCTTAGTGGCCGCATATATACCTAACTGTGTAGCCTTCGCTAAATAGAGAATCCTGAGTAACAAGGGATACCTCCGAGATCTACTTTATCTCATCCCAAGAAAGAAGGCGTGAACGGTCAAGATAAGGAAGGAAAAAACCTAGTCTATATAGATTCAGTTGGCGAGGGGACAGAGGTAGATGACGCATCCAATCAGCATTAAATGCTCAAATCTCTTATCTACACGCATGAATCTAGGCACGTGGAGAGAGAAAGCGTGGCAGAACCCGATCGGCGGAAGCTGGCGGTGAACGAAGGTACGACCTGTACTAAGGTTGGGTAGTTCCCAAAGGAACGTGGGCCAGCTGAGGTGGCGAAATATAACTGGAGAAAGTACGCGGTGGACGAAGGTACCATTGGTACGAAAGGTATATCAGCATATGATGGACCCAGAGGCAGCAAAGATATACCTGGAGAAAGAGGGGATATAAATATCAAGCTTCACCAACAAACTAAGGGCATTCAATATCTAGGAGAAAAGATCTAGTCTTAAGCTTATACCTCTTTAATGTTTAGAACTTAAGTATTTACTTCCACTTGAGTTCTCTCTATTACTTTGGGAAGCATTTAAGATCTTTGTAACCACCAAAACTTAATACAAAAACAAGCACTCATTACCCCGTGGATGTAGACAAATGTCGAACCACGTAAATCTCTTGTGTCTCATGATAACTTAGAAGCTTTTACATTATACGTGTGTTCTTCGTTGTTATTGTGATCTTAGATATCATTTATTACTTGGACATATTGGTTCAATGGAGGTATCAATACTACTTAGTATCAGATCCTCAGAGTTGTATACATTACGTAGACTAAAAACGAGTAGTCACAGTATTGATGAAAGAACGAATGGACTTTTGACAAAAAAAAAAAGTTATGCCTATGCAGTCATTTATTTGATGGAAAATAAGATAAAATCTTTTGTGTGACAAGGATAAAGTCTATTATGTCGTTATGCATATAGTGATGGAATGATAGAATATATCCTTGTATGTATTCCGCGGTATTGATCTTCATTGATCCATTCTTTTTGTATTTACGTGAAGGCTCCATTGTGTGTCTTATGTTGAGCACGATACAACTAAGTCGATTATTTTTATTGGCTTTGTTGGTTGTTCCATAAGATGTTATATGTTGAGCATTATGAACTAAATTAATCATCTTGGTTGGTTATTTAGTTATTTGCTCTGAAAGTCTTCTTTTGTCGAGCAAAAATTTTGACAATTAAATTGATTACCTTCATGATTAGTTTGGTTGTTTGTATTCCAATTAGATTAATTATGGGTTCTCTTGTAATTAGTCTAGTTGAGTTTTCATATATTCCACAAGTTCTTGTGTTGAGTATTGAACAACTATACTAACTATGTTCT
This sequence comes from Papaver somniferum, assembly GCF_003573695.1. Lineage (NCBI taxonomy): Eukaryota > Viridiplantae > Streptophyta > Magnoliopsida > Ranunculales > Papaveraceae > Papaver > Papaver somniferum. The sequence goes on from NC_039360.1 coordinate 83,273,119, forward strand.
ATTGGTTGATGTAGTCATATATTCCATAAGGTTTTTCTTATGTTGAGTATGTGAACGATTAAGTTAGTCATTTCTGTATGTTTACCTTAGTCGTAAATCCGTAAGTTTACTTATGTTGATCACAATCAATTAAATTGATCACTTTTGTGGTTTGATTTAGTTGCATATTCCAATTAAATTAATCATGGGTTTACTTGTGATTAATTTGATTGAGCTTTGGATATAGAAAATCATTTTCTTATGGTTTTTGGTGTCCAATTAAAAATCCTTCTTTTCTTTCGAAATTAAGGTCGCTCTTGTTGTTCTCTCGGGAATGACATCAATTGGGGGAGAGTTCTTTTGAACTTGTGCTTAATGGTAATATCTTGCGGGGTGTGCGGCTGTGGAATTTTATAGGGGTTATCTTGTATCTTAAAACTCCTTGATGAATGAATTTAGCTTCGGCTTTATGATTGCATCTAAATTAAGTTGGTATGTATTTCTTCTTTTAGTCTATTTTACGTCTCTTCTCGGAAATTTCATTAGGAACCCGCTCTTGTACCTTTGCCAATTTTATTGACAAAAAGGGGCAGAATTAATGTGTAGTTCTACTACATATACATATGGTTTTCGGATCATTGTGTAAGGGGGAGTGGTTTCCATGTGAGATGGAGTATTGACTAAGGGGGAGTGATACATATCACCCTATTATTATTGTTAAAGTCGTGATGCAATTGGAATTTGATGTTACATAATAATACTATGTCACTGTATAATAATGATCGAGAATCTCGATTTCTCTCATTGTTATACATGTGGATCTTCAATAACGGTGATGCTTAACTTACAACCTTTGGGATCATTGTAGTACTTGGAAGGACGAAGATTGCAGGGAACGTTGAAGATTAGACTATGGAATAGGAGCCACTAAAGTTTATCTTTTTTGTATTCCATATGTATTAATAGTTTTGTCACTAAAATTGACAAGGGGGAGATTGTTAGAGCATAGCTCGGTCAACCTCGCATGCGTTGCTATCTCAAGCATGTTTGTCAATGTTAGTGATCAAAACTATGAGTCTTGATTTCTAGTCTAAATAGTTAAGTCTCGGACTAGGATAGAAAAGTGTAGTTGAGCTCAAGGACTTCATGGAGATTGATCATACAACGACGAAGATCTACTCAAGGAATCGTGGAACTTCATCAACAAAAAGGTATGTGGAGACTTGAACTTATCTATCACTCAAAAGTCTATCTCCTACTTCTTATGAGACAAAAGTCGTATGCTATATAGACTGGATCATACACATTTGATATTTCGAGCCGAGTATATCTCGCCTATATATATCTCGAAATCATGTGTTGGTAAAGCGTTTCGCTTTGATCGGGTTTATCTTCACCTAATGACGAAAGTCATAATGTTTCGATCACTTTGAAAATTGTTTTGACGAGAAATAGTGTAACAACTATATAACGTCCTCTAAGAATGTTTCAATGTTTGGAATGATAGTTTAGGTCTATATAACCAATGATGGATATAAGAATTGTGTGGAAACACATATGTGCATAAGTCTTATTCCTTAATACGAAGTTTGCGAACTTTGTTGATTGAGAGAAACCGGAGGAATTTGCTTTGCCAAGTCCGCGAAATCAGGTTGCGAACTCAGAACGCGAAGTTCTCTTGCCGAGAATTTCTGTTGGGATATTCCAAAAACTCGTTTGCGTGTTTAGTCCGCGAACTGGCGGAAGTCTCCTTGCCGAGATTTTCTGTTGAGTTTGGAAAACTCTGCCGGTTATCTTAAGTCCGCGAACTTGTTTGCGTACTTGAGTGGGTTATGATCTAAAGATGTGCTCTGAACATGAAACTTAAATTACTAAGGAATGCAGTATGCAAACCGTGGCTATAATGTTCATGAGACGATTCAATCGAATCGAATCATCTTTGTTTCAATTGTGTCTTGTGTAGTTACATAAGATCTCATAGCAATTGAACAACTCTCTAACTAGTTCATTTGAGTCAATTGAACTAGTTATGGTGAAGAAGAACAAGGTTAATATGAAATGCTCATATGGTTGACCTTTTGGGTTACTATGTTGAACCAACATACACGTACACGTTTGGGCACGGTTTTCACAAACCCAGTAAACGTATATCTCAAGTGTGTGTGACAAGCTAAGTTTTCGATCTAACGGTTGAGAAATATTAGCTTGAATATAAATCAGATTTTCATCTAACGGTGAATATTGATTGCTTTGTAACTAAGGAAAAACCCTGATTTGAAGACTATATATAGGATACATCTAGCATTAGGAAAAACAAATCCCCGCACGTCTGTGTGATACTAGTGCGCTCGCTAGAGTCGATTCTCCTCTAACCTTTGGTTTTCTTCTCTAAAACTAGGTTAACGACTTAAAGACTTCATTGGGATTGTGAAGCCAGACCGATACTACTTTTATCGTAGTTGTGTGATCTGATCTTGCATCTTCTATCATACGAGTACAATCTTTGATTGTCTTGAGATCGTGAGAGTTCTCCTATAGGCAAGATGAAAAAGTCACAAACATCTTCGTCTCACTGTTTGTGATTCCTCGACGTCCTCTTGTGTACTCAAGTAAGACTGTTGAGAGGCGATTGATTAATCTAGGCTGTTCTTCGGGAATATAAGACCGGATTATCAATTGGTTCCTATTCACCTTGATTTTATATCTTAAGACGGAACAAAAACCTAGGGTATTTCTGTGGGAGACAGATTTATCCTTTGATATACTTTTCTGTGTGAGACAAATTTGTTTATTATCAAGTCTGCGATTTTGGGTTGCAACAACTCTTGGTTGTGGGCGAGATCAGCTAAGGGAATCAAGTGCGCAGTATCCTGCTGGGATCAGAGGCGTAGGAGTACAACTGTACCTTGAATTAGTGGGAGACTGATTGGGGTTCAACTATAGTCCAGTCCGAAGTTAGCTTAGAGTAGGCTAATGTCTGTAGCGGCTTAATACAGTGTGTATTCAATCTGGACCAGGTCCCGAGGTTTTTCTGCATTTGCGTTTTCCTTGTTAACAAAATTTCTGGTTTCTGTGTTATTTCATTTTCTGCATTATATTTTTTATCTTTATAATTGAAATAATACAGGTTGTGCGTTAAAGTTTAATCGATTAGAGATCCGACCTTGTGGTTATTGATTTCATTGATTAACACTTGGATATTGGTCTTTGGTACCGTCCAAGTTATTCCTTGTATTTGATAAAGACTCGCTATTGTTTTTAGCTTGAGTAAAAATCAAATCAAGAGAGAGATATTAACTCCTTGAGATACTTTTATCTAGATTGAGTCTGACTGTCTAGTTGATTTTCTAGCAAAGTATTTCAGAGTTAGTCCATACAGATTGCTAAGCGAAATATTGGGTGGTGTTGTTAGACCCCCGCTTTTTCAGTCTTAAATAAATAATTCTGACCAGATTCGAAAATAAGTTCGCATCGTATGTATATTCATATCCTAAGGATCTTCTCAAAAAGAATCAAACTTCAAAATCATGTATCTAAAAACACATTAGACAAGAAAACTCATACTATTTACACAAGTTGTTGTATGACAACTTTTTTTACATAAAGAATTATTAAATATCCTCAAGTAGATTGTGTATTTATCTCTATGTTGAATAAGAGATATTAACAGTATTACAGATGCCCAGATACTTGTGCCTCCTTACATCAAAAGATTGGGCATTATAAGGATGCACTTTCCAACACTTTTAAGTGTTAGGGTGAGAAGAATTTTCCTCACCAAGTACCATTGGAGCAACATCTTCCTTCTTATCTTTAAGGACAAGATCTTGTGTCCTTGTATGGGTTTCGAAGGTGTTTGATACATCCTTTTCATCATGATTATTGTGTGACGCTATATTCTTGATTACTATTTGAGCCCAGGATGGTATTTTCTTTTTATTCGAACCCATGTAGTCTTGATCAGACATCCTACAGATTGCAGAGATCTTTGTTTCAAGACTTTCGATATGTCTTTTTAAGGTATCCATACCTTGTTGAAAATGTCTTTCTAAAGATTTGTCAAATCATACCTCATGACATGATTCTATAAGAATTTCCCTTTCAAGGATTATATTCCTTACTTGTGAATGCTCCAGCGATTATGTAAGAAACTCACACTCTGAAGTTTTTTGATTTACTTCACTACGCAAATCCAGTTTATGTTCCGAATCTGTCATATTATTTTGGAGGCTAAGTGTTTCTCGCTTTGTTTCAAAAATTCTTACATTCAGTTGAACAATAAGTTCTAAGACATCTTCCAGACAATCAATGGATTTTCCTGCTTCTGAAAAAGTTTTGACTCTATTAAAAAACCTTTTAAATCCAGTCAGAAACTCATAATTATAGAAAGATAATTGGTTTAAATCTTTCTCATTGTCTGGGATAGAGACAAAAGATTTTCCGCCAGTAATTGAAATCGGATCCAAAACAGATTTTGAATCAGGCACTTGTACCTTTTGTTTTGGATGCATTATTTTCTTATCATGAGCATGTTCTCAATCAAATGTTTATTTGTCATAGACTTTGTGCTTGATTTCAGGAAAGATTTATGAGACCAATTTCCATTGACCCTTTTTGAGATATTATTCTCAGCATCTTGATGTACGCTAACCGAGTCTATTATAAGTTTAGCTTTACTTTTTTTATTTCGACTCATGTCTTATAGGTTGGATCGCACCAAACAAAAATTGTTAGATTTTTTTTTCGTGTTTGCCTCCTCTAAAACCAATTGAAACGTCGAAGGTACCCGAATACACCACAATCTTTTATTTTATCCACATATAAGACCTCTACCGAAAGTGATTGTTTATGGACAGAGTCAAGACAATAAAACAATTCGGTTCACACTTCGTGAGATCGTCTATGGATACCAGATCGAGATAATACAACAACTGAAAAAGCGGGGGTACAAAAACCTCAACCAATATTTCGATTAGCAATCTGTATGGACTAACTCTAGTATACTTTTAAGAGAATCAACTAGACAGTCAGACTCAATCTTAATAAAAAGTATATCAAGAAGTTAATATACCTATCTCTCGATTTGATCTTTACTCAAGCAAATGGAAATCTGCGAGTCTTTATCAAATACTAGAGAGATAAACTTGGATGGTACCAAAGACCAATATCCAAGTGTCAATCAATGTAAATCAACAACCAAAGGTTGGATATTCTAATTGATTGATCTCAATGCATAACTTGTGATATTTCAATTATATAACGGAATATAATGCGGAATAGAAATAACACAGGCACCAGAAATTTTGTTAACGAGGAAACCGCAAATGTAGAAAAACCCCGTGACCTAGTCCAGATTGAACACCACACTGTATTAAGCCGCTACAGACACTAGCCTACTACAAACTAACTTCGGTCTGGACTGTAGTTGAACCCTAATAAATCTCACATTGATTCAAGGTACAGTTGCGCTCCTTACGTCTCTGATCCCAGCAGGATACTACACACTTGATTCCCTTAGCTGATCTCACCCACAACTAAGAGTTGCTACGACCCAAAGTCGAAGATAGACAAATCTGTCTCACACAGAAAAGTCTATAGGATTGAATAAATCTGTATCCCACAGAAATACCCAAGAGTTTTTGTTCCGTATTTTGATAAATCAAGGTGAACAAGAACTAATTGATAACCCGAACTTATATTCCCGAAGAACAGCCTAGTATTATCAATCACCTCACAATAATCTAAATCGTATGGTAGCGAAACTAGATATTGTGGAATCACAAACGATGAGACGAAGATGTTTGTGATTTCTTTTTTATCTTGCCCTATCGGAAATATAATCTCAAGTTAATTATTCAATTGAACTCCTACGATAGAAAATGGCAAGATCAGATCGCTCAACTACAAGAAAGTAGTTTCGTCTGGCTTCACAATCCCAATAAAGTCGTTCAGTCGTTAACCGACAGGGTCTCGAGAAGAAACCTACGGCTAAAGGAGAATCGACTCTAGCAAAACCAACTAGTATCATATAGGAGGTGTGGGGATTAGTTTTTCCAGTTGATAGATGTCTCCTTTATATAGTTTTCAAATCAGGGTTTGCAATCCAAGTTACCTTGGTAACAAAGCATTCAATATTCAGCGTTAGATGAAAAACCTGATTTCTCCAAGCTAATATCTTTCAACCGTTAGATCGAAACTTAGCTTGTCACACACAAGTGAAATGTATTCATTTAGGTTTGAGTAACCGTACCTAAACGTGTACACTTAGTTGGTTCACAAATAGTTAACCAATGGTTAGCCATATGAGTACTTTCCTATTAACCGTATGCATCTTTCTCATAGCTAGTTCAAATGACTCATAAGAACTAGTTCAAGAGTTTTTCAATTGATTAGGTCTTTATTCATAGACACAATTGAAACAAACTCGGTTTGATTCACTTGAATCAATTCATGAACAATATTTCCACGGTTTGCAAAGATTGCACTCCTTATAAATTATTGTCTTAAGTTCATGGACAACCGATTTGAGAACTAACCAGCTTGCACCTTAGCTACCGGATTTGAGTTTACAAACTCAGCAGAAATTTTCGGTTCGAAAACTTCCGTGGGTACGCGTACGGGTATGCGTACCTAAGGTGACTGGTTTACTAGTTTGCAAACTTATAAACTCAGCAGAAATTTTCGGTATGAAAACTTCCGCTGGTACGCGTACTCAACCTATCTCCTTCACCAATACCGCATGCACACATATGCACGCACTTGGTTTCCGGCACATGGATTTATATACTAATGTGCGAACACACTATATATGCTTATATCCATAGTTGGTAATATCAACTCTCTACATTTCAATCATTGAAACATTCTTCTATAATGTTATAACAATCGTTATTCACGACTATCGTCATCAAAGTTATTTTCAAGATTGAAACGTCTTCATGACTTGCGTCATGGGTAAAGATGAAAATGGTTAAAGCAAAAGCTCACCAACACATATTTCGAGAAAAAGATGCGCGAGTAAACTCGGCTCGAAATAGCAAATGTGTATGTATGAAAACTAACATACTTATACGACTTTGTCTCAAGAGTAGGAGATAGAATAGACTTTTGAGTGACAGAAAAGTTCAAGTCTCCACATACCTTTTTGTCGGATGAAGTTCCACTTATTCCTCGAGTAGTTCTTCGTCTTCGTAAGATGATCGCCATGGAGTCTGGAGCTCAACTGCACTTAACTATCCTAGACCGAGACTTAGTCATAAGTAAACTAGAAATCAAGACATATAGTTTTGATCACTAATATTGAAAACATGCTTGATATAGCAACGCATGCGAGTTCGACCGAGCAGTGCTCTAACAATCTCCCCCTTTGTCAATTTTAGTGACAAAACTATCAATACATATGGATTACAAAATAGATAAAAACTTTGTAGCTTCATGTACACATGCTTGATCTCCTTGGTGCTTCAACATTACTCGAAAACTTCTTTTTATCCAAGAACTCCCATGATTCCAAATGTTGTAAGTTCAGCATCATAGTTGTTGTAATTCCGTAGCCACAACAATGAGAAAACAAGAGCTCTCGATCACTGTTATACAGTGTCATAGTATTATTACACAACATGAAAGTTCTCATATCACAACTTCGACAACAATACTATGGTGATATGTATCACTCCCCCTTAGTCAATACTTCATCTCAACACGAAAACCACTCCCCGTTACATAATGATCCGAAAACCATATGTACTTGTAGTATGAACTACATATTAATTCTCCCCCTTTTTGTCAATAAAATTGGCAAAGGTACAAAAACGGGACCCTAATGAAAATTTTCATGGAGACACTTCAAGACCAAAGAAAAGTACATATCAACTTTGTTTAGATGCAATCATAAAGCCGAAGCTAAATTCATTCATCACGGATTTTATAAAGATACAAGATAACTCCTCAAATATTCCACAGCCGCACTCCCCACAAAGATATGACAATTAAGCGCAAGTTCAAAAAAATTCTCCCCCATTTGATGTCATTCCCGAAAGAACAACAAGAGCGACCTTACTTTTACGAGAAAAGAAGGATTTCTTTGGACACCAAAAACCACAAAATGATTTTGTATCCAAAAATTCTCAATTAAACTAACCACAAGAGAACTCATGATTAATTTAATCGGAATACACAACCAAAATAACCACAAACGAATCTATGATTAGTCTAGTTGGAAATGCTCACAAAAGAAGACTTATGGAGTCGCACAATATATACATAAAATATGGATCAGGGAAGATCAATACTACGGAATATACAAGGATTCATTCTATTTTTCATCACTATTTGCACAATGACATATAATAGACATAATCCTTGTAAACAAAAGATTTTAACCTATGTTCCATCAATAAATGACATAATAGGCTTAACTTTTGTTTGTCAAAAGTGCATCGATCTTGTATCAATACATGCATATCGATATATAAACGAGATAACTTTTGATAATATATGGGACAATAATAGTTCACAGACGCAACACACACATATCCCATAACACATTGCAATATATAAAACCATAAAGATTAATACTGCAAAAATCATCTTCCAAACCAAGCTTTAGTATTTAAACAAATAAATCTAAAAACATGAAGATGAAAATGTTGGACATAGCCATGTGTACTCACAATAATGGCTATTCCAAACCCTAGTTATCCTTCTTAAACAAAAACAAGAATAAAATTCTTTTAAGAAGTTTCACTAGATATTAAGAACTTTGAAAAATTCCTTGTCGTCCCCGAACTCCTTGTCGTCAACAACCATTGGAACATATGGTTCATGAAGGAAGGAGTCAATACCAATAAACCTTCTTGGATGATGATGTCGAACCAGGGCCTCCTGAATTTCCAATGATCTTAAAACACAAGCCTTTATTTGCTGAATCTATTTTCTTGCCAGCTTCAACTCTTCAAGAACATCAGAAAACTTCTGAGAGTTTGAAGGAACAACTCTTGGCTTCCTCACATTCCTTCTCTTTCTTTTTAAAGTTGGAGGAAATTGAGATTTCTCTTTTTCCTTAGTGTTTGATGGCTTAACAATCATATTGATATCTTTCCCATCAGAAGACATGATGCTTGGAGTATCCATGAAAGCACGGTTTTGTGAGAGGAGTTCACAATCAAACCTCAACAAGCATTCTTAAGATATAAGAAGTATCAGAGACGGAAAAATAAATGTAGGGTTTCGAAACCTTTAAACAGGTTCGTACACGTCCAACTCACAACCCTCTAAAGAGTAGAATTGTCGATAATAACCCTCTTCTTTTGGAAAACCGGTCCCTTCCACTGTCAAAAGTGACATGGAGGAATTCCAAACCAAACAACATAAAGCTAAAAACAAAACTAAAGAAAATTTTATTTTAAAAGCCTGAGGTGTGCAAGATCTTGTCTCTTTTGAACAGGCACATGAGACAAGATGCACAAGACAACACAATCAAGTTGTGCTGTGGTGAACAACAATTTGTCCACCATGATCCTTTTGGTTGAAATTCATGGAACCCTCCCTTTCAATATGTTTATACCATGTTTTCTTCTCTAATGGCCTATATCCGTCTTTGGAAACTAATTTCTTCGAGGAAGATAAGATCTTACATACCTTAGTTGTTTTCTCTGCGAGTTTAAGCTTAGTGGCTAGACGATCTGCTCTTTGTTGAAGCTTGTTGACATATCTCATCTTGTGTTTGTATTTGAAACACTTTGAAAACTCATGACATTTGAGAGAACAATAGGAGCATGTCAACGTATAATATGGTTCAGGCGCCCGAGATGTGCAAGCTGCTAGGCACATAGTTGATCCTGAAACATTAATGTGACTACTCGTTTTCACGTAGTCTATATAATGTGTACAGCTCAGAGAATCATATACTAAGTAGTATTGATGCCTCCGTTGAACTGATAATGCTAAGTAGTAAAGGGTACTCAAGATCACAATAACAACTAAGAATGCAAAGATAATGTAAAATCTGCTAAGTTATCATGAGACACAAGAGATTACGTGGTTCGACTTTCGTATACGTCCACGGACTAATGAGTGATTGTTTTGTATTAAGTTATGGTGGTTACAAAGATCTTAAATGCTTCCCAAAGTAATATAGAGAACCCAAGTTGAAGTAAATACTTAAGTTCTAAACATTAAAGAGGTATAAGCTTAAGACTAGATCTTCTCTCCTAGATATTGAATGACCTTAGTTTGTTGGTGAGGCTTGGTATTTATAGCCCCTTCTGCTCCAAGTATATCTTTGCTGCCTCTGGGTCCATCGTTTCCTGGTATACCTTTAGTACAGATGGTACCTTCGTTCTCCGCGTGCTCTCTCCAGTCGAACTCTGCCATCTCAGCTGACCCACGTTCCTTCAGGAACTCCCCAGCCTCAGTACAGATTGTACCTTCGTTCACCGCCAGCCTCTTCCAATATGGTTCCGCCACATCACCTCTCTCCACGTGCCTTGATTATGCATGTAGATAAGAGATTTGTGCATTTAATGTTGATTAGATATGTCATCTACCTTTGTCCCTTCGCCAGCTGCTCTTCCATAGATTAGGATTTTTCTTCTTTCATCTTAGACGTTGAGGCATACTTTCTTGGAACGAGATAAAGTAGATTTACGAAGGTATCCTCTGTCATTTGGATTCCTCTGTGTAGCGAGGGATACACAATTATCTTGTATGCAACTACTGAGATCGTGACACGTGCTCCGTGAAATATTGGTATTCACAGTTTGCCCCTTTTCTTTCATATTCTACCGTTTGGTAGGACTGGAAGAAAACTCCTGTAACGCCGCCATTTTTGCACGTACCGATTGGGTGGTCCCCGCATGTACTTTCATGCAATAACTTCCCCTTGAATTTCGGGACATCCAAATTTTTGGATTCTTCAGCCACCTATAAGAAGAGAATAAATAGGAGGAATTTTCATTAAATCCTTTTCTCCCTCTCGAACTGTCGCTCTCTATCTCTCTCACAGAGATTTTCTTTCATCGTTAACTGTTGATCTTTCCTTCGATATCTCGATCATCATATACACGTAAGTGATACTTTTGCTTTTTGTTGTTGCTTTTCGCATTTCTCCCTGCTTGATTTTGTCTTCTCTTCTTCGATTTGTTGGAAGTTGTTGTTGTACTTGCATGTGAGAATTTTAATTCTCTTTTACTTGTTCATGTTGCATGAGAACTTGGGTTTGCTCCTATTTCGTATTTTGATGATGATTCTGCCATGGTTGTTCCTCGCCTGCAATCCTACTCATGGTGATGAATAACCTTTGATTTCGTCTTATGATGAATTTGAACCGCTTCCTTTGGTTGGTTTAGTAAAACCCATGCCCAAAGTAGGTTGTTTTGCCCCCAATTTGCTTTTGAGTCGACTGTGATTTTCAGTCCGCCATTGTTGAAGAGCCATTCTTCCTGCTGGTGTTAAGAATTACGAGACTTCCGAAGAAGCCTACGCGTAAGGGGAAAGAACCTCTTCGTCTATTGACCCACCTCCACGGATGACCATCCTAATGCTACTCCGTCTCCACTCCCTGAGGATACTGAGGTACCTGCTGGTACTAAGGTAGTTGTTTCCCCTGAGGCTGCTGCGGATCCAGAGGTAGAAGAAGTTGTTGTTGAGGATCTTCCTCCTCCAACTCCTTCTCCTCATTGTGAACTTCAAAGGCTGACACTTCGTGATAAAGATAGCTACGCCCATTTTTCCTTGGCTGAGATCACCAAGTCTTTCCGCCTCGACAAGTTCGAGTTCTCCTTTGTCAATGGCCCCGATGTGCTCACCGAATCCCTGATACATAGTTTTCCTTATGATGAGAATAACCTCCTGATTAGTGTTGGTCAGTTGGCCGCAGGTATGCTCCTCCCTTTGTTCAGTAGAAAGGATCCCTTCTACTATGACGTTTTGTCTATCAGGGATGACCCGGTGAACAAGACTCAGGTCCGAGGAGTTATGGAATATACTGGTAACTACTGGCGTGCCCTTCCTGAGAGTTGGTACCGTAGTAAGGGAAAGACCACTTTGAAGTCTTATGAATCCTTTGCTGATAGAAGATCTAAGCAGGAGGATTATACCCCCGCCAACTTCAATGCTACATACGCTGATGGTATTCAGAAGAGCAATCTTCTTCCTTGGAGTGTGGGCCCTCGTCGTATCCATGTTACTGCTCCGCAAATCGGGGAAGGTAACAACCTTCGTCTGCTGGAGGAGATCGATAAGACTGGTTTGACTGTTATCCCTTATTCTGCTAGGCTACCTTTGCCAAAGTATGACCGTATTTTTCTTGATCATGATGATCGCTGGGATCGTACTCCTCTTCGTGTGGTGGGTCCTTGGGCCTACAGTTTTACTTCCGCAGATCCCAACGTCCGTCGTACAACTCTTTCCTTGCCTAAGAAGTATGATGGATATCGGCCTTGGGTTTTCAACCCTGCTGCTTCTCATGAGGTAACCTTCGTTTCTGTTTGAAGACTTTTGCTTTAATATCTTTGTTTGATATTCTGATGACTTTCTTTTGCAGTCTTCCCCTGCTTCTTCTGCTGGAACTGCTCCAGGTTCTGCTGCTAGGACTGCTTCAGGCTCTGCTGGTAATTCCGTAGCCACCAGGACTAGGAAGAGAAAGGCTTCGGCTGAAACAGATACGCCAACACCTGCGGAGGTAAGGATTATTGTCATACCTTTGTGTTTGTAGGTCCCTTAGTATCTTTCCCCTGATCCTTAGCTGGCAGATGTGTTTTTCCATAGTCCTCCAAGAGAAAGGGCAAGTTGAAGGTTGTTATTGACCTTGAGGCATCAGATGAAGATCCCAAGGATGGTGAGGAGGTGCCGGATGATGAAGATATGGAGGATATTGAGGATACTGGCCTCAACCCTCATTTGGATGATATTGAGGAAGATTTTTCCAAGGGTAACCCCAGTCCCATCCGTGCTGGCTCAGTGGAGGGTGATAACCTCGTAGCTGGTGGTGATGCTCCATTTGTTAACCCTTTTAGTGTTCAAGCTCCAGCTCCTACTTTGTCTCCAAAGGTGCCTTCGTTTTCTGCCCTTGGTGGAGCATTGCCTGTTGTCTCGGCTGCTACTGGGGATGTTGTTGTAGTTTCTAAGAGTCTTCCTCTGTCTTCTGCTACTTCGCTTCAATCAAGTGGTTCGTTTGGTACGGTTGTTACCCCAATGGTGAGGGTTAGAAGCTCAGACTCTCAGTCGAAGAAGAAGGTTATGATTTCACTGGGCAACTTCTCCTTCAATGCTATGCCAACCCCGTTAGGGAGCGCTCAGTCTGTTTTTACTGCCCCTGTCATCAAAGCTGTTGGACCTCCGCCTTCGTCACCAGATTGGACCGTATTGGGCAATCTTCCTTCTGCTGGTGATATGGGCTTAGGTGGTGCTCAAGATTTTTCTTCGGTTCCCAGCTCATCCACCATGATGTCTCTTCGTCGTGGTGAGGGCTCAGTAGTCGTGCCCCATGTTCGCTCTCAAGCGATTGATGGAGTTTTTGCTGAGTCTAGCAAGGGTAAACTGCCTGAGAGCTTGAGCCTTGTTAGTTCTGATGATGTCATTCTTGAAGCTATTTTGCGGGACTAGAAGGGTCCTTTTTCTGCTGAGGTTGATCGCCGTCATCTGGATAGCTCCTTTGAAGTAGATTCGCAGTTGGATGTGTTGTCTGCTCAATATCGTGCGGCTAAGGATCTATTCTTTGACCCAGATTGCCTTTTCTCCTGCCATAGCTTTGGTGAAATTCATAGGGGTAGCATCCAAGAGATGGAGGCTTTCATTGACACCTACGTTGATTTCCTTCCCCGTCTCTCGGCGTTCTCAGTAAGTGATTCCCTCCTTACTGCTTCTCAATTTTTTTTGATTCTTTGTTTATTCTTACACTCCTTTGTTTGCAGCTTTGCAAACAGATAGATGTTGGTTGCACCCTGTTCAAGTTCTATAGGGCTAAGTGTACTCACTTGAGTGCTCTGTTGGAGCGCGCTCGTCAAGAATGTGCCCTTGTTAGCACACATCAACCTTCGTCCAGTGGTGATGCTTCTCTTGCTAGGGTATCTTCATTGGAGGATGATCTGAGGAAAACTCAGAGATCCTTGGAGGCTTGTTTGCTGGCGCTCGAGAGAGCTAATAATGCCGCTAAGGTTGCTGAGGACGGGCGTAAAGCTGCTGATTCTTCTCTGGCTGCTGAGTCCTTCAAAGACATAGGTTCGTTCCTTCTTTACCTTAGCTTTGATGTTGTTCTTGTCCGGTTGCATCGTCATGAGACAACCTTCGCCTGCCAGATGGTAGCTCTGGTGAGCTTAGATATCTCCGGGATCAAGTAGCCAAGTTAACCTCCGATGTTTGGTATTATCAGAAGAAGTCTGATAGGTTGATGAACGTAACCGTCCATAATGAATCCCAACTTTCCCTTGAATCTACTTATAACTCAGATTTAGTGAAGAAGATGGCTTTGCTTCGCAAAGAATGTGACGAAACCCTTACTTGGAAGGAGAGTCTCAATTTAAATCAAAATGAGGATATTTACTTAGTTGAGAGACGCCTCTCAGCCCAAGAAATTATCCGCAAAAAGTTTCATGCGGACTTCGAAAATGCCTGTGCCTCTTTAGATAAGGTTACTGCAGAGCGTAACGTCTTGTCTTCTGAGGTCTGTTCTCTTAAGAAAAAACTTATCGAGGCTGACTCTGCATCATCTTCCATGTCTCATGCATCTTTGATCAAGAAATTTGAAGAGTTAGAAAATGTTTACCAAGTTCTATCCTCAGAGAATGCTTTGCTCCGGATAGATGTTGATGACCTCCGGACTGAGCGTGATACCCTTGTGGAAGATCTTGAGGCCGTTGAGGTGGATCTTTCTGAGGCTCAGTATTGTCTAGAAGAATCCCTTATCCATGCAGGAAGTAGCCTAGGGTCCTTATATTCCAGCACCATCCTTTGTATATTTTGTTGTTTCCCCGTATTCCTTACACCCTTCATATCCGCAGGTCTCCAGGAGCATCCGGTGGGTGAAAATGCTAATATCGACCGTCTTGAAGGCCAAATATCTTCAATGGAGATATCTCGTCAGTTTGATACTGCTGCTAAGTTCAAGGCTGAGGCTCTCCAGCAAGCTAACGATCAGCTTACTGCTCAGATGACAGAGCTTCGTCAAAAGTCTGCTTCGGATTTGGTGGCTCAGTCTGCTCAGATGAAGGCGCAGTTTGAGAAGTCGGCTATCGATTATATTAATGATGCCTTTGCACATGCCGAGCTCCAAGCTGAGGGTGTGGTCTTTCCTCGTCTCCCTTATCCTTGATCCTGTCTATATTAACTGAACTCTTTGTTGTATGGTGCCCCCAGCTGAGGGGCCTTTGTGTCGTCTCTTTTCTTTGAAACAATGTTTCGTGATGGTTTGAATCTTTGCTATCTGCAAATTTTAAGACATGTTAGTCATGTTTTGGTAACATTATTATTGTACCTACATTATTGCATGAATATTTTGTTTGTATACGTGTTGTGTCTAGATGTTTGCACGTTCAAGTCATCACTAGGTGCTAAGGTATGTTTAAACTTGGGTGGAACATTCATCGTCCTACCTAAGTATCCTTTGGCCAGAAGGTACCGTGGTGACGAGGGCTCCTATGTGGGAAATAGTTTTCCTGTAACCCTACGCGTTCAGCGCGAAGGCTGTTTTACTTCGACAAGGTATCTCTATAGGGGATATCTTACTTTTTCTTATTGCCTCATGAATGGAGCTATCACTCCGAGGATCCGAGTATTGATTGTGCCTTGCCTTGTCTCATCGTCAATTCTGACGGAGGGTGTCTATTCTAACCCAATTTGTACCCAATCAAAAATTGACTTTCTCTTAGCAAAAAGTTTCTTTCATTGATTAATAAGGTTCATAATATCTTTGATCAGGGATAGAACATGGTAGGCTATTGCCCGTTCCCTTCTTCTCCTGAGTGATCATCATTCTCTTACGGGTAGTACTTTTTTAGGTACATTGCATTCCAAGGATATTGTAGTACTTCACCTTTGAGGGTACTTAGGTAGTATGACCATTTTCCAGCGATGTCGTGTATGATGTAGGGCCCGTCCCACGTCGGAGCTAGCTTGCCCCACTTCTTCTTTATTTGATATGGTGGTATCTGACGTAATATGTATTCTTCGACCACAAAGTTTCTAGGGATGACCCGTTTGTTGTATCGCGAGCTAGCCTTCGCTGATAGTTTACCATCTTTTGCAAAACCACTTCCCGCATTTCTTCAAGATCATCAAGCTTTTCTAGCATTAAGTCCGTCGTTAGGTTCTTCTCCCATGCCTCTGTTTTTGTTTTTGGAAGTATTATCTCCGTTCGGATGACCGCTTCGGATCCATAGGTTAGCAAGAATGGAGTTTCTCCCGTGGCCGCCCTTCTTGTAATTCAGTAGGCCCATATGACATTGTGCAGTTGTTCGCACCATCTTTTCTTGTATGCTCCTAGCTTTTTCTTCAAGTTCATCGTTATTGTCTTGTTAGTCTCCTCCGCTTGTCCATTGCTCTTAGGGTATATAGGAGTGGACTTGTTTTTCTGAATGTTGAAAGTGTCAAACAACATATCTATGTTCTTTCCTTGCAACTGCTTGCCATTGTCAGAGACTATGGCGGCTGGTATTCCGAACCTGCATATGATTTGTTCAAACAAGAATTTAAATACATCTGTGTCCCTAATTTTTGCCAAAGCCTTTGCCTCCACATGTTAGAGCATAGCTCGGTCAACCTCGCATGTGTTGCTATCCCAAGCATGTTTGTCAATGTTAGTGATCAAAACTATAAGTCTTGATTTCTAGCCTACATAGCTAAGTCTCGGACTAGGATAGAAAAGTGTAGTTGAGCTCAAGGACTTCATGGCGATTCATCATACAACGACGAAGATCTATACAAGGAACCGTGGAACTTCATCAACAAAAAGGTATGTGGAGACTTGAACTTATCTATCACTCAAAAGTCGTATGATATATAGACTAGATCATACACATTGACATTTCGAGCTGAGCATTCATCTCTTATCTCGAAATCGTGTGTTGGTAAAGCGCAAGGTAGTTAATATCGTGTATCGGTATCGTATCGGTCGGGTCCTATACACCTGTACAAATGATAATATTTTTTTTATAGGCGATACGTCATTAGGATTTTTTTAATATTTATTATTTATCAAACAAAAAAATATATTGATATAACCATAATAAAAAATAATAATTGTAGTAAACATACTTCAACCTTACAAAATAAGAGGTGGTTGATTAGAGCCTTATACTATCAACAACAAAACCAAACATTGAATGTTTGTTAGGCCATCAACATAACATTTATAGTAATTACATCCACCATAATCATATATGAAGTTACCAAAATTAGTGGAGTTACTTTCTTGAATTAAAAGTTCAAGAAATTTTAATCAAAAGACAAAATACATTAATGATATATCAGTGTACAAGTGAAACATATATTATCGGTGTACAAGTGAAACCGATATATCGGTCCGTACAGGACGATATACGCGTTTTTATCGTTTCTCCTTCGTATCGCCGATATTTTCAATATCGTAAAGATTTTTTTCGATATCCTATAAAAACCTTTAATATCGGCCTGTACAATCGATATTGACTACCTTGGTAAAGTGTTTCGCTTTGATCAAGTTTATCTTCACCTAGTGACGAAAGTCATGAAAAGTTTCAATCATTTTGAGAATTGCTCTGACGTGAATCGGTCTGTGAATAACGGCTACATAGCGTCCTCTGAGAATGTCTCAATGATTGAAATGAGAGTTTAGATTACATAACCATGTATTCCTTGAACCGAAGTTTTCGAACTTTGTTGATCAAGAGAAATCGGAAGGATTGTGGAATTGGCTTGTCAAGTCCGCGAACCCAGTCCGCAGACTTAGTCCGCGAACTGTCGGAAGTTCTCAACCTAGAATTACTGCTGGATTTTCCAAAAACTCGTTTGTGTGCTAAGTCCGCGAACTGGCGGAAGTTCTCTTTCCGAGAATTTCTGCTGAGTTTGGAAAACTCAACCGATTAACTTAAGTCCGCGAACTTGTTTGTGAACTTAAGAGGTTATGATCTAAAGATGTTCTCTGAACATGAAACATTAAATTACTAAGGAATGCTTTATGCAAACCGTGGCTATAATGTTCATGAGCCGATTCAATCGAATCGAATCATTTGTGTTTCAATTGTGTCTTGTGTAGTTACATAAGATCTCATAGCAATTGAACAACTCTTTAACTAGTTCATTTGAGTCAATTGAACTAGTTATGATGAAGAAGAACAAGGTTAATATGAAATGCTCATATGGTTAACCTTTTGGGTTACTATGTTGAACCAACATACACATACACGTTTGGGCATGGTTTTCACGAACCCAATAAACGTCTACCCAAGTGTGTGTGACAAGCTAAGTTTTCGATCTAACGGTTGAGAAATATTAGCTTGAGTCTAAATCAGGTTTTCATCTAACGGTGAATAAGGATTGCTTTGTAACTAAGGAAAAACCCTGATTTGAAGGCTATATAAAGGAGACATCTAGCATTGTGCAAAACTAATCCCCACACGTATGTGTGCTACTAGTGCGCTCGCTAGAGTAGATCTCCATTAACCTTTGATTTTCTTTTCTAAAATCAGGTTAACTACTTAAAGACTTCATTAGGATTGTGAAGCCAGACCGATACTACTTTATCGTAGTTGTGTGATATGATCTTGCATCTTCTATCATACGAGTACAATCAATTGATTGACTTGATATCATGAGAGTTCTCCGATAGGCAAGATAAAGAAGTCACAAACATCTTCGTCTCATTGTTTGTGATTCCTCGACAATCCGCGTGTGTAGTCAGGAAGGATTCTAGAGAGGTGATTGATTAATCTAGGCTGTTCTTCGGGAATATAAGACTGAATTATCAATTGGTTCCTGTTCACCTTGATTTCATATCAAAAGACGGAATAAAACCTAGGGTTTATCTGTGCGAGAAAGATTTATCCTTTGATAGACTTTTCTGTGTGAGACAGATCTTTTTATTATAGTGTCTGTGATTTTGGGTTGCAACAACTCTTGGTTGTGGGTGAGATCATATAAGGGAATCAAGTGCGAAGTATCCTGCTGGGATCAGAGGCGTAGGAGTACAACTGTACCTTGGATCGGTGGGAGACTGATTGGGGTTCAACTATAGTCCAGTTCGAAGTTAGTTTGCAGTAGGCTAGTGTCTGTAGCGGCTTAATACAGTGTGTATTCAATCTGGACTAGGTCCCGGGGGTTTTCTGCATTTGGGGTATCCTCGTTAACGAAATTTCTGGTGTCTGTGTTATTTCATTTTCCGTATTATATTGTTTATCTTTATAATTGAAATAATACAGGTTGTGCGTTTGTGATCATCAATTGGAAATCCAACCTTTGGTTGTTGATTGATATTAATTGATCCTTGGACATTGGTCTTTGGTACCGTCCAAGTACTCCTTGTGTTTGATTAGGACTCGCTGATTTATGTTAGCTTGAGTAATATCAAAAACAAGAGAGAGATATTAACTCCTTGAGATACTTTTATCTAGATTGAGTCTGACTGTCTAGTTGGTTCTCTAGCAATGTATTTCGGAGTTAGTCCATACATATTGCTAAGCGAAATATTGGGTGATGTTGTTAGAACCCCGCTTTTTCAATTGGTATCAAAGCAGGGAAACACGTTTAAGATCTTACAAGTCTGTGTTTGTAGCGATCTGACTCTATGGACAGTAGTACTATCTCAATAAATGCACCACCAGATCCAGGGATTTCAGAATTCTCTTCCTTGACTGATTTAATAAAATCTGTAGAAGAAATTCTATTTAAACCTCCACCAGGTTTTAAATCCCTTGAAGTGTTTTCAGGGATTGAAAAGAAGCTTGAGAGCTTATCTCTTGATGTTGAGTTATACCTCCAGAAAGAGCAAGAATCTCTTGACAGGCTAAATCAAGTTATGATGAATAATATTCATGTTGAGGTTGATATTGATTTACTAATCAGTGACAGCAGTGCTCCTCCTCTGCGTAATCCAATTAGTTGTGATAAACTAAACGAATTACAAGAGGAGTTTAAATATCAGTCATCTGAATGTATCACCTTAAAGCATGAATTGATTCATTGCTCAATTCCTGATACTTCCTATAAAGATAGTAGTATTGTCTTCTTTTATGAAGAATCTAGGACGTCTCTTTTCATCAAAAGAGTTTCCCTTCCCAGTACTAAAAACTATCTGCAGAAACTGTTTTTTATAAGTTTGAAAACAAGAAATCAGAAACACAAACCTCTTTGGGTTCTCTTGAAGTTCTTTGATAGACTTATAAAAACAGTTCCCTGGGTGTTTCTCAACACTACAAGATTTAAGAGTTGTTGGAAAGAAACTCTTTCTTGGTGCCATGGTGAGCAAGACATTGTTCACCTCAACACAACTTGTTTGTGTTGAAAGTGCATTCTCACCTAGAAATGCCCTACTATGTATACGGTGAAGGACGCACAAGAATTTGAGGCACACAAATTATGTTCGGCAAGGCTGTAGAGTTCAATTGTATTATTCTAAAGGTATGTCTATAAACTTGAGCGATATTTGTGTTTTTACTTGCTTAGAGTACTTATAATGATCCATGTACCTTGCTTATCGTTCATTTCTACCTAACCTGATCTGTGTTTAAGGTTCTTATATGTGTAGGTTTGAAAATAATAGTTCGGGAGGTTTGGACTTCATGGTAGACATACCAAGTATGGATAACATCTTTTAAAATAAAAATCCAGGAGTTTAAGTTCGCAAACCCAGTCTGCAAACTGCTCAAAGTCATGAAAATTCGTTTGCAAACCCGTATGCATACTTGCCTGTAGACGTCGATATTCGGTAAGCTTGTTTTGGCAGTAATTTCTTCGTCCGAACTCGGAATGACCTCATTCTTTTTGCATTCTCTTTCTTTTTGAATTATATTCAAAATAGAGATGAGAAAACTTGAATTTGAATGAGTTAAGATTGGTATTTGTCCTGTCTCTTGTTTTTGAGTATTTTGCTCCGTTTCGTTGCACTTGTTCCACTTCTCTTGAACTTGGGCACTTGGATTCTTGGAGTACTACTCTTCTAACCTAATTAGTAGCTTTTACAAGAATGTTGTTGGTGAATCACAAAGAAGGAAGTTCAAGAATGGAAAGTAGTACGCAATGCTATGGAATTCTTGAATGTTCACAATCATCCTATGTGAACTATGGTGCATGGTCGTTATTGACTTTGTATGTTCTTCTTTGTTACGAAAATATTTTTATACGCCTTTGGTGGCTATTCTTAGTATAAATCCGGGCGGAAAAGATTGATTCTACCCTCTAAGGACAAATCATCTTGTATGTGCATTACGAGTTTGTCTTGATGCCTAGGAAACTTCTTATGAGAATTTATTCTTATTTTTGAGAAGGATTACTAGATTTTGGAATAGCAATTATTGTGACTACACATAGCTATTTTTGTTTTCATCTTCTTATGTTATTTTTTTAGGTTTATTGGTTTTTAAATTCTAAAAATATTTGAAGGATGATATTATTGCAGTATTAATCTGTTTTGAAGTATTGCAATATTTTTATGGGATATGTATTGTTTGCATCCGTGAACTTGAATGTGCCATATTGTGTCAAAAATAAAGTCGTTCATAAATTGATATTCGTATTGATGAAAGGACGAATGAACTTTTTACAATTACAAAAGTTATGCTTATGCAATCATGTATTTGATGGAAAATAGGATAAAATCTTTTGTTCAACAAGGATAAAGTCTATTATGTCATTATGATGGAAAATAGAATGATCCTTGTATGTTATCCACGGTATTGATCTTCATTGATCCATTTTATTACGTTTTACCGTGAAGGCTCCATTGTGTGTCTTATGTTGAACACCTTACAACTAAGTCGATTTACCTTGGCTTTGTTGGTTGTTCCATAAGATGCTATATGTCGAGCATTAGAAACTAAATTAATCAACTAGTTTGGTTATTTAGTTAGTACTCCATAAGTCTTCTTTCTTATGTTGAGTACATGTACGGTTAAGGTTGTCATATTTTATGATGAACTTAGTCGGGGTTCCATAAGTTCTCTTATGTTGAGCCCAAAATAATTAAATTAATTACTTCAGTGATTAGTTTGGTTGTTTGTATTCCAATTAGATTAATTATAGGTTCTCTTGTAATTAATCTAGTTGAGTTTTCATATATTCCACAAGCTCTTGTGTTGAGTATATGAAAGACTACACTATCATATTCTTTGGTTAATGTAGTCATATATTCCGTAAGGTTTTCCTTATGTTGAATATTTGAACGATTAAGTTAGTCATATCCATATGATTGACTTAGTTGTAGCTCCGTGAGTTTACTTATGTTGAGCACTTTCAATTAAATTGATCACTTTTGTGGTTTGATTTAGTTGTGTATTCCAATTGAATTAATCATGGGTTTACTTGTGGTTAATTTGGTTGAGTTCTGGATATAGAAAATCATTCCAATGGTTTTTGGTGTCCAATAAAAAATCCTTTTTTTCTTTCGAAATTAAGGTTGATCTTGTTGTTCTCTCAGGAATGACATCAAATGGGGGAGAGTTCTTTTGAACTTGTGCTTAATGGTAATATCTTGCGGGGAGTGCGGCTGTGGAATTTTATAGGGGTTATCTTCTATCTTAAAACTCCGTGATGAATGTTGTTAGCTTCGGCTATTAGATTGCATCTAAATTAAGTTGGTATGTATTTTTCTTTTGGTCATGAAATGTCTCTTGTGGAAATTTCATTATGATCCCATTCTTGTACCTTTTCCAATTTTATTGACAAAAAGGGGGAGAAATATTGTAGTTCACACTACAAATACATATGGTTTTCGGATCATTGTGTAAGGGGGAGTGGTTTCCATGATCGATATGGAGTATTGACTAAGGGGGAGTGATACATATCACCGTAGTATTATTGTTAAAGTCGTGATACAATTGGACTTTGATGTTATATAATAATACTATGACACTGTATAATAATGATCGAGAATCTCGATTTCTCTCATTGTTATAGCTACAGATCTTCAACAACGATGGTGCTAAACTTACAACCTTTGGGATCGTTGGAGTACTTGGAAGGACGAAGATTTCAAGGAACATTGAAGATTAGACTATGGAATATGAGCCACTAAAGTTTATCTTTTTTGTATTCCACACGTATTAATAGTTTTGTCACTAAAATTGAAAAAGGGGGAGATTGTAAGAGCATAGCTCGGTCAACCTCGCATGTGTTGCTATCTCAAGCATGTTTGTTAATGTTAGTGATCAAAACTATAAGTCTTGATTTCTAGCTTACATAGCTAAGTCTCGGACTATGATAGAAAAGTGTAGTTGAGCTCAAGGACTTCATGGCGATTCATCATACAACGACGAAGATCTATACAAGGAACCGTGGAACTTCACCAACAAAAAGGTATGTGGAGACTTGAAATTATCTATCACTCAAAAGTTTATGTCTTCTATCTCCTACTTCTTATGAGACAAAAGTCGTATGCTATATAGACTAGATCATACACATTTGACATTTCGAGCCGAGTATATATCGCCTATTTATATCTCGAAATCGTGTGTTGGTAAAGCGTTTCGCTTTGATCAAGTTTATCTTCACCTAGTGACGAAAGTCATGAAAAGTTTCAATCACTTTGAGAATTGCTCTGACGTGAATCGGTCTGTGAATAACGGCTACATATCGTCCTCTGAGAATGTCTCAATGATTGAAATGAGAGTTTAGATTACATAACCATGTATTCCTTGAACCGAAGTTTTCGAACTTTGTTGATCAAGAGAAATCGGGAGGATTGTGGAATTGGCTTGCCAAGTCCGCGAACTGACGGAAGTTCTCGACCGAGAATTTATGCTGGATTTTCCAAAAACTCGTTTGTGTGCTAAGTCCGCGAACTAGCAGAAGTTTTCTTTCCGAGAATTTCTGCTGAGTTTGAAAAACTCAACCGATTAACTTAAGTCCGCGAACTTGTTTGTGAACTTAAGAGGTTATGATCTAAGGATGTGCCCTGACAATGAAACATTAAATTACTATAATGTTCATGAGCCAATTCAATCGAATCAAATCATCTTTTTTTCAAATGTGTCTTGTGTAGTTACATAAGATCTCATAGCAATTGAACAACTCTTTAACTAGTTCATTTGAGTCAATTGAACTAGTTATGGTGAAGAAGAACAAGGTTAATATGAAATGCTCATATGGTTAACCTTTTGGGTTACTATGTTGAACCAACATACACGTACACGTTTGGGCATGGTTTTCACGAACCCAGTAAACGTCTACCCAAGTGTGTGCGACAAGCTAAGTTTTCGATCTAACGGTTGAGAAATATTAGCTTGAATCTAAATCAGGTTTTCATCTAACGGTGAATAAGGATTGCTTTTTAACTAAGGCAAAACCCTGATTTGAAGGCTATATAAAGGAGACATATAGCATTGTGCAAAACTAATCCCCACACGTCTGTGTGCTACTAGTTCCCCCGCTAGAGTAGATCTCCATTAACCTTTGATTTTCTTCTCTAAAATCAGGTTAACGACTAAAAGACTTCATTGGGATTGTGAAGCCAGATCGATACTACTTTATCGTAGTTGTGTGATCTGATCTTGCATCTTTTATCGTACGAGTACAATCGATTGATTGACTTGAGATCGTGAGAGTTCTCCGATATGCAAGATAAAGAAGTCACAAACATCTTCGTCTCACTGTTTGTGATTCCTAGACAATCCGCTTGTGTAGTCAGGAAGGATTGTGGAGAGGTGATTGATTAATCTAGGCTGTTCTTCGGGAATATAGGACCGGATTATCAATTGGTTCATGTTCACCTTGATTTCATATCAAAAGACGGAACAAAACCTAGGGTTTATCTGTGGGTGAAAGATTTATCCTTTGATAAACTTTTCTGCGTGAGACAGATCTGTTTATTATCAAGTCTGTGATTTTGGGTTGCAGCAACTCTTGGTTGTGGGTGAGATCAGCTAAGGGAATCAAGTGCGCAGTATCCTGCTGGGATCAGAGGCGTAGGAGTACAACTGTACCTTGGATCGGTGGGAGACTGATTGGGGTTCAGCTATAGTCCAGTCCGAAGTTAGTTTGCAGTAGGATAGTGTCTATAGCGACTTAATACAGTATGTATTCAATCTGGACTAGGTCCCGGGGTTTTTCTACATTTGCGGTTTCCTCGTTAACAAAATTTCTGGTGTCTGTGTTATTTCATTTTCCGCATTATATTGTTTATCTTTATAATTGAAATAATATAGGTTGTGCGTTTGTGATCATCAATTGGAAATCCGACCTTTGGTTGTTGATTGATATTGATTGATCCTTGGACATTAGTCTTTGGTATCGTCCAAGTATTCCTTGTGTTTGATTAGGACTCACTAATTTCTATTAGCTTGAGTAATATCAAAAACAAGAGAGAGATATTAACTCCTTGAGATACTTTTATCTAGATTGAGTCTGACTGTCTAGTTGATTCTCTAGCAAAGTATTTCGGAGTTAGTCCATACAGATTGCTAAGCGAAATATCGGGTGGTGTTGTTAGACCCCCGCTTTTTCACCACCCACTTGGTGAAGTAATCCGTAGCCACAATAAGGTATTTTGTCTTCGAGGTTCCCTCTATCAAGGGTCAGACAATATCAACCCCCCACTTGACAAATGGCCAAGGGCTGATGACTGAGTTGAGATCTGTTGATGGTGCTTTAATTTTCCTGGCAAAGTGTTGGCATCTCTCACCGCGCTTAGCCACGTTTTTTGAATCCTCGTCCATGCTTATCCAGTAATATCCTTGCATTTTGGGTTTGACTGCCAAGGACCTTCTTCCGATGTGATTGCCGGCATCTCCGTTGTGTATATTATGGAGTATATTTATGCCCTTTGTGAGAGGCACTGCATCAGGGGTCCAAGAAATGACCTTCTATACAGTATCCCATCACTTAGGATGTACATTGTTGCTTTCAATTCGATCTTCCGAGCTTCCTTGACATCTGCTGGTAAGGTACCTTTGTCAAGGTATTGGTGAATTGGAGTTCTCCGATCATCCACCGCTTCGTCCTCGTTGTCTTCGTCCGACATAAGTTGATCTTTGTCAGATCCTTCGATTTCGTTATCTGTCTCTTCTTCGTCCTCTTTTCCTTTTTCATATTCTCTCATGGCTCGAGTTTGAACAGCCATATCCTCCTCAACTCCTGAGATTGGTCCTTCTATTGAAGGCTCATATACCCTTCCAATTTGCACGGAGGTAGTATTTATGTCCCTTAGCATCGATGATATGAATGCTAAGTCATCTGTGTGTTTGTTATCTTTTCGACAGACATGTCTGAATGTAACGTTGTTAATTTTTGACGCATGCTCATGTGCTAGCTTTAGGTACGAAGATAGTACTGGATCCAAAGTTTGATTTTTGAGATCGATTTGTCTAATGACTAACTGTGAGTCACTATTTAAACGAATATCTGACAATCCTAGATCACGTGCCAAGCGTAGACCATGTATGACCACATCGTATTTTGTGATGTTATTAGTGTATTGTTCGAATTCTAACCTGAACGCATAGATTAGTCGGTCTCCGGTAGGGGTTGTTATTACAATCCCTATGCATGCACCTTCTTCATTGGAGGAGCCATCTACGAATATCTCCCACCTTCGTAAATTCTGAGGTTCCAAGAGGTCTTCTGGTTCTTGCTTGTCTTCCTCCATTCCTGGGATGTCATCTATCCACGCTTCGTCGGAGGTAGGTCCGCTAGGAAGTCTGCTAAGATTTGTGATTTCTCAGCCTTCCTAGTTTCCGCTAGGAACTGTTTGACCATGGCATTCCATTTTGCCACCCTTCCAATTTTCTCCGTGCTGTCGAGGATTTGGCTTATTTGAGCCTTTGTGAAGACTCGAATGGTATGTGCGTCGAAATATATCCTTAGTTTCTGCGTTTCCACTACTAAGGCATATATGAGCTGCTCCACCTTGGTATAATTACGCTCCGCTGAACTGAGTGTTTTGCTGATGTAGTATATGGGATTATCGCCTTGTCCTTGGTCTCGTACCAATACTGCGCTCACGGCGTATCTTGTTGATGCTAAGTACAAGGTGAGAATTTCACCTGGCTCCGGCTTCTGTAGGATGGGTACCGAAGTCAAATATTCCTTGATTTTTTGGAAGGCTTGCTCGCACTCCGTGGTCCACATGAACCTGCTTCCCTTCCTTAGTGTATCAAAAAATGCTTTGCATTTATCTGATGATCTTGCTATGAATCTTCCCATGGAAGCTAAGATTCCATTTAGCTTTTGTACTCCTTTTAGTGTATGTGGAGATGGCATTTCCATTATTGCTCGGGCCCTTTTGGGATCCACTTTTATTCCTCGCTTAGTTACCAGGTATCCTAGGAATTTTCCTGAGGTTACTCCAAACGTGCATTTCTCCGGGTTTACCTTCATGTGAAAACTTCTCATGGCTTCGAATGTTTCCCTTAGGTCTGCTAGATGGTGTTTCGCTTCTTTGCTCTTGACAAGCATATCGTCCACGTAGACCTCCAGTATCCTGCCTATCCATGGTTTAAAGATTTTTTCTACCAATCGTTGGTATGTTGCCCCCGCGTTATTTAGTCCAAAAGGCATCCTTGTATAGCAATACAAGCCTTGTGGGGTAAAGAACGCAGTATGGTCCTGGTCTTCTTCTGCAAGGGCGATTTGGTTGTAACCTGAGTATCCATTCATGAAGGATAGTCTCTGGTGACCTTCAGTTGCATTGACTAGTCGGTCAATGTTTGGTTGCGAGTAGCTGTCTTTGGGGCAGGCTTTGTTGAGATTGCTAAAGTCGATGCAAATGCGTACACCTCCGTTCTTATTGGGTACAATCACCATGTTGGATATCCACGTGGGATACTTGACTTCTCGTATGAATCCTACGGTTAGTAGCTTTTGTAACTGCTTTTCTACCGCTTCGTGGTAGATGTCTGCCACCTTACGGATGCGCTGCTTGAATGGTGGTATTTCTGGTTTGAGCCGAGGTGGTGGGAGACCAAATTCGGGTCAATTCCGGGCATGTCTTCCATTGACCATGCAAAGATATATGCATAGTCCCTTAGTAGACTTTGTAGTTGCATCTCCTCTTCCTCTTCAAGTAAAGTTCCGATATTGATCATCTTTAGTTCCACCTCCGTTCCGATGTTGATTTTCTTTGTTGGTTCCACCGGTGAGAAGGTTTGTTTTTGAGGACGTTGAGGAGTGCTTTTCTGTAATTGTCATTTGGCAGAGACGTTTGCCCTTGGAGTGGCGAAGGTGCTTGTCTCCGGAGCTGGGGTGGCTTCGGGTACTGAGAAGACTCCGTCCTTCACTTCTTTAGTGTTTGCCTTTCGTGCTGCTGGGTAGCAGCTCTTTCTTCGTTGAGTCTGACCTCTGCTAGATTGCATAGCCTTGCGTCTTGCTGGTCATCCTTGATTTCCATTTCACCCATGGGTGTAGGGAATCGAAGGTACTGATGATATGTCGAAGTTGTTCCTCGTAATCTATGGACCCATAGCCTTCCCATGATTACATTGTAGGGCGAAGGTGCTTCCACCACACAGAACCTTATATTTGTTACTAAGGGTCCTGCACGTACCTGCAAGACGATTTCTCCTTTTGGTCTAGAGACTGCTCCACTTAAACCGTATATTGTGCAAGTGGAAGAGTCCATCTGCTCCATTGTCAAACCCATGCGTAGGTAGGGTTCGTAAAACAATACATTTAACGAGCTACCTCCGTCAACGAGGACTTTCATGACGTTCCATCCATGTATTGGAAGAGTGATCACAAGAGGATCATTGTGCATCCCGACCTCCTGATTGACGTCTTTTGTTGAGAATGTTAATGGCGTGGCCATCCATTCTTCCCAAGTGCTAGTAGGTCTGCTTAGCTTGAACACTTTGTGGGCTTCTAGCTTTCTCCTGTTTCGAGCTAACTCGAGGATGTCTTCGAGTAGCTCCTCCTGACCTCCGCTTGAGAAGGTAATCATGTTGATGTATTTGTCATCCTGAGGTAGTTCTACCCTTTTCTTGGGGGGCTACCTCAGTATTAGCTGGTTGTATCTGCACGTACTCCATGAACTTGCCTTCGTCTATAAATCTATGGATCATGTTCCTTAGGTGATAGCATGTATCAGTTGTATGCTCGTAGTACTGGTGGTACTCGCAGTATTCCTTAGCTTTCTTTTTTTTATCTAGTTGCTTTCCCCTAGTGTTAGGGTAGGGAAAGCCTGGCTTCGCTCCTTCCTTGCTTAGGATGTGGGAGAATGTGGTGTTTATATTTGTGTAGATTTTATCTACGTACTCGTCTCTTCCTTTTCCTCTACCTTTGCCATCTCTTTATTTTAATCTTTTGTCTCGAGAGATGGTTCTGCCCCCAGTCTCGTTTTTCCTTTTAGGTATCTCTGAAATTGGTTCCAGAGAGTTGGTTCGTTGCGGACATGTTGTTATCTTTGCTTGTGCCCTGGGGTTGTCCTTCTGGATTTCTTCGAGTCTGATGTAGAGGTCTTGGACAACCCTGAGCTCTCCTTCGGAATCAAGGGCTCGATTGCGAAGCTCCACGAATATGGCTGAGGTTCTGTCAAGCCCATACTTATAGCAATTAATGATAATTTCTGGATTGACTTTCCCTATTGATTGGAATGTCTTTCGCTACCTGTCTGTGCATTGCATCAATGTCTCCCTGGGTCCAATGGCTAATGCAAATATCCTATATAACCCTGCCTTTGTTGACTTGTTGTACATGTATGTCTCCAAGAACACCGTAGATAATTGCTCAAAGGAGTCAATTGAGCTTGCTAGTAAATTGTCATACCATGCCAATGCGGATCCCGTCAAGCTGGCCCGGAAGTACCTGCAAAGTACTACCTCATCTCTTTCCAATGGGAAAGGACATTAGTGTAGTACCGTAGGTGGGCTGCGGGATCGGATGTACCGTTGTATGCTTGAAATGTAGGCACGGGGCATTTCGGAGGGATGGGTTCCCTCAAAATGCGAAAAGACAACGGAGATGTTGTCGCTTATTTTAGTACCCCTTCTAGTCTTGCGCATGTGTGGCCTGTTTTTAGTCCTTGTATCTCCTTCCGCATTTTTTCCATTAGCTCCATAACCATGTTCACTTTGTGAGCATATCTGGAAAATGTCTCGTCGTAGTAAGACTGAGAGGGATTGTATGTTGGATCCGTGTCATCTGGATCATGGCGTGTTCTTCTGGCTCCCCCTGCTGGGTAACCTTTGGTGGATTGAGATCCACCCTTCGTCTTCCTTAGATAGCTCCGTTTTCACGCCTCTTTAGTGGAGGGTGAGTTTGGGAACCTTCGATTTGCACGTCTAGCATGTCCTTTAGGTTCTGGTTTTCCTGAGCCATCACGTGTATTGCATCCTCATGCTCCTTGTTTCGTAGTAGCAAAGCTGCTACTTTTGCTGCTATTTATTCTTCGTTGTGGATTCCACCACCCTAAGGAGTGTTGTCGGCCGTATCCTCAGAGTTAGCCATTCCTTCTTCTATGACCGGTGCGTATGGATCTATCTGGATTGGAGTTAGGTTTCCCAACCCTCGTCCTGTAGGAACTAAGGCTCTGGGTAACCCTGGGTTGGCCGCAGGTGGCTGCGTGATATTGGGATGCTCTGGTAATGGCATGTTGTAAAGTGGTTGATCTCCCGATGTTTGCCCCATCCCTTCAGCAGGAATAGGTGGTTTGTTAGCAATCGTCCTTCGTGCTATTTCAAATTGCCCGTCCTATGCTTCCATTCATTGATTTTCTTGAGATGGCTTTTGGGATCTTCCTCGTGTGACTGCTGGTCGTGAGCTTGTTGGTACATCACTTGGTTTCTGCATGCCTTCGGCTTTTGTTATCCTGCGGTCACAAAAAAAACGACAAAAATCTGTTACTTGGGTGCCTTCGTCAAAAGTGGCAATTAATGCTCTGACGAGTAAGCAGCTTTTTTCAGAAAAAGGACTCAAATAACGTTTGGAAGACGGGTATTAAATTTTTATGACACCCTTGGAAGAAACAACCTTAAACGCTGAAAACCAATAAAAAAAAGGGTGTCAGATCTTCCCAAAAAATAGGGTTATTAAATGCTTTAGAAGATCTTTTTTCCTTGAAATTTTACTGAGATTCCTCTGAAGTCTGAGGTACTAAGATCAAAGGATGCTTTGTCGGAAAAGGTTGTTTTAGTACAAAACAAAAGTTTTAGCATTTTGTGAGTGGTTTTTTGTTTTTCTTTTTGAAAACTTGTGTAGATATGTGAGATTGCTAGTCTTTAGAGGCTATGAACTCAAAGAACTTGCGAAAACAACGGAAGAACCCATCACTAGAAAGTGAGATTCATCGTTGTTGAGATCAGATCTCTTCGTTTAAAGAAGATGCATAAGTAAAGTAAATGACGGAATATAAAAACTCAAGCTGGTGAGCAAAACCTTCTAGCGCCAAACTGTGACTACTCGTTTTCCCGTTTTCTACGTAATGTGTACAGCTCAGAGAATCATATACTAAGTAGTATTGATGCCTCTGTTGAACTGATAATGCTAAGTAGTAAAGGGTACTCAAGATCACAATAACAACTAAGAATGCAAAGATAATGTAAAAGCTGCTAAGTTATCATGAGAAACAAGAGATTACGTGGTTCGACTTTCGTCTACGTCCACGAGGTAACGAGTGATTATTTTGTATTAAGTTATGGTGGTTACAAAGATCTTAAATGCTTCCCAAAGTAATAGAGGGAACCCAAGTTGAAGTAAATACTTAAGTTCTAAACATTAAAGAGGTATAAGCTTAAGACTAGATCTTCTCTCCTAGATATTGAATGCCCTTAGTTTGTTGGTGAGGCTTGGTATTTATAGCCCCTTATGTTCCAAGTATATCTTTGTTGCCTCCGGGTCCATCGTTTCCTGATATACCTTTAGTACAGATGGTACCTTCGTTCGCCGCGTGCTCTCTCCAGTCGAAATCTGCCACCTCAGCTGACCTGCGTTCCTTCAGGAACTCCCCAGCCTCAGTACAGATTGTACCTTCGTTCACCGCCAGCCTCTGCCAATCTAGTTCCGCCACATCACCTCTCTACACGTGCCTTGATTATGCGTGTAGATAAGAGATTTGTGCATTTAATGCTGATTAGATATGTCATCTACCTCTGTCCCTTCGCCAACTGCTCTTCCATAGACTAGGATTTTACTTCTTTCATCTTAGACGACGAGGCATCCTTTCTTGGGACGAGATAAAGTAGATCTACGGAGGTATCCTCTGTCACTTGGATTCCTCTATGTAGTGAGGGCTACACAGTTATCTTGTATGCGACCACTAAGATCGTGACATGTGCTCCGCGGAATATTGGTATTCACAATTAAACATAGAGTTTCCAACAGAAGGGTCAAATGATTCTTCCATCTTGATTGGGTTCTCTTCTAAAATATTATCAAGATTGATGTATGAATTGCTACAATTATCAAAATCAATATTTTCACATAGAAGGGCAACACTTGATTTTTTGTCTTCATCGGAATCATAATTGTCAGACATCTCATCAAGTGTCGCAACAAGACCTTTGTTCCTAGTGTATTTTCTACGATTTGGGCACTCATTTGCAAAATGACCAAATCCCTTACACCTAAAGCACTGAGGCATATCCTCGTCATCAGTTTCATCAGTGTCCCTGTTTTTAGGAGGAATACGATTATGAGGTTTAAGTGATGCTTTAGGCTTATCTCTGGAGAACCGTTTAATTCTCTTCAATAGAAGATATCTAAACTGTCTTGTGATCATTGAGACCGATTTATCAAGATCTTCATCTGATGAATCAGTCTCAGAGTGATCGTCTTCAGAGATATACACTTTTTTACTTTTATCAAGTAATTTTGTGTCTTTTAGTGTTGTGAACGCAACATCCTTAGATTTGGATGAATGCTCGTGATCAAAGATCTTAAGCTTCCCAACCAGTGTATTTCTGGAGAGATTATCAAGGTTATTTCTCTCAATGATGGCATGCTTCTTAGAGTTGTATCTAGATGGCAACGATATGAGAATTTTCATCACAATGTCCTTTTCAGGAATAGTCTTACCCAATGCAAAAGACGCATTAACAATTTCAGACACTTTGTGATTAAACTCATCAAAAGAATCTTCATCTGCCATACGAAGTTTTCCCAATCGTAATCAAGGTTTTGAAGCCTATCTTCCTTTTCACTGGTATTTCCTTCGAATACGGTTTCTAAGATATCCTACGCATTTTTAGACCTAGTGCAATTTGACACATGGTGCTGAAAATTTGGGGTAATGGCATGTATGATGGCATTCAAATCGTCGGAATTTTACTTTGCAGCAAGTATCTCGGCAGGACTGTATTCACCAATATTCTTGGGAACGTTTACATTTCCTACTGCCACAACGGGAGCATCATAGCCATTAACTACATATACCCATGATTGAAAATCACGTGCTTGAATAAAAACTCGCATAACAGTTTTACACCATAAGTAATTAAAGCCATCGAAGACTGGTGGTACGTTAATAGAGATAACACCTCTGTCCATAGAGTCAGATCGCTACAAACACAGACTTGTAAGGTCTTGAACGTGTTTGCCTGCTCTGATACCAATTGAAAAAGCGGGGGTACAACAACCTCACCCAATATTTCGATTAGAAATATGTATGGACTAACTCTAATATACTTTTAAGAGAATCAACTAGACAGTCAGACTCAATCTTAATAAAAAGTATATCAAGGAGTTAATATCTTTATCTTTCGATATGATCTTTACTCAAGAAAATGGAAATCTGCGAGTCTTTATCAAATACTAGAGAGATAAACTTGGATGGTACCAAAGAACAATATCCAAGTGTCAATCAATGTAAATCAACAACCAAAGGTTGGATATTCTAATTGATTGATCTCAACGCACAACCTGTGATATTTCAATTATATAACAAAATATAATGCGGAATAGAAATAACACAGACACCAGAAATTTTGTTAACAAGGAAACCGCAAATGCAGAAAAACCCCGGGACCTAGTCCATATTGAACACCACACTGTATTAAGCCGCTACAGACACTAGCCTACTACAAACTAACTTCGGTCTGGACTGTAGTTGAACCCTAATAAATCTCACACTGATTCAAGGTACAATTACGCTCCTTATGTCTCTGATCACAGCAGAATACTACGCACTTGATTCCCTTAGCTGATCTCATCCACAACTAAGAGTTGCTACGACCCAAAGTCGGAGACTTGATAGATAAATCTGTCTCACACAGAAAAGTCTATAGGATTGAATAAATCTGTCTCCCACAGAAATACCCAAGAGGCTTTGTTCCGTCTTTTGATAAATCAAGGTGAACAAAAACTAATTGATAACACATACTTATATTCCCGAAGAACAGCCTAGTATTATCAATCACCTCACAATAATCTAAATCGTATGGTAGCGAAACTAGATATTGTGGAATCACAAACGATGAGACGAAGATGTTTGTGATTTCTTTTTTATCTTGCCCTATCTAAGATATAATCTCAAGTCAATTATTCAATTGAACTCCTACGATAGAAAATGGCAAGATCAGATCGCTCAACTACAAGAAAGTAGTTTTGTCTGGCTTCACAATCCCAATGAAGTCTTTCAGTCGTTAACCGACAGGGTCTCGAGAAGAAACCTATGATTAAAGGAGAATCGACTCTATCAAAACCAACTAGTATCACCCAGGAGGTGTGGGGATTAGTTTTTCCAGTTTCTAGATGTCTCCTTTATATAGTTTTCAAATCAGGATTTTGTAGATGGGGAAAAACGATTTGCTGGTTTTTAAGGAATTGAGGAGACGATCGTACGGAGGAGACTCCTCGAACCGAGCGAAATGTTAAACCTCACACAGATGCACCGCTGCAAAGGGGGTGCTTTAGATTCGAGAGATCAATCTGTAGTACTCCGGCCTAAATCAAGACAATGACCGTTCCAGAGTAAATTCGGTCACAAGAGAGCATGGGTTGATCTGTAGGAGGAAAGCTGGAAAATGTGTGGAATCAAGGGTAATCAAAGATTGTGGGTGTGTGAATTCTGAATATGATAAGATCTGAATGATTGAAATTTCTCAATTGAGAGTAATTGCTCAATTGATGAGTTGATGATCTCGTGTTGTCGATGAGACGTGAGATTGATGATATTGTTGATGCTGATGATTCAATCATGATTCAGAGACGTATTTATATTGCTGGAATTTTAGACACCATGACCCCATGAAGTGTGACAGTTGATGGAATCAAGGAGTGGGGAAGTGGAGATCTTTTTTGAAACCAGGTTCTCAACGTGTGGAGACTTGGTCGATTTTCCACCCACTACCTCGTGAATTCCTTCAACTGATTGCACGACTTGCTCACATTCCATCGTGTGTTTGAACACACGTGTCGTAGAACGCCAGACCAAAACCCTAAGTGATATCCCCCCAAAGTAACACGATTGAGATCTCGTGGTATGATAGTCAATTTATAACTTCGTGGTTTGATGGGACGATGAGTCCATGTAGTTGCTGAGTTGAACATGATGTTCTGAAACTCATGAGTTGAACATGTCATGAGACAGAGGTATAGTTCTTACGATGAAGTGAGCAAGTATTGCTCATTCGATGGATCGTTGAATATTGATTGTTGAACCAATATCCCTTGGTTTGAGAAAATATTTATCATCTGAGTAAGTGTTGCTCATGTGATGAATTGTTGAATATTTGATCGTCTGAGCATGTGTTGCTCATCTGATGGATTATTGGCAGCGTACCGAAAATATTAATTAGAATACTGGTCGTTGAACCGAGCATAATTAATAAAATTAATGACCACGAGGCCGTCGTAAAATTATTAAGGTTGGAATCTGGAATGATGATCCTTGGATTCAGAAACCCTAATTTGATCAATTGATGATCAATTCATGGTTCGTCAGAATTTTAACCATGGGACGAAGGAGGGAGCGACTACATGGGACCGTGGATAAACCATGTAGTGTCCATATGCTCACGTGAGAAAATACGAAGAAATCCTGAAGAGTTGACGATTTTTTGGTGGAAGAATGATTAAATGCTGGCTTAATCATTTATTCAAAAATGTTCGTCTGAGCCTTAGGTGAGAAAACCTAATTAATTATGACGAGGCGAGGGACCGACCATGGAGTCATGAAACCGTCCCTGGGTTGTCACGTGACCGCCTGACGATCACTTCATGAAAATCCAAAGTGTTTGGAAGAGTTTTGGACCTAATACGAGCAATTGTGCAAATTAGGTCAAAACTGTGAAATTTGATGGGACCGGCTTCCGTGAGCCAAAGAGCCAATCTTGGTCGATCAAGATAGCGTGCTCGTGTCCCCAAGGCGTCCGCATCTCAGTCCTTAGAATTTTGATATTTTCTGGCGTGCAATTGAGCATCCATTCTAGAAAATATGCCAAAATTAGGGTTTCGACGAAACTGAGGAAAACACCATGAGATGATGAAAAATAATTATAAAATAAGGAATGAGGAGGCGTGGGACCGCCGTGGTCAAGGCATGGTCGGCCGGTCGTGACCACGGTCCCGTGGTGCCTTTTCCTTAATTTTATAATATTTTGATGATTTTTATGAAAAATTCATGAATTTTGAGAAATTTGATGAATTTAGGGAGTTTCCATGAATTGAAGGGGTTTCATGAGTTCATGGAAGAAAAATATTAAAATAATAAAAACACAGGCGTGTGGGACCATGGAGGCATGGCCGGCCGGCTATGGACCGGTCCCACGAGTTTTTCATAATTTTTTTTAATATTTTTAGATATTTTTGATGATTTGAGGGAATTTTTCCTAATTTAAGAGAAATACCATAAAATCAAGGAATTTGATGAATTCAAGGAAAAATAAGATAAATAATAATAAAATAATAAAGCAAAGGGCGTGTGGGACCGGATAAGGCACGGCCGGCCGGCTAGTGGCCCGGTCCCACAAGTTTTCATAATTTTATTATTATATGATGATTTGTGCAAAAAATACCATGAAATCAAGGAGTTTTTTCATGAAATTAGAGAAATAATAATAATAATAATAATAATAATAATAAAATAATAAGGAACTGTGGGATGTGGGGCCGGCTGGGACCAAGGCATGGCCAGTTGGCCAATGATCACGCCCCACACTCCTTTCTTTAATTTTATATTATTTGTTATGGATTTATGGAAGTACCATGAAACTGAGGAGCTTCCTCAAGACGAAGGAGATTTGATCAGATGAGAGAATTTTCATCAAATCATGGAAAATAATAAAAATGTATTAAAAATATAAAACTGGCTTGGAACTTACCACGGCACGGTCGGTAGGTCGTGTGTCCGTGTTCCCAGCAGCTTGGTCAATATTTTTAATTATTTATTATTTTCTTCCTTATTTTGCATAGGTTCATCATTTCGTTGTATTTTGAAATACTCGTTCGTGCGGTGACTGTTATTGTATCGTCGTTGAATACGCTTTCACCATTTGAATCGGGGTTTACTTAGAGGTAGCTCAGATGCCCGGTTGTTGATTATTTATTACTAATTGTGGAATTCAGTGGAGAATAATTCACAAAACTGAGTAATAAGATGTTTATTATTAATTCATAGGATCAGCTGAGGATTCGACTACGAATTTCAGAATAATAAAGTGAGCATTACCATTCCATGGGATCGTAGATTCGACCATAGAATCAGAGTAATTAAGATTTATCTATTACCATTTATGAGACCAGTTGTGGATTCGATCATGAAATCGGAGTAATGAGATAATATAGTTATTGCTATTCTATGAGATCAAGTCGTGGATTCGATCATAGAATCAGAACAATTATTTATTTCCATTTCGTGGGACCAGTCGCAGATTCGACCATGGAATAGGAGCAATTGTTACTTCCATTCCATGGGACCAGTCGTGGATTCGACCATGGAATATGAGCAATTGTAATTAGGAATAATTAACTTTGTAGCTCTATACTAGCAGAGCAAGCTGTCTAGGAGCATTAATTATCCCGATATGAGCTTGTCGGTAAGTCATATCATTTATATAGTAAAGGTAAACTCGTTGTTTGTTCCTGAAGACGTTATCGCTCTATACTAGCAGAGCAAGCTTTCTAGGAGCCGTCTATCTCGTGATACTATATAGAAATAATCACTGAAAGTATTCAGTATTCATGAGATATGCCATTGTCCAGTCGTGAGACTACATATCTACATGTACTCTGAGAGAAAGTACTCTCCGTTGAGAATTCGATGAGAGACCCGTGTCTCGATACTCACGTCTGATTGTTGGATCAGAGCTTCGTATAATTATGAGTTTACGATTTTATCCCTTGTCGAAAATCCACCATCTATATTAAGTGTTCCTCAGTCAGCATTAAATGGTGATTTTCCGGCCATAAATAATAATACCAGTAATTGAACTTAGTCGTAAGTTGAGACGTTACCGGATTTAGAGAGCATGAGCAAACCACGACTTGATGAAGGCTTCAACGTCATGATTGGAGCATCGTTTGATGAGCATAAATTGGTGTTGATCCACTGGTTTGGACGACGAGTCCATGGTCGATTAGGATTCGCGGGCCGGGCCCAAGAAAGGAATCCATTTTAGCGCAGACGCTCGTTCGCTCGTTAGTTTAAGAAACAAAAAAATAGACCTGAGTCTAATGATAAAAATTTTGTCTATGAGCTTTCACGAAAAACAAAATTTTATTTTTAAAATATGTGAGATCTCACAAAGTGGAATAAACTCTCGTTTCAAAGGTGGATGCTCGCGTGAAAGAGCAAAATATATATATATTTCAAATTCACGTGAGTTTCACGTTAAAATATATTTTGTAAAATCAATATTTTGATTTTGAACAATTGTTGAAAGTAGACAACCATACATGGTGAAAGAATGTCTATATGTGAGTTTTCACAATCGTAGAATGGACGTCTGTCCAGATTTTGAGAAACCAGTGAATGTTCACATTGTAAAATTTACGTGGGTTGTTCACGGTTTTGTGAAAATCATGTCAGAATTTTCCTCGTCTTAGCAGGTTTGAAGGAACGAGGAAGATTTGAAGTATTAACTGATGTACTGTTAGTGGATTCGTAAACAGGTAAGAGTTGAAAGTTACCATTTTTGCAGACGTTGATGTGAGCATCTTTATTCCATGATTCATTGTTTCGCTGAATCCTGCGTTTTGTATAAATGATGCGCTGAATGTTATGCATATGTCACAGCCATTTTTAAAGAACGACTGACTCCCATGATGACACTTTCAAAGACGATGTTTCCAGGGATGACATCTCCACGGGTGTAACTTCAAGAAATGGTACTTATGGGACCTCTGAGTGATGGTGAGAGATCCTTCATACTGAGTTGTACTCCTGGTTATTTCATCAACTATACCACAGGATGATCATGTAGTGAGGTTTCAGATCAATGTAGACTCCTCGGAAATGGAAGAAAGTCTTCGGGGCGGAGCACCCAGAAGTAAGGACTACAGGATGTTAGCAAATGACGTGCAGTCCCCAGTCGTTTCTTTGGTGAGTTGTTAGCGCTCCTTGTGTCATGAATTTTTCATGCCCGTGCAATTAGGATCACGAGACCAAGGTTTTGTTATTTCTTTTCAGACCTTTTCTCCATCGATTGACGGTCTTCAACTTGTTCCCAGACGAACAATTCAGGAATCCAGTACTGATGAAGAAGTCGATGTAAATATCTCTTTCGTGCAGGTGATCGCGGCATCTCCTTGAATGAAATAATAATAATTTTTGTTGATGAGTCCAGGAAGAAATCATTGTAGATAAAAATCATGTTGATGAAGCGCACTCTTCTTTGGGAGATGGGAATATGGAGAATTCCCGAATCCCGAACCGAATGGAGATAGCGGTGTTGTCAACGGAGATTCTGGCATCGTCGAGCCTTCAAATAATTTAGAGACTCCCTTAGTAAGTATATATCCTGTAATTTATTCAATGAAGTATGATATCGCTGATTCGTGAATGAATGAATGAAAATCCATGTGAATTTATGGATAACTTTGCCGAAATACGTCACCGGAAAATTTCAGACTTCAGATTTTACTAGAAACGATGTAGAATCTTCGTCCGAAGTCGTATTTTCGAAGTTTGCATATGTATCTTCAAGCCCAGGAAATTTCCAAGCTTTGTCAAAGAATATCTTTGAAGTTTGAGCATGTTTAGGGCCTGAAAAAGGCGAAATAGTGAACTTCCAGGAGACCTTCAGAACTTTTTCAGATGGCATGTTGATCCATGTTTTAGCCACATCTCTTTTCTCGTTCATCGGATTGTCATGAAATTTTGAGATTTTGTAGAGGACATATATACGAAAAGAATGGTATATAATCCATCTTCAGATACCTCGTAGATTGCTCCCAGTTTGTCTTTTAGTACAGGGCAGAGTACAGTTTCTTCAGACGAGGTTACCATAAAACGTATTTTCATGATTTTCATGTATTTGCTCGTGCCTTGAGTGTATAATGATTAATATTGATAATGTTGGATTTCTTGTATGATGTATTTTATGATCTCATTTGGTTTCAAGCTTAAATGACTCTAACCTCGTGTAATCTTCGTATTAGGTGCCAAATACCGAAGTTGAGGATATTGAAACCAATGAGGATAACTCAAACTGCCCTGGAGCTATTTATGAAGAGACAACCATCTCTGCACTTCAAGGCCATGAGAAGGTTGTCATTGAAGTCTTGGAAACTCATATTGTCGCTGCTTCAGTGATAGAAGAAACCGAAACACCAGTAGAGAATACTGAAGAAACTGTTGCCCTGGAGGTTGCTCCAGTAATTGAGAACCGTATAGTGGTGCATGAATATACAAGTGCAGGAGTTGCTTTTGATCCTCCGTTCGATGCTTCACTCTTGTA
This sequence comes from Papaver somniferum, assembly GCF_003573695.1. NCBI lineage: Eukaryota > Viridiplantae > Streptophyta > Magnoliopsida > Ranunculales > Papaveraceae > Papaver > Papaver somniferum. Next base: position 83,314,044 of record NC_039360.1, read on the forward strand.
TCATGAACTAGTTGGCGGATTCAGCGTTCCCATTGGATATGCAGCTATGTACAAGAAACCGTGGAAGATGTATGGGCACATCGTCGTTATCAAGGATCCGGAGCATAGTTATTTATTGACGAGGAAATTAGAAGCCATCTTGTGTGTTATAAATGATATATGCATCATAGATGGAAATATTGTCACCCGGGATGTACTCTTGGATTGGGAGTACAACTTGAAGAAAGCTAAAGAACTTGGCTTCAACCTGAAATGGCTTCGTCAAAAGATTGATGCTATCAGGAACGCAGTGGAAGGTGACACTCCTTTCACCACCAGTGATGCCGTGTTGAAGAAGATGGATGAAGTTGCTGAGCTGACCAAGAAGCTGGAGGCGTAGAAAGCTTCTTTGCAAGTCTTGGAGGACGCAGAAAAGCAGAAATCTTATTTTGCTGACTTTCTTTAGTTTTCTTTCCATGATATCTTGAACCTTGGACTTCTGAGAGATGTGAGTTTTTATTCTGGTCTTGATTTCTTGGTTGGTTTTGGATTGTGAAATCGATCGTCTTGACCAGTGGACCGTCAATCCCCAGTATTTTGTTGAATCTCTCTCTTTCGTTTTCCCTTCTTCTAGCAGGACCTAAATAGAGGATCCGGGTAGAAAAATTGATGTAAAGACCCAGGTAGTCGAAGTTGGAGGTACCTTGATGAAGGACTTAGCGAAAATACCCGGTGGATACCTATCGACTGTGGAAGTCATGAATCCCGTCTAAGAATTGTTGCTTGCATGTTGTATGCTCTAGAAGTTGTAGGGACCTCATACAAGGTCGGAATTCGATGCTTGACCCAAACTTTTGAAGCTAAAAGACTGAGTTATCACATGAGAAAAGAATCGCTCAATTTGGAGTTGTAGAGGTCAGCCAACGAAGCGTGCACATTTGTAATTTGTAATCCCGTACAGATTTTTCAGATTTCGTAGACCTGATAGTAAAGGCCATAACTCTTTAGTTCGTATGACCGATTGATGCGCCCTTTTGGTATGTTCTAGAAGAGACATAGAAGAACATCTTTCGTTGAGGAAGTATTGTCCCATTCCTCACTCATTGGTACGTTTTTGTAAACCCGTGGGCTGAAGTATGTTGTACTTTATTTGTAAAACATCTTGTCGAAGACTTTGGCTTGTGACCTTCCACCGTGCAAGATTTCGGAGAATGCTCATTCTAACATGTTTTCACGTCTACAAATCTTGATACGAATCATCAGTTCTTGGAGAAGTCCGTTTCACGTGTAACACTTCAGAGAATGATAAGTTGATGAAGCCATGTTGTGAGGATGTTTCTCCCGTTGTTGATGCTAAGATCACGATTGAGTTTTCTCCATACATTCTTATTGATGCTGAGACCATGGAACGATTTCCACCAGATATCCTTGTTGATGTCGATGTTATGGCCAGAGCTGCTCCAGAGATCGAAAAGGCTGGAACCATGATTATTTGTTGCTCCTCCATTCAGTGAGCATTTATATTGACGAACTGAGTTGAGAATCCAGTATACTGGGAGTTCAACCTGAGTTCTCTTGAAAGCATGACTGTATCGTGAAGCGGCTTTGTAAGTGAATCCACGTTGTTCTGGAAGATATCAGCAGAAATCTTCGTTCTCAGGTTTCCCAGTGTATGTTGAAGGAGTTGGTGACATTCATGTATGAATGATGTTGCATCTTCTTCAGAAGTCTTATAATGAGATAATGAAGACTTATCGAATGTAGTGTCGATCGTGCTGGTGTTGAATCTGTTGAGTTATTTGTGTTGGAGCTAGAGGCGCCATTATCGAAGGTGTACTCTTTGATTGGGAGTACAATTTGAAGGCTTCTTGAGTGTTGAAGCGTCATACCCCTTGAGCATGTCTTAGGTTTGATCGTCTGGGGACCGACTATCTTCTGTTGATTCAGCATTCCTTTCGTTGCAGCAGTGGGATTCAACACTTGTGCAGAAATCAGAGCTTTCTAATTTTTTGGCACACATGGACAATCCTGCAAGGCTATGTAGAAACTCCCAAAGTGTTCTTTGCCATACTTGGACATTATCTCAGCAATGAACGTCTCAGTGATCGATTCAGAGGAATGTCAGATTCAACCACTTGGTAAAATACTGATGCGGTGACGTTACCATTCATAACGTCTTGCAGAGTTGCTAGAAGAATTAAGTACCCATGCTACATAGCATGTGAGGAAATAAATGACGTAGACACGGGAGGAATGAGACTTGCCTGAGTGTGGAACCTCTTGATGAATGTCTATGCATCTTTTGAAGGTTCTTGCTTCAATCTCGTCGAAGTTCGAAATTCCTCCAAGTGCTCTGATGATGGAATGTCCGTCAAATCTTCTAGATCAGAACTTTCTTTGTTGGAGAGATATGTAACCAAAAGGCGCTTTGTAAGTACCCATCTTTTCAGCGTGGATCCACGCTCTTCTGAAGGACGTGTCATATCCTGGATCTTCCTGATTATGTGAAACTTGGTTTCAGGTTGAACTTATGTTCACTTTGAGAATGATGTAGCCATAAGTATTTCCGAGCGCTCCTTCAAGGTCTCTGATTGAGATGGGATCACGACTAGCTTGTTGTCGAGTGATGCCTGCGGCTCCGAGGGTTTTCAGTGGAATGGTGTTGATAGCGGTGCCAGCATGGACCAACGTTCTCCCGAATTCGTTTCTTTTAAGATTGAGTGTGGTAAGTATTCCCCAGTCGAACATCTCTTGATCTGTGGAGGCTCAAGAAGTATTTCCGGAATGAACTTGTTAACACGATGTGGTTCAGTGCTGTGAACATGTCTCTCTTTTGTGCCTTCGACGGATAGAGCAATCCACATTCGACCAAGGATTGAACTGCCTCTTTGACGGGTTGTTCAGAGAGTGGAGGTATTGATTGGGAGAAGATCTGTGTACTCCTTCAGTCCCCAGTTGAATCTTGTGTAGATCAACCTTCTCTTTGAAGATGTGCTTCAAAATATTGCAGTTACTTGTTGGATGATTGATGAATCCATGAAGATGACAGTACCTGGGATTTTCCATCTTGCTTCAGTTTGCTCTGTTTGATGAACATCAAGTTGATTGTATCATCTTGCACCCAGGCTTCCGGTAACTCGATCACTTCAGGGAGGTTTGAGTCTGTCCGATCATTTCCCGTTTGTTGATGCTAGGTCTAGGTTTGTGCATCTTGGTTATCCTTCCTTTGTGCTTTTGAAGGAGCTGAGGTATGCTTGCACGGCGGTTCGACTTTTCGTTTGCTACCTTCTGCAACATCGTTTGTGGAAGGATGGAGGTTGTACTGCTTGTTGATCAGACGTCTGCTACCTCGAGCACGGTTCTTCAGCATTTTGTAGCTTTTGTTCTTTCCAGTAAAGCGGGTGCAGTAGTCGCCGATCTCTTCGCCGCTTCATGAAGCTCTGAGAAGGTATGGAAACGTAGATTTTCCAACAAAGATCTGTAAACCGGGATCATGTTGTTGATACAGAAGTCTACCAGTTGTTTCTCTGTGACGCTTGGATCATGACAGTCCAGGGACCGTGCTCTGAATCTTTTCACATAATCATTGGGATGTTCATCGCTCCTTTGAAACATCCTTCCTAGATCAGAGAGGGTGACTTGCTTTGACACGAAGTGTAGAAAGCATTAATCATCTCTCCCCAATCGGTGATACTTCCCGGTGCGTTGTACCAGATGTATGCTCTGCCTCAGAGACTTCGAAAATTCCTTCAGATGGACGACATGGTTGTGCTCGTGTTCGCCCGAAACCGAGAAATGTGTTTTTGAGTAATGTTGGAGCTGTATAACCTTTTGGGAGAGGAATCCTCCGTATGGCAGCGGGATATGAAGGTTGACGAAGATGGACAGATGATGTCTTGTCTTTTCCTCGATCTTCAAAAGAGTGCTCCAGGTCTTCACGAGTGATTGATGAAACTTGTAGGTTCCATTGCTATAGAGCCATTTGAAGCTTTGCGGGATTCTTCATCATGTACAACATGGATTGGAGAGATTTCAGGATCAGCAGTTGAAGATGTTTCTTTAACTTTTCCTTTCTCGCGCTGAGGCTGAGTTCGTTCAGACGCAAGATTTTCTGTGAGAGTTTTGGGATAAGTACACAACTCTTTCTGTGTTGCATCCACGTCAATCTGAACCTTCATGAGATCAACAATGGAAGGCTGATTTCATCTGGTTTCTTCAGGAGATCAACGAAGAGTAGATTGTTTATGGCGCAAGTGCCGTCACTTGCAGGGGTGATCACTGGAGCACCAGTGCTTGGAGCAGTAGTAGTAGCAGGTTGCGTCGGAGGAGTGGCGTTAGCGGTACCACTAGAGCTTGCGATATTAGGATCGGGTTTTGAACCCGGATTGGTAGACCTAAGACCGTCCATCCTTGTGAGAATTGATATTGCAACCGAGAGAATGATCTCCCACTGTGGTCGCCAATCTGTAGATGGGGAAAAACGATTTGCTGGTTTTTAAGGAATTTAGGAGACGACCGTACGGAGGAGACTCCTCGAACCGAGCGAAGTTTTAAACCTCACACAGATGCACCACTGCAAAGGGGGTGATTTAGATTCGAGAGATCAATCTGTAGTGCATCGGCCTAAATCAAGACAATGACCGTTCCAGAGTAAATTCGGTCACAAGAGAGGAAGGGTTGATCTGTAGGAGGGAAGCTGGGAAATGTGTGGAATCAATGGTAATCAAAGATTGTGGGTGTGTGAATTCTGAATATGATAAGCTCTGAATGATTGAAATTGCTCAATTGAGAGTAATTGCTCAATTGATGAGTTGATGATCTCGTGTTGTCGATGAGACGTGAGATTTATGATACTGTTGATGCTGATGATTCAATCATGGTTCAGAGACTTATTTATATTGCTGGAATTTTAGACACCATGACCACATGAAGTGTGACAGTTGATGGAATCAAGGAGTGGGAAGTGGAGATCGTGTTTGAAACCAGATTCTCAACGTGTGGAGACTTGGTCGATTTTCCACCCACTACCTCGTGAATTCCTTCAACTGATTGCACGACTTGCTCACATTCCATCGTGGGTTTGAACACACGTGTCGTAGACCGCCAGACCAAAACCCTAAGTGATATCCCCCCAAAGTGACACGATTGACGTCTCGTGGTATGTTAGTCAATTGATGACTTTGTGGTTTGATGGGACGATGAGTCCATGTAGTTTTTGAGTTGAACATGATGTTCTGAAACTCATGAGTTGAACATGTCATGAGACAGAGGTATAGTTCTTACGATGAAGTGAGCAAGTATTGCTCATTCGATGGATCGTTGAATATTGATTGTTGAACCAATATCCCTTGGTTTGAGCAAATATTTATCATCTGAGCAAGTGTTGCTCATGTGATGAATTGTTGAATATTTGATCGTCTGATCATGTGTTGCTCATCTAATGGATTATTGGCAGCGTACCGAAAATATTAATTAGAATCCTGGTCTTTGAACCGAGCATAATTAATAAAATTAATGACCAAGAGGCCGTCGTAAAATTATTAAGGTTGGAATCTGGAATGATGATCCTTGGATTCAGAATCCCTAATTTAATCAATTTATGATCAATTCATGGTTCGTCAGAAGTTTAACCATGGGACGAAGGAGGGAGCGACTACATGGGACCGTGGATCAACCATGTAGTGTACATATGCTCACGTGAGCAAATACGAAGAACTCCTGAAGAGTTGACGATTTTTTGGTGGAAGAATGATTAAATGCTGGCTTAATCATTTATTCAAAAATGCTCGTCTGAGCCTTAGGTGAGAAAACCTAATTAATTATGACGAGGCGAGGGACCGACCATGGAGTCATGAAAGCGGCCCTGGGTCGTCACGTGACCGCCTGACGATCATTTCATGAAAATCCAAAGTGTTTGGAAAAGTTTTGGACCTAATACGAGCAATTGTGCAAATTAGGTCAAAACTGTGAAAATTGATGGGACCGTCTTCCGTGAGCCAAAGAGACAATCTTGGTCGGTCAAGATAATGTGCTCGTGTCCCCAAGGCGTCCGCGTCTCAGTCCTGAGAATTTTGATATTTTATGGCGTGCAATTGAGCATCCATTCGAGAAAAATGCCAAAATTAGGGTTTCGACGAAACTGAGGAAAACACCATGAGAAGATGAAAAATAATTATAAAATAAGGAATGAGGAGGCGTGGGACCTCCATGGTCAAGGCATGGTCGTCCAGTCGTGACCACGGTCCCGTGGTGCCTTTTCCTTAATTTTATAATATTTTTATGATTTTATTAAAAATTCATGAATTTTGAGAAATTTGATGAATTTAGGGAGTTTCCATGAATTGGAGGGGTTTTCATGAGTTCATGGAAGCAAAATATTAAAATAATAAAAACACGGGCGTGTGGGACCATGGAGGCATGGCCGACCGTCTATGGACCGGTCCCACGAGTTTTTCATAATTTTTTTAATATTTTTAGGTATTTTTTATGATTTGAGGGAATTTTTCCTAATTTGAGAGAAATACCATAAAATCAAGGAATTTGATGAATTCAAGGAAAAATAGGATAAATAATAATAAAATAATAAAGCAAAGGGCGTGTGGGACCGGCTAGGGCATGGTCGGCCGGCTAGTGGCCCGGTCCCACAAGTTTTCATAATTTTATTATTATATGATGATTTGTGCAAAAAATACCATGAAATCAAGGATTTTTTCATGAAATTAGAGAAATAATAATAATAATAATAATAATAATAATAATAATAAAATAATAAGGAACTGTGGGATGTGGGGCCGGCTGGGACCAAGGCATGGCCGGTTGGCCAATGGTCACGCCCCACACTCCTTTCCTTAATTTTATATTATTTGTTACGGATTTATGGAAGTACCATGAAACTGAGGAGCTTCCTCGAGACGAAGGAGATTTGATCAGATGAGAGAATTTTCATCAAATCATGGAAAATAATAAAAATTTATTAAAAATATAAAACTGGCGTGGAACTGACAACGGCACGGTCGGTAGGTCGTGTGTCCGTGTTCCCAGCACCTTGGTCAATATTTTTAATTATTTATTATTTTCTTCCCTATTTTGCATAGGTTCATCGTTTCGTTGTATTTTGAAATACTCGTTCGTACGGTGACTGTTAGTGTATCGTCGTTGAATACGCTTTCACCATTTGAATCGGGGCTTACTTAGAGGTAGCTCAGATGCCCGGTTGTTGATTATTTATTACTAATTGTGGAATTCAGTGGAGAATAATTCACAAACCTGAGTAATAAGATGTTTATTATTAATTCATAGGATCAGCTGAGGATTCGACTACGAATTCAGAATAATAAAGTGAGCATTACCATTCCATGGGATCGTAGATTAGACCATAGAATCGGAGTAATTAAGATTTATCTATTACCATTTATGAGACCAGTTGTGGATTCGATCATGAAATCGGAGTAATGAGATGATATAGTTATCGCTATTCTATGAGATCAAGCCGTGGATTCGATCATAGAATCAGAACAATTATTTATTGCCATTTCGTGGGACCAGTCGCATATTCGACCATGGAATAGGAGCAATTGTTATTGCCATTCCATGGGACCAGTCGTGGATTCGACCATGGAATAGGAGCAATTGTAATTAGGAATAATTAACTTTGTGGCTCTATACTAGCAGAGCAAGCTGTCTAGGAGCATTAATTATCCCGATATGAGCTTGTCGGTAAGTCATATCCTTAATATATTCAAGGTAAACTCGTTGTTTGTTCCTGAAGATGTTATCGCTCTATACTAGCAGAGAAAGCTGTCTAGGAGCCGTCTATCTCGTGATACTATATAGAAATAATCACTGAAAATATTCAGTATTCATGAGATATGTCGTTGTCCAGTCGTGAGACTACATATCTATATGTACTCTGAGAGAAATTACTCTTCGTTGAGAATTCGATGAGAGACCAGTGTCTCGATACTCAGCTTCGTATAATTATGAGTTTACGATTTTAGACCTTGTCGAAAATCCACCATCTACAGGTTTGCAATCCAAGTTACCTTGGTAACAAAGCATTCAATATTCACCGTTAGATGAAAAACCTGATTTCTCCAAGCTAATATCTTTCAACCGTTAGATCGAAACTTAACTTGTCACACACAAATGAAATGTATTCATTTAGGTTTGAGTAACCGTACCTAAACGTGTACACTTAGTTGGTTCAAAAATAGTTAACCAATGGTTAGCCATATGAGTACTTTCGTATTAACCGTATTCATCTTTCTCATAACTAGTTCAAATGACTCATAAGAACTAGTTCAAGAGTTGTTCAATTTCTTAGGTCTTTATTCATAGACACAATTGAAAAAAAATCGGTTTGATTCACTTGAATCAATTCATGAATAATATAGCCACGGTTTGCAAAGATTGCATTCCTCATAAATTATTGTTTTAAGTTCATGAACAACCGATTGGAGAATTAACCAGCTTGGGTACGCGTACCTTAGCTACCGAATTTGAGTTTACAAACTCAGCTGAAATTTTCGGTTCGAAAACTTCCATGGGTACGCGTACGGGTATGCGTACCGTTTTACTAGTTTGCAAACTTACAAACTCAGCAGAAATTTTTGGTATGAAAACTTCCGCAGGTACGCGTACGGGTACGCGTACTCAACCTGTCTCCTTCACCAATACCGCATACACACATATGCACGCACTTGGTTTCTGGCACATGGATTTATACACTAATGTGCGAACACACTATATATTTTTATATCCATACTTGGTAATCTCAACTCTACATTTCAATCATTGAAACATTCTTCTATAATGTTATAACAATCGTTATTCACGACTATCGTCATCAAAGCTATTTTCAAGATTGAAACGTCTTCATGACTTGCGTCATGGGTAAAGCTGAAAATGGTTAAAGCAAAAGCTCACCAACACATATTTCGAGAAAAAGATACGCGAGTAAACTCGGCTCGAAATAGCAAATGTGTATGTATGAAAACTATCATACGTATACGACTTTGTCTCAAGAGTAGGAGATAGAATAAACTTTTGAGTGACAGAAAAGTTCAAGTCTCCACATACCTTTTTGTCGGATGAAGTTCCACTTATTCCTCGAGTAGTTCTTCGTCTTCGTAAGATGATCGCCATGGAGTCTGGAGCTCAACTGCACTACCGAGACTTAGTCATAAGTAAACTAGAAATCAAGACATATAGTTTTGGTCACTAATATTGACAAACATTCTTGATATAGCAACGCATGCGAGTTCGACCGAGCAGTGCTCTAACAACAACAATATAACTTGTGTGATTGACTATGGATACAAGATTTAGACGGTACAACAACAAAGTGTGTGATTGATAATAGGTTCGAAATAACCGAAACTCTATAGGATCAATATTAAGTATTACAGAGTTAACGTACTTGTGTATTTTACTTAATTATAATAACAATTATAATGCGGAAAACAAAGTAAAAGACACAACAAGATTTTGTTAACGAGGAAACCGTAAATGCAGAAAAAACCCGGGACCTAGTCCAGTTTTGAATACTCTCAGAATTAAGCCGGTATACAAAATCTAATGCTAACTTCGTATAGTTGAGACCAAGCAGACTACCCCTGGCTACTTAGTTCTCTCAGTATCCCTACGCCTTCGACTTATAGAGTCACGCACGTGAATAGCAAGTCCTTTGGATCGTATTCCATAACACAAAGGAAGAATATGTTTGGTAACCACTCTAATAAATATTGCTAGAATATATGTGAGTTGTTGATAAAGGCTCTTATTTTTATTCTAATAAACTCCTTTGTCTAATTAGATCAATATATCCATTGACTACCGAAATAATCAAGTTTAGATTCACGATCAATCAGTCTAGATCTCAAAGAGAAACTATAAAGTGATGTCGATCTCACACAACTAATCAATCAAGTTTATCAAAGATAAACCGATTCTAGTTGGATCCAAGACGATCAAGGTTTGTGCACTAAATCCACAAAATACGAAAACTAATAAGAATTCTTCTTCGTCTTCAAATCTTCTATTTCCTTCCAAACCTACACAACAACAGTTGAATCCTCTTGTGATCAATCACACACAGAACGGAGTCCGTTAACAATGGATTATCATAAGATGTCTTTAGATCTAACAACAGTTCTAAAGATCCCGTCGATACTTTGATTTAGTCTGAGTGAATCTTATATCAGAAGAGAAGATTCTCAAGAATAAACAAACTAGGTGCAATCAAAGTTTCAACAACCATTAGTCAATCAAATCAAAAACTAATAACACTATAATTATCTATTTTCCCACCAACGGTACTCGTAGAGCTTCTTGATCCCATACAAGTCTTTAAACGAGCGGTCGTAAGAGATTTCACCTAATTAGGATACTTTCCTCTGCGAATAGACGACTCCACCAGAAACAACAAGAAATGAAATTTTTCGGGCTCTTGGGATAGTTTTCTAGAAATGTAAACTTAGGTATTTATAGACCAAGGTTGTTTGGACATCAAGGAATTTCCAAAACCGAAATTATTTTTAAAATATGCAGTGAATACCCAAATTCGGTTTTCCTAATTCCAATAAATGTAGTCCAATATATCATAAATCTCTCATAGAAAATCTCCAATTAGTAAATGCACATTACTAATTTTTATTCTCTAGAGATAAGCATTAATCGTTGGTAATTAAAGCACATAAAACCAAAAACCTTAATTAAAAGATTCTCAATTTATTTCGGTATAGGTTCACCTTGAGCATCAAGGAATATGTGACCTGTTACATCTTGCATCCCAACATAGCATGTGATCGGTTACACTAAGTGACCGACTCTAACTAGCTACTCATCATAGGCCATGACCGGTTATACCTCAAGTCTTAACATAGTCAAGATAGGTTCTACCACTGTCAACTTCATTGGTCATCCAAAAAAGGTATTCAAAGAATAAAAAGATCAATTGTGATTTCCCTTTCGATTATGAAAAAAAGTTCATACATCTACTTCCTTAAACTAATGTAAAGATACATTGTTTTCTAGGATGAAATCATACCTATACGATGCACACATAATCAAATAAATATACACAATATATTATGTTTATGTCGACTTTACGAAATTCCAAAAGATAAGCGTTTATACTTCGTATTATGCTTCCTTGATACTTTGATCATACTATTATGGCCAAGTCTCATCACTAGAGTATTATATACAATAAATACAGCTTCGCATGTTATGTTTTCAATATAGCACGACTTGAAAGATACGTTAGGAATTGAAACAAGATCAAGTCAATATTACTAACCTCAAGTGTAAGTATGATGTCGTCGTTTTAGTCTTCAGAGTAATACTTGTATGTCTCAACATTCCTAGACTTTCTAGTCTAACCTAAATGAAGTTGACTCTAGTATTTAATCAAGCGACTCTAGATGAGTTTTGATACTAAAATATGACAACTAAACTTGACATACCAACGCTTGGTGAGTTCAACCGATCTATGCTCTAATAACAGGTTATGCGGTAATCAATCAAAGTAGATACATCCGACTAGTTTGTTGGATACAACTTGATTGATTCTTGGACATTGGTTTTTGGTACCCTCCAAGTAATATCTTTGTGATTAGGTTCACGGATTTGATTCTGTATATGTCCTAATCGCAAGAGAGAGAGAGACATAACTCTAGATATTATTCCTTGATTGAGTTCAACTCTCGGAGTTGTATTGAGTTTGTCCATGCAGATTTCCTAAGAAAAAGTTGGTGGTGTATTCTGGTACCCGCACTAATACCTCATAGAGTAGATAATGACAACTATATTACAACAAAGGGGGTTAATGAAACCTTTTGGTTTTGACTATGAGATCAAATACAAAAGAGGCTTAGAAAATAAAGTTATTGATGCTTTATCCAGAATGTCATCTTCTTCTTGTCAGATCATTCAACTTCTCAACCAGAATACACCTATAGATTTTATAAATAAGATGAATTTGCTAAAGCTCTCATTACAAAATTATTAGTCTCCCCTTCATCAAAGGAGCATTACAGTTACAATAATAATATATTAAGATACAAGACCGGGCTATATGTGGGTACCATTAATGACATCAAGCAATCAATCTTATCATCTTTACACTCGTCAACTATTGGTGGACGTTCTGGTATACAAGGTAGTTACCAGAGAGCGGAATCTTACTTTTACTAGACAATAATGAGAAATGATGATGTTTTTCAAAGGAATAACAGATAGCATACCCATCTTGCAGGTATTATCCAACTTGTTCGTATTCCAGATCATGCATCTTTCTCTAAAAGTTATTGATGGGTTACCCAAATTAGATAGGAAGGATGTCATACTTGTGATGGTAGAAAGATTGACTAAATGTAGTCGTTTCATAGATCTTAGTCATCCCTTATCTGTTGCTACAATGTCTCAAGACTTCTTGAGTCATGTCTTCAAACTTCATGGTCGTCTTTATTACTGCTGACAGAAATAAGATCTTCATCGATAATTTTTGGTACCATCCTACATATCAGCACTGCTATCTCCCCCAAACTAATGCGCAAATAGATAAGGTGAATGCATGGCTTAAGAATTTTTTGAGATGCATGAAAGGTCATAAACCAAAGGCTTGGCAGAAGTGGTTATCGTTGGTTGAATGGTGGTAAACCTCAAATTACCACACTAGCATGCACATGACACTATAAAGTCGTTTTATGGGTACTCACCTCCTCACTTAGCCTTCCCTATTTCAGTAATCACTTCAGCGGCAGATGTGGAGGATTATATCAACGAAATATATCAAATGATCAACTAACTCATAGAGTTATTACATAAATCTCAGGAAAGAACAAAGTACTTCTCTGACATGAAGAGGACTGAAATACAATTAAGGTTGGATGACATGGTTTATCTCAAGCTGCAATCATATAGACAGACTTTCATAACATTGAGGAAGAATTTCAAAACATATGCAAGGTACTAAGAGCGTATCAAGGTAGTAAACAGAATTGATTCGGTTGCTTACAGGCTTTAATTACCATCCCACTCCAAAGTCCATCCAGTCTTCCATGTGTCACAGCTCAAGAAGAATACAAGAGTTGCAGTGACAACTTCTCCTCAGTTATCAGTAGTAGATCAACAAAGACATGTAATAGTGGAGCCAATTACTCTTTTGGGAGAAAGGGTTATCTCTTACAACAACTTTACAGTTTGGTTAGCAAGGGTCTAATGCATCACCAGAAGACAACACTTGAGAGGATGTTAGCAATATCAAGGCGCATTTTCCAGCTTTATATCCTTGAGGACAAGGATCTCTTATTTTGGGAGAGTATTGTCATATCCCTAGGACGACCCCTAGCTAAGTTTAGTTAAATTTAATTAGTGGGTTTGATTAGTCATTAAGAGAGAGTTTAAATAGTTGTTAGTGGCTAACGGCTAGGAATAAGTTATGCGCGTCATTGTAAGAAAATGCTATATAAGAATGGTTAACTCTCGGTTTTGGCTTATGAAATGAAAAGATAAATTCAAGGTTGTCTTCTTTAACAAAGAGGCAGAGTTTTTACTTTACTATTTCTAGGGTTCCTGTTATCTATTATTGTTATCAGAACATTGTAAATAAGTTATCTGTGTGTGGGTGCAATTGTAGGTTGCTCCTGCATGAATATTGCTGATAGCTTTCTATAGTTGGTCATTGGTCATTATGTGTCCCTAAAACACGTCTTCTTGATGTAATCCATGTTAACTACGTAATTAAATAAAAATTAAATTGTTCTACATGGAGCGAGAAAATGAGACATTTTAAAAACTGATACTCACATAATGAAGGTGTTAGGACCTGTCACTGCCCACATGGATTAGCAAGGGTCCATATTTTGTGTATGTAGGTTCTTTTTATTTTTATGTATATGTGTTTTTAAAAGATTTTTCGTTAAATTAAAAAAAGTTAAATTTTTACTTTTCTCGATTTTTTTAGATCTTTCGATAAAAGTAAGACTTTCTTCACATTCCATAGATGAAGACTCTTCTACCTAACGTATCAATTTGACTATGATCGCAAATTCTTCAGGTTCTAGCATCTTAACTTGTTTGGTCAATTCTAAATGAATATTTTTCTATTTTCCGATATATAAAAGATTTATGGTGATGAACATATTGCACCTAGAAGGTCATTTATATATTATACCTACTAAATTGGTTAGACAATGAGGTTTAGTTAATGCTCAATGGATCAAAAAAAGGAAAAATAAATATCAGTTAATAAGATTCATGAATCTCTTTTTTGTCGCGTCATCGTTTTAATTACTTGCCGTATCACCGGGACAATTTTCCTTTAATGAAAATTATGCCTGTATAAACTACTGTACGAAACATCTTTCTTTGCTCTATGTGCACTTTCTGTGCGTGCAGCCCTTGGTACCCGACAGTCTCCATCCAAATTGACACCATGACAACCGACATTTTGTACACTTCGTAGGCCCTCCATGGACACATGCTTGGGCTGTGTTGATAGATTTTCTTTAAAGTTTTTTCGCCATGAAAAGTGTTTCAAATCTGTAGATAGATTTTTATATAGTAACACAAAAAGTATGTTGATCGATTAAACCATGAAGAATAGTCCCCATCGGTCATACGATGAGGTGACCAATAGATGTGAACCATGATATTTGTTGCTCTTGTCCAAATCTGAATAGGATAAGGTGATAAAAACAAGAAGGCTATTATTCGGGTGTCACACTTCAATAGAGGGGCTTTATTTGGATTCTTAGTGTCCAAAAAAAGTGGTTATGGGATATCTTAATACAAATATAAAATATCTAGATTACCCTTTAATTAAAATAAAAACTTAAAAATCTAATCTTTTCTATTCTAATTCAAGAAAAAAACTGCTCCTCTTCGCATTTTACTTCTCTTCCTATCCTCCACAGTAACTTCAACTTCAATTCAACTTCATGGTATATGTTAGGTAATAATCGAACAAACCCATCTTTGTTTACTCGTTTTTATGCTTAAAATATGCTAAATTGAATGAAATCGAAGTAAAATTAGGGTTTCAGTTACGTTTCTGCTAGTGTTACGGCTAGGTTCGGTATTAATTCTAAACGTGAAATTTGATTATGAAGAACTTACAGTTAGGTTTAGTTGAATTCAAACCGTAAAACTACACTTACGGTTGGGTTTTAAGAGCCACGAACCCAACCGTAGGTAGAATTCCCAGCCGTAAGTTTTCTTTTTCCAACCGTAAGAACAAAATTTAAATCACAGGAACATTTACGGTTGGAACATAAAAAATCAAACCCAGCCGTAAACTGAGTTACGGTTTGGAATTATGCAAACCCAACCGTATATAACTTTGTCCCAGAATTCACCAAGTATATAACAAAATTCACTAATTTAATTATTATCTAATTAAATTAAATTAAAATTAACTAAATAAGGGTTGTTTGGTCATTACAAAATTATTTGAGATAAGAGGTTTTTAATATTATTTATGAGTGACCTTTTTTTGTCCTATTATGTGATGCCCTCTATTGAAATGTGACGTGACAAAAATAGGCTTCTAAAAAAAAGTTGGTAGTACGTCTGACTAGAAGATAGGCTAAGGCCTGAAGGGTGGAATCTGACACAGCTTTCAAGACATGATGGAATCACCAAGTTTTAGTATAATTGGAAACTTCTTCTTCTTCCTCCCTCAGAATTTAGAATCCAGAAAGAAAGAAAGAAGCACCATCATTTTCGTATCTCCTTGCATTTCTTCTTTCTAACCGTTTCTTTCAAAACATTCCTCCCCCACTTTCTTCTTGCAGTAAATAAACAGTTTTTTTTTTTTAAAATCAAACCCATTAAAAAATCTAAACTTTTGATCCCTAATATTTTTTTGATAAAAATCACACATTTTTTTTATCTTTGATTGATAATAACTGAAACCCATTTTGTATCTCTATTTCTCCTTCCAGGGGTGTAAATTTTTTTGTTCAGATTTGATCTGTTGAGAAATGTTTACAGTCAGAGCAAAACCAGTTTTAATGTCTTCTTCTTCTTCTTCCTCGGGACTTGAATCTTTAAATACGGGGTTTACGAAATTAGGGTTTATACATTTTGGGGAATTGTCTAATAATATTAATGTGGGTGTTGGATTAGATCGGAAGCTGTGTATCTCTAGTGTATCTAATGTAAGATCAAATTTTCTGCAACCAATTAAGGCGATTGAAGATTCTAAAACGACTTACTTGAATGGGATGAAGGGTGATAACTTTGTCACAAATTCTAAAGATTCTGAATTACAATCATCTGATTGTGATTGTCCTGGCATTTCTGGTATTGTTTTTGTTCTGCATGAAATTTTTAGTGTAATTAGGCAATATTGTGTTTTCTTTTGGATATATTCTCTGTTTAGGGATATTTGAATTGACTGGTTACTGTGCAAAAAAAGTTTTTTGGTTTTTGTTTTAATCACTTTCTGACTTATCTTTATGTTTCATTTTGGATTTTAGAGTATTATGATATTTCAGGTTGTGTTTTGACTGCTAGCTTCATGAGTGTATTGTGTTACCCGAGTTGGATCCATTAAATGTCGTCCTGAAATGTCTCAAATTTATGTGAAGATTTTGTATTTTTGAGTTTGATACTGACCTTAGGTTTAAGTTGATCTTGTTTGTTGTGTAACTTGTGTTATTTGCTTACAGAAGGATCAACAACCCCATCTAATCTAACCAGTACTATGTAGGAATTTTGATGTTTGGTTATGTACTACTTATCTTGAATCCAACCGCCTTTAGTCTTATATTTGAACAGGGAATAAGACTATCAAGGTGTCAAGCGTTGGAAAGTCGACAAACATTGCATGGCATGACTGTTCAGTCGGGAAGCTTGACAGGCAACAATTACTTCAGCAAAAAGGATGTGTTATATGGATTACAGGACTCAGTGGTTCAGGGAAAAGTACAGTAGCATGTGCTTTAAGTCGGCGCTTGAACCATAAAGGAAAGCTATCTTACATCCTTGACGGTGACAATGTGAGGCATGGCTTGAACCGGGATCTTAGTTTTAAAGCAGAGGATCGCTCGGAAAATATCCGGAGAATTGGTAGGTTTTTCTTTATCGCATCTTCCTTTGCTTTAGATTCTGTGAGGGTTCTTAACTCCTAGAGTGAAAATGTTAGTATAACTTGAGCATTTCAGTCAACTCCGAGATGTTAGAGCACGTTTTGGATTGTTATTTAGGAGATTCACAGTGTTTTCTTTTTATGCTTTCTATTCCAATGATAGTAAAGATTTTTGTTGTGTTTGTTGTAGGAGAAGTAGCAAAACTCTTCTCAGATGCTGGTGTCATTTGCATTGCTAGTTTAATATCTCCATATAGAATGGAAAGAGATGCTTGCCGTGCACTAGTTCCAGATGGGGAGTTTATCGAGGTAAGATGCCTCCTGTATTGATGATTTAGAGCTCGAGTATAAGAAACTCTTTTGGGTGGTAACGTGGTTGAAAACTTTTTCCAGGTTTTCATGGATGTGCCCCTTCATATATGTGAAGCAAGAGACTCAAAAGGCCTATATAAACTTGCTCGTGCAGGAAAGATCAAAGGTATCTTCACAGACTATTCTGGACAAGGACTGAGATTTTGAATTTTGTACTTTTCCAAGTTATTCTCAGATTTTAGTCAACCATTCTCAGTTAGTGTTTGATCACCATGAAGGCATGTTCCTACTTAAGATAGCTCTGTAGTCCATAGGATATTGAGGGTTAGTTTGAAACAGCCCTATTCTCAGATAAAGGTCAATAGTCAGTCAAGCTGATTGTTGTAATAAGATACATGGCAACAAGTCTGATGGATCATGTATGCAGTGTTACTATATTTGTATCTTTGAACAAGGTAATCCTTTTCGCTCATTCTTATATCTGGCTGCAGGTTTTACTGGAGTTGATGATCCGTATGAACCACCTTTGAACTCTGAGGTATGTACAGAAACATTTGTCTAGTGGATATTGGCACACCTAACTGTGGTAGAAACCTAGCTTGAATATATCTGGCTGTTAAAAGCAATTAACTGTGACATGCATCATTCAATCCAGTACACTGGCATTTGATGCAGTATTCATAACATATATGCGAACTGAGAGAAAGAAGGAAACCTTAGGCTGTTACTGTGTTTAGAGAACTTCTACAGAAATAAGTAAGGAATCTTTGAACTATGCCTATCTTACCTGTTCACTCTATATTGGCGCTAGTAGAATGTTAGGCTGGAGCCTTCTCTTTTGAAACATCACCAAAATTGTGGGTTTACATTTATCGAGCATGTATCCTTTTCTATGCACGATATGTAGTTCCACAACATAATAGGGTGTCTTTAAAAATAGAAAAAGATATGTTATATGGGAAAAATGCACTTTTCCATGTCTTTACAATCTATGAAGCAGCGATTAAATATAGACATTCAGACATCAGGTTTAAATGTTTGCTTAGCTTGAAACTTTGAATTGCATGAAAAGGTGTTTTTTCTTTGTATTGCCTGCTGGCATCTGTTTTCTTTACTTTAAAATCCTTTTTGTTTCTGACATTTGAGCTTAGATTTTGTTTATTGTTTCTTTATCTCAGATTGTAATACAAGTGAAAGATGGACCATGTTCTTCTCCATTTGACATGGCTGATCAAGTGGTTTCATATTTAGAGGAGAATGGTTTCCTTCGAGCTTAAGTGTTAAAAAACAACCCAAAAGAAGAGGAAGACAGGAACATTCTGCAATGGCCTTGAGTATATTTTTCAGCTGTGCGAAAACACCTGATTCTGCTAGTCTCCTTGTACTTATAAGCCTTCATTAAGTCCTTAAATTTAATTAATTCATCTTTCTTTTTGTTTTGTTTGTTGTTCTTTAATATCCCCCCATTTTTTGCCTCTTCTTCATAAGGAAAGTCAATGTAATGGAGAGTGGTGGAATCCGTTCTGTTATAAATATGGGGTCAGTAACATGATACTCCCGTGATCAAGGGAACTGTTGTCATCAATGAAAATGTTTCCTTTATAGAAATTTTGAAATTACTGTTCGTCTACAGATTTGACATGGCCATCTAGTGGAGTAATCATGTGAACAACAAGTATCATAATGATTATCTAAATTATCCTCAAATAAAGAAAATATATCCTGATCATGGGAATTGTGTTATCATCATCACTGTTATAAAAAAAAAAAAGGTGTACTTTGACTTTGAGATTGGAGAGTCAATGGAAGGACAGGATATGACGGGGACCCTGATTTGGCTGTCGGAATCATCCGGATCGAGCTATGACTTGGACGACCTGGAAAATTTAGGCATTCTTACGGGGTGCGTATGGGGGTCAACAGAAATAGGGTGGAGTGGTTCTCGGTTGTTTCACATAAAACCGTTTTCTTCCTTCTTGCTGTTACGGTTCTTCTCCTTTCTCGCGAAACTCTAGAATTGGAATCTGTTTTTGTTTCTGAGTTCTTTATATCCTGTTGTTGATCTAAATACATCTTAATCACGTTGAAACCCTATAAATTTTATCTCTGTATTTATTTATTTTTACTACTTTTGATCGACGTGGCGCGATTGGTGTTACTAATCTGATTCTGCAATTTATGTTTAGTTTTGTCAAAGAGGACGATGTAGATGACAGGAAGAAGAAGGTAACCCTAGAAATTTTAAATCTGATTTTTTTTCTTCTTGATTGATATATGCTAATTTGTATTTGCTTTATGTGTTTGATGTAGGAACTATAACATTGATTTAGGAGGCAAAGTTTAATTTCAAAGAGGATGGAGAGGAAGTTTAATTTCAAAAACATGCAGCGGAAGACATGCAAAGTCACAAAAAAAAAAGAAATCGATAAGGTAAACAAACGGGGATTTTCTTAGAAATTAAATTGGGTTTTAATTTGGTGTAGGCAGATTGATTAGACTCAGGTTTGGTTTTCAGAGAAAAGTTAGCTATATCTCACCATCTGGAATCGGTAAATCCCACCACATTGAGAGAGAACGTTAATCAACAAATTAAACAAAAATGGCAAACACGGATTGTTCACATTCACTCAATCTTGCAGCACCTTAAAACACCATATGCATTTTCATTGCGCAGTAACAATACAACAACCAAAAAGAACCCAACATGCCTTCTTAGGTTGCTAACAATGTTAGTGTTAATGAGCGTCTATGATGAATTCGACCCTTGGTGAAACTACTTAAGATAAATTTGGTAAGTCAAAGAACAGATGTTTATTCTGCAAGTTTAATATGGATTATCATTGAAATCCTTGAAAACCAATTGTTAATATTGTCATTATTACTTCTAATAATGTTAACGATGATGAATTGCTTATTGTGTTGTTTACCGGATTTAGAATTATGGAAGCTCGATTAAAAGTTTTTATAGACTCGCAGGGGTTCGACGGAGATTGTCTTTGGCTGGCAAACCTTTAAGTAAAATTCCACATGCATGTACAAGTTTGTTTAAGATTTGAAATAAAAATGAAGGTGTTGATGTCAACAAGAGTCTAAGAATTCTTTCATTAGGAAAGTCGTCAAAGGGGTTGCATCTGCTGTTGTTGTAGGAGAAATCTGAACTATGAGTTTTTGTTGGCTAAATCCTGAGTCGTATCTCTTATTCAGGTACAATTACTTAGAGTCAAAACTCCGTAACTCCGGGTTCCATTATTTCAATCATTTTCTTACCTCTTTTAATTCATTTTCTTGATTGTTTTCTCTTGCAAATGCTTTTGATACATCCGTGTTAGTCAAATTCGACCAACTATAAGATTCATCTTGAGGAGATTTATAAGAACCATCACGAAGTTACTTGCATGTAATTTTTTATTCTGATTTGTTTTACTCGAAAATCAGTAATCTAAGAGTGGCTTGAACATGAATAGAGAGTACTCACCGAGATGGATTAGTGAAATTATAATTGATTATTTTATATATTTTTAGCCAGCACCTGATACGTATTTCGTATGTTAGCCATGTATAAGTTCTAAAAAGCTATAATGTTCTCAACAATACCTGACCTGTACGAGGAACCTCTTCTAAACAGCTATAAGTTCTACCTCTTTTAAACAACTATAATGTTTAATTTGAAGGGGATGGTTTGATAGTTTTGCCATATGAAAGAGATGTTGCGAGAAGGCTTATGTGACATGTGCTTTATTTATGTGGTTTAGGTTGTATACATAAGGTTGCTGCTTGCTTTTACACCAATTGATAAATTCAAAAATAGCCATTCAGTTTTAGGCCTCGGTGAGTTTTGGAGCCAATTGACAGATTGGAGTAACTTACCCACCTATCCCGTATTTTCCCCTGAATCGAACTTTACCATGTATGTATTCAACTGGGAAGTGTACTTATGAAGCTGCAGTTCTCCAGCTCTGAATATATGTATGTAGTACTCCCTCTATTTTTGGAAAAAAGAGATACTTTCAGTTTTTCAGTAAAAATAGGCTAAAATGAAAAAGTGAAAGTTTATCTTTTCCAGAAACGAGGAAAATTTTTTTTCTACAAAATGTAAGTGCGAACATAATGTAGGATTGGAAATATTATGCAATTAAAAGAAAAAAATGAAATTTCGTGCCAAATGCCATACATTCGTCCCGACACACATCCCATGTCTGTCCAACCAACCAAATAGGAGGGGAGGAGTGTAATATGCCCGACAAAATGTCATAGTAACAAATGTGAGAACTGTCACATGTTGCTTTTGTTTTGGTTCTATAGCAATATCTAGGTAGTACATTGTACACTCCAAACACCCTAGAGTGCATTTAACTTCAACGATATATGCAACCCCGTTATAGGTCGACCTTCTTTTTTTCGTTTTTCATTGGACATCAACACGCCAACCGTAAAACAGTCTGATGGTATGCATGTTAATGGGTGTTTCATAGTTCGTTGATAAGAGATATAGGCGGATTTGGTACTGCACATGCATAGATCTGATATAGGTAGTGACTTTGTTTGAGAGACATATGGCTGGAGACTTTCTTCCGTAGCATCTCTAAAGCAACTATTTTTATTTTGTGACTAAGTTAGGAACTCCTTACATTCAAGCGAGACTATTTGTTATTCACATTTTGTTTGTGGTGATACGAATACATGCATAAGAGGTTTCACTTCATGTAAGCTTAAAAATGGTGATTCATATGTAGGGTTAACTCAATATGTTGTTATTGATGAAAGCAGACCCTTGATAAGTTTTTGTTATTCATATAAGGACGATATTGTTGCGCATTTGAGGCATGGACCCATGGTGACTGGCCCAAGTTGCTATGTCATGTGTGACACCATTTGTAAGTTAAAATACATAGCCATGCAACCCATTGGCTTATCAGGTTTGTCTCCATGAGCCTTATTGTGATTTATTGATAATTAGCTATGAATCAGAACCGTCTCATTTTCCTTCATGAATTTAAGAATTTACAAAAATAGTTTAATACTTATCGTAGCATCATATTCTTTGGTGGTAATAAGTTATAATGAGAACGTAATGTGTGGATATTAAATTTTCAACCAATGGTGTTTAGTATTACTTAATTTGAAGTGTCAGTTTGTGTTGAATGGAAGTGATTTTGCTGCTCCAAATACCACTGCTAGGATAGAGAGCACAATAGTGATGGTTTAAAAATCTTCAATTTTTATTAAAGTGCCACATCAATGACAATGGAATCATAATATGTGAATTCATGATGGCGGTGCATCATGTGAAGGTGATGTAGACTTGAAGTATTTTTGTCTTTCATAAATTAACTTACTAGAGTTTCTCATGAATTTTTTTTCAATGAACATGCCTGCCGCAAAGCCTGTTTTCGGAATTGATTTTATCAGATGCATAACACACAGACTGTAGGTGCTTAGGATTTTGATCTGATGCCTTTTAAAATGTAATCGCTTTGTTTGTTTTTCGGCAAAATAATCTGTTCACCCAATACTACTGTGAGCCTGTGATATTTAGCTCATCTGAGTTGCGGGTCAAAATGAATCATGAGATGATATCTCTAGGTAATGTCTTAGATCTGTTTCTTAGATAAAATGATGGTATGTACGGGTAAGATTGAAATAATTTGTTCTTCTGATGTACTTAAAAGATGATTTATTTCATAGATAAGTGAGATTCTTTTTCTTTTTGGAATTGATGGTCGAATGCTTCCTATGCCTTGGAACTTTGGTTCTGGGTATCTTATCGTGGTCAGACTCTAGATATGACAACTTAGTTCTATCTATTTTTCTAATATGTTTTTGGAGATTAAATCACTTCAGTGCTTTGCATCAAAAAGTATTTACGACTTTCATCCGATTGTCTTTGGTCATTTCTGTTGGGTTGCAGGACATGTGTACTCTATTGAAGGCCCTGATGATGCAAATCCATCTTGAAAGGAAAATACTCAAGGTAACGGAATTGTTAGAAATAATTGAAAAACATCTCATTTTGCAACTAAAAGGTGATTTTCTTTAAGGATCATTTGATTTAATATAGCAGAAAGTTCAGGTTCTACTTTCCACAAGGCAGTAAGTATATGATGGTCATGAATTCGAGAGTTTTAACTTAGTGTTATTGGTTGTCTTAGCTCAATTGGTAGAGCGCATGGTTTACAACCATGTAGTTGTGGGTTCGATTCCCACAGATGGCACAAAAATCATGTAATTGATGAGATTTCTATATATTTGCATAGTAATGATGAATTTATGAGTTGTTTGGATTCTTTCATGATGTTTATATCTTTCTTCTTCAAATAATGAAATATTCAGATCATATTTTCTCATTTAATTCTTAGTTTTACCAAGAATGGTGAAGTTCGTGAAAGTGTAATCTCTGATTCTATTCTATTAGTTCACGATATGCCTTGTTTTCCCACAGTTCCTGCAGCAGACATGCTTCCAAAAGATAATTACCTCAACGAAGATTTTACATCCGATGATTTTGATGAATTTTGTGGTCTTTCGGATGATGAGGAAGATGATTTGTAAAATGGATATTGAATGTCCAGTGTGTTAAGCACTGCACTGGATCGATGAGAGGACATCCGACTCATCCAAGAAGAATCCAACATTTGCAAAGCGCTGCTAGAGCCTCCTCAGGAACTAATGAATTTGCTTGATGGAGAAGAAGCCAAGTTGAGGTTTATCAGAGATCACATCTGAAAGTAAAATGCTTTGAATATATTACCAGTCTTGGTTGCAAACTGGTTTTGAAGGGTAATGACTCGAAATCCTTCGCAATTCACAGGAAACTTTGGCACAACACCGGAATGTTACTACTGACGAGGGAAATCTATCAACATATGTATGTCTATGATCCTATTCAAGCCTTGGATGTTCGTGCAACACGAAATCCCCAACTGGATCAAGACGTTCTTGGAACAATTCAGAAAATTAATTTATAATTTTAATGTGTTTTTCACTAAATATTCCCCGCACAAGAGATTCTGAGCAGTGTCAATCTCGCCGAACAAAATGTCATAGTCATCATGCACTATAACAGAACTACAAATGGAAGGCGTTGTAACCTGCCAGCGGCTGGCGAAGTTTCACTTATACTACCTGGAGATGGTTTTCAAAAGCCTAACATCAGAGATATCTTACTTCATCGGAAGGGGAAAAATGGACTCAAACATATTTCAGAGTGTCACTCTACATACTTGCCCTTGCATTACCTTCTACTCTTTCCATACAATGAGATGAGTTGCATCCAAATGTGAATCCGGACACAGGAAAACATACTATGAAACGGTTAAATCCAAAATAATTTTATAGTTTCCGTCTTTTAAAGCGTCTAGGCGAGTATTCTACCATCCTAAGAGCAAAAAAACTGTTTCAAGAGTATTTGGTGGGTGTTTGGGCAACAAATGAACAAAAGCGCATGTGTTATCTGAAGAAAATGATGGAGGTAAGCCATACGTGTTACGACCGACTTTTATTGGTGGTCCAAGGCATATGTGTGAGATTTATCAAGATTCAATGCACATTACACGGTTTAATCATTATCCTTCCTAACAATTAATGCGAAGCCGCGTTGAACATCAATTCAAGATGAGCTTCCACCCCATCAGTATGCTTCGGATCGGCCTGATCTCATAGCTGGTGTTTTCGAGTTGAAGAGCGACGAGTTGATGAATGAAATAAACAAAGGGAATGTGCTCGAAAAAGTAGTTTCTCATGTGTTCACAATTGGATTTCAGAAACATGGTTTACCTCATATGCATGCTCTTATATCCTTGGATGGTCCTGGAAAAATTAAGACAGTTGAACAGGTTGATAAATTTGTATGTGCCGAATTTGGCGATATATTGGACGAAGGTGGATATCCAATATATTGTCGTCGCGACAATATGAAGGAGGTGATTTTCCGCAGGGATACAAAGCGAACAACACAAATGTTGTTTCGTACAACCCATAATTGTCTAGGATATTCAAGTGCCACATTAATGTTGAGATCTATGAGGGTGTAAGGGTTGTTAAACACATACACAAATATGTCTATAAAGGTCACGATCATGCAACACTAATAGTCGGTGAATGTGATGAGGTGCAACAGTACATTGATGCAAGGTATATTAAGCCACCTGAGGTCGCTTGGCGTTTATACGGTCACTCAGTGCATCAGGAAGAACCCAATGTAGTTCAAATGGTTGTTCATCTTCCAGGATAAAAAGGAATCATGTATGATGCAACTAAGTCAATGGAAAAGGTTAATATTGCTGTAGAAAACTATAAATCAACATTGACGGCGTTTTTTGAGTATTATCGCAAGAGTCCAATTGCTACTTATCAAGATTTTCCACAACATTTTGTATGGGACATGAAAAATGGAAGGTAAGGAAATAAGGGTTTTGAAATTGCAAAGATATACTTTGTAAGTCCCAATGCCGGTGAATTGTATTACCTACGTTTATTACTAACGGTTGTAGCCGATGCAAATGTATTTGGCAACATGAAAATAGTCAGGGATGGTGATGATAGGAAATTGTATGGTACGTTTAAAGGAGCGTTGCACTGCACTTGGAATCTTAAGAGAAGACAATGAATGCTCTACGTGTTTACAAGAGGCGGCAGTTACACTGGAGTTCCGTTAAGAAATATTTTTAAAATTATTCTTTGTGACAATAATCTAAATCAGCCAGACCTTTTGTGGTCAAATTTTAGACTAAACATATGTGGTGATCTATATTTTAAACTTTGCATAAAGTATAATATCGATCAGGAAGCCAATTGATGAGCAGGTACTTGATTTTTGGGTTGTACCTTTTGGATGAAGAGCTACGTGAATCTGGAAAGTTGTTTGATGATTTCGAGGATATGCCAAGACCAAAACTGACATGCAGTAATGTTGTTGGTGACAAGTTCATGCGAGAGCATCAGTTCCTTCAAATCGCAGTGTGCAATGCTGAAGTCGAAGAGAGTACTATCAGGAAGTTGAAATGCGTCCAGTCATCAGCATACAACTCCGGGTTTAGTTCTGTGATAGATGGTGACTATAAACTGTTTTTTTCAATGGCAACGTAGGAAGTGGTAAAACATTTCCATATAACATATTGGCGTCTATCTGGCACATGACCGGGCACATAGTTTTCACTGCTGCTTCGTCTGGAATTGCTTCACTTCTTTTGGTAGGAGGTCGTACACGGCTAAAATAAATGCTGATATTGCAGAGATACTTCATAGAAATCAAATATATATATATATATATATACCAGAAGTTTTTATCTATCATGTTTATATGTTTTCATATTAATAAAGTACACAATGAGCTAGGGTTTTTATCATATACATTCTTCACACTCGATGTTCAGGATTCTCATAGTAATAACTGAGAACAGTGTTTGTGGAGGTAACAAACATGATACACAGTCTAAACTCCTGAAACAAGTGAAACTAATTATACGGGACGAAGTTCCCATGCAACATAAGTTTTACGTTGAAGCAGTTGATCAAACGCTACGTGATATTTGGAATAAAGAAAAACCAATTGGTGGAATTAGTGTTGTTCTAGGAGGAGACTTTAGAACACGTTGCATGTTATACCCAGTGGATATCTTGAAGAAACCGTTGGATCATGTCTGAGGAGATCATTACTTAGGAATGATGTCACTATCTTGGCGCTCCATCAAAATATGATGTTGGATGCGCTTGAACCGAAAAATATATCTTTTCCAAAGTTCTTAGTACAGTTATGAATAACCATAATTTTGTTTACATCCCTTTGTTGCATTTGTCCTTTAATATGTCTCTAATCTCTATATGTTGGATATAAATAATAGGTTGGTGATAGTCCCAAGGAAGTTGTTGATCTTCCACAGTTAGTAAATAGATGCAAGGACATGCCTGGACTGATAACTAAACTTTGTCCATGGATGGGAACAAGCAAAAAAGTGTCTCCAGAACGCTTTAATAAGAGGGTTATATTGTCATCCCGTAATGACGATGTGCAAAAGATTAATGCAGAAGCAATGAAAAACTAGACGAGGATATATAAACATATCTTGCTGCAGAAAATCTGAATGCGGGTGGTGCTGGAAATATTCCACACCTTTCCAGCGAATTCTTGCAGAATTTAAATCCGTATTGAATGCCTCAGTTCAAGTTAGATATCAAAGTTGGCTTGCCAATCATGGTGTTGAGAACTCTTGCACCAAGAGAAGGTCTTTGCAATGCGTAAGACTATTGTTCACTAGATTTGGACAACATGTAATTGCAGCCAAGATTTTATCTGGTGAAATAACCGGAGAAATTGTATTCATCCCGAGGATAAATTTCAAACCGTCAGCGTCAGAGATGAATATTAACCCGACGAGGCATCAGTTTGTTGTCTTTCCTGTTTACGATATGACAATCAACAAGTCACGCAGACAGTCAATGAACTACGTTAGAATCGATCTATTGACTCCTGTGTTTATCTACGGGCAATTTCAGGTAGCATTGTCAAGATAATTACCGTACGTAGAATAATTGTGCTACTACCAAATGAAACTAAGGATCTTTCAATCACAAACAACATCTACCCGAGGTTTATTACGGAGCTATTAAATTCACATGTGAACTTTGTTGTGATTTCAAGATGATTTTTTTTCTTCTTCCCTTTTCATGTATATCAACTACCATTGTTGTTGTTTTAATTTTTTTACCCGTTTCCATGCATATCAACTACCATTATTGTTGTTTTAATTTTCAGTAAAAAGTAATTAAAGATTTTAGCTAGACTTACTGTGTTATATGACATATTTCGCCAATTTTCATGCCGCATAGATTGTATTTACTATTGGTTGACAAGAGCGGTTGTGTTTCCCTGGGATGATATATCATAGACTACGGCCTAAGTAGTATTATTTATATCTAATGCAGGGGCATAATCATTGCATAATAATTACATTACTATATTTGAATCATGGTATTATTACAAATCATTATCTACAGTACAATAGAAAATTCCAAATGCAAATCTCATTTTTAGTTGCAGTATATATTATCTATATATAGTTTAAAGAAATTGTTATACTTCCAAAATTGAGTACTTATCAATTGCATAAATAACAAGAATAAACTTTCTTAGATATGCCCGATTTAACCTTTTTTGCTGCTTATACCAACTACAACAAGTAGATTTTATTTAGATTTACATTTGTGGTACCGAATTACATATTTTTCAAAATCGTTGTGATGAGATTGTTTTTTTTTATCAACTTTGCCTAATGCGTTGAAACACACATACTACTACTGACATAAGGCCTAATTTCAAACTTTAGTCTGAAACTAGCTCAACATAGTTAAATGTGATATAACTTTATATCTATACCATAAGTTAGAGAGTGAACAAAAATAATCTGGGATAAGTTCATACCTGATAGTTAGCTTGAAAAACAATGATTTGATAACACATGATATAACATTTTTGTCTTTGAGTAGAAACATTACCATACCCAATCAGAGATTAATCGATGATTGGATACATACATAATGGTAGGGTTGAATTTAAGGAGATGTTCTAGGAAAGTCAGAATACTTTTTACCCACCTTCAATTGTTTAGTGGATTTGCTTAGGTATATACTTTTTTTTTATGAGTTGGAGTATTTAGGCGCTGACTTAAGGGCAGTATTGCTTTCTATTGTTATAAAATGCAAAATTTTAATGTCTATTACAAAGGGTTTTATGAAGCTAAGTATCCATATGTACCTTGATAATGTCTGCAACCAAATATCTAACTAAGCTAAATACAATTTTGTGTCATGGCCACTTGGTTTTAATAGGTGAGTTCACTAAGTAATCTTCCCTTGCAACTAGGTATATGCATTCTTTAATTTCTAAGTTGGAGTAGTTATGCACAAACTAAAGGGCAGTATCGTTTTACATTGTTCTAAAATGCAAACTTATAATGTCCGTCGCTAAGGATTTCACTAAAACAGGTAGCCACGCATGCACCTTGCTAAGGTCTACAATCAAGGATCTAACTGAAATAAAAACATCTATGTCCCGTCGCCACTTAGTTTTATAAAGATGATGTTCACTAAGTTGTCTTTCCTTGCAACTACATCTAAAACCAGTAAGTAAGATGGTGGGATCACATGGTTAGTAGTAGTTGTAAGGATAAGGTAACTCAGTTAGATATTTAACATGCACCAATAACCCTAGAGTGTAAGTACACCTGATAATACCCCATACCCTACATACAATAGGAAGTAAAAATGACTTAAATAAGTACACAAGTACGTCCTTCACATCAAAGCATAATTTAAGATATCCAATAATGTTTATTAAGCAATATATATGGTAATTGAATTCAAGAGAATGTAAATTTTGAAAGAATAATATTTAAATTTAATTACCCATGTTTTATAATACATTTATAATGATGTTCATATTTTAATAATTTATAGTAACAATTCTAAAATTCATTGCGATTGTCTAAACTAAAGAATGTGATACAATGAATAGATTAAACCACAAAAAATAAGGATTTTATGTATTAAAAAAAATAAAAATGAGAACTAATTAAGATAGTTTGACGAGATAATTACCTTCATTCCAGTTACTGGAAAGCCAAAAAACATTTATTATCAACACTTTTAAGATTTATTTGTGGATCTTACAAAATCGGTTGCACCTACAAGATTCTCACCCTAAAACCTATAAAGAATTAAGTGAATTTTCAGATTAGGTAATCTATTTTTTATTGTAAAAAAGTGTGATACTAGATATGTGAAGGACAGATTTAGGCATCTGCTCTATTACCATAATATGGAATAATCAATGGATTCCTCTCATTCAACTTCTCAAACGAAGAAAAAAATAATAAAAAAAATAGGTTTTAGTGATAAGCATTAGTGTGTTGTACAAATAAAGTTGGATTTGAAAATGTAGGGTAATGTGGTCAACTTTAATGGTCTACAATTAAATACTAGCAAAGTTTCAGTCGGTCCATATGGAACTCATAAATATAAGTTTAATTCAGTTTATTATTGTTGGAATCCGATTAATAATAAAAAAATAAGAAAAATAATAGCAGTTGAAGTTACCTTAGGAAACCGATTTCCGTAGGAAATTATCACAATTTTAATTATATGGAAACAATGATTTTCTATACTAGACTTCTTTGAAACCTATAAATAAGACCCAACATGGAAGATACTTTTTCAAGTTAAAGCAAAACTACCAAGGTGCACTTTTTTTTTTAATATCTCAGAAGTTGTATAGTTTTTAGTACTTAACATCAATATTATGCTTGGTAAAAATAACAAACTCTGTAAAGGAGATTAACACTCTAGATTACCTGTTGCATGTCGTGTACCAAAAAAAAAAGGGTTAAAAGTTAATCTTTTTAATTTTTTAAAATAAACTGTATATTCTTTTGATAAAATATCACAATACCGACAAAGAAAATTTAAATGATATGTCATATTGCATATTCAACAAAGGACGAAGTTCAAATCTACAAGAAAACAATTCAATACATCTTTAACTATGTCCACAGAAGTAGAACTTCAGAAAACACAACAGTTTTTCTACAGAAGAATAATGGTCGGTTTGTGAATTCAGGAAGATGAAATTCAGGACAGTTATAAAGCAATCAAGAACAACATTTAAACTAAAATCCAGAAAGATCAATACTTTTTTTCTGAAGAAATAACATGAAAGAAGATTCTCTGGTGACGGAATCAATGGACGTCTTTGATTGAGAATATATTGGAATACTATAAGAAGAGAACGACCATGACTATGTTTTATGCAGAATTCAAGAAAAAGTAAGTGCACCGAATAAAATTAAGATTATATGAGTTTTATATATTACGTACTAAACCTACAAAATTAACTTATACATGCTTAAATCAGAAGACAATGGAATGAATAAGATTGGCTCGCCACAACCAGATGAGCCCAACGAAAATAAAAAGACTATGTTGGCGAATCCATAGTGGGGCATGTGGTGTCGCAGGCCCCCATAAGAATTTTCAAACTTATCACACACCAATATATATCTAATACGTGTTCAGCGACAACTAAGTCATCTGCCCCCACATAATTTCTTTGAGAATTAGTATATGCGGTAATTGCTACTACAAAATCACCCAATCAAAAATCACCCAAAAATTAAGGAAATGGTTGCTTCATTAATCTTTCAAAGTTTAGAGGTTTTGGTAAATTAATATTTCAAAAGTAATGGAGTACACCAGTTCTCCTTGCTCTCATCTTAAGTAAATCCCTTACTGATTGTTGGGGTGCCTATAATTGCTTTCTTACAACATTGATGTATTTTATTTTATTTTTCTATATTAGCATGTTGATTTATTGCACTGCAATTCGGGATTGTCGTAAAAATATGGTTTTATTATGTGTATGTGTCCTTGAAGAGATATCAACTGCTAAACATAAAGATAAATCATCCAATGCATTAGGAGAGGCATTATTTTGCACTCTCAAAAAATTTCAAGAACAATATGAGCCCCCATTAAAATTTTGTTCTGGATTCTCCATGAAGCAACTGACATGATACAATGCAATGAAAATATGGTAAGTGTGTATTTGGTTGAAATTTTTACTTACTAGAATTAGACATGGCTAAACATGTGTTGGTTCGAGTAAATGGCAGGGTAAACATTCACCTGCGAGGCGACGATGCTAGACTTGGTTGAGAACAAACAATGGCACTATATGGCATGCAACAAACGTGTTAAAAAGTTCGAGTACGATGAAGACGAGGAACCTTAATGTAGTAAGTGCAAAAAAAAAATGAATATGATATACCATGGTGAGAATGAACGATGTTTTTAAATAATGGATGGACAATACACCGAGACTTACTAACGCCTTAAAATATACACAGGTACAAACTGAATTTGGTTGTAAAGGATGAAAAAGATAATGTAATATTCACGGTGATGGGAAATACAACAAAAAAGTTGATGAAATGCACTTCCAAAGAACATATACATCATCTGGACAATTAACTAAAGAACTTTTTTTTTTCGGTCTCAAGTAACCATGAATAGTTTTAAAAGATTAATTCTATTAATAGTAATGTTATAAAAGTATGGGAATCCTGAATTGATATAAGTTATTTATTGTATAATCGATTAAGTTGTAGTCTTTTTAAAGTATTTGGATATATTAATTGTTTTCTTCAATGTATTGTCACAAAGAAATAAAATATGTACACTTAAGACTAAAGGGAGAGGTTGAGCCGGGACCGTAAGGCCCTGGTGATACCTAGTACAACACTAAATTTTAGTATTGTATAATGATGTAGTCCATAGTTTAATCCACTCATTTTCATTTTTGTTTTTTGCTGAGAATCCACTCATTTTCATACCTTGGTTATTATTTTTCATACATGTACCAAATATTAGTTTTCATTTGATCTCCATACAAGCATTACTGCCGAAATTAGAAGATAATATTAAATCGAACAATTTCAACAGATCCCACCTCTTAATATAGTTTTCTAAAACCAAAAGATAACAATATTCAAAAACATTAGGTGAACAAGTCTAGTATAACCATTTAAAGGCTCACAAACTTTACATGTTGCTTGACAAAGTGTAAACCAAGTTCGAAGGAGTTATTAACAGAAAGATTCCTATCAAGTTCCACTTCTGTTTATGGTGATGCACATGCACTTCAACATGCTGGTGTTACTGTCCCAGCTGGTCTCAAATCCTGTAACAATTAATGACAGAAGTTGGGTCATCAGTCAGTCACTCCAGCAGTCCTGATCTTGCTCATTATTTCCTCCTTCATCCTGCATAATCTTAAATGAATGAGCAATGTTGTGACAAATAAATTTGCACTTGAAGTGCCAGTTATACAAGTTCGATTTTGTTGATGAAAAACCAGTACATCATTGCACAGAGGGAGTACCATTTCATCAAGTCGTATTTTGCGTGGAGACCACACAAGAATTTGTCTATCATTGCTACCTGTATACATTTCCTGAAAGCAAGGGAAGAGATTAGTTTTAAACATAAACTATATACATATATGCAGTGTAAAATGAGTTTATTCTTTACAAGGAATAAAAAAGAACTCGTGGGCTTTTCTAGAGATGGATAGAACAAATAAAAAGATGTTCATACACCTTCTATAAGTTGCAGGTAGCATCAGTCAGCCCCATGATGTTTTACCACCAGGTTTAGATCAGCTGACAAGCTCAGAATAATAAAGATTAAAACGATCTTGCCTATTTCAAGGGTTTCCTGCAAAAAAGTCCTTAAATAGACTTGAGGAGAAGAAGAAATAGATGTGAAGACGATTACGGGACTTTAGGCAAGGAGTGAAACAAGTTCCTCCGGTTCATATAGGGACCATAAGATAGATGGTTCGGACTAATATAATCATCAGTGAATAGTGTCATTAACAGAGAGAAAGCAAAACCAGAAACTCCAGTTTATAACTTAAATATATATAGCTCGGTTCACAACTTAAGTATATATAGACGCACCTGATCCTGTGAATTAAACCAACAGCAATTCACATTTTCATAATGACCCCGAAATGTCTCGGATGTTCGACCTGACCACACATCAAATGCCTGAAAAGCGAGAATCTTCGTAAGTTAATTGCTGGCAAATCACTGACACATGCCACTTATCATTTCTTTGAAACGTCTTGCAACAACTTACCTTGATGGTTGCCATACATGGAACGAAGACAAGGGATGAATCCTGAGTAGTGGCCAACTGTAATGCCTTCCGGGGTTCAATGCGCTTAACTTCATAGTTCACAAGAGTGTTGCAGCCAGATTCAATATCCCACAATCTCAATCGTGAATCAGAGCCTGAAACTCTTAAGCAAATAAATTCACTGCTATGTTACTGTTTACTTAACATCTACTGTTTAAATGTTGCATACACGTAAAATAATATGAAAGAAATCATCTCATACGAACAGCTAATTATTGACATGAACCAAAAACATTAACGGAGCATCTAAAAGGCATATGTGACTCAAGATAACAAGTCTAATTTAGCTTTTGCAACAGCAATGGCGATGATGCACAAAAAGATTCAACCTATTCGTGCAGACGGTACATATCTGATAAAAACCGTAAGGTACTCATAATGTTGTCCCAATGAAACTTCCCTATTCATGCCGTTTTACATAATAGAAATAGTGACACCTAACCGTTTGCACCAAGATAATCTATACCAGAACACAACTGACTGATATACTAATGTATTTTCCATGACTTTATGTTGGCAACCACCCACGAAGCATGAGCTACTTTTGCACAAGCATGAAGCAGCATAACTACCAGGGGTCTATCCAATGTGTTTCGTATAGCTTCTCATGTTTAATTTACAACACAATCTAGTCAAAGGTTTTCCCAAGATGAACCTACAAGCATTTTAAGGTCAGAAGGTACAAAAGAATTTCAAGATACTCAACAAAACTAAAATAGATAAATATTGACCTGCGCTCAACAAATACATTCCATTTTCAGTTACTTTTAGCCCAGTAACAGCACCATAGTGAGCTGTAGCCCGATCATGACTGGACAACAACCCAGGATGTAATCTCTTCCCGGTTGAACCCTTGGTCTGACTTGGAACTCTATAAAGGGATGGCACCCGCTTTGCACCAGTACCATTAGCTGTTTTCTTTTGTGGTGCCCTCACCTTGATGGTAGAAGATTGACCTGCTGAAAAGGATTTTGGTGTTGATACCTAAGCAGAACAGACAAAAAATTACGATCCAAGGAAGCAACAAGTTAAAGGAAAAAGATCACATAAATTCGACAACCATATGAAATAACTACATGCAAATGTACTCACTAAGCATCCATCATACCCCTATTTTAAGCCAAAATTTTTTGTTTATTTCATCAAGAAGCGATAAGAAAGAAATGCTTTAAGCCGTAAAACATGTTAGCAAGACACACTATGTCTAGCTTGGCAGTACTGCAGAAGAGGATGATGAATATTTGATTTTAAAAACTATGCCTATCAGTATCTATCTATACAACTATATTGTAGCAGAAAGAATCGGAAGAACTCTCTGCTTTAATGACATGTAGCAGTCGCACCATGTAAACCAAAGTAGTTATAACTTTGCATACATTATATAAAAAAAGATGCATCTAAACTCAGGGACTTCCAAAACTCTCTGTGATACAGTATCTTTTTGTATGTAAGTGTGGCTTATCAGATTGTAAATATGTAAGTGACGTAAATAGCTTTGGGTCTCTTATCAAGTGCGCACAACTAAGCCTACAATCAACTACTGCAGGGGTTCACCCTCTTTGGTTTAGCATGAATCTCTTTCCATTTAAAGCATCAATCATGCATTGTAAGAGGTTAATAGTATTTATAGAAGTTGGAGCAAAGGGAACAACAAATTTGCGCATACCTCGTAATCTATAGATCCAACCCAAAGGCCTAGTATATCATAAAGGAACTTACTTTTGTCGGAAAGTGTTCAAGGAGAGGCGGTCGTCTCCCAAGTTGAGATCGAGATTGGTCTAAAACTTGAAAACATCCTGCTCTCCTTATGTCCCAAAAACGTATTGCTCCATCACATCCGCCAGTAACCAGAACCCACTCACTAGAAGTAGACCATTCGACTGCCATTACACCATCTGCCACCACAAACATAATACGTGGACCATTAAAAACCTGCAAACCAAAATGAATTCTAGATGCAAGGGCTATAAAATGAGTTAACGTATAAATCCTACTGACTGTTTGAGCTTATAGGAAATCAATAATAACTTTTACAAACTCAATCAAAGAAACAGAATGTTGACCGTGAATCCAGGACATAAAAAAAAAAAAAAAAAAAAAAAAAAAACAACAACAACACTAATACAGGAAATATAATCTTACCACGATGACCAGATAATGTGTGTGTAAATGCCCCTGAAGCAATGTCACATAGACGAACTTGAACATCTTCAGTTCCAGTAGCAATTAGCATGTGAGAACCAGCTACTGACGACATAGCTGTTCGATAGACCTTTCCAGGCAATTTAAAATCTACTACCACCTATGAAGGAACAACAAGATTACAAAGTTGAATACCAAGTGTATCTCAATAACCTAATAAAGTGAAGATCAGCGGGTCAAAATGCTTACTCGTGTTGTATTGGTATCCCATACATTTACAGACTGATCATAAGAACCACTGATGAAAAGCCCTGTGTCAACTGGATACCAAGTGGCCGAGGACACTGCATATTTATGACCTTGCTCGTGGCGCTTGTCAACAACTAATATGTGCTCATGCTTCGCAACCATGCCATTTCCTTCATGTTTTGTGGCACTTTGAACATCGTAAACTGCAATTGAACCATCAGAAGCACCAGCTAACAGATACCGTCCTTCGATCAAATCAACCTGGCCTTGCGATCAATTATGAAAACAATCACAACGACAATTTAGTTTCCACGCAAGTGAATGTCTCTTAAATATGTTTACTGCTTCCACATATATATTTGTAATACTGTGTACTTCTATTATTCTATAGTTAGTCTTAAATATATACGGAACAGGGCCTGGACTTTTTTTTACAAG
The DNA here is from genome assembly GCF_003573695.1 of Papaver somniferum. Lineage (NCBI taxonomy): Eukaryota > Viridiplantae > Streptophyta > Magnoliopsida > Ranunculales > Papaveraceae > Papaver > Papaver somniferum. The sequence continues at coordinate 83,351,008 of NC_039360.1, forward strand.
CTGCTTAAATCCAAAGTTGTGATGCAGCTTTTTGTATGTAAGGGATCCTGACTAAATTTTAAGCGCTTCTGAACTGTTAACGGGATAACTTCGTCCAAATCATGGATAACCTATTCTAGTATGTGAGCACTATTCAAAATGACCTTATTTCTATATACAACCCTCTTTGTTCTTATAAAAATATACACTATTCTAGCTTTCGATTTCAGCAAAGTCTTGGTCATCCAAAAAATCTAACAAACTCAGTGGAAAACGTTTGAAACACCAATATGGTTTGTAACTTGCTCCAAGAGCTATGAAGCTGAACCAAATTTAGCACTTCAACTGCACAAACTTGGAAAGTTTACTCTCAAAAACATGAGTAGAGACACATTAATTGAAGTGCCATAATAATTGCTAATAATCAAACAAGAAGCTTAAAAGTTCATTAAGTAATGCCAAATCGGTAAAAATTAATTGACTGAAAAGCAACATATTTGATCAGAGAGACAGAGAAAAATAACCTGGAGAGAATTGACAGCTCCTTTATGAGCAGAGACGATTTCTTTGTAGTTTGAAAGTTCCAAAGAAGAGATGCGATTGGATTTGACACGGTTAATAAATGAATAGGGGGGAAGTTTACCAGTTTCTCTATCTCCGACCACCTTCCACATTTCCGTTGCATCTTCGTCGGAAGTCTTACCTCAAATTCTCTGACAAATTTCCCGATTAAGAAATTTGTCTTGTTTTTGTTTTAATAAATAATTTTGATAAGTATCAACCGGAAGTAGATTAGGTTTACTTTTATAAGATAAAACTTAAAAGGAATTAGATGTGAAAGAAGAAACAAACAAGGATTATGATTTTTTCTTTTCTCTGAAGCTTTGCCTTCCTCATCACAGATTTCACAGTACAGCAGAGATTTGTTTTTGGTCCCCAATCGAAAGAAGTATAAGTTGGGATTTTCTTTCGCCAAGTCTTGTTGTCGGTCTACATATACAATTGAGCTAACCTGTAAATCATTTCTGACCATACGATCTGTCAGGAGTCGATTCACTGAGTCAATTTATTGGAAGACAATCTTAACCGTTCGACTACAAATGTCACATGTTTAGCTTTTTACTAGCAGGCTGTCTCCACCAGTCCAGTGAGCTTCTGGATCCACGTAAGTCGAGATCCACGTAAATAAAAAGAGGAGGCTAAGTTTTAAGAGGTTTACGTCGATAAGAAGAGGAGGCTAAGTTTGAAGAGGTTTAAGAGAGAAGTGCGTTTGGATACCGAAAGTAGAAATTAGGTGCAGAAGTTGTTTCACAAAAAATTTATCTTTTTATTTGTAGAAGTCATTTTAAAATTGTAGAATTCAAAAAGCAATTTCTGAATGTATATTCAAACAGTCTATTAGCTTTTAGCATGCTAAGTCAGCTTCTAAATCCACATAAGTCAAGATCCACGTCAATATGAAGAGCGGCTGAAGTTTAAGAGGTTCAAGAGAGAAGTGCAGAATGATTTAGCACACAAAACTTTAGCCATTGACCTCTACTGCTACAGAGTGATTTTTGGTAATGTATATATTTATAATAAGAACTAGTTGAGTTTTACATTACATGGAAAAGCTCTTCTCACTGCATCCTCGTAAAGAAAAGGAGATAAAAAGATAGAAAGTGTAGAAACCCACTCATGATTTACATATGATGTTGTTGCCTTCTTTGCAAGAAAGTTTGTTAGAGCATAGCTCTGTTGAACCCACCAAGCGTTGGTATGTCAAGTTTGGTTGTCATATTTTAATGAATCAAAACACATTTAAAGAGTCGCTTGATTATATACTAGAGTCAACTTCGTATAGGTTTGCTTGAAAGTGTTAGATATGAGACTTACAAATATTACATGAAGACTTGAAGAATGTGAAGACGTATGGAGCTACAACGAAAACATCATCCTTCCTCTTGAGGTTAGTAATATTTGACTTGAAATGTTTCATTTCCTAACATATCTTTCACGTCGTGCATATTGAAAACATAACTACGAAGTTGTATATGAAACTCTAGTTAGACATAGTATTAAGGAATACAATATGAGGTTTATTGCTTAACCATTGAACTTTGTATATAAGACATCGACATGATCATATGAATGCTATTGTGATTATGTATGGGTATGAGTGAAGATTTCATCATAGGAAACAATGTTTTACATTCGTTTAAAGGAAGTAAGTACATAAACTCGTTTTGTGAATCGAAAGGGAAATCGCTAGGCTTATTGGTATTGTTATTCATTGCAAATCTATTTTGAATTACCAATATGTGTGTTTAGTATAACCGCTCATAAACTTGTTTATGTATCTTGGTAAAACTATTCACAAGGCCTGACTTATGTATTGGTATGACTTTTATTAGTGAAACCGATCTTAAGTAATCACTCAAGATGGTATGATCGATGCCTTGTAAATAGCAACTTTTATCTAGTCATTGGGGAACCGATCCTAATAAGAGGTGCAACAAATTTACAAGAGGGAATCGATCCTTGTAAGACGTGCAACACGTTTTTAGTAGATGGGGGAACCGATCCTATGAACATGTGCAACAAGTTTGTAGTTTTGGGGGAACTGATCCTATGGACATGTGCAACCGAATATATGTAGTTACCAAAATTTGTGGGGAACCGATCCTAGTACCTAGTCAACCGAATTTTGGTAACTAGCGTGACTATGCACAGTACTCACATGGAGGTAGAACCGAACTTGTTTTGGTAGAACCGTGAAACCCATAATTGGTGATTTGATAGGATAATCAATCACATAGTTCTTGGAATTCAGACGAACCAATTCTAAACTTGTTTGGAAGTGTGGCAAATCGTTTCTAAGATTGTAAGTATGAAAAAGGACTTGCAAAGTAAGGATGTCGACATACTTTGAACTTGTGCAGTAACTCTTATCATTAATTGTTCAAAGATATTCCTTAATAGCTAAAGGAGAATCCCAGGATCGAAATATATTGAGAATCTTTTAATTAAGGTTTCTTAGTTTTTATATGTTATTTAATCTCCAGCAATTAAATGCATATCTTTAGAAAATAATAATTAGTAATGTGCATTTACCGATTATAGATTTTTCTATTGGGATTTCGGTCAATATTTGGACAGTGCATTTTCAGGAATTATGAAAAACGATTTTGTGTTTATTGCATATCTTTGAGAATATTCGGTTTTGGAAATTCCTTGGTTTCCAAACTTCCTTGTCTATAATATTGAAGTTTGCATTTCTAGCAAACTAATCCTCAGAGCCAGCAAAACTACCTAGTTGTGTTGTTACTGGTGGAGCCGCCTATTCGGAGAGGAAAGTAACCTAATTAGGCGAAATCTCTTACGCCCGCTCAGTTTAAAGACTTCTTTGGGATTGAGAAGCTCTATTAGTACCGTTGGTGGGAAACTAGATAATTACGGTTTATTATTAGTTTTCGATTGATTTGATCGACTAACGGTTGTTGAACTTTGATTGCACCTAGTTTGTTGATGCTTGAGAATCTTCTCTTCTGATATAAGATTCACTCAAACTAGATCGAAGTTTCGACGGGGATATTTAAACTGTTTGTAGATCTAAAGACGTCTTGTGATAATCCAACGTTAACAGACTCTATTTTGTGCGTGATTGATCACAAGAAATTCAAGTTGATTGTGTGCAGGTGCTGATTGAAGATTAAAGAGGATTTGAAGAAAAGAAGACTTTTTGGGTTCATAGTCTTTGGTGTGCACAATACTTGTTTCGGCTGGAAAAGGATCCAACTATAATTGGTTTATCCTTGTGATAGATTGGATTGATTAGTTGAGTAGATCGACATCAATATACTTCTTTGTGATTAATAGTATTGATTGTATAATCTAACAATTACTTTGGTAGTTGTTGAGAGATTGATCTAAGGACCCGACAAAGGAGTTTATTGGTTAAACGGAAGAGCCTTTGTCAAACTCATATCACGTTGTTTGAAAAGAGTTGTTACCGAACAGATTTGTTGTTCCTTTACTGTTTGGAATACGAACCAAAGGAATTGTTCCAAGTGCGTGACTTATTGAAAAAGCGGGGGTCTAGCAACACCACCCAATATTTCGCTTAGCAATCTGTATGGACTCACTCCGAAATATTTTGCTAGAGAATCAACTAGACAGTCAGACTCAATCTAGATTAAAGTATCTCAAGGAGTCAATTTCTCTCACTTGTTTTGATTTACTCAAGCTAAAACAATAGCGAGTCTTTAGTCAAACACAAGGAATAACTTGGACGTACCAAAGACCAATATCCAAGGATCAATCAATATCAATCAACAACCAAAGGTTGGATTTCCAATTGATGATCTTAACACACAACCTGTATTATTTCAATTATATAAAATATAATGCGAAAAAGAAATAAAACGGACACCAGAAGTTTTGTTAACGAGGAAACCGGAAATGCAGAAAAACCTCGGGACCTAGTCCAGATTGAATACACACTATATTAAGCCGCTACAGACACTAGCCTACTGCAAACTAACTTCGGACTGGACTATAGTTGAACCCCAATCAGTCTCCCACCGATCCAAGGTACAGTTGTACTCCTACGCCTCTGATCCCAGCAGGATACTGCGCACTTGATTCCCTTAGCTGATCTTACCCACAACCAAGAGTTGCTGCAACCCAAAATCACAGACTTGATAATAAACAGATCTGTCTCACACAGAAAAGTCTATCAAAGGATAAATCTATCTCCCACAGATAAACCCTAGGTTTTGTTCCGTCTTAAGATATAAAATCAAGGTGAACATGAACCAATTGATAATCCGGTCTTATATTCCCGAAGAACAACCTAGATTAATCAATCACCTCTCTACAATCCTTCCTGACTACACAAGCGGATTGTCGAGGAATCACAAACAGTGAGACGAAGATGTTTGTGACTTCTTTATCTTGCCTATCGGAGAACTCTCACGATCTCAAGTCAATCAATCGATTGTATTCGTACGATAGAAGATGCAAGATCAGATCACACAACTACGATAAAGTAGTATCGGTCTGGCTTCACAATCCCAATGAAGTCTTTAAGTCGTTAACCTGATTTTAGAGAAGAAAATCAAAGGTTAATGGAGATCGACTCTAGCGGGCGCACTAGTAACACACAGACGTGTGGGATTAGTTTTGCACAATGCTAGATGTCTCCTTTATATAGCCTTCAAATCATGGTTTTGCCTTAGTTACAAAGCAATCCTTATTCACCGTTACATGAAAACCTGATTTAGATTCAAGCTAATATTTCTCAACCGTTAGATCGAAAAACCTAGCTTGTCACACACATTTTGGTAAACGTTTACTGGGTTCGTGAAAACCATGCCCAAACGTGTATGTGTATGTTGGTTCAACATAGTAACCCAAAAAGGTCAACCATATGAGCATTTCATATTAACCTTGTTCTTCTCCACCATAACTAGTTCAATTGATTCAAATGAACTAGTTAAAGAGTTGTTCAATTGCTATGAGATCTTATGTAACTACACAAGACACAATTGAAACAAAGATGATTCGATTCGATTGAATCGTCTCATGAACTTTATATTCACGTTTTTCATAAAGCATTCCTTAGTAATTTAAGTTTCATTTTCAGAGCACATCTTTAGATCATAACTTCTTAAGTTCACAAACAAGTTCGCGGACTTAAGTTAATCGGTTGAGTTTTCCAAACTCAGCAGAAATTCTCGGAAAGAAAACTTCCGCCAGTTCGCGGACTGGGTTCGCGGAGTGAGTTCGCGGACTTAGCACACAAACGAGTTTTGGAAAATCCAGCAGAAATTCTCGGTTGAGAACTTCCGACAGTTTGCGGACTGAGTCGGACTGGGTTCGCGGACTTGGCAAGCCAATTCCACAATCCTCCCGATTTCTCTTGATCAACAAAGTTCGAAAACTTCGGTTCAAGGAATACATGGTTATGTAATCTAAACTCTAATTTCAATCATTGAGACATTCTCAGAGGACGCTATGGAGCCGTTATTCACAGACTGATTCACGTCAGATCAATTCTCAAAGTGATTGAAACTTTTCATGACTTTCGTCACTAGGTGAAGATAAACTTGATCAAAGCGAAACGCTTTACCAACACATGATTTCGAGATATAAATAAGCGAGATATACTCGGCTCGAAATATCAAATGTGTATGATCTAGTCTATATAGCATACGACTTTTGTCTCATAAGAAGTAGGAGATAGAAGAGATAGACTTTTGAGTGATAGATAAGTTCAAGTCTCCACATACCTTTTTGTTGATGAAATTCCACGGTTCCTTGTATAGATCTTCGTCGTTGTATGATGAATCGCCACGAAGTCCTTGAGCTCAACTACACTTTTCTATCCTAGTCCAAGACTTAGATATGTAGGCTAGAAATCAAGACTTATAGTTTTGATCACTATCATTGACAAACATGCTTGAGATAACAACGCATGCGAGGTTGACCGAGCTATGCTCTAACACTTATTAACAAGTAGGAGGCGCAAGGATACTGATGAAACTAGGTGAACTATAGGTTTAGTTACTTGGTCTCAACTATACGAAGTTGGTTTGATTTTGTATAGCGGCTTAATTCTGAGAGTATTCAATTTTGGACTAAGTCCCGGGGTTTTTCTGCATTTGCGGTTTCCTCGTTAAGAAAATCTTGTTGTGTCTTTTACTTTTCTATTTCCACAATTATAATTGTTTTTATTATAATTAGAAGTAAAATACACAAACGTTAATTCCTATTTTACTTGATAGATAATCCCTAGAGTTTGGTTAAGTCCGAACCTATTATCAAGTAAACATACTTCATTGTTGTATTGTCTCGATCTCGTATCCATATACGATCACACGAAGTGTGAACCGATTAGTTGTTGTTAGAGCACTGCTCGGTCAAACTCGCATGCGTTTCTATCTCAAGCATGTTTGTCAATGCTAGTGATCAAAACTATAAGTCTTCATTTCTAGTCTCTTATAGCTAAGTCTCGGACTAGGATAGTAAGTGCAGTTGAGCTCAAGGACTTCATGGCGATTCATCATACAAGTAGAAGATCTACTCAAGGAACCGGTGGAACTTCTCGACAAAAAGGTATGTTGAGACTTGAACTTATCTGTCACTCAAAAGTCTATCTATTCTATCTCCTACTCTTTGAGACAAAATTCGTATGATATATATATAGACTAGATCACACACATTTGGTATTTCAAGCCGAGTATACCTCGCCTGTCTATATCTCGAAATATGTGTTGGTAAGCTTTTCGGTTCGACCAAGTTTATCTTTACCTAGTGACGAAAGTCATGAATGTTTCAATCACTTTGAAAATTGCTTTGACGAGAATTAGTGTAACAACTATATAACGTCCTCTAAGAATGTTTCAATGATTGGAATGAGAGTTTAGATTACATAACTAATGGATTCCTTGAACCGAAGTTTTCGAACTTTGTTGATCAAGAGAAACGGAAGTATGGCAAGTGCCAAGTCCGCGAACTGCGAAGTTCTCAAACCCGAAAATTTCTGCTGGAGTTGACAAACTACTTGCGTGAGCCAAGTCCGCGAACCGGCGTAGTTCTCGAACCCGAGAATTTCTGCTGGAGTTTGTAAACTCTATCCGGTGTCTTAAGTCCGTGAACCTAGTCTGCGAACTTGAGAAGGTTATATATCTAAAGATGATTTTTGAAATTAATCTTAAAAGACTAAGGAATGCATTTGCAAACCATGGCTATTAAAGTTCATGAACCGATTCGAGTAAATCAAATCATCTTTGCTTCAATTGTGTCTTGTGTAGTTACATAAGATTTCCTTGCAATTGAACAACTCTCTTAACTAGTTCATTTGAGTTAATTGAACTAGTTATGGTGAAGAAGAACATGGTTGGTATGAAACGCTCATATGGTTAACCTCTTTGGGTAGACTATTGTTGAACCAACAATGTACACATTTGGGTGCGGTTAACAAACCTAGAAGCGTACAATGATTTGTGTATGACAAGCTAAGTTTTCGATCTAACGGTTGAGAAATATTAGCTTGAATCTAAATCAGGTTTTCATCTAACGGTGGATATTGATTGCTTTGTAACTAAGGAAAAACCCTGATTTGAAAGGCTATATAAAGGAGACATCTAGTATTGTACAAAACTAATCCCCACACCTTACGTGTGATACTAGTTTGCGTGCTAGAGTCGTTTCTCCTTTAACCTTTGGTTTTCTTCTTCTAAAACCAGGTTAACGACTTAAAGACTTCATTGGGATTGTGAAGCCAGACCGATACTACTTTTATCGTAGTTGTGTGATCTGATCTTGCATATTCTATCGTAACAGTACAATTATATTGATTGGCTTAAGATCGTGAGAGTTCTCCGATAGGAAAGATATAAAAAGTAATCACAAACACCTTGGTCTCATTGTTTGTGATTCCATGACATCTTGTTTCGCTACCATACGATTAAGATTGTTGTGAGGTGATTGATTAATCTAGGATGTTCTTCGGGAATATAAGACCGGATTATCAATTGGTTCTTGTTCACCTTGATTATTATCAAAAGACGGAACAAAAACTTGTAAGGTTTTTCTGTGGGAGACAGATTGATCCTTTGATAGACTAGTCTGTGTGAGACAGATTTGTTTATTGTTAAAGCCTGCGATTTTGGGTCGTAGAAACTCTTAGTTGTGGATGAGATCAGCTAAGGGAATCAAGTGCGCAGTATCCTGCTGGGATCAGAGGCGTAGGGAGTATAACTGTACCTTGGATCAGTGGAAGACTAATTGGGGTTCAACTATAGTCCAGTCCGAAGTTAGCTTGGAGTAGGCTAGTGTCTGTAGCGGCTTGATACAGTGTGTATTCAATCTGGAATAGGTCCCGGGTTTTTCTGCATTTGCGGTTTCCTCGTTAAAAAAATTCTGGTGTCTGTGTTATTTCTATTTCCGCATTATATTTGTTTATATAATTGAAATAATACAGGTTGTGCATTTGAATCAATCAATGGGAAATCCGACCTTTGGTTGTTGATTGATATTGATTGATCCTTGGACATTGGTCTTTGGTACCGTCCAATTTATTCCTTGTGTTTGATTATAGACTCGCTGATTTCTATTAGCTTGACTGAATCAAAACAAGAGAGAGATATTAACTCCTTCAGATACTTTTACCTAGATTGAGTCTGACTGTCTAGTTGATTCTCTAGAAAGTGTTTCGGAGTTAATCCATACATATTTCTAAGCGAAATATTGGGTGGTGTTGTTAGACTCCCGTTTTTTCAATTGGTATCAGAGCAGGCAAACACATTTAAGACCTTACAAGTTTGCGTTTGTAGCGATCTGACTCTATGGACAGAGGTGCTATCTCTATTGACGTACCACCAGTCTTCGATGACTCTAATTACTTATGGTGGAAAATTGTTATGCGAGCTTTTTTTCAAGCACGTGATTTTCAATCATGGGTATATGTTGTTAATGGCTATGATTCTCCCGTTGTGGCAGTTGGATATGTAAACGTTCCCAAACCTATTGGTGAATACACCCCTGCTGAGATAAATGCTTCAAAGCAAAATTCCGACGATTTGAATGTTATCATACATGCCATTACCCCAAGTCTTCAGCACCATGTGTCTAATTGCACTCGGTCTAAAGATGCTTGGGATATCTTAGAAACCATATTTGAAGGTAACTCTAGTGAAAAGGAAGCCAGGATTCAAAACCTTAATTCCGAGTGGGAGAACCTTTGTATGGCAGATGAAGATACATTTGATGAGTTTAATCACAAAGTGTCTGAAATTGTTAATGCGTCGTTTGCATTGGGTAAGACTATTCCTGAAAAGGACATTGTGATGAAAATTCTCATATCACTACCATCTAGATACGAGTCTAAGAAGCATGCCACCGTTGAGGGAAATAACCTTGATAATCTTTCCAGAAATACATTGGTTGGAAAGCTAAAGATCTCTGATCATGAGCATACATCCAAAATCGGAAAGGATGTTGCCTTTAAAGCACAGAAGAACACTAAATTACTTGATAAGAGTAAAAGTGTTTATGTCTCTGGAGATGATTAGTCTGAGGGTGATTTTTCAGATGAAGATCTTGACAAATCAGTGTCCTTGATCATAAGACAGTTTAGGGATCTTCTATTGAAGAGAAGTAAACGGTTTTCAAGAGACAAACCTAGGTCATCGGATAAACCTCACAATCGTGTTCCTCCTAAAAACAGGGATGCTGACGAGGATGATGACGAGGATATGCCACAATGCTTTAAGTGTAAAGGTTTTGGTCATTTTGCAAACGAGTTCCCAAATCGTAGAAAATACACTGGGAACAAAGGTCTTGTTGTAACACTTGATGAGATGTCTGAGATATATGATTCTGGTGAAGATAGGAAATCAAATATCGGTCTTCTATGTGAAAACATTGATTTTGATAACGGTAGCAATACATATATCAATCTTGATGGTTTCAGTGAAGATAAGAAGCCAATCATGCTAGAAGAATCAATTGACCCAACCTTTGGAAACCCTTTCTGTAATGTTTTAGGATCTACCGTGTGTTTAGCTGCTGTTGCACCACAGATGCCTGATTATTATCCAAGATTGACGTGCTAGTTTTTTTCTCAGAAGGGTCATGAACTATCAAGATGTTACAAGTACAAACATCAACTGAGGCACGGCAACAAACTTCGATGAAGAGCAAATCAGTTAGCAAGGAAGCTTAAACTTGCTCAGAAGACCGCTGAGGTATGTAGGATTTTATCTTCGTCTAAGAAGTTAGTTTCCAAAGACAAAACAAGACCATTTGAGAAGAAAGTATGGTCAAATCGCTTTGATAGACAGAAGTCAGAGGATTCCTCTCGTGAGGAAAATGGTGGACAAATATTTGTTCACCACAACACAAATTAATTGTGTTGCTTGGTAAATCTTGTCTCATGTGCCTGTTCAAAAGAGACAAGGTTGTGAACGCACAGGCTTTAGGAAAAAATTTCTTAGGTTTATTCTTTTCTGTCTATCAAATAAAAGGAAGGGTTAGTTTCGACAATTTTACTCTTTATAGGGTTTAGAGTTGGACGTCCACGAACCTGTTTAAAGGTTTCGAACCCTACATTCCTTTTTCCTCTTTGATATTCTTTATATTCCAAGATTGCTTGTAGAGATTGTGAATTCCAATCACAAAAATCAGTTGGTTATAGCTGTTCTCATAAGCATCATGTCTTTGGATGGAAAGGATGTCAACATGATTGTTAAGCCATCAATCAAGGAAAAAGAAAAATCTCCAGTAATTCCGTCCTTGAAAAGAAAAAGGAGGAATACAAGAAAGCCAAGGGTTGTCCCTTCTAACTCTCAGAAATTTTCCGATGTTCTTGATGAGTTGAAGGAGGTAAGAAAGGATATTCGTGATATAAAAGCTTGCGTTTTAAGATCTTTGAAAATTCAGAAAGCCCTGGTTCGACATCATCAGCCAAGACGGTTTGTTGATATTAACTCCTATCTTCACGAACCTTTTGTACAAATGGTTGTTGACGACAAGGAGTTCGGGAATGATAAAGAATTTCTCAAAGACATTGTTGCCTAGTATGTCTTATTTTTGGCTTAGTTGAAAGAATAACTAGTGCTTTGAATAGCGATGATTGTGACTACACATAGTTATTATTTTTATCTTCTTGTTTTTAGGTTTTTTGGTTTAAAATTATAAAATTATTTGGAGGATGATGTTTCGCAATATTTTTGATTTTTTTATATTGCAACTTGTTATGGGATATTTGGGTTTACATCCGTGAACTTTGTTATCCCATATTCTTGTCAAAAGTAAAGTCGTTCACGATCGATATTCATGTATTGGTTTAAAAATGAATATACTTTTGACAAATACAAAAGTTAAGCCTATATTGTCAACCCTTGACGTAAGATAGGTTAAAATATTTTGTATCCATGGATTATTGCTATCGTATATGCTTGTGCAAAAGAATGAATCCTTGTGTATTCCACGATATAGATCTTCATTGATCCATCCTTTTTGTAATTCCGTGAGGCTCCGTAATGTGTCTTATGTTGAGCACGATGTGACTAAGTTGATTAATTTTGTATTAGCTTGGTTGGTTGTTCCGTAAGATACTTTATGTTGAGCATTTGTGAAACCGTTCTTGTACCTTTGCCAATTTTATTGACAAAAAGGGGGAGAATTAATATGTAATTCACACTACAAATACATATGGTTTTCGGATCATTGTGTAAGGGGGAGTGGTTTTCATGTGAGATGGATTATTGACTAAGGGGGAGTGATACATATCACCATAATATTATTGTTGAAGTTGTGATACAATTGGACTTTGACACTGTGTAACAATGATCGAGACCGATGCTTTCTCATTGTTATAGCTACGGATCTTCAACAACGGTGATGCTAAACTTACAACCTTTGGGATCATTGGAGTACTTGGAAGTGACGAAGATTTCGAGGAATGTTGAAGATTAGACATGTGGAATAGGAGCTACTAAAGTTTCATTATCCTTTTTGTATTCCATATGTATTGATAGTTTTGTCACTAACATTGACAAAGGGGAGATTGTTAGAGCACTGCTCGGTCAAACTCGCATGCGTTTCTATCTCAAGCATGTTTGTCAATGTTGGTGATCAAAACTATAAGTCTTGATTTCTAGTCTCTTATAGCTAAGTCTCGGACTAGGATAGTAAGTGTATTTGAGCTCAAGGACTTCATGGAGATTCATCATACAAGTAGAAGATCTACTCAAGGAACCGGTGGAACTTCTCGATAAAAAGGTATATGGAGACTTGAACTTATTTGTCACTCAAAAGTCTATCTATTCTATCTCCTACTCTTTGAGACAAAAGTCGTATGCTATATATATAGACTAGATCATACACATTTGGTATTTCGAGCCGAGTATACCTCGCCTGTCTATATCTCGAAATATGTGTTGCTAAGCTTTTCGCTTCGACCAAGTTTATCTTTACCTAGTGACGAAAGTCATGAATGTTTCAATCACTTTGAAAATTGCTTTGACGAGAAATAGTGTAACAACTATATAACGTCCTCTAAGAATGTTTCAATGATTGGATGAGAGTTTAGATTACATAACCAATGGATTCCTTGAGCCGAAGTTTTCGAACTTTGTTGATCAAGAGAACCGGAAGTATGGCAAGTGCCAAGTCCGCGAACTGCCGAAGTTCTCGAACCCGAGAATTTCTGCTGGAGTTGACAAACTACTTGCGTGATCCAAGTCCGCGAACCCAGTCCGCGAACCGGCGTAGTTCTCGACCCCAAGAATTTCTGCTTGATTTTGTAAACTCTATCCGGTGTCTTAAGTCCGCGAACCTAGTCTGCGAACTTGAGAAGGTTATATATCTAAAGATGATTTCTGAACTTAATCTTAAAAGACTAAGGAATGCATTTGCAAACCGTGCCTAATAAAGTTCATGAACCGATTCGAGTGAATCAAATCATCTTTGCTTCAATTGTGTCTTGTGTAGTTAAATAAGATTTCCTTGCAATTGAACAACTCTCTTAACTAATTCATTTGAGTCAATTGGACTAGTTACGGTGAAGAAGAACATGGTTGGTATGAAACGCTCATATGGTTAACCTCTTTGGGTAGACTATTGTTGAACCAACAATGTACACGTTTGGGTGTGGTTAACAACCCTAGAAGCGTACAATCATTTGTGTATGACAAGCTAAGTTTTCGATCTAACGGTTGAGAAATATTAGCTTGAATCTATATCAGGTTTTCATCTAACGGTGGATATTGATTGCTTTGTAACTAAGGAAAAACCCTGATTTGAAAGGCTATATAAAGGAGACATCTAGTATTGTGCAAAACTAATCCCCACACCTTACGTGCGATACTAGTTTGCGTGCTAGAGTCGTTTCTCTTTTAACCCTTGGTTTTCTTCTTTTAAAATCAGGTTAACAACTTAAAGACTTCATTGGGATTGTGAAGCCAGACCGATACTACTTTTATCGTAGTTGTATGATCTGATCTTGCATCTTCTATCGTAACAGTACAATCATATTGATTGGCTTGAGATCGTGAGAGTTCTCCGATAGGCAAGATATAAAAAGTAATCACAAACACCTTCATCTCATTGTTTGTGATTCCATGACATCTTGTTTCGCTGCCATACGATTAAGATTTTTGTGATGTGATTGATTAATCCAGGCTGTTCTTCGGGAATATAAGACCGGATTATCAATTGGTTCATGTTCACCTTGATTATTATCAAAAGACGAAACAAAAACTTTTAGGGTTTTTCTGTGGGAGACAAATTGATCCTTTGATAGACTTTTCAGTGTGAGACAGATTTTTATTGTTAAAGCCTGCGATTTTGGGTCGTAGCAACACTTAGTTGTGGGTGAGATCAGATAAGGGAATCAAGTGCGTAGTATCCTGCTGGGATCAGAGGCGTAGGGACTACAACTGTACCTTGGATCAGTGGGAGACTGATTGGGGTTCAACTATAGTCCAGTCCGAAGTATGCTTGGAGTAGGCTAGTGTCTCTAGGGGATTAATACAATGTGTATTCAATCTGGACTAGGTCCCGGGGTTTTTCTGCATTTGCGGTTTCCTCGTTAACAAAATTCTGGTGTCTGTGTTATTTCTATTTCCGCATTATATTTGTTTATATAATTGAAATACTACAAGTTGTGTGTTTTAATCAATCAATTGGAAATCCGAACTTTGGTTGTTGATTGATATTGATTGATCCTTGGACGTTGGTCTGTGGTACCGTCTAAGTTATTCCTTGTGTTTGATTATAGACTCGCTGATTTATATTAGCTTGAGTGAATCAAAACAAGAGAGAGATATTAACTCCTTGAGATACTTTTACTTAGATTGAGTCTGACTGTCTAGTTGATTCTCTAGAAAGTGTTTCGGAGTTAGTCCATACAGATTGCTAAGCGAAATATTGGGTGGTGCTGTTAGACCCCCGCTTTTTCAGTTGTATTTTCTCGATTCAGTCCATAGACAATCACTTTTGGAAAAGGACTTGTAGGTGGAAAAGTTTTAGATTGAGGTATATTTGGGTACCCTCGTCTTTTCAATTGGTATCAGAGCAGGCCAACACGAACTCTAACAATCTGTGTTTGGTGTGATCCAACCTATAAGAATTGAATCTAATGAATGATTCATTTAACGTAAAGCAAGACATCAAGAGTTTTGAATTAACAATTGATGATGGCATTTACGATTCAATATATGAAGAAATCATCTCTAGAGATTCTACGAGACAAGTTAATCTTGTTAATGATGTAAAAACCGATGACAACTGGAAAACATTTCTAGAAGAAAGGATGGATGAAATTTCCGATGATGATGACTCAAATTTTGAATGAGAAGTAGAAGAGGATATCTCAGAATACTCTAAACTACTGAATCCTTTGAAAAATAAAAAACTGAGTTCTTCAGATTTCGTTGGTCTTTTGACTCCACTTTGTCGTGAAAACAAGAAATTGAAGAAGGTTTTTCAAGGATATTATATTGGTTATCAAATCAGTGATTCTCTTCTTAAAGATTGTACTGACGAGTTAAATTCTAAGAAATTAGAATGTGAAATCTTCGAAGAGATCTATTTTTTGTCGAAAAAGAAACTTGTTGAATATGAAGCAAGGGTTAATTCTCAACCAAAGAGTTTTGAAGAGAAATAGGGTGTATATCTCTCACGAGAAAAACATCTTAAGGCTGATCTAGCTGGTGCTCTTGATAAAATCAAGACATTGGAAGAAGAAATTGCGGACCTTAAAAAGTTCAATGTTAGCTCAAACAATTTAACCTAAATGTTAGAAGCAAGTAAAAATCATCGTGATACACGAGGATTGGGCTATAAGGGAATAGATGGGGTTATTTTGTTTTTGGTACTCAGATTTTGTCCAACTTTTGAGTTTGGTCTAACATTTGTCCAGCTTTGCGTTTGGTACTTGGAATTCACGTTGACCCTCGTTGATTTTGTTGAATCGGGTTTTCAGTTAATTAAATATGTAAATACTAAAATATATTTCACTTTAATAACAATGACTAACCAAGTCCTTAACATGTTGTACCCAATCACACCGGTCCAACCCGAGTCCCACCGGTCCTAACTAACGAGTGAATATTGTTTTTCACGAACTCTTTTCTTTTGTCTTTGTAGTTGATCTCTACTACTACCTTTATGTTCTCTTTCTTCTCCACTGTAAACTTTTTTTTCTTTCTTTTTGCAAAGGTTTAGAATTTAGGGTTTGATTTTGGAGATTTCGATGAAAGTAGAAGCCAAACAGAGGTTATCTAATTGTTGTTGTAGATATGATTAAGATTTAATTATGGTAAAATTTTCGTTCAGTTAGGGTTTTGATTCTTCTTGGGTTTGATTTTGGGTTCACAATAGAATCTTCAGTTTAACAGGGGTTTCTTCTGGGATTTTATTAGCATTTTGATGAGTCTTGTTAGGGTTTCAATTTGGGTTCATAATATGATCGATTGAATTCAAAAAGGTTCAATTAGGGTTTCACTAAGTTCCCTCAAATTGGGTTTTTGTTGAAACTTGTTCTTGTGGTTTGTGAATTTTGTTTGCTAGGGTTTTACTCAATTCCCCAAATTGCATTGAATCTTCATTCTTAATTGAAATCAGAGAGTTTATATATGTTTTCTCAATTTCAATTATTTGAATGATGACGAACTGTATTGAGTAAGAGTTTGACATGGGGTCTTGGCTACTGTTTTGAACGATGAACAATATTGAAAGGTGATGGTGTTGGTAGTGTGCATCAGTTAATGATTTATGCAGTTTCAGTCTAAATGGTGATGAGGATTAATCATTTTGTAACCACAAATTGACAATGTTTTTCCTATTTTTAAATCTCTCTAATGGTGGATGGTGTAGAGAGGTTTGCATTCACAGAGGTTTTGTTAAATCTTGTGATATATCTGGGTTCTTCAGAAATGGAACAGTTGGGTTAGAATTTCAATTTAGGGAAGAACATCAATTAGGGTTCTACCTTTAAATTGCAAACGTAAGTGTTAACGGTGTTAACTAAATAGATTTTATTTAATTTTTTAAAAAAATTACTTAACAGAAGTCAAGACTTAACAGGTCCACGCAAGTCAACGTCATTTCCAAGTACCAAACGCGAAGCTGGACAAATGTTAGACCAAACTCAAAATCTGTACAAAACCTGAGTACCAAAAACAAAATAACCCGAATAGATGCTTCAAATATTAACAAAGGGGTAAAATTTGTTAAAGCTACTAATTCTTCTCAACCAGAGGCTTCCACTGTTGTCAAAAATGATACTATTTCTTGTGAAGAAGTAAAGCCAGTCAAGCCTAAGAATTGTGTTCAACCAGCAACAATCAAAGAGACCACTTCTGCTAATGTCAAGAAAGCAACAACGTTGAACAAGAAGAAGAAGAAGAAAACTCGTCGAGCTCCAATGCAAGAGGATCCACAAAAAGGTAACACTAAAACTCATACTTTGTATGTTTATACTATGCATTGTTATTATTGTGGTAATAAAGGACACTTGCAATGGGGATGCAAAGTTCGTAAGATGCAAGATGCACTTTCTTGTGTATCAAACGAATTGGCTAAGATTGTGCCATATACCTACATATGACAGGCCATGAGCTATGGGGCTGCCCTGATTAACTCAGTGGGTGTAGTTAGTAGTAATAAGTGGCTAACAGCTAAGCGACATGTGCCACGCTTGGATTAGTTAAACCCGATCTGGGTTATCTCTCTCTTTGCTTCTTTAACAATGTAAGAACATTACCATTTTCATGTTTATGATGTTAATGAAAGCCACCTGAGGCTGCTACGGCAGATTTTATTGTTTTTCCGTTCTGTTTTTCCGATTCATTCAATATTCCGTTAGTTAACCGTACTAGAACAGTACAACAGGTATTCAGAGCTGTTCTTTATCCCACGCAACAAATTCGAGCTCCAAATTTTTTTTTCTCACCATGGTTGCTCAAACTTGTAAGGAGATTACTGATACAACTAATAAACAACAAGCTCAGATCGATAAAATTCAACTTCAACTCGATTCGATGCTGACCAAAGATGAATTCGAAAGCAAGTTGAAAGCTAATCTTGATTCACATATGTTGAATTTATAAAATCTGATGAAATCTCAGATGGAGAATCTCTTTTCAACAAGAAATTTCCACCACAATGACCATAGTGGAGCTCCAGAACCTAACGAAAATGGTGGAAATCCATTCCAATCTCACTCAGGAGGACGAGATTACAATCACCACCATCCTTCCAAAGATGGATTTCCCACATTTTGATGGCGATAACCCAAAAGGTTGGCTTAATAAATGTGAGTATTACTTCCAGATGCATGACATTGCTGAGTTTAACAAAGCTAGGATGGATGCGATGCACTTTGATGGCAAAGCAGGTAAATGGTTTGAGAATTTTCGATTGAATAGACCCACATATCACCTGGCAAGACTTAAGTAATAATGTTTGTCTTCGATTTGAGATTCCGGCACATGAAACCATTGTGGGATTGTTCAAAAAATTGTCTCAACTTACAACTTTGGATGCATATTTCAAGGAATTTGAACATTTGAAAGCCTTGCTGTTAAGCAAACATAATATCTTTACTGAGGAATATTTCATTAGCAGCTTTATTGGTGGGTTAAAGGAAGAATTACGAGAACCAGTGCTCATGTCTGGCCCAACAACACTTTTAACTGCCTTCTCTCTAGCTAGAATGCAAGAGAAAACACTGGCTCTGCAACAAAAATATGTCAAGCCTAATCCAAGACCCTACTCAAATTCTTTTTCAACCACTAAACATTTTTGTAAAGACCTTCAAGCTCGTCAATGCTATTATAATGTTCAAGAGACGATCTAGCGATGATCAAAAAAAGTCTTAGCCGATAATAACCCGATTAGTTTAACATGAACTTTAATTAATAGAAATTAATCTAACAACGATTTAGATACGAAACTAGTATCGTTAGATAGGGCTCGAAAATTTATACGAAATGGACTACTTGAACTTGTCATTCGGATACCAGACGAAGAAGATATCATTGGTTTAGTTCGAAGGGTAAAATAATTTGTTGCAGTTTAGCCGACCTGGCTGCCCTTATCTTTTGGTCGGGTGCTTTTAGTATTTTGGGTCGGCCTTATCAAGACCAAGTCGAGAACATAAGCACATATTTATTATTCTTCGTCTTTCTTCTCATTCTTTCTTTCCTTCTCTCTGCTTCTTCTTCTCTGTTCTTCCTGGTAGAAATTTGAGACATAAACTAGAGTTTTGAGATCGAAACGGGTTTGAGAAGATCATGGAGTTACAGATAGTGATGGTGTTGTTGTCTGCTGTTGATTCAAACTCGAAGGAGAAAGTAAATTAGAAGTTAGTTTTTTTTTGAGTTTTGGTATTGATTGAAGATTCTTGAGATTTGAGGATGGAATCAAGTAATTAAGAGGGGTTTCTGTTTAATTGAAGTCTTGATGTTGATTCTGTGTCGAATCGTCGAAGAGACTAGAATTAGGGTTCATGAGAAGAAATCTGAGATAATTTAGAAAGTGAATTTGATGTTATAGAAGGACGATTAAGGATGGGTTTAGCCTGAATTAGGGTTTGAAGTTAAAGAATAACTTGAAATTGAGAGTAAGGGTTTGATTCTGTTTTAATGAAGATTTAGGAATTTAATTATGGTTTAGTTGAGAATTGTTGGTGATGAAGTTTGAAGGTTGCTGTTACTTTCGAGATGGGTTTTTAAATCAAATTAAGTGAAGAGGAAATTGATTCCAATTGTTTGAGCAGGACTTAATTGAGGTAAATAATGTTCTTATCAGTAGAATTAGTTCATGTTCATTATTGAGATTATATGAATGCTTATGAAGTTAAGAATTGAGTTGATATAAAGTGGAGATGTATTGGTTGGGTATGTTGTAAATGGTTGTGGTGGTAACTATGTATGGTTTAGGTTGGTCTCTCAATGAGATTGTTGAGTTTATAGGTTAGTCTTTGAGCTAAGAATTGAGATGGATGTATTAGTATTGCAAGAGCTGTAATTTTGTTGGAGGTTTTGAATGAATGGCTTCTGAAGAATTCAGTTAAAATGTTATTGAGATGGGTTTGGGATTGTGGATATGAAGTGTAGTTGAAATTGCAGAACTGGAATTTGTTGTGCTGATTCAGTTAGGGAATTAGTATTGCAGAAGATGAGTTACAGGGAGGTAGGTTGAATGTTGTTGGTGGTAGTGATTGGTTGGTACTACTATAGCATGGAAATTGAGTTTGCTGTTAAACTGAAGTGCAGGTGGAAAGATTGTTTGAAGTTTGGTTTGACCGTTATGGAATGGATGTTGGTAACAGGGGTTGGCAGTGAATAGAATATATGGATTTTTGAAATAGAAGCTTAGGCAGAACTATAGGAATCTGTGTAGTGATTGTGGTCTGCTAGTTTTGTTGAGTTGGGAAGATAGTTACTGCAGCTACTGAAATTGCAGGTAAGCAGAGTTTGAAATTGTAATTGAATTATGAAGTTTGTTTAAGAATAAATGAATTGATACAATGTTTAGATTGAGTTGAGCTAAGATTAAAATTGTAGTTGTGTGAGACCCTTTGCTCTGTTTGACTGAACTTACTCAGTCTGACTCGTTCTGTTTAGCTGACTCGGTTTATCTGACTGAGCTGAATTAACCCTGTCAATCTGAGTTGGGTCGATTTGACTCAAGACTGACTCAGTGGACCTTGACCTTTGTCTGACCGTTAGGTGACTCAGTTGACCAGACGTTGACCGTTAGTGACTGTTAATTGACTCAGGTGGACTGGACCTTAGTTAATGGGCTTGTTTAGTCAATTAGGGCTTATAGCCAGTTTTCTTTAGGAACATGAATTGGACCACTTGTGGTCTGAATTGACCTTTGGTTCCTTCTACAAAGTTGTAGATATTCATAAGACTTAGCTAATGGACTATAGAACCAACCTAATTGAGTTAGCAAACCTTTGATATGATTAAGATAGATAATGAAAAGGTGAAGAACCATAAATGAGCTTAGAACCATTAGATAAAGTTATATGTTTCTTGTGTGAGTCATTTTGGCTAGATTCTTAAAGTTCTTGTGTGATTAACAATTAGTCTTTATTAACAACAATCGACTCAAAGGATGAACCAGTGGATCGTGGATCTCGAGGTAGGCGTGGCTTGTCATCAAAAGAGGTGGGAATACATTTAACTTTTTTACAACCATTGATGTTTTCTTTTATAAAAGTTTATGTTTAACAAACTCATGCATTGTTCGTTTATGCATTCCATGCATTGTTTAATTTGAATTCCGACAGTTTTGTTATTTTCTTTAATCTTTCCATTGTTTGGAAAGGAACGGTAATGTTTGGATCGTCTTTATGAATTGTTGGGAAATAAGAATTTTCTTATGTGGTATATAGAATACGCTCATTCATTTATACTTTCATGCACATTTGGGTGTGTAATTGTCACCCAGAATATTTAGGTGTGTAAATGTCACCAATATTACGGGTGTGTACATTCACCCACAGACTATCTAGGTGTGTAATTGTCACCAGTATTACGGTGTGTAAATGTCACCACAGAAATAATGGTTGGTGTGTAATTGTCACCAATCCGGTGTGTAAATGTCACCACAGAAATAAAGAAGGAGTTAGTTCCATATACATGTTGGTTAATTCAGTGAGTTGGTTGTCTTTTAGTGTTTAGGAAAACATGTATTGTTTTCCAAATCATGCCGATGTTTACTTAAAAGTTATATGTTATTCCTAGTGGGCACCCCTTTTAGGGATGATGTGATCACCCATTCCCACTTTCAGTTTCAAAGACAGATCAAGATGTGCACGTGGCGATAAAAGCTTCGATGAGTTGATTACGTTAGTTAGTTAGCTTCCGCTATGTTTATTTGTGTTTATATTTTATTTGTAAATCAACTCACTATTGTATATGTATCACCTGAGAGGAGTTCTTGTATTTATTTCATAGCGGATTTAGATTTGGGATAATCTTTGTTTAGAACTTCTGAATTATTTCTTAAATAGATGAATTAGATCGTTAGTGCCTCTTTTTTTTTAGTTAATATCCTGGATTAGTCAGCTGCTAGCTTTGGGGGCTGTAGATGGTGGATTTTTGACAAAGGCTAAAATCGTAAACTCATAATTATTCGAAGCTCTGATTCAGCAATCAGACGTGAGTATCGAGACACGGGTCTCTCATCGAATTCTCAACGGAGAGTACTTTCTCTCAGAGTACATGTAGATATGTAGTCTCACGACTGGACAACGGCATATCTCATGAATACTGAATACTTTCAGTGATTATTTCTATATAGTATCACGAGATGGAAGGCTCCTAGACAGCTTGATCTGCTAGTATAGAGCGGTAACGTCTTCAGGAACAAACAACGAGTTTACCCTGACTATATAAAGGATATGACTTACCGACAAGCTCATATCGGGATAATTAATGCTCCTAGACAGCTTGCTCTGCTAGTATAGAGCCACAAAGTTAATTATTCCTAATTAAGATTAATTCTGCCGTGACATTCACTACTGAATTCCCAGAATAATCTATTATTGCTCCTATTCCATGGTTGAATCCACGACTAGTCCCATGGAATGGCAATAAGAATTGCTCCCATTCCATGGTCGAATCCACGACTGGTCCCATGGAATGGCAATAAACAGTTGTTCTGATTCTATGATCGAATCCACGACTTGATCTCATAGAATAACAATAACTATATTATCTCATTACTCCGATTTCATGATCGAATCCACAATTGGTCTCATAAATGGTAATATATAAACCTTAATTACTCCGATTCTATGGTCGAATCTACGATCCCATGGAATGGTAATGCTCACTTTATTATTCTGAATTCGTAGTCGAATCCTCAGCTGATCTTATGAATTAATAATAAACATCTTATTACTCAGTTTTGTGAATTATTCTACACCGAATTCCAAAATTAGTAATAAATAATCAACAACTGGGCGTCTGAGCTACCTCTAAGTAGGCCCCGATTCAAATGGTGAAGGTGTATTCAATGACGATACACTAATAGTCACCGCACGAACGAGTATTTCAAAAATACAACGAAACGATGAACCTAAGCAAAATAGAGAAGAAAATAATAAATAATTAAAAATATTGACCAGGGTGCTGGGAGCACGGACACACGACCGACCGACCGTGTCGTGGTCAATCCTACGCCAGTTTTATATTTTTAATGCATTTTTATTATTTTCATTGATTTGATGAAAATTCTCTAATTTTATCAAATCTCCTTCGTCTCGAGGAAACTCCTCGGTTTCATGGTACTTCCATAAATCCATAAAAAATAATATAAAATTAAGGAAAGGAGTGTGGGGCGTGACCATTGGCCAACCGGCCATGCCTTGGTCCCAACCGGCCCCACACCCCACGGTTCCTTATTATTTTATTATTATTATTTCTCTAATTTCATGAAAAAACTCCTTGATTTCATGGTATTTTTGCACAAATCATCAAATAATAATAAAATAAAATAAATTATGAAAACTTGTGGGACCGGGCCTTGGCCGACCGTCCATGCACTAGCCGGTCCCACACGCCCCTTTGTTTTATTATTTTATTATTAGTTTTCCTTGAATTCATCAAATTCATTGATTTCATGGTATTTCTCTCAAATTAGGAAAAATTCCCTCAATTCATCAAAAATACATGAAAAATACACAAAAATTAGTGAAACTCGTGGGACCGGCCCAAGCCGGCCGGCTATGCCTTCCACGATCCCACACGCCCTTGTTTTTATTATTTTAATGTTTTTTGCTTCCTTGAAATCATGAAAACTCCTCCAATTCATGGAAACTCCCTAAATTCATCAAATTTCTCAAAATTCATGAATTTTTCATAAAATCATCAAAATATTATAAAATTAAGGAAAAGGCACCACGGGACCGTGGTCACGACCGGCCGACCATGCCTTGACCACGGAGGTCCCACGCCTTCTCATTCCTTATTTTATAATTATTTTTCATCATCTCATGGTGTTTTCCTCAGTTTCGTCGAAACCCTAATTTTGGCATATTTTCTCGAATGGATGCTCAATTGCACGCCAGAAAATATCAAAATTCTCAGGACTGAGACGCGGACGCCTTGGGGACACGAGCATGCTATCTTACCGACCAAGATTGTCTCTTTGGCTCACGGAAACCGGTCCCATCAATTTTCACAGTTTTGACCTAATTTGCACAATTGCTTGTATTAGGTTCAAAACTCTTCCAAACACTTTGGATTTTCATGAAGTGATCATCATGCGGTCACGTGACTACCCAGGGCCGATTTCATGACCCATGGTCGGTCCCTCACCCCGTCATAATTAATTAGGTTTTCTCACCTAAGGCTCAGACAAGCATTTTCGAATAAATGATTAAACCAGCATTTGATCATTCTTTCACCAACAAATCGTCAAATCTTCAGGAGTTCTTTGTATTTTCTCACGTGAGCATATGGACACTACATGGTTGATCCAAGGTCCCATGTAGTCGCTCCCTCATTCGTCCCATGGTAAAAATTTTGACGAACCATGAATTGATCATCAATTGATCAAATTAGGGTTTCTGAATCCAAGGATCATCATTCCAGATTCCAACCTTAATAATTTTACGACGACCTCATGGTCATTAATCTTATTAATTATGCTCGGTTCAACAACCAGTACTTTAATTAATATTTTGGTCATGCTGCCAATAATCCATCAGATGAACAACACATGCTCAGACGATCAAATATTCAACAATTCATCACATGAGCAATACTTGATCAGATGATAAATATTTACTCAAACCAAGGAATATTGGTTCAAAAATCAATATTCAGCGATCCATCAAATGAGCAATACTTGCTCACTTCATCGTAAGAATTATACCTCTGTCTCATGACATGTTCAATTCATGATTTTCTGAACATCATGTTCAACTCAGCAACTACATGTACTCATCGTCCCATCAAACCACGAAGTCATCAATTGACTAACAAAACCACGGGACGTCAATCGTGTCACTTGGGGGGATATCACTTAGGGTTTTGGTCTGGCGGTCTACGGCACGTGTATTCAAACACACGATGGAATGTGAGCAAGTCGTGCAATCAGTTGAAGGAATTCACGAGGTAGTGGGTGGAAAATCGACCAAGTCTCCACACGTTGAGCAAATGGTTTCAAACACGATCTCCACTTCCCCACTCCTTGATTCCATCAACTGTCACACTTGATGGAATCATGGTGTCTAAAATTCCAACAATATAAATAAGTCTCTGAATCATGATTGAATCATCGGCATCAACAGTATCATCAATCTCACGTCAAACTGACAACACGAGATCATCAACTCATCAATTGAGCAACTACTCTCAATTGAGCAATTTCAATCATTCAGAGCTTATCATATTCAGAATTCACACACCCACAATCTTTGATTACCATTGGTTCCACACATTTCTCAGCTTCCCTCCTACAGATCAACCCATCCTCTCTTGTGACCGAATTTACTCTGGAACGGTCATTGTCTTGATTTAGGCCGGAGTACTACATATTGATCTCTCCAATCTAAAGCACCCTCTTTGCAGCGGTGCGTCTGTGTGAGGTTTAACATTTCGCTCGGTTCAAGGAGTCTCCTCCGTACGTTCGTCTCCTTAATTCTTTAAAAACCAGCAAATCTTTTTTCCCCATCTACAGGGGCGCTACAATTTTGCTCCACAACAAAATATTACATCACCTCCTTCCACCCAACCAAATCCCTACACTTAAAACCTACTACCAAAAACAAACACATCTCTTCCAATTAAAAGGCTCACCCCGGAGCAGGTGCAAGCTAGAAAAATCATAGGACTGTGTTACAATTGTGATGAAGTGTACAAAAGGGGATATGTATGTAAAAAGCAACATCTGTGTTTAATGATTGGAGCTGAAACTGAAGACAGTCCCTTGGAAAATGAGGAAGCAACCCCTCTTGATGATGAGGACCCACCTGTAGAGAGTGACATGGAGATATCACTTCATGCATTGACAGGTAATAACTCTGGAGAAACAATTAGAATTCCTGGTTTTATTAAAAAGCAAGCTATCTCAGTTCTCATAGACACAGGTAGCACACATAGTTTTATTGATAATGAAGTATCCAAGCATATCAACTGCTCCATTGAGCCAACTGCTAGCATGTTAGTCGTTGTGGCTAATGGTGATAGAACTGTCAGTAATGGCATCTGCTCCAACTTAACTTGGTCAATGCATAATCACAAATTTTCTGGGAGTTTGAGATTATTACCACTTGGTGGCTGTGATTTGGTATTGGGGGTTGACTGGCTCAAGCAATTGGGTGATGTGATTTTTAATTTCTCAAAGCTGAGCATCTTTTTTAAACACAATGGGAAGAAAATTACACTTACTGGAGCTCAGGACAAAGCTTCCATCAGCATGATGAGTGGAAATGCAGCTAAGAGGTTCTTCAAAAAACACACTTATGGACTCATTGGTCAACTATTCACTATTTCCACTTCCCCCACACCTCCAAGTCCTCCACCTCCCATTTCAGAACTGCTACACCAATACTCTGATGTTTTCTCTGGAACAAAAACACTTCCACCTTAGAGAAGACTAGACCACTCAATTCCCCTCAAACCAAATTCTGAACCAGTTAACATGAGACCTTATAAGTGTCCCTACATTCAGAAGTCAGTGGTGGAACAACTAGTTCAGGATATGCTTCATTCTGGTATTATTCAAACTAGTCATAGTCCTTTTGCATCTCCTATACTTATAGTTAAAAAGAAAGACAATACATGGAGGTTTTGTGTAGATTATACAAAGCTTAACAACATCGCAGTCAAGGATAAATTCCCCATCCCAATTATAGAGGAATTGCTTGATGAATTACAAGGTAAGAAATTTTTCTCTAAAATTGATTTAAGAGCTGGATATCATCACATCAGGGTCACTTCTGCGGACATCTAGAAGACTGCATTTAGAACTCACCATGGTCACTTTGAATTCCATTTGGCCTCACCAATGCACCTGCTACCTTACAGGCCCTAATGAATGATGTACTTAAGGACCATTTAAGGAAATTCATCCCGGTCTTCTTTGATGACATCCTTGTTTATAGTCCATCCCTAGAGGAACATCTTTTGCACTTGCAGATCACACTGGATATCTTGAGACAACACTAGCTATTTGCAAAACTTTCTAAGTGCTGCTTTGGGCAAACTGAGCTATTTGCAATACTTACTCAAGCAAATAGAAATCTGCGAGTCTAATTGAATACGAGAGAAATCACTTGAACGGTACCAAAGACCAATGTTCAAGTATCAATCAATTTCAATCAACAACCAAAGGTAAGATTTCCCAATTGATTGATTCAAACTCACAACCCGTGATATTTCAATTATATAACAAAATATAATGCGGAAAAGAAATAACACAGACACCAGAAGTTTTGTTAACGAGGAAACCGCAAATACATAAAAACCCCAGGACCTAGTCCAGATTGAACACCACACTGGATTAAGCCGTTACAGACACTAGCCTACTACAAACTAACTTCGGTCTGGACTGCAGTTGAACCCCAATCAATCTCAGACTGATTCAAGGTACAGTTGCGCTCCTTACGTCTCTGATCCCAGCAGGATACTACGCACTTGATTCCCTTAGCGGATCTCACCCACGACTAAGAGTTGCTATGACCCAAAGTCGAAGACTTTAATAAACAAATTTGTATCAAACAGAAAAGTCTACAGTAATAGATAAATATGTCTCCCAAAGAAATACCTACGTGTTTTTGTTCCGTCTTTTGATAAATCAAGGTGAACAGGAACCAATTGATAAACCGGACTTATATTCCCGAAGAACAGCCTAGTATTATCAATCACCTCACAATAAAATTAATCGACTAGGGAAACAAGTTATTGTGGAATCACAAACGATGAGACGAAGGTGTTTGTGATTACTTTTATATCTTACCTATCGGAGAAATCAATCTCAAGCCAATCCTTACGATTGTACTTAGTACGATAGAAACAACAAGATCAGATCACACAACTACAAGAAAAGTGGTATCGGTCTGGCTTCACAATCCCAATGAAGTCTTCAAGTCGTTAACCTGCAGGATCTCGATAGAAACCTAAGGTTAAAGGAGAATCGACTATAGTTAATACAACTAGTATCACACAGGAGGTATAGGGATTAGCTTTCCCAGTTGCTAGAGTTCTCCCTTATATAGTCTTTCAAATCAGGGTTTGCAATCAATGTTAGCTTAGTAACAAAGCATTCAATATTCATCGTCAGATGAAAACCTGATTAGATTCAAGCTAATATCTTTCAACCGTTAGATCAAAACTTAGCTTATTACATACAAATGAAATGCACGTTTATCTAGGTTCGTGTAACCGTGCACAAACTTGTACATCTAGTTGGTTCAACAGTAGTTAACCAAATGGTTAGCCGTATGAGCACTTTCATATGAACCATATTCTTCTTTACCGTAACTAGTTCAAATGACTCAAATGAACTAGTTTGAGAGTTGTTAAATTGCTTAGATCTTTATAATAGACATAATTAAAACAAAAACGATTTGATTCACTCGAATCAATTCATGAACTTTATAGCCATGTTTTGCAAACTTGCATTCCTTAGGTTATATAAGTTTAAGTTCACGAATAATCGTTTTTAGAAACTAACCAACTTAAGTATGCGGACTTAAGTACCCGGAATGAGTTTGTAAATAGTTCACAAACTCCAGCAGATTTTCTCGGGAAGAGAACCTCCAACAATACGCGGACTGGGTTCGCGGACTCTGTTCCGGTTTTTCTGATCAACAAAGTACGCATACTTTGGTTCAAGGAATAAGGACTTACACATGTATGAGTTACCTCAAAATGTTTATATCCAACCATGGTTATATAATCTAAACTCTCATTTCAATCATTGAAACATTCTCAGAGGACGTTATATGATTGTTATTCACAAACCATTTTTCGTCAAAGCCATTTTCAAGTAATTGAAACATAACATGACTTTCGTCACTAGGTAAAGATGAGCTTGGCCAAAGCGAAAGCTTACCAACACATATTTCGAGAAATAGATAAGTGAGATAAACTCTGCTCAAAATAGCAAATGTGTATAATCATAGTCTATATAGCAAAACGACTTTTGTCTCAAGATAGGAGATAGAGTAGATAGACTTTTAACTGATAGATAAGTTCAAGTCTCCACATACCTTTTAGTAGATGAAGTTCCACCAGTTCCTTGAGTAGTTCTTCGTCTTGTATGATGATCGCCATGGAGTTCTGGAGCTCAACTACACTTTCTATCCTAGTTGGAGACTTAGCTAATAGTAGACTAGAAATCAAGACTTATAGTTTTGATCACTAACATTGACAAACATGCTTGAGATAGCAACGCATGCGAGTTCTACCGAGCAGTGCTCTAACAATCTCCCCATTTGTCTATTTTAGTGACAAAACTATCAATACATATGAAATACAAAATAAATAAATAAACTTTGTAGCTTCTCTTCCACATGCCTGATCTTCTTGGTTCTTCAACATTACTCGAAATCTTCGTCACTTCCAAGTACTCCAATGATTCCAAAGGTTGTAAGTTTAGTATCACCGTTGTTGAAAATCCGTAGCTATAACAATGATAAAACAAGAATTCTCGATCAATATTACTAGTGTCGTGGTATTATTACACAGCATCAAAGTTCAACTGTATCACAACTTTGACAACAATACTATGGTGATATGTATTACTCCCCCTTAGTCAATACTCCATCTCACATGAAAACCACTCCCCCTTACATAATAATCCGTAAACCATATGTATTTGTAGTGTGAACTACACATTAATTCTCCCCCTTTTTGTCAATAAAATTGGCAAAGGTACGAAAACTAGTGGGATCCTAATGAAATTTCCATAGAGACGTTTCATGACCAAAAGCAAGCACATATCAACTTTTTAGATGCCATCATATAGCCGAAGCTACATGCATTCATCAAGGAGTTTATAAAGATACAAGATAACCCCTATAATATTCCACAACCGCACTCCCCACAAAGATCTGGCAATTAAGCACAAGTTCAATTAAGAACTCTCCCCCATAAAATGTCATTCCCGAAAGAACAACAAGAGCGACCTTACTTTCACAAGAAAAGAAGGATTTCTTTGGACATAACAAATCATATACGAATATGAATTTGAGTCCAAAAATACTCAATTAAATTAACCACAAGAAGACCCATGATTAATTTAATCAGAATACACAACTAAATTACCACAAGAGTGTGATCAATTCAATTGGTCATGCTCGACATAAGAGAACTTACGGAGCCGCACAGTATACACATAAAATATGGATCGGGGAAGATCAATACTACGGAATAGACAAGAATTCATTCTATTTTCCGTCACTATTTGCACAATGACATACAATAGATATAATCCTCGTAATCAAAAGCTCATCATATCTTTCATCAATACTTGCATAATTAAATAATAGGCTTAAAACTTTTGTAATGTCAAAAGCTCATTCATTATTTTATCAATACATGCATATTGACATATGAAAGACTTAATTTTTGACAAAGTATGGGACAATCATAGTTCACGGACGCAAACACACATATCCCGTAACAAGTTTGCAATATACAAAACCATAAATATTAATATTGCAAAAATCATCTTCCAAACAACTTTTAGAATTTAATCAAATAAACCTGTAGATGGGGAAAATGATTTACTGGTTTTTAGGAAAGTGGGGAGTCGAGCGTGCGGACGAGACTCCTTAACCGAACAAACTGCTTAACTTCACACAGATGCACTGCAAAAGGAGTGCTTAGATTCGAGAGATCAATCTGTAGGATTCCATCCTAAACCAAGTCAGTGGTTGTTCCAGAGTCAATTCAGTCACAAAGAGGAAGATGGGTTGGTCTGTAGAAGGGAAACTGAGAATTGTGTGGGATCAATGATGATCAAGGATTGTGGATATGTTGAAGGTTTCTGCAAGTTTTCTGTGAACTGATGAGTTGGTATAAGTTCTGGGAGATTGATGAATTCTTGAGAGTAATTGCTCGAGAAATTCTGTGTAGACGAATGTTGATCTCAATCATGGATTCAGAGACTTATTTATATTGTCAGGATGGTAAAACCTTGATCCCTATAAGTGTGAAGGTTTCTTGAGTGAAAGAGTGTGGAAGTGGGAAATCGTGGTGAAACCAGTTCCAGGTCGTGTGGAGACTTGGTTAACCGTTCACCCACTACTTTGCTAACTCCTTCAAACGTTTGCACGACTTACTCACATTTATCATCGTGGATGAATCCACGTGCCGTAGGCCGCCAAACCAAAACCCTAATTGATATCCCCCCATGTGACGTGATGTCTCACAAATCGTGGAGTCTGCATGACAGACATGTATTTAATTAGTCAGTTGTTGACTGTTTAGACAATGAGTCTAGGTTTTGTTGAATCGAGCATGAGTGATCGAATGCTCAATGGAACATGTTAGACGAATATTGTAAATTCGAACAACTGAGCAAGTATTGCTCGATGAATTACTGCATATTGATAGTTGGATCAATATTCGAGCAATTGAGCATGTATTGCTCAATTCGACGAATTACTGAATATTGATAGTTGGGAAATTGAGCAAGTATTGCTCAATTCGATGAATTACTGAATATTGATAGTTGGATCTATTCGAGCAATTGAGCAAGTATTGCCCAATTAGACAAATAAATTACTGAATATTAATAGTTGTATCAATATTCGAGCAGGTGAGCAAGTATTTCTCAATTCGACGAATTACTGGTAAATTACTGAATATTGATAGTTGGATCAATATTCGAGCAACTGAGCAAGTATTGCTCAATTCGGCGAATTATTTATTTGTGACGTGACCCAATAAAATATTATTTAAAATATTGGTAGACTACCGAATATTATATAATTAATCCATATGTTGATTGTTGGATCAACATAAATTTATTAGTATTTGAACTTGCTCAGAATGATGAATTCGTGGAGCGTTTGTTCGAAACCCTAATTTTGATCAATCGTTCGTCAATCGATGAATTGCCGAAAACAGTTCATGAGTGATAGAGGGACCAACCACATGGGATGATGGGCGTCCATCTGGTGTCTAAGTGCACAAGTTAGCGTGCACCAGGGTCATGAGTTGACCAGTTGGTGAAAGAATGATGATTAAATGTGGGTTTCATCATTTATTGAAATAGTGCTCGATTGAGCATTAGGTGATAAAACCTAATTATGCTTCCTTGACCGACCACGAGTACATAAAACCGGCCCTTGATGGTCGTGGGACCAGCAGATGGTCGTTTGAGCAAATCCCAAGTCGGTTGGAAAGAGTTTGGACCCAATATGAGCAATTGAGCAAATTAGGTCAAAATTATGAAAAAGTGTGGGGCCATCTCCTTGCAAGCCTTAGGGACGGCCTTGGTCGGTCAAGGAAGCATTCTCGTGTCACCATAATGTCCATGTCTCAGTCTTGAGAGTTTCGGCATTTCTGATGTGCGTTTGAGCAATATCTCGGATTTTCAGAAGAGTTCGATCTTTGACTGAAATTCTTGATTTTCAGAAGAGCTCGTTTGATCAGAATTCGGAAAATATTAAAATAATGATATTTTAATATTTGGCGTGAGTAGCCTAGTCGTTCATGTGACCATTTGACTTTTTGGTTTTTCATGGTTTGAGCAATATTTGAGAAAATATGAAGAAACCATGATTTTTGCTCAAACTGAGGAGTTTTATGAGATGAGAGAAATAATAATTATGAAAGATCAGGGATTGTAATGTCTAGGATCGGTCACGGCTAGGGCATGGCCGACCGGCTAGGTATCCCGATCCCGCAATACCTTTCCTTATTTTATATTATTATTTTTCATGAAACCGTGAAACTATGGAGAAACCATGAGTTTTGTTGAAACGAAGGAGTTTTATGAGATTAGGGAAATAATAATTATGAAAGGACAAGGGATTGCAAGGTGTGGGCCCGGCCACGGCCAGGGCATGGCCGGCCGGCTAGGTTGCTCGGTCCCGCAATACCTTTCCCTAATTTGCTAACTCCTTCAAACGTTTGCACGACTTACTCACATTTCTCATCGTGGATGAATCCACGTGCCGTAGGACGCCATACCAAAACCCTAATTGATATCCCCCCATGTGACGTGATGTCTCACGAATCGTGGAGTCTGCATGACAGACGTGTTTTTAATTAGTCAGTTGTTGACTGTTTAGACAATGAGTCTAGGTTTTGTTGAATCGAGCATGAGTAATCGAATGCTCAATGGAACATGTTATACGAATATTATAAATTTGAACAACTGAGCAAGTATTGCTCGATGAATTACTGGATATTGATAGTTGGATCAATATTCGAGCAATTGAGCAAGTATTGCTCAATTCGACGAAATATTGATAGTTGGGCAATTGATCAAGTATTGCTCAATTCGACGAATTACTGATAAATTACTGAATATCGATAGTTGGATCAATATTCGAGCAATTGAGCAAGTATTGCTAATAAATTACTGAATATTGATAGTTGTATCAATATTCGAGCAACTGAGCAAGTATTTCTCAATTCGACGAATTACTGATAAATTACTGAATATTGATAGTTGGATCAATATTCGAGGAGCAACTGAGCAAGTATTTCTCAATTCGACGAATTACTGATAAATTACTGAATATTGATAGTTGGATCGATATTCGAGCAACTGAGCAAGTATTGCTCAATTAGACGAATAATTTATTGGTGACGTGACCCAATAAAATATTAATTAAAATATTGGTAGACTACCGAATATTATATAATTAATCCAGATTTTGATTCTTGGATCAACATAAATTTATTAGTGTTTGAACTTGCTCAGAATGATGAATTCGTGGAGCGTTTGTTCAAAACCCTAATTTTAATCAATCGTTCGTCAATCGATGAATTATCGAAAACAGTTCATGAGTGATAGAGAGACCGACCACATGGGATGATGGACGTCCATGTGGTGTCCAAGTGCTCAAGTGAGCGCGCATCAGGGTCCTGAGTTGACAAGTTGGTGAAAGAATGATGATTAAATGCATGTTTCATCATTTGTTGAAATAGTGCTCGATTGAGCATTAGGTGATAAAACCTAATTATAGAAAAGTGAGGGACCGAACAAGAGGACATAAAACCCCCTTGATGGTGGTGGGACCAGCAGATGGTCGTTTGAGCAAATTCCAAGTCGGTTGGAAAGAGTTTGGACCCAATATGAGCAATTAAGCAAATTAGGTCAAAATTATGAAAAAGTGTGGGACCGGCTCCTTGCAAGCCTTAGGGCCGGCCTTGGTCGGTCAAGGAAGCATGACCGTGTCACCATAATGTCCGTGTCTCAGTCTTGAGAGTTTCAGCATTTTCTGATGTGCGTTTGAGCAGTATCTCGGATTTTCAGAAGAGTTCGATCTTTGACTGAAATTCTTGATTTTGGCGTGAGTAGCCTAGTCGGTCATGTGACCATTTGAATTTTTGTCTTTTTCATGGCTTGAGCAATATTTGAGAAAATATGAAGAAACCATGATTTTTGCTCAAACTGAGGAGTTTCATGAGATGAGAGAAAAATAATTATGAAAGATTAGGGATTGTAAGGTGTGGGACCGACCATGGGTAAGGCATGGCCGGCCGGCTAGGTTTCCCGGTACCTCAATACCTTTCCCTATTTTATATTATTATTTTTCATGAAACCGTGAAACTATGGAGAAACCATGAGTTTTGTTGAAACGGAGGAGTTTCATGAGATTAGGGAAATAATAATTATGAAAGGACAAGGGATTGCAAAGTGTGGGACCGGACACAACCATGGCATGGCCGGACGGCTAGGTTGCCCGGTCCCGCAATATCTTTTCGTATTTTATGTTATTATTTTTCATGAAACGTGAAAATATGGAGAAACCATGAGTTATGCTCAAACAAGGAAAGTTGCTAGAATGAAGGAGTTTTCATGAGTTCATGAAAAAAAACGAAAATAAGGAAAAATAATAGAAGAAGCATGGGACCGGCCACGGCTAAAGCACGGACGGCGGGCCCGACCCATGGACGCCTCTTTATTATTTTAATGTTATTATTTTCTCTCTCCTATTTTGTGTAGGATTCCTCATTTATCCATATTTTCGAATGCTCGTTCGTGCATTTGGGTGCTCGTTCGTGCATCATTTTTGAGTACACTTGCATCATTTTATGGGGCTTACTCAGCGATATTCCAAATGCCCGATTGTTGAGTATTTATTACTAATTCATGAAATTCAGTGGAGAATGATTCATGAAACTGAGTAATAAAAATGAGTAGTTGAGTATTATCAATCTATAGGATCAGCCGTGGATTCGAGCATGGATTCGGAATAATAAAATGAGCATTACATTCCTATGGGATCGTGGATTCGACCATAGAATCGGAGTAATTAACTATTACCATTCCGTGAGATCAGTCGTGGATTCGATCATGAAATCGGAGTAATGAGATTATCTATTACCATTCCATGAGATCAGTGTGGATTCAATCATGAAATTGGAGTAATGAGATAAAATAGATTTTCTTCTAGGAATTCAGTGGTGAACGTCATGGTAGAATTAATCTATTGCAGAAGGGATATTAGCCAGTTAAAGCGTCATACCCGTTCTGAAGGTGCATAGTCAGGAAACATCGAGTGTTTCCGAAGTCCTGAAGACGTTAATGCGCTCAATCTTAAGGAGAACCGTCTGGATCTATACACGGTCTCTCTACATAGTCAGAGAACAATGAGTATTACCGACGTCCTGAAGGCGTTATTGCTCTCAATCTTGCAGAGAACCGCCCAATCGTTCTTCTATGTAGAGGTGGGTCTCTCTCATGTAATCAGGGAACAATGAGTATCACCGACGTCCTGAAGGCGTTATTGCTCTCAATCTTACGAAGAACTGCCCAATTATGTTATTCTACATAGAGGTCATGATGAAATGCGAGGTATCGAACGCTCGGCTAGTGGAGGCCTTTCGAGAAACATATTCATCATGGCTCGTAAAATATGAATCATCACATGTCTGAAGCCGTGTCAGAAACATGCAGTATCATAATTTTACGATTTTGACCTTTGTTGAAAATGGTGAGGGACAGTCATGTTCCGCAGTAAGCATTAAATGGTGATTTTCAGTCGCCAAGATCAGTGGTTGAACTTGGTTGTACAAAGGTATTTTCAGAATCCTCGATTTGCTCTAATGAAGTCATGTACGAGCAAATGTTCGAGTGAGGACTCTGATATTATGATAGAGTGTCATCCCGTGAGCACGGAGGAATGAAGCACTGCTGATTTGGACATTCTAAAGCTTAGTTCTGGTCGGCTTAGGATTTATGGGCCCGAGTCTTAAAAAGGAAACCCATGTTTTATTAGGTTTTGGAAATAAAATTAATATAAAAGGGAAGAGACCCTAAAAGATTTTATTTTTATTTTCCTAGCTGACCGACCACTCTCTTTCTCTTCTTCATGAGCAGGAAGAAAAAAATTTGTTTGCCGGAGCCTCGATCGCCGCCGGTAATCCACCCACCGCCGCCGGCTAACTTCCGGCGCCGTCGGGTAAGTTTTTTTTTTTACTGTGAGTTCATGAACTTTCCATGAGTTGTTCCAAAACAAAATTCCATATGTGCATGTACGCATAGGTTTTATGAAATTCGTTTGTTTTTTGAAAATACGTATGCCCGTTCGTTCGATAATTTAAGAAACAAGCAATAATCCTTAATATGAAAGAGATACATATATTATTGAATAGACATGATTTAGTTGCAGTAGATAAAATTTTGTTTATGAGGTTTCCTGAAAATCCAAATTTGTTTTTAAAGCATGAACTTTCATAAATACTTTTAGGAACGTATGTTCGTTCGTAGTAGAAGTAACAAATAATGATCCTTAGGGTTAGATGAATTTTGAAAAGACATGTAGTTCATGATAAAATTTATTTGTGAACTTTCAAAATTTTATTTGGAATATGTGGACTTTTACAAAAATAGAAAAGTCCTTCGTTTCATAGAAAAATGCTCGTTTGAGCAAAAAAGTTTTTTTTTATAAAAAATTTACGTGAGTTATTAGCTCACGAAAATAATTTTTTTTTTTTAAAAAAAATTACGTGACTTATTCACGTTTTAGTTGTTTTTTTTTTTTTTAAAAAATCAAGTTTTCATTTTATGAAGAAATTGTTGAAAGCAAACAATATTTTTATGAATTCGTGAATTTGTAGTGTATGTACACAGAAAATCAGTGCATATTCACATGAAGGGTTATGTGAATTATTCATAGTTTCGTGAGAAGTCAGTGTTGACTCTTGAATGATAGGTTTTGCTTGCTTTTGCAGGTTTGAAGAAACGAGCAAGTTCTCAGAGTTCTACGTTGTTATCACTAAGTTCGTGAAACGTAAATAATAGGTAAGAGTTGAGGATTACCATTTTTGTAGACGCTGATGTGAGCATCATGTTTATTCCATTGCTTTAATTCCATTGTGTTGATGAAATTCATGTATGAATGTCACATCAACTTTGCAAAGATAACTGATCCTCAGGAGAGCGTTTCTGAAGATGTTTCTAGGGAAGAATCTTCCGGAGAGGATGTTTCTAGAGAGGATTCTTCTGGAGAGGAGGTTTCTGGAGAGGATTCTTCCGGAGAGGAGGCTTCTGGAGAGGAGGTTTCTGGAGAGGATCAACTTTGCTGATGTATTTTCAATAAATGATGATTCTAGGACCTCTAGGAAAAAGGAGGATAAAACCAAGAACATACCAAATGCCGATGACGAATTATTTGTGTTTCAGTACAAACCCAAAAAGCGTCCTTCAGGTTCCGCATTTCGGTTGCTCATAAATCCCAGAAGCATTACTCAGAACAAGCTGGTAACTCCCCAAGCGATAATTAGGTTATGTTTGAGCGGGAAGCACTATTTGGGTTCCCATATGGAACTCAAACTTTCTCGAAATCCCCTGACACATTTCTCCGGATGAGCACGTCATATGTTGGGTTATAGTCATGTAAGAACTATGTTGGATCGTGCAAAGGTGACACGAGCTATTCAAGCAACTGGGGATCTAGTGATCAATCATGACATACCAGGTGTGGTGGCTATGCTTGCTCGTTGGTGCGTTCCTACTCACACTTTCATTTGTAGATTAGGAGAATTCACCGTTACTTTGGAAGATGTAGTCGCTTTATTGCACCTCCCAGTTACTGGTAATTTCCCTGAGGAGCTCTCAACAGAGGAGAACACAATATCTAACATTCTGGAAACCAAAATGCAAGAGTTCAACAAGTCGCCAAAAGTTTGCTATGCTCAATGGCTGAAACACTGGTGGCCGAGAGATGTGATTCCTGAAGAACCTGATACTTTGACCATTGCTGCTTTCTTATGTTTGTGGCTCTCCAGAGACATTCTTGAAGATAATGGACATTTATTGAAGTCGTTTGTGATTCCTTTTGCTATAAAAATGGCTAAAGGTGAGAAACTTCCTATTGGTAGTCTGTTTCTGGGTTCACTGTTTGCCAACTTGGATTCTTTAGTCATGGATTCCAGTGTCTCCAATGGTTTCATGAAGATTGAAACATATGCTAATACCACGTTCCTCCAAGCCTTAATGTGGGAGTACCTTGAAAAATATGATCCAATTCCTCGTAGGGTCTTGCATGGACCCAATGTTGATACTCGTCATGCCATCCTTGAGAA
Organism: Papaver somniferum; assembly: GCF_003573695.1. Lineage (NCBI taxonomy): Eukaryota > Viridiplantae > Streptophyta > Magnoliopsida > Ranunculales > Papaveraceae > Papaver > Papaver somniferum. Next base: position 83,389,728 of record NC_039360.1, read on the forward strand.
AAATAGTGCTAGGATTATGCGCTGGTCTACAAAGAAACCATGGCAAAAGACACGCCTCACCAGCATTTTAGACACTGAGTCTGAGTTCAACTTTCGTCCCTGGACGACAGTTCCTCCTTTCTTCTCATAATTGATCACTTTCAACGATGCTAGAGAGAACATCACTTTGAAATCTGGTACTGAGTTGAGTGATGGAGAGAAGTCTTTTATGTTGAGTTGCACTCCTGGTTATATAGTGTCAGTGATGCAAGGAGAATTCCAGGTGGAGGAGTATAATATCGACAGAGCAGCTCGACAAATGGGTCTTGATCAGTGTGCTCCAGGTCATCGAATGAATAAACCATCAGTTGAGTATTTAAAGGCTCATTAGGATACCACACATGTGGAAGGGAATGATTATGTGTCTTCTTTTACTGACCGGGATATTTATGTAACTCCAGGTTATGCAGAATTCTGGAATCAACAACTTGAACGCATGTATAAGTTTGTGATGGATGTCAAGACTCCGACACGAGAATTTCCTTCTGCTGAAATACTCTTGGATCGACCACGGATGAAACCTATTTCTAGTGGTGATAAAAGAAAAACATCTCCAGAATCTTCGCAGGTAAATATCTTCCTTATGATTTTGGTAAAAGCATAATAATCACACCTTTGATTGTTTCTATTAACTCCTTGTAGGGTGGTCATGTTGTGAGGCCTCGAATTCAGGTAGACTTCTCTGAATGGAAAGACAGTCCCCAGAGTGGAGAAAGCAGAAGCAGGGTGAATTACAGAATGATAGCGAATAGTGTGCAGTCCCCAGCCGCTTCTTTGGTGAGTCGTTAGCACTTCCCTTATCGTTGCAACTTTCTTGTCCATGTAATTAGGATCCCAAAAGAATATTGTTAATTAGTTTCAGAATTTTGCTCCGTCGGTTATTGACGGTCTTCATCTTTCCTCTATACGAACAACCCAGGAATCCAGCATTGATGGAGAGGTTGAAGTGAGTATCCTTTCATGTAAGTGATTTCGGCATTTTCTTGAATGAAATAATGATGATTGTTGTTGATGCATCCAGGAGGAGATTGTTATGGAAAGCCTACATGGCCAGGTTACTCATTCGTCTTCGAATGGTGGGTAGAAAGAGAACTTCCAAGAATTGGGACCGGATGGAAGTAATGGTGTTCCCAACGTTGATGCCGACCATATTGACCCTTCGAATGACTTGAAAACCCATTAAGTAAGTATCAACCTCATATTTTCTTCATAGAAGTATAATATTTCTGATTTGAGGTTGAATAAATGAGAATCCACACGAATGAATGAAGAAACTTTAGTGAAATACGTCACCAGAAAATTCAGAACTCAGCCTTTTAGCAAAAACGCCATAAAATCTTCATACGATGTCAGATTTTCGCAATCTACCATGTATCCTTATGCCCAGGAAATTTCCAAGCTTTATTAAAGAAGCTTTTAGAGTTTTGATCATGTTTAGGGGCCGAAATTAGCGAAACAGTAAACTTCCAGGAGACTTTCAGGAATTTTTCAGCTGGCATGTAGTCCAATGTTTTGGCTACAACTCCTTACTCGTTTATCTGATTGCTATGAAATTTTGATATGTTATAGAAAACATCCATACGAAGATAAAGGTATGTGACTCAACCTTAGATTCATTACCAATTGCTCCCAGTTCGTCATCTTATACAGGGTAGTATAAAATCTCTTCAGTCGGGCTTATTGAAAAACGTGTTTCATGACTTCCACACCATTTGCTCATGTCTTGGATGCATAATTAATAACTTAGATAGTGTTATTTCACTTACATTCTGGATTTTATGATTACCTTTGGTTTCTATGCTCGAATTGCTCTAATCTCATGTAATCTTCGTATTAGGTACCAAATACCGAAGTTGAGAATAATGGAGCAAATAACGATTCGAACTGTATGGTGAACCAAGATGATGTTATTATCTATGCAACTCAATGTCATGAGAATGTTGCTACTAAGGTTGTCGAGGAAACTGAGACTCCAGTTGTTATTGCTCCGATAGACGGAACCGAGCCAAGAGAAGAAGAGACGGTCCCACAAGAAGCTGTTGCAATGACTATGGAAGCTGCTATGGTAATTGAGAATCGCATAGTGATACACGAGTACCCTAATGCAGGGATTGTTTGCGATCCTCCATTTGGCGCTTCACTCCCGTATCACGTATCTATTGGCGGATTCAGCGTTCCCACTGGGTATGCCAATATGTATGATAAGTTGTGGAAGATGTATGGCCATATTGTCGTTACAAGACATCCCGAACGTAGCTACTTCTTGACTATGCAATTAGGAAACATATTGCGTGTCATAGATGATATTCGTACCAGGACCATAAGTACTGTCACTCGAGACGTACTCTTTGATTGGGAGTACAACTTGGAGAAATCTGAAGAACTTGGTTTTAATTTGAAGTGGCTTCGTCAGAAGATCAACACCATCAAGGATACAATAGAAAGAATATACCCTTTACCAGTGATGCCATGGCGGAGAAAATGGCCAAGATTGTTGAATTGAATGAAAAGCTGGAGTTATAGAAAGCGGCTTTGCAAGTCTTGGAGAATGCTGAGAAGCCGAAATCGTACTTTGATGGCTTCATTTAGTTTTCTTTCCATAATCTCTTGAACTTTGAACTTCTGAGAGATGTGAGGTTTTATTTTGGTTTTGAATTTTTTGATTGGTTTTAATTTATGAGCGACTGAGGATTTTCTTTTGAATTTTGGATTTGATGGAGATTTTTCTTAAATAAAAGAACTTTGATAAATTGCTGAATTCAAATACTAGATGCAAGTATTGCAAACGTTTTGGAGGAATTGAAAATACAGGTAAAAGAAAATCTTATGATGCAAACGCCAGATGTGTTGAGCGTTTGTCTTGGACACAAAACACCCAATGTTGAATGCTTCATGCGTCAAAAATCTTGAGCCAATTCTCATGAATCACTGGTATGCTTGTCTTGCCCTTGATGCCAGCCAATTTGTAGTATCCTCCAGCTGCTGACTTAGCAATCATAAAAGGTCCTTCCCAGTTAGAACTCTTTGTGGAATGCAAATTACGTTTAGTTGTCTTAAGAACCAAATATCCTTCATGAAATTTGTTAGGTTTGGTTGCTCGTGCTCTGCATATCTTCTGTTGGTTCGGAATTCCTCTTACAGTAGGATTACATGTTGGTGGAGCTTTCAAATTCTGCGATACATGTGGACACTTGTGCAAGGGAGAATATTTAGGATATTAATTGTGAAATTCAGTCATTATTCTAGCAATGACTGTGTTGGTGAGATGCTGGATTCGGAGAGGCTCTGAGTCTAACCACTTAGTGAAATATTGCTTAGGGGAGACTAACCATTCATAACGTTTGGTGATAGCTAGGTTTTGAGCAGAACTGAGTCCCCAGATTAAGGTAGCATATTTGAAAGTTGGTAATACATATGCATCAGGGGGAATAAGACTTTCCTGAGTACGGAACCTTCTGACAAATTCATCTGCGCTTTCTTCAGGTTTTTGGCTTCGAATTTTCCCAGTTGTTCGAATGGTGGGTCGTCCTCCACTTCTTCCGAGTCAAAGCTTTCTTCAACATAAAAATGTGCGACTGAAGATGAAGATGTTGCAGCAACCTTTCCATCATGAATCCATGTCCGCCCAAGAATCATGTCGTATTCTGAATTCTCTTTAATTATGTAAAATTTGGTTTCAGCCCAAGTTGAGTCGGTTTTCATCTTGAGAATGATGTAACCGTAAGCATCTCTGGAGATTCCTTCATGGTCTCTAACTGAGACATGAACGTCTGCTTCTTGTCGGGTGATGCCAATGGCTCTGAGGGTTTTCAGAGGGATGATGTTAACAGCAGTACCAACATCGACCAACGCTCGCTTGGATTAATTTCCCTTGAGGTGAACTATGGTGAGAAGTCCTCAGTTGTACATCTCTTTGTCTGTTGCTGGAGGTTCAAGGAGTATCTCTTGAATCTCTAACCGTTTCCCTGACACAATGTGGTTCAATGCGGCAAACGTATCATTTCTTTGAGCTTTCGACAAGTACAGTAAGTCACATACATGCTCAATTATGGATTGAACTGCTTCTATGACCGGCTGCTCAGAGAGTGTAAATGTTATGATTGGGAGAGGATTTCTGTGTACTCCTTCAGTCCCCAGTTCCCCTGATCAGCCTTTTCTTTGAATATGTGCTTCAAAGTTCTGCAATCACTTGTTGGATGACTGACATACCTATGGAAATGGCAGTAGCGTGTATTTTCCATTTGTTCCTCAGTTGGTTCCTTTTTGACAGGAGGTAATTTGATCGCACCGTCTTGAATCCAGACTTCCAATAGTTCGATCACTTCTTCAATGGGAAAAGGGAAGTCAGGCACTTCGTGGTCGTTTTGTTGATGCTGCACTGGTGGTTGTGCGTTTCTAGCCTGGTTGTCTTTCCTTGGCGCTTCTGGAGGGTGAGACATAGGAGGAGCATTCTTATGTTGTTGTGCTTCAACTTTTCTCTTGCTCCCTTCAGCAACATTCATGGAAGCTTCAATATTGTACTGCTTGTTGATTAAACGCTTGGAGGTGTTGTTTCGAGCGTTCGGCTCCTCGACTTTGACGGTTTTGGTTCTTTCTAGCAAGGCTGGAGCAGTAGTTGTCGATCGCTTGGCCTCTTCATGAAGTTCTGAAAAGGTTTGAAACCGGAGGTTTTCCAGCAAGGCTCTATAGACCGGAATCATCCCGTTGATGCACAAGTCCACTAGTTGTTGTTCAATAACATTAAGATCATGACAATCCAAAGATTGAATTCTGAACTTCTTCACATAGTCGTTCGTATTTTCAGTATTCTTCTGCATCATCCTTCCTAAATCGGTAAGAGTAACTTGCTCAGAAACATAGAAGTATTTCCTGTAGAAAGCATTAATCATTTCTCCCCAATTAGCTATGCTTCCTGGTGCGATGTTGTTGTACCAAGTATATGCTCGGCCTGTCAGAGATTTCGAGAACTCCTTCAAACGGACAACATGGTTGTGTTCATGTTCTCCTAATGCTTCCAAGAACCGAGAGACATGTTACCGAGAATTCCACGTTCCATTGTAGAGTGTGAACGTTGGAGAGGTGTAGCCTTTTGGGAGAGGGATCCTTTGCGTAGCAACTAGGTATGGAGGTTGATGACGATGAACAGATGGTGCGTTGCTTTTTTCGCGAGTCTCCATGAAACGCTCCAAATCTTCACGAGTGATGAAACCTGTAGACTCCTTCTCTTGTGGATTTTCTGCAGTTCTGCAGACTTCATCATCATCTACCACATGGATTGGTGAAACTTCAGGGTTGACTTCTTTGGCTTTTCCATTTTCTGACCCTTTCTTAGTTTTTTCTGACATTTTGTCTGCCAGAGGTTTGAAATGATTGCACATCTCCTATTGAGTAGCAGCCATATCAGTTTGATTTTTGGCGAGAACCTCCTGGACTTTCATGAGATCGACGATGGTGGGTGGATTTTCTCTGACTTCCTAAGGATGCCGGCCAAAGAGAGGATGATTTTCGACATTGGTTTCAGGAGGAGTAGTGTCACCACCATTGTTGGAAGCAGGAACGATTTCTGGAATACCATCATTGTCATTGTTGCTAGTGCTAGCGTCGTTTGCATTTGTAACTAACCCAGACCTAATACCAACTATTTTGTGAAAATGTGAGATTGTAACCGAGAGATTAATCTCCCACTGTGGTCGCCAGTCTGTAGATGGGGAAAAACGATTTGCTGGTTTTTAGGAAAGTGGGGAGTCGAGCGTGCGGACGAGACTCCTCAACTGAACAAACTGCTTAACCTCACATAAATGTACTGCAAAGGGAGTGCTTAGATTTGAGAGATCAATCTGTAGGACTCCGGCCTAAACCAAGTCAATGGTCGTTCCAGAGTCAATTCGGTCACAAAGAAGAAGATGGGTTGGTCTGTAGGAGGGAAGCTGAGAATTGTGTGGGATCAATGATGATCAAGGATTGTGGATATGTTGAAGGTTTCTGCAAGTTTTCTGTGAACTGATGAGTTGGTATAAGTTCTGGGAGATTGATGAATTCTTGAGAGTAATTGCTCGAGAAATTCTGTGTAGACGAATGTTGATCTCAATCATGGATTCAGAGACTTAATTATATTGTCAGGATGGTAAAACCTTGATCCCTATAAGTGTGAAGGTTTCTTGAGTGAAAGAGTGGGGAAGTGGGAAATCGTGGTGAAACCAGTTCCAGGTCGTGTGGAGACTTGGTTAACCGTTCACCCACTACTTTGCTAACTCCTTCAAACGTTTGCACGACTTACTCACATTTCTCATCGTGGATGAATCCACGTGCCGTAGGCCGCCAAACCAAAACCCTAATTGATATCCCCTCATGTGACGTGATGTCTCACGAATCGTGGAGTCTGCATGACAAACATGTATTTAATTAGTCAGTTGTTGACTGTTTAGACAATGAGTCTAGGTTTTGTTGAATCGAGCATGAGTGATCGAATGCTCAATGGAACATGTTAGACGAATATTGTAAATTCGAACAACTGAGCAAGTATTGCTCGATGAATTACTGCATATTGATAGTTGGATCAATATTCGAGCAATTGAGCATGTATTGCTCAATTCGACGAATTACTAAATATTAATAGTTGGGAAATTGAGCAAGTATTGCTCAATTCGATGAATTACTGAATATTGATAGTTGGATCAATATTCGAGCAATTGAGCAAGTATTGCTCAATTAGACAACTAAATTACTGAATATTAATAGTTGTATCAATATTCGAGCAGGTGAGCAAGTATTTCTCAATTCGACGAATTACTGATAAATTACTGAATATTGATAGTTGGATCAATATTCGAGCAACTGAGCAAGTATTGCTCAATTCAGCGAATTATTTATTTGTGACGTGACCCAATAAAATATTAATTAAAATATTGGTAGACTACCGAATATTGTATAATTAATCCATATGTTGATTGTTGGATCAACGTAAATTTATTGGTATTTGAACTTGCTCAGAATGATGAATTCGTGGAGCGTTTGTTCGAAACCCTAATTTTGATCAATCGTTCGTCAATCGATGAATTGCCGAAAACAGTTCATGAGTGATAGAGGGACCAACCACATGGGATGATGGGCGTCCATCTGGTGTCTAAGTGCTTAAGTTAGCGCGCACCAGGGTCATGAGTTGACCAGTTGGTGAAAGAATGATGATTAAATGTGGGTTTCATCATTTATTGAAATAGTGCTCGATTGAGCATTAGGTGATAAAACCTAATTATGCTTCCTTGACCGACCACGAGTACATAAAACCGGCCCTTGATGGTCGTGGGACCAGCAGATGGTCGTTTGAGCAAATTCCAAGTCGGTTGGAAAGAGTTTGGACCCAATATGAGCAATTGAGCAAATTAGGTCAAAATTATGAAAAAGTGTGGGACCGGCTCCTTGCAAGCCTTAGGGACGGCCTTGGTCGGTCAAGGAAGCATTCTCGTGTCACCATAATGTCCATGTATCAGTCTTGAGAGTTTCGGCATTTCTGATGTGCGTTTGAGCAATATCTCGGATTTTCAGAAGAGTTCGATCTTTGACTGAAATTCTTGATTTTCAGAAGAGCTCGTTTGATCAGAATTCGGAAAATATTAAAATAATGATATTTTAATATTTGGCGTGAGTATCCTAGTCGTTCATGTGACCATTTGACTTTTTGGTTTTTCATGGTTTGAGCAATATTTGAGAAAATATGAAGAAACCATGATTTTTGCTCAAACTGAGGAGTTTTATGAGATGAGAGAAATAATAATTATGAAAGATCAGGGATTGTAATGTCTGGGATCGGTCACGTCTAGGGCATGGCCGACCGGCTAGGTATCCCGATCCCGCAATACCTTTCCTTATTTTATATTATTATTTTTCATGAAACCGTGAAACTATGGAGAAACCATGAGTTTTGTTGAAACGAAGGAGTTTTATGAGATTAGGGAAATAATAATTATGAAAGGACAAGGGATTGCAAGGTGTGGGCCCGGCCACGGCCAGGGCATGGCCGGCCGGCTAGGTTGCTCGGTCCCGCAATACCTTTCCCTAATTTATATTATTATTTTTCATGAAACGTGAAAATATGGAGAAACCGTGAGTTTTGCTCAAACAAGGAAAATTGCTAGAATGAAGGAGTTTTCATGAGTTCATGAAAATAACGAAAATAAGGGAAACTAATGGAAGAGGCATGGGACCGGCCACCGCTAAGGCACGGCCGCCGGGCCCGGCCCATGGGCGCTTCTTTATTATTTTAATGTTATTATTTTCTCTCTCCTGTTTTGTGTAGGATTCCTCATTTGTCCATATTTTCGAATGCTCGTTCGTGCATTTGGGTGCTCCTTCGTGCATCATTCTTGAGTACACTTGCATCATTTTATGGGGCTTACTCAGCGATATTCCAGATGCTCGATTGTTGAGTATTTATTACTAATTCATGAAATTCAGTGGAGAATGATTCATGAAATTGAGTAATAAAAATGAGTAGTTGTTTATTATCAATCCATAAGATCAGCCGTGGATTCGAGCATGGATTCGGAATAATAAAATGAGCATTACCATCCTATGGGATCGTGGATTCGATCATAGAATTAGAGTAATTATCTATTACCATTCCATGAGATCAGCCGTGGATTCGATCATGAAATCGGAGTAATGACATAAAATAGATTATCTTCCAGGAATTCAGTGGTGAACGTCACGGTAGATTAATCTATTGCAGAAGGGATATTAGCCAGTTAAAGCGTCATACCCGTTCTGAAGGTGCATAGTCAGGAAACAACGAGTGGTGCCGAAGTCCTGAAGACGTTAATACTCTCATTCTTACGGAGAACCATCTGGATCTATACACGGTCTCTCTACATAGTCAGGGAACAGTGAGTATCACCGACGTCTTGAAGGCGTTATTTCTCTCAATCTTGCGGAGAACCGCCCAATCGTTCTTCTATGTAGAGGTGGGTCTCTCTCATGTAGTCAGGGAACAGTGAGCATCACCGTCGTCCTGAAGGCGTTATTGCTCTCAATCTTACGGAGAACCGTCCAATTATGTTATTCTACATAGAGGTCATGATGAAATGCAAGGTATCGAATGCTCAGCTAGTGGAGGCCTTTCGAGAAACATATTCATCATGGCTCGTAAAATATGAATCGTCACATGTCTGAAGCCGTGTCAGAAACATGCGTATCATGATTTTACGATTTTTACCTTTGTTGAAAATCCACTATCAACAAAACCTAAAAAAAAAAAGAAGATGAAAATGTTGGACATAGCTATGTGTAATCACAATAATGGTTATTTAAAACTCTAGTTATTCTTCCTAAAAACACAAGAATAAAATTCTCATAGGAAGATTTACTAGACAATATAAAAACACAATTTACTTATCATATTCATCATCAAAAACACTCCAAGATGCTTGAATCATGTTCAATTCTTCCTTGAGCTCGGGAAAATTAGTTGCAACCAACGAAAATTGTTCTTGCACGCACTTCACCCTTGTATTGACCTTACTCACGCCCTTGTGAATTTTCTGGAGAAGACTCAAGGTGGTAGGATCACAAGAATCATCAACGAAATAATCTCTTTATCTTTTGCATACATTTTCCCTTATATGTTTGAAGGTGCAGGGACAAAACGGTTTGGGAACTCCAAGAGAATTGCCAATATAATCAAATCCACGTTCAAAACAAATTTGACTAATAAAGCAAGGATAACCTAACTTCTTGTTGGGTGAAGTCATCGATGTCATTTGAAAAATGATGAAGCCACAAATATCGAGACTCGGAACACCCAATTCAAGGAAATAGACCAATTTCGCAGACTCGCGACTCCACCAAGAATTCTCAATTGCGGAGGGACAAAGATTAGAGGTACCAAGTTTTCCGAAATCCATCAAGGCCACACTAAGAACATTAGTAGGAAACTTTCCTTGATTCCACAAAGACCAAGAGAGATATCTTTATGTGATGGTCGTTCATCACTTGGCCTAGGTAGACGAACATTACCCAACGAAATTTTGTAATTTTCGAAATCAACTCTCTATTAACTAGAAACCTTTCTCTATTTATCATGGTTTTGAATTCCATTTTTCCGAGATCAACATCATGAATGTTGGCATAGAAAATTCTTGTGAAGAGTATCAAATCCTTGACCAAGACCATCAAAGATGTTTCCAAGATTGAATTTCAAAGCAAACTAAATCCTCTTTATGTCCACTAGAAAAATCCAATTTCTTTTCTACAATAAAACCCATAGATGAAATCCTTTCAAAAACATTAGCACAATAATCATTGAAAAACCTAATCCTAAGAGAATTTTGGTCCAAGGGAAGATTCATGCTAGAAGAACTCAAGCCTTTTGAAATTCTTTTTGAAACCTTAAGATTCATCATGAGATCTAGAAATTGGATGGAACCAAGAGGAAATTACTTACTTGGAATGAACGTTGAACACCCTTCCTTTTAATCTTGCTCCAAAGAAGCTTCAATGGTGGAAACACAAGAACCCTAAGGTGTTCACGTACCGGACTGATGGGATGAAAAAGAAGGTGCGCGCACTTCCTTTTTATAAAACCCACTAATGGGATTGGACCCGTTTATGAACCACGACCCACAAAGGGAATATGGGATTTTCTTCGAAGTTCGCACATCAAGGTTGTGCATCTCGTGACAACACAATTTATGGGAGAAGACAGATGCAGTAGAAAGCACTATTCGAAATTCTAAAAAGGATAAAATAACATTCTTAACCAAACTGTACACAAATCAAACCATTTCTTGCCCCATCTCAAGATATATACAAACGGGATAGTGTCAGGCTTGTTACCAAGAGGCATGATGTCCAGAGGAATCCTCATGCAACATTTCTGGTTGATATTTGTGAGCAGTCCCAGTGATATAATCAAAGTAATGATGATAATCAGGGTTGTCAGAGCTTTTTATCTTCCTTTTGATGTGACTGGAAAGAAGATTCTTCTGATTCCTTGACCCTGTGTCAAAAACATGAGAACCCGCATTGGATCTACTTGTGTTGACAGTTCAGTCCGTACATCGTTATTCCATAGTTTTACATGTACAGAACTTTTATCGGTTCGATTCTTAAACTTAATAGAATTAAGTTTTTCTAAGAATCTGAAAACACTTTCAAACGCTCTAAATAGATCTTTGTCAATTGATCCATTACGATAGTATTTCTCAAAAAGATTAAGATTTAATCTAATGAGAGACCATATCTTTGAGCGTAATGAACGTTTTCTCAATCTTCCTTTCTTTTTATTTTTTTCTTTAGATTGTTCTAAGTTTTCCAAGTTCTTAGATGAAATAAGATTATTATAAGAAACCGAAGGTTTTGACCATAATAATCTTGGAACAATCTTTAAGAAATTCTAGCTTGCGTTACAGATGCCAAGAGCAAGTTTTCCAAAGAAATTTCCCATATGGCAATTTTTAAGGATCAAACAAACATAAACTTATCAGATTTATAGTGTTTGCCTACACTGATACCAATTGAAAAAGCGGGGGTCTAACAACCACACCCAATATTTTGATTAGCAATCTGTATGGACTAACTCCAATATACTTTTAAGAGAATCAACTAGACAGTCAGACTCAATCTTAATGAAATTATATCAAAGAGCTACATCTCTATTTCTCGATTCAATACTTACTCAAGCAAAAAGAAATCTGCGAGTCTAATTGAATACGAGAGAAATCGCTTGAACGGTACCAAAGACCAATGTTCAAGTATCAATCAATTTCAATCAACAACCAAAGGTTGGATTTCCCAATTGATTGATTCAAACGTACAACCTGTGATATTTCAATTAGATAACAAAATATAATGCGGAAAAGAAATAACAAAGGCACCAGAAATTTTGTTAATGAGGAAACCGGAAATGCAGAAAAACCCCGGGACCTAGTCCAGATTGAACACCACACTGTATTAAGCCGCTACAGATACTAGCCTACTACAAACTAACTTCGATCTGGACTGTAGTTGAACCCCAATCAATCTCACACTGATTCAAGGTACAGTTGCGTTCCTTACGTCTCTGATCCCAGCAGGATACTACGCACTTGATTCCCTTAGCTGATCTCACCCACAACTAAGAGTTGCTACGACCCAAAGTCGAAGACTTTAATAAACAAATTTGTATCACACAGAAAAGTCTACGGGAATAGATAAATCTGTCCCGCAGAAATACCTACGAGTTTTTTTTCCGTCTTTTGATAAATCAAGGTGAACAGGAACCAATTGATAAATCGGACTTATATTCCCGAAGAACAGCCTAGTATTATCAATCACCTCACAATAAACTTAATTGACTAGCGAAACAAGTTATTGTGGAATCACAAACAACGAGACGAAGGTGTTTGTGATTACTTTTATATCTTGCCTATCGGAGAAATCAATCTCAATCCAATCCTTACGATGGTACTTAGTATGATTGAAACAACAAGATCAGATCACACAACTACTAGAAAAGTAGTATCGGTCTGGCTTCACAATCCCAATGAAGTCTTCAAATCGTTAACCTACAGGGTCTCGATAGAAACCTAAGGTTAAAGGAGAATCGACTCTAGCTAATACAACTAGTATTACACATGAGGTATGGGGATTAGGTTTCCCATTTGCTAGATTTCTCCCTTATATAGTCTTTCAAATCAAGGTTTGCAATCAATGTTAGCTTAGTAACAAAGCATTTAATATTCACCGTTAGATGAAAACCTGATTAGATTCAAGCTAATATCTTTCAATTGTTAGACGAAACTTAGATTGTTACACACAAATGAAATTCACGTTTATCTAGGTTTGTGTAACCGTACCCAAACTTGTACATCTAGTTGGTTCAACAGTAGTTAACCAAATAGTTATCCATATGAGCACTTTCATATCAACCATATTCTTCTTTACCATAACTAGTTCAAATGACTCAAATGAACTAGTTAGAGAGTTGTTCAATTTCTTAGATCTTTATAATAGACATAATTGAAACAAAAACGATTTGATTCACTCGAATCAATTCATGAACTTTATAGCCACGGTTTGCAAACTTGCATTCCTTAGTTTATATAAGTTTAAGTTCACGAATAATCGTTTTTAGAAAATAACCAACCTAAGTGCGCGTACTTAAGTACCCGGAATGAGTTTGTAATAGTTCACAAACTCCAGCAGATTTTCTCGGGAAGAGAACCTCCGACAATACACGGACTGGGTACGCGGACTCTGTTCCAGTTTTCATGATCAACAAAGTACGCATACTTTGGTTCAAGGAATAAGGACTTACACATGTATGAGTTACCTCACAATGTTTATATCCAACCATGGTTATATAATCTAAACTCTCATTTCAATCATTGAAACATTCTTAGAGGATTTCGTCAAAGCCATTTTCAAGTAATTGAAACATAACATGACTTTCGTCACTAGGTAAAGATGAACTCGGCCAATACGAAAGCTTACCAAAACATATTTAGAGAAATAGATAAGCGAGATAAACTCGGCTCGAAATAGCAAATGTGTATACTCATAGTCTATATAGAAAAACGACTTTTGTCTCAAGATAGGAGATAAAGTATATAGACTTTTGAGTGATAGATAAGTTCAAGTCTCCACATAGCTTTTAGTCGATGAAGTTCCACCAGTTCCTTGAGTAGTTCTTCGCCATGGAGTTCTTGATCTCAACTACACTTTCTATCCTAGTCCGAGACTTAGCTAATAGTAGACTAGAAATCAATACTTATAGTTTTTATCACTAACATTGACAAACATGCTTGAGATAGCAACGCATGCGACTTCGACCGATCAGTGCTCTAACATTGGACATTCTGGTATTCACGCCACCTATATGAGAGCAAAAGCTACATTCTTTTGGCATGCAATGAAGAAAGACATCCTACAGTTTGTGTCAGCCTGTGATGTTTTTCAAAGAAATAAAAGTGTCAACACTTTTCCAGCTGGATTGTTACAACCATTGTCAATTCCTAATCATGCTTGGAAGCACATCTTTATGGAGAAGGACTTCTAATGAGTGAAAGAAAATCTTTTATCTTGGTTGTGGTAGACAGATTAACCAAGTATGCACATTTTATTGGGATGCATCATCCATACACTGCTTCCTATGTGGCCATGGAATTCATAGCTCAAGTTTACAAACTCCATGGACTGCCTGCATCTATTGTGTCTGACAGAGACATAGTCTTCACCATCCATTTTTGGCAAGATTTTTTTAAGGCAATGGGTACACAATTACATCTCAGCACTGCTCCCCAAACTGATGGCCAGACTGAAAGAGTGAATTCATGCTTGGAGAGCTACCTCAGATGCATGTGTGGAAATCAACCAAAAAAGTGGAACCAATGGTTACCTCTTGCTGAATGGTGGTACAACACCAATTACCACACCAGCATAAAAGTAATCCCCTTTACTGCACTTTATGGTTATAATCCACCTCACTTAGCTTTTCTACCTCCACCACATCTGTATCTGTTGTGGAAGAGTATTTAAAACAAAGAGATGTTGTGTTGGAGTTACTGAAAGACTCACTCCACAAGTCCCGAGAGAGAATGAAGTTCTATGCAGACAAGACTAGAATGGATAGAAGTTTTGAGGTGGGTGATAGAGTCTACTTAAATCTACAACCTTACAAACAAGCTTCCTTAGCATTGAGAAGGAATTTAAAGCTTGCATCCCAGTATTATGGGCCTTTCACCATCCTCCAAAGAATTGGAAATGTAGCTTACAAGTTGCAATTACCTGCAGAAGCCATAATCCATCTTGTTTTTCATATCTCTCAGCTCAAGAAGCAGATTGGTGCCAGACACACTATCCCCCCCACACTACCAGTCATCAACAGTGAAGGTCAAGTGTTAGTCATTCCTGCAGTTGCACTGGATTCCAGAATGATGAGCGCCAAATATTGTATATATCGGCACCTTTTTATTGGCATTTAACTCATTTTTTGTGCATTGATTCTACATTTTATCCCATATTTTGTATTTTCATTGTTTTCAAGAATAAATATTTTTATTAATTAATTTTGCATTTTTAGGTGATAATTAAAGTTTTGATGGAATTACGGAGCGAAAAGAGCAGAAAAGTGGTGGAAGCCGAGAGGAATCACGCAAGGAAGCTGCGAAGAATGTTGTGCGCAAGACCAAAAGGCTAGAAATGGGCTTAACAAGGAAGAAATTATTCTTAAAGAAGAAATGGTCTCAGAATTATCCCAAGCCCAACTTATCTCCCAAACCAAAACCAAAATCCATAGCCCACTTCTCTTGTAGCCGTCAGATTGGATCCTCAGCTGAATCGAACGGTCGCTTCATCGCCGATACATCAAATTTGCTACAACCGCTTCACACCACATCACCTAACTCCATCTTGAGCCGTCAGTTTCGTTGTATTTTTGCATCCAACGGTCGCTCATAATCTGTCTCCATCTCGCCGTTAGATCCGTTTCAGAATTTATCATCCCACGGCTCAGCTTCGCGAAACATCAAAATCTTTATCCCTGCCTCACACCCAAACACCAAACTCATGTACACCCAAAATAGAGGTCGACCGAAACACACCCTAATCCCTAAACACATCGACCTTCTCTTTCTTCTCCACTCCGTCTTCATCCCATACCCTGTCTCTGTCGCAGACACCACCTCTGCCATCACCATCACCTCTGCCACAGCCACCCTACGACTTCCATAACCACTCTAACGAAACACCACCTTACCTTATATCTCTAGCCACTTATTTCACCAATTTCCCCTCTATCCATCTCTGAAACCCTAGGTGGGAAATTGGTAAAATAGGCGAGTCTATAGAAGTGATTGAAGACAGGAGAGGGAGCAGGAAGAACAAAGAAAGAATGGGTCGACGCTATAAGTAAGGATCATCCCATCCAATCAAGTAAAAATTGTAACCCTAGTTTACTGTTTCCATTTGGGGATTTGTAAGAACCCTAATTTTGTATTTTGGGGTATAAATAGAGATGGGGGTTAGTGTTGTTGGGGTATGCCTGGACTAGCCAGTGTACCACCAAGAGGCCTGGAATAGCCAGAACCTCAACTGTTAGTGTTGTTTCAATTTCAATTCAGCTCTGTTAATGTCAAATTCAGTGAATACCGTGTTCATTATGCTTTAGTTATTTGGCTTAGGTTTCAATGAAACCCTAACTTGTTGTTGTGCATTGCATTCTGATGAAACTGCTTTTGAATGTTAATAATGCTCATGAAAGATCAAACTTAGTGTTGCATCATATTGCTCTCACATGGTATGTCATGCATACCTTGTAGTTAGGTTCACACTATGATGGTGGAACTACAACTTATATCAAACCATATTATCATTAATCTTTAGACTAATTGTGCTTTAGGTAGACAATTAGTACTTAGGAGATATGCCTTAGTTGTGTTAGGTCTTTCTAGTGGGGAAACACCTTAGACATAGGGAAGACATGAATCTAAACCCTTGTCTATCAGAAGGACAAGAGGAGTGTACACAGAGCATGCTTAGTGGAGTTTAGTGATGAATTTGAAGCCTGAGTTTCACATCGTCCTGCATTCCTTTCTTTTGCCTTACACAGCTGTGTAAAACTCAGCAGCTCACTGCCAGTTTAGTTGTGGTTCAACACAACAAATCAAAGCTCTCACTTCACTGCCTTTGCTTATTTTTGGCTCACTGCCACTGTCACTTACTGTCACTGTTTAGTTCTGTCTTGCTCTTGTTACACTTAGCTCACTGTCATTGTTAGAGAGTTAGCTTAGTTTCAACTTCAACTTTTACACACCCAAGTCCCTGTGGTTCGACCCATTCTTGCACTGTTCTACACCTCGACACCGTGCACTTGCGGTTAACTATAGGCTTCTCATCTTTATTCTCATATTTTCTTGCACAATCCCCAGCTACCACAGAACTGTTGTCAGAAATGGTGTATCAGTCCCTCAACTACCTATTCAGTGGACCAATGCCACAACTAAGGATGCCACTTGGGAGGATGATGGCAACATAAAGAGCCATTATCCAAAGTTCAATCCTTGAGGACAAGGATTTGGTGATGGGGAGGGTATTTGTCATATACCTGCATATGACAGGCCATGAGCTATGGGGTTGCCCTGATTAACTCAGTGGGTGTAGTTAGTAGTAATAAGTGGCTAACAGCTAAGCGACATGTGTCACGCTTGGATTAGATAAACTCGATCCAGGTTATCTCTCTCTTTGCTTCTTTAATAATGTAAGAACATTACCATTTTCATGTTTATGATGTTAATGAAAACCACTTGAGGCTGCTACGGCAGATTTTATTGTTTTTCCGTTCCGTTTTTCCGATTCAGTTCAATATTCCGTTAGTTAACCGTACTAGAACAGTACAGATTGCACCCCAAAGGAACTCTGATCGGTATTGTCCTAAGTTTAGGAAAAAGAATTATTATAATGACAGTTCAAATTTTGCATATCACTCGACAAGGTCATTTCACAAAAGACCCAATTATAGAAAGAGAGATGACGTTTTAAATGCAAAAACAAGATCTGATGTTCCAAATTGGAGAAAGGATATTTCGCAAAGTATTCAAAAGGACAATCGTCCTAATGATATAAAGGAGAAAGCCGCTCCTGCGAAACCCATCTCTAAATGGGTCCCGAAGTCCTCCATATCCAAGAAGGGACCAAAAGTTAGTCACAAGAATGACTCTCGGCTGTTAATTGTTGGTGAAAATAATTATAAGAGTCTTCTTGAAAGACTAAAGAAAGACATCATTTCTGAAATCTCTTGTACTAGTAAAGGTTGTGATATGACACTCTTCATCACAAGTCAAAAAAGAAAAACAAGAAATGGAACAAGAGAAAACAAACCAAGCAAGAGGTCAAGAATGATGATTCTGTCTTAGTCACTCATGACGAACAAGACAAGGATCAACTCAACACAACCTAGTTGTGTTGGAATTTACATGCTCACCTTTGTGCTCAATCCTATGAAGGGAGAGGAAGCACGTAAAACTGAGCACATGATCTCTGGATTATTATATGACTAATTAATATCTTTAGGGAGATTTCTTGTCTTCTATTCTCATACCCTCTCTATCGATATTTGAACTTTTGATAGAAACGGTAATTTGAACTTTCTGATGTTTATATCTACTGATCATATATGTGTAGCTCTTGTTTTTACGGTTAAAATGAGCCAAAAATCACTAAATTCGGACATCGTATGCAAAAGTTATGTCAAAAACAGTTTAGTATTGTGATCCTTCACTAGCAACACATGGGTACGGATCCTAGTGAGAGGTACAACACATGGGTACGGATCCTAGTGAGAGGTGCAATACAAAGGAGTGTAAAACTGTTTTGTCTATAACTTCTTCGTCCCAACTCGGAATGACCTCATTCTTTTTGCGTTGGTTTCGTAATTCAATTTCCTACAGGATTGAGGTAATTGTAATACTTGATTTCATGTTGAATATTTATGGTGTATTGCAAATTGATTTATGAGATATATGTTTTCGGTCTTCATAACCTTAATATTCGATCTCATAATGTGTGAACCCTTATGGTTTGGGTGACTTTTGATTTAGCGGGATTAAGTTCTAGCCCATGTTGGTAGGATTTATCAAAGGATCATGAGGGGTTCCTGTAGAAACAATATGTGAAAAAGTCACAATATGTTGAATCTTTTGGTTTAGCATAAAAGCATATGTGTTTCGAGGTTTCAACCTTTCTCTAGTAAAGGTTGGTTGTTGTTTTTACTTTGTTTGCAAGAGGATGACAACATGATGATATTCTCCTCGGAAAGATATGAATAAAAGGAGAAGAGGATGTGGAATTTGAGGTAACAATCTTGTTAGTTAATTATTTTCCTGTTTAAGAAAAACATGATTCTATTTCATATCTTTATTGCTTTTGCTTAACAAAATTTCGGTACAATCGATGTTGATTCCATTATGTGTGTATGTATGTTTGATTGTGATTCAATCGTTTCCGGTTAAGAAAAACTACTGTTATCTTTCGTTATTGTTTGGTATCAATTGTTTAGGCTTACAAAATTTCGGTGCAATTGCAGTGTTATAACGTCTATGTTTGTTTCAATTGCTTCCGGTTAAGATAAATGATTATGCAAGTTGATTTATTTAGTTTGTATGGATTGTTTATGGCTTAACAAAAGTGTTTCGGGATCATTCGTTTAATCCAAGTGATTTCCGGATAAGAGAAACTAAGTTTTTCGGATCTTAGTTAGACTTATCAAATATGAAGGTTTCGGTTATTCAAGTCTAACCGAATGCCTTAACAAGAATTACTAGTTAACTAACCTAGTATTTTTCTTGTTTAAAAGTGAAAGGTCTAAGTTACTTTTGAGAATAATTAGAACCTGATGAGAAAAATAAAGTTAATTTTGATCTTTATTTTGGTCTTATCGAACAAGCGATTGTATTTGTACAATCGGTTTAGCAAAAGAACTAAGGTGCTTAGTCGATTTGATATGCTAAACTATTAGGGAAAATTGATTTGGGCAATTGTTTCCTAGATAACATGTTAAAACCAAATTACTTGTAGTTTCGGTTTTGATATTGGTTATCTAAAATGGTGTGTAAAACCCTCGTGCTCAACTCTTATAGGTTTGCAAATTCTCTTTGTGAGATTTGTAAGATACTTTCGGTTTGTCCTATATTTTTTCTCTTCTTTGTCATTTTGTGACAAAAAGGGGGAGAAATATATGGAGTAAACAAGTGATATTGACTTGTTGTGAGTTGGTATCACTAAGGGAAAGGACATTTGTGCTGAAAAGTTTATTCTAACGAAAAGAGTGAAAGCATAGACTAAGGGGGAGTCACATACCATATGATATGTAGTTATGAGGAACTAAATGAAAATAACAAAGACGTGCGGATTGAAAATCTACATATCTTACCTTTAGGGGGAGTATTAGCTTTGTTATTATAATGTCAACAGCGACATTTAAGGATTGAATTTAATGCAGGTTTTGTGTTATTGAACTTGGAATCAAGCGTATGTGTATAATGAATTTTTGTAATTTGTTTATCCATATGATGTAAGAGTTTTGTCACTAAAATTGACAAAGGGGAGATTGTTATAGCATAGCTCGGTTGAACCCACCAAGCGTTGGTATGTCAAGTTTGATTGTCATATTTTAGTGAATCAAATCTCATTTAAAGAGTCGCTTGATTATATACTAGAGTCAACTTCGTATAAGTTAGCTTGAAAGTGTTAGGATATGAGACTTACAAGTATTACATGAAGACTTGAATAATGTGAAGAAGTATGGAGCTACAACGACAACATCATCCTTCCTCTTGAGGTTAGTAATATTTGACTTGGACTATTTCATTCCGTAACGTATCTTTCAAGTCGTGCATATTGAAAACATAACTGCGAAGCTGTGTATGAAACTCTAGTTAGACATAGTATTAAGGAATACAATGCGAGGTTTATTGCTTAAACATTAAACTTTGTATATAAGACATAGACATGATCATATGAATGCTATTGTGAAACTATTCACAAGGCCTGACTTATGTATTGGTATGACTTTTATTAGTGAAACCGATCTTAAGTAATCACTCAAGATGGTATGATCAATGCCTTGTAAATAGCAACTTTTATCTAGTCATTGGGGAACCGATCCTAGTAAGAGGTGCAATAAATTTACAAGAGGGAATCGATCCTTGTAAGAGGTGCAACACGTTTTAGTAGATAGGGGAACAGATCCTATGAACATGTGCAACAAGTTTGTAATTTTGGGGGAACCGATCCTATGGACATGTGAAACCGAATATAAGTAGTTACCATAAGTTGTGGGGAACCGATCCTAGTACCTAGTCAACCGAATTTTGGTAACTAACGTGACTATGCACAGTACTCACATGGAGGTAGAACCGAACTTGTTTTGGTAGAACCGTGAAACCCATAATTGGTGATTTGATAGGATAATCAATCACATAGTTCTTGGAATTCAGAAGAACCAATTCTAAACTTGTTTGGAAGTGTGGAAAATCGTTTCCAAGATTGTAAGTATGAAAACAGACTTGCAAAGTAAAGATGTCGACATACTTTGAACATGTGCAGTAACTCTTATCATTAATTGTTCAAAGATATTCTTTAATAGCTAAAGGAGAATCCCATGATCGAAATAAATTGAGAATATTTTGATTAAGGTTTCTTAGTTTTTATATGCTATTTAATCTCCAGCAATTAAATGCATATCTTTAGAAAATAATAATTAGTAATGTGCATTTACTGATTATAGATTTTTCTATTGGGATTTCGGTCAATATTTGGATAGTGCATTTCTAGGAATTATGAAAACCGATTTTTTGTTTATTGCGTATCTTTGAGAATATTCGGTTTGGAAATTCCTTTGTGTCCAAACTTCCTTGTCTATAAATATTGAAGTTTGCATTTCTAGCAAACTAATCCTCAAAGCCAGCAAAACTACCTAGTTGTGTTGTTACTGGTGGAGTCGCCTATTCGGAGTGGAAAGTAACCTAATTAGGAGAAATTTCTTACGGCCACTCAGTTTAAAGACTTCTTTGGGATTGAGAAGCTCTATTAGTACCGTTGGTGGGAAACTAGATAATTGCGGTTTATTATTAGTTTTCGATTGATTTGATTGACAAACGGTTGTTGAACACCTAGTTTGTTTATGCTTGAGAATATTCTCTTCTGATATATGATTCACTCAAACTAGATCGAAGTTTCGATGGGGATCTTTAGACTGTTTGTAGATCTAAAGACGTCTTGTGATAATCCAACGTTAATAGACTCCGTTCTGCGTATGATTGATCACAAGAGATTCAATTTGATTGTGTGCAGGTGCTGATTGAAGATTAAAGAAGATTTGAAGACAAGAATACTTTTTGGGTTCATAATCTTTGGTGTGCACAATACTTGTTTCGGCTGGAAAGGGATCCAACTATAATCGGTTTATCCTTGTGATAGATTGGATTGATTAGTTGAGTAGATCGGCATCAATACACTTCTTTGTGATTAGTAGTATTGATTGTATAATCTAACAATTACTTCGGTAGTTGTTGAGAGATTGATCCAAGGACCCGACAAAGGAGTTTATTGGTTAAACGGAAGAGCCTTTGTGAAACTCATATCACGTTGTTTGAAAAGATTTGTTACCGAATAGATTTGTTGTTCCTTTACTGTTTGGAATACGAACCAAAGGAATTGTTCCAAGTGCGTGACTTATTAACAAGTTGGAGGAGCAGGGATACTTAGGGAACTAGGTGAACTATAGGTTTAGTTACTTGGTCTCAACTATACGAAGTTGTTTTGATTTTGTATAGCGGCTTAATTCTGAGAGTATTCAATTCTGGACTAGGTCCCGGGGTTTTTCTGCATTTGAGGTTTCCTCGTTAACAAAATCTTTCCGTGTCTTTTACTTTTTTATTTCCGCAATTATAATTGTTTTTATTATAATTAGAAGTAAAATACACAAACATTAATTCCTATTTTACTTGATAGATAATCCCTAGAGTTTGGTTAAGTCTGAACCTATTATCAAGTAAACATACTTCGTTGTTGTATTGTCTCGATCTCATATCCGTAGACGATCACACGAAGTGTGAACCAATTAGTTGTATTGTCTCGACTCAGTCCATAAACAATCACTTTCGCAAAAGGACTTATAGGTGGAAAAGTTTTAGATTGAGGTATATTTGGGTACCCTCGTATTTTCAAAGTCAGCTAAAAATATTCGGAAACAGATTATCTAGAGATGATATATCTTTCAAGATATTTACAAAAAACCAAGGGGGTAAACACAAACCATTAACAAGTTGTATTATATGCATAAAGTCACCTACCACCTGCAATTTAGAAATACTTAGGTGGCTTGCTAATCTAAGACCTTCTCTATATTGACCATAGCGCTGCCATGTTACTTTCATTCTTGTAGATGTGTTTGGCATAGGCTGCAAGGAAGGAACATTCATTTGCGCGGAAGACTCAACATGTACTTGTGAGGTGATCAAAAGTAAGTGCGCCATCAGTATTCAGTTTACAAAACCTTTCGGGGGATAAAACCAACCTGAGCGGTATGTGTTATAATGAGGAGGAGACTGATGATTGGTGACAAAATTGAATTCCTCAAAAATAAAATTCTTTTGCGCGAAACTATTTCACGCTTTTGTTTTGATTCAAACTTGCATCCAAGCTTCCTCTTAAACCACAGTTGCAATGTTTTTAGACTCGTTTTTCCAAAGACTTGTATTATTTGTTGGAGCACTACTCGGTCGAACTCGCAAGCGTTTCTATCTCAAGCTTGTTTGCCAAGTTTAGGTGCCAAAATTATAAGTCTTGATTTCTAGTCTACTTATAGCTAAGTCTCGGATTAAGATAGTAAGTGTAGTTGAGCATTAGACTTCATGACGTTCATCGATTGAAGACGAAGAACTACTAAGGGGAGCTTGTGGAACTTTATCAACAAAAGGTATGTGGAGACTTGATATCATCTATCACTCAAAATTCTATCTACTCTATCTCCTATTTGAGACAAAAGTCGTGTACCTATATAGACTTCGATTATACACATTTGACATTTCGAGTTGAGTTTAACTCGCTTACATATTTTTCGAAATATGTGTTGGTAAGCTTTCACTTTAACCAAGTTCATCTTATATTCTTGACTAAAGTCAAAATATGATCATGTGAAAATCTCCTTGCAACATCTTACATGATTTGTGTGAGACTATCATTTGATGTAGACTCGGAATATTTCGTATTGATCATTCGATCACTTGAAAATTGCTTTGAAGCTAATAGTTTGTGTGAGACAGCTATTGTTGTCTTCCAAGAATGTTTAAATGATTGAAATGGGAGTTTAGAACAATTAACCATGATTGGATATAACACAATATGCGTACTTGTATGCTAAACTGTTGCATGATATTCTAAGTCCGGGAACCATAGTATGCATACCTGTATGCGTACTGGTTGGTTAATGAAAGTCCGGAACTTAGTATGCATACGGGTATGCGTACTGGCGTGAGTTTCAAGTTCTTGAAATTCAACTGAGTTTGGAAGGTATGCGTACCCGTTCGCATACTGGCGAACCCAAACTTAGTCCGGCCATTTAGGTATGCATACCCGTTTGTATACTTGAGTAGGTTATGTTCTAAAATCGGTTTGTTCATGAACTAATACATTTATATAATAATGACTGTAATCTTTTTCAAACCGTGGCTATAATGTTCATGAATTAATTCGAGTGAATAAAAATCGATTTTGCTTCAATTGTGTCTTGTATACTTCTATGAGAATGTAAACAATTGAATAATTCTAAAACTAGTTTCATTTGAGTCATTTGAACTAGTTATGGCTAAGATGAATATGGTTGATATGAAAGTGTTCATATGGGTAACTGCGGTTAACTATTGTTGAGCCAACAAAGGTGTACACGTTTAAGTACGGTTACTCATATCTAAATGAAGCCACTTTTCATTTGTGTGTAACAAGCTAAGTTCGATCTAATGGTTGAAAGATATTAGCTTGAGTCTAATCAGGTCTTCATCCAACGGTGAATATTGAATGTTTGTTACCAAGATAGCATTGATTGCAAACCCTGATTTGAAGACTATATAAGGGAGAACTCTAGCAATTGGGAAACCTATCTCCACACCTCTTGTGTGATACTAGTTGCGACTAGAGTCGATTCTCCTTTAACTTTAGGTTTCTCCAAAACCCAGTAAGTTAACGACTTGAAGACTTCATTGGGATTGTGAAGCCAGACCCAACTATTTTCTCTGTAGTTGCTTGTTCTGATCTTGCTGTTTTTTATCATAATTGAGTACTATTTTCTCTAAGATTTGCTCGATATTTAATCTCCGAAATGGAAGATAAAAAGTAGTCACAAACATCTTCGTCTCATTGTTTGTGATTCCACAATATCTTGTTTCGCTACCATACGATTAAGATTATTGTGAGGTGATTGATATTACTAGGCTGTTCTTCGGGAATATAAGTCTGGTGTATCAATTGGTTCATGTTCGCCTTGATTTATCAAAAGATGGAACAAAACTCATAGGTATATCTGTGGGAGACAGATTTATCTATTCAATAGACTTTTCCGGTTGAGACAGATTGGTTTATCAAGTCTTCGACTTTGGGTCGTAGCAACTCTTAGTTGTGGGTGAGATCAACTAAGGGAATCAAGTGAGCAGAATCCGGCGTGGTTCTAGAGGCAAAAGGAACGCGACTTTACCTTGATCATGTGATATTGGTTAGGGCTCAACTACATTCCAGTCCGAAGTTAACTTGGAGCAGGCTAGTGTCTGTAGCGGCTTAATACAGTGTTGTGTTCAAATCTGGACTAGGTCCCAGGGTTTTTCTGCATTTGCAGTTTCCTCGTTAACAAAATTTCTGGTATCTGTGTTATTTATTTTCCGCATTATATTTTTTTATATAATTGAAATATCAGAGGTTGTGCGTCAGTTCAATCAATTGTGAATCCAGCCTTTGGTTGGTGATTAAATTGATTGACACTTGGATATCGGTTTTTGATACCGTCCAAGTTATTTATTATATTCAATCGGGATCACAAATTCATATTTGTTTGATTGCAGATTGAATTGTGAAATAGAGATATAACTCTTGGATATATTTTTCTTAAGATTGAGTCTGACTGTCTAGTTGATTCTCTTGAAAGTATATTGGAGTTAGTCCGTACAGATTCCTAAGCGAAATATTGGGTGTGATTGTTAGACCCCCGCCTTTTCAATTTGTATCGGAGCAGTAAAACACGTTTAAGACCTTATAAGTCTGTGTTTATAGCGATCTGACTCTATGGATAGTAAAGTCTCGATAAACGCGTCACCAAGATTTAACTCTAATCTTAGAGAAAGTTCTGAAGAGCTGGTTATTCTCCAGAAGAAGTTGGATGAACAAATCCGGATCAATTCTGATCTTATTGCAGAAATTGCAAAGTATAAGGATTTGAAGCCTGTCAAAGTTCCTTCAATGGATTTGAATGACTCATTTAATTCTTCTCTGAAGAATTGTCGCAAGTCAGGGGATAATCGAGGTTTAGGCTTTGTGGAACCTGAGACTCAGAATTTCTCAGATGAGATTAAATATGTTGGTCCATGTATGTTCTGTGATTCTCACAATCATTTTCAACATACATGTACATCTTTCGGGAAAAGTTTAAAGGTTGCGAGTAATCTTCATAAGAAAGTTGATCAACTATTTACTTCTCTAAAAGGGTGTACAAGTCTAACAAGAAATCCCAAACGGGATAGTAGTGTTAGTATGGGATATTTTGCTCTAAAATCAACGTCACCCTTTCAATGGTTTCTTGATAGTGGATGTAGCCGACATATGATTGGAGAACTTTCGTGGTTTGTGAATTCAAGCGACTTTGAAGGAGGTCCTGTTACATTCGGAGATGGGATTTGTTGCTACATAAGCAAGAAAGGGACGATCAAACTTCCTGGAAATCCATGATGTAGTATACGTTAAAGGTATTGACTGCAAACCTTCTTTATGTGATGAACAAATCCGGATCAACCGTGATCTTGATGCAATAATTGCAAATTATAAGGATTTGACGTCTGTCAAAAATTCTTCAGTGATGATGAATAACTCATTTGATTCCTCTCTAAAGGATCATAGTAAGTCAAGTGTTAAACAAAGTATATGCTTTGAGAAACTTGATAGAAGGAAGAACTTCTCATAAAAGATTACTGATGTTGTCCCTTGTATGTTTTGTGAGTCTCACAATCACGATCAACATACGTGTACATGTTTTCAGAAAAGTTGCGAGCAATCTCCATAAGAAAGCTGAACAACTGTTTGCTTATCAAAAAAAGTGTACAGTACTAACAAGAAATCCTAAACAGGAAAGTAGTGTTAGTATGGGAGCCTTTGCCTTAAAATCACCCTTCCAATGGTTTCTTGACAGTGGTTGTAGCCGACATATGACTGGTGACCTTCGTGGTTTGTCTCCACAAGCGACTTTGAAGGAGGACCAGTTACTTTCGGAGATGGGAGCTGTTGCTATATTAGCAAGAAGGGTATGATCAAGCTTCCCGGTGTTCCATAAATCCATGATGTGGTGTACGTCAAAGGTATGACTGCAAATCTTCTTTATATTAGTCAAATTTATGAAAAATGCCATAAAGTTGTCTTCAATGCAAATGGATGTGACATTGTAGAAAAAACTGGAAAAGTAATTTTCAGGGAACTCGTGGTAAAAATACTGTTATCTTCTTGATACTCAGTTTAGTAATTATTTCAATTTGACTAAGGTGGAATCTATACATCTTTGGCATGATCGTTTTGGTCACATCAATTATCGTCTTCTAACTAAGATCATTAACAAAGAACTTGTTAGAGGTGTTCCAAAAATCAATGCAAAGATTGATGGTGTCTGTGGTGCCTGTCAAAAGGGTAAACAAACGAAATTTCCACATAAATCATCTCGAGATATTCTCACTAAAGCTGCACTTGATTTAATTCATATGGATCTCTTCGGTCTTATTCAACAACCTACGGTTGTTGGGAAGTAGTATGCTTTAGTTATGGTAGATGATTGCATCAGATTCACTTGGGTGGCTTTTTTAGCCCATAAGAATGAAACTGGTGAATTCAATATTATTGTTAATAGAATCCAGAATGAATAAGGTCACAAACTAAAGAAAATTAGAAGCGACCATGGAACTGAATTCAAAAACACTAAGGTGATTGAATTTTGTGACAAACTGGGGATTATTCAACAATACTCACCACCCATTAATCCTCAAGCTAATGGAGTTGCAGAAAGGAAGAATAGGAACATTCAGGAAATGGCCAGGGTAATGCTCCATAACAAAACTTACCGCTAAGGTTTTGGGGAGAAGCTGTTTTCACAACACGTTACTTGATCAACCGTGTATACCTACGGTCGAAAACCCTAAACACTCCTTATGAGTTGTGGTACGGTAGGAAGCCCAAGTTACATTATCTCAGAGTGTTTGCAAGTAAGTGCTACATTATGAAAGATCGAAAACAAAAAGGGAAATTTGACTCTAAAAGCGATGGAGGTATCTTTTTTGGCTATGCTTATGATAGTCGTGGTTTTCGAGTATTTAATCTCAGAACCCAAGTTATGATGGAATCTGCGAATGTCATCATTGATGATCTGAGCAATTTTCGTCATGATATCCCCTCCTGCTGAATTTCCTCCAACAGAGACATGCGAGTGTCATCATTGATGATCTGAGAAATTTTCGTCATGATAACCCTCCTACTAAATTTCGTCCAACAGAGACAATTGAGAAAGTCAAGGAAATCCCAGAATCAGTTGAAGTTGTTCCAACAGTCATTGATCCTGATATTTCCAGTGACGAGAAGAAGAGCACTGATCAGACAATTCCTGTTGAACAAGAACGTGTTCCTCCACGACACCTCTGGGTTCAAAGGAATCATGATACTAACAGTATTATTGGAGGAAAAGATTATACAACTAATACAAGAGGACAACTTCAAAAAATTTGCAATTTTGGTTGTTATCTTTCGCAAGTAGAACCCCAGAATATTGATGAAGCTCTTAGCGATCCATTTTGGGTGAATCCAATGCATGAAGAGTTAAATCAATTTCAAATACAAGATGTATGAGAGCTCGTACCTTGTCCCTCCAATATCAATATCGTTGGTACCAAATGGACATTCAAGAACAAGTCTGATGAATTTGGCATCATTGTCAGAAACAAATACAGAATTGTCTCTCAAGGATATTCACAGATTGAAGGTATTGACTTTGAAGAAACCTTTGCTCTTGTGGCACGCCTTGAGTCCTTTCGGTTGTTATTATCTCATGCTTGTTTTCTTAAGGTTAAGATGTTTCAAATGGACATAAAATCCGCGTTCCTAAATGGAATTTTAATGGAAGAGGTCTATGTTGCTCAACCAAAGGGATTTGAAAATCCTGACTTCCTAGATCATGTCCTTAAGCTCAAAAAGGCATTATATGGGCTAAAACAAGCACATCGTGCATGGTTCGAAAAGCTAACTACTTCCCTTCTCAAGAAAGGTTTTTCGAGAGGTGAAAAACCTTATTTACCAAGTGGAGTGGGAAATATGTTGTCATTGCTCAAGTTTATGTAGATGATATCATCTACGGATCGACTTCTGAGAAACTTGCAAAAGATTTTCAAGTCTCTCTTGGTAAGGAGTTTAAAATGCGCAATGTTGGTGAATTAAAATTATTTTTAGGATTACAGATTCAACAACATAAGGATGGAATTTACTTATCTCAAGAAAAATATGTTAAGGATCTCGTGACAAGGTTCGGTCTTGATAAGTCAACACCAAAACTGACACTTATGCCCACTACTGGTAAACTACATCGAGATGAGAAAGGAGTAAATGTGGATCAAAAGCTTTATCGATCTATCATTGGAAGCCTCTTATATCTTATAACTATTAGACCTGATATTGCTTTTAGTGTTGGTTGTTGTGCTAGATTTCAGGCTAATCCAAAGGAATCTCATCTTGCAGCTGCAAAGAGGATCATGCGATATATCCAACACATTGTCGGGTATGGTCTATCTTATACTTTTGATACCAACACTGATCTTACTGCCTATTCAGATGCATATTGGGCAGGGTGTGCGGAAGACGGAAAGAGTACTTCAGGGGGATTTTACTATGTTGGGTTGAATCTTGTGGCATGGCATATCAAGAAATAAAACTCACAATCCCTGTCTACATGCGAGGCAGAATACATTGCTGCAGGTTCGTGTTGTACTCAACTTATATGGATGAAACAAATGCTTGCTGATTATGGAATTGACACTGATATAATAAAGATCTTTTGTAATAACTCAAGTGTGATTCGCATCACTGAGAATCCTGTTGAGCACTCAAGAACTAAGCACATTGACATAAGGTGTCATTTTATTAGAGATCCTTAAGAAAATGGTATTATCAATATGGAATTTGTGCATTCTGAACAACAATTGGCTGATATTCTCACCAAACCTTTAGATACTGCTACGTTTCAACACTTACGGCAGTCTATTGGTGTTGCTTTGGTTCATTAGTTCTCTAGACTTTTTCCCCTGGACTCATTCATATTTTTTGGGCGATCAAGGCTTATAACGTCAGTGTAGTGTTGTTTCAATTTTGTATTTGTTTCTCCTTAGATAACAGTTCTGTTAGGAATCAAAGTATACTTTTAAATCCTTTTTTTCTTGTAAAAGTAAGGTCGCTCTTGTTGTTCTTTCTGGAATGACATTTCATGGGGGAGAGTTCTTAATTGAACTTGTGCTTAGTTGCCAAATCTTTGTGGGGGGTGCGGCTTTGGAATATTGTTGGAGTTTTCTTGTATCTCTATTAACTCCTTGATGAATGCATTTAGTTTCGACTATATGATTGCATCTAAACAAAGTTGATATGTTTTCTTTTAGTCATGAAGAATCTCTATGAGAATTTCATTATGATCCCACTAGCTTTCTACATTTGCCAATTTATATTGACAAAAAGGGGGAGAATTAATGTGTAGTTCACACTACAAATACATATGGTTTACGGATCATTATGTAAGGGGGAGTGGTTTTCATGTGAGACGAAGTATTGACTAGGGGAGGGGGGGTGATACATATCACCATATTATTGTTGTCAAAGTTGTGATACAATTGGACTTTGATGTTGTGTAATAATATTATGCCACTGTATAACAATACGAAAACATCTTGTTTTTATTAATTGTTATAGCTACGGATCTTCAATAACTATGATGCTGATTTGAACACGTTCAGAATCACTGGAGTACTTGGAAGTGGCGAAGATTTCGAGTAATGTTGAAGAACCAAGGAAATGAAGCATTTGGATGAGAAGCTACAAAGTTTATTTATTTTGTAATCCATATGTATTGATAGTTTTGTCACTAAAATTGAAAGGGGGGGAGATTTTTAGAGCACTACTCGGTCGAAATCGCAAGCGTTGCTATCTCAAGATTGTTTGCCAAGTTTAGGTACCAAAACTATAAGTCTTGATTTCTAGTCTACTTACAGCTAAGTCTCGGATTAGGATAGTAAGTGTAGTTGAGCATTAGACTTCACGACGTTCATCGATTGAAGACAAAGAACTACTAAGGGGAGCTTGTGGAAATTTATCAACAAAAAGTATGTGGAGACTTGAACTCATTTATCACTCAAAATTCTATCTACTCTATCTCCTATTTGAGACAAAAGTCGTGTACCTATATAGACTTCGATTATACACATTTGATATTTCGAGTTGAGTTTAACTCGCTTACATATTTTTCGAAATATGTGTTGGTAAGCTTTCACTTTAACCAAGTTCATCTTATATTCTTGACGAAAGTCAAAATATGATCATGTGAAAATCTCCTTGCAACATCTTACATGGTTTGTGTGAGACTATCATTTGATGTAGACTCGGAATGTTTCGTATTGATCATTCGATCACTTGAAAATTGCTTTGAATCTAATAGTTTGTGTGAGACAGCTATTGTTGTCTTCCAAAAATGTTTAAATGATTGAAATGGGAGTTTATAACAATTAACCATGATTGGATATAACACAATATGCGTACTTGTATGCTAAACTGTTGCATGATATTCCAAGTCCGGGAACCATAGTATGCATACCCGTATGCGTACTGGTTGGTTAATGAAAGTCCGGAACTTAGTATGCATACGGATATGCGTATTGGCGTGAGTTTCAAGTTCTTGAAATTCAACTGAGTTTGGAAGGTATGCGTACCCGTTCGCATACTGGCGAACCCAAACTTAGTCCGGCCATTTAGGTATGAGTACCCGTTTGCATACTTGAGTAGGTTATGTTCTAAAATTGGTTTGTTCATGAACTAATACATTTATATAATAATGAATGCAATATTTTTCAAACCGTGGCTATAATGTTCATGAATTAATTCGAGTGAATAAAAATAGATTTTGCTTCAATTGTGTCTTGTGTACTTCTATGAGAATGTAAACAATTGAATAATTCTAAAACTAGTTTCATTTGAGTCATTTGAACAAGTTATGGCTAAGATGAATATGGTTGATATGAAAGTGTTCATATGGATAACTGCAGTTAACTATTGTTGAGCCAACAAAGGTGTACACGTTTAAGTACGGTTACTCATATCTAAATGAAGCCACTTTTCATTTGTGTGTAACAAGCTAAGTTCGATCTAACGGTTGAAAGATATTTGCTTGAGTCTAATCAGGTCTTCATCCAACGGTGAATATTGAATGTTTGTTACCAAGATAACATTTATTGCAAACCCTGATTTGAAGACTATATAAGGGAGAACTCTAGCAATTGGGAAACCTATCTCCACACCTCTTGTGTGATACTAGTTGCGACTAGAGTCGATTCTCCTTTAACCTTGGGTTTCTCCAAAACCCAGTAGGTTAACGACTTGAAAACTTCATTGGGATTGTGAAGCCAGACCCAACTATTTTCTCTATAGTTGCTTGTTCTGATCTTGCCGTTTTTTATCGTAATTGAGTACTATCTTCTCTAAGATTTGCTCGATATTTAATCTCCGATATGGAAGATAAAAAGTAGTCACAAACATCTTCGTCTCATTGTTTGTGATTCCACAATATCTTATTTCGCTACTATACGATTAAGATTATTGTGAGGTGATTGATATTACTATGTTGTTCTTCGGGAATATAAGTCTGGTGCATCAATTGGTTCATGTTCGCCTTGATTTATCAAAAGACGGAACAAAACTCATAGGTATATCTGTGGGAGACAGATTTATCTATTCAATAGACTTTTCTGGGTGAGACAGATTGGTTTATCAAGTCTTCGACTTTGGGTCGTAGCAACTCTTAGTTGTGGGTGAGATCAACTAAGGAAATCAAGTGAGCAGAATCTGGCGTGGTTCTAGAGGCAAAAGGAACGCGGATGTACCTTGATCATGTGAGATTGGTTAGGGCTCAACTACATTCCAGTCCGAAGTTAACTTGGAGCAGGCTAGTTTCTATAGCGGCTTGATACAGTGTCGTGTTCAAATCTGGGCTAGGTCCCGGGGTTTTTCTGCATTTGCGGTTTCCTCGTTAAAAAAATTTCTGGTATCTGTGTTATTTATTTTCCGCATTATATTTTTGTATATAATTGAAATATCAGAGGTTGTGCGTCAGTTCAATCAATTGTGAATCCAGCCTTTGGTTGGTGATTAAATTGATTGACACTTGGATATCGGTTTTTGATACCGTCCAAGTTATTTATTATATTCAATCGGGATCACAAATTCATATTTGTTTGATTGCAGATTGAATTGTGAAATAGAGATATAACTCTTGGATATATTTTTCTTAAGATTGAGTCTGACTGTCTAGTTGATTCTCTTGAAAGTATATTGGAGTTAGTCCGTACAGATTCCTAAGCGAAATATTGGGTGTGATTGTTAGACCCCCGCCTTTTCAATTTGTATCAGAGCAGTAAAACACGTTTAAGACCTTATAAGTCTGTGTTTATAGCGATCTGACTCTATGGATAGTAAAGTCTCGATAAACGCGTCACCAAGATTTAACTCTGATCTTAGAGAAAGGTCTGAAGAGCTGGTTATTCTCCAGAAGAAGTTGGATGAAAAAATCCGGATCAATTCTGATCTTATTGCAGAAATTGCAAAGTATAAGGATTTGAAGCCTGTCAAAGTTCCTTCAATGGATTTGAATGACTCATTTAATTCTTCTCTGAAGAATTGTCGCAAGTCAGGGGATAATCGAGGTTTAGGCTTTGTGGAACCTGAGACTCAGAATTTCTCAGATGAGATTAAATATGTTGGTCCATGTATGTTCTGTGATTCTCACAATCATTTTCAACATACATGTACATCTTTCGGGAAAAGTTTAAAGGTTGCGAGTAATCTTCATAAGAAAGTTGATCAACTATTTACTTCTCTAAAAGGGTGTACAAGTCTAACAAGAAATCCCAAACGGGATAGTAGTGTTAGTATGGGAGATTTTTCTCTAAAATCAACAACACCCTTTCAATGGTTTCTTGATAGTGGATGTAGCCGACATATGATTGGAGATCTTTCGTGGTTTGTGAATTCAAGCGACTTTGAAGGAGGTCCTGTTACATTCGGAGTTGGGAGTTGTTGCTACATAAGCAAGAAAGGGACGATCAAAGTTCCTGGAAATCCATGATGTAGTATACGTTAAAGGTATTGACTGCAAACCTTCTTTATGTGATGAACAAATCCGGATCAACCGTGATCTTGATGCAATAATTGCAAATTATAAGGATTTGACGTCTGTCAAAAATTCTTCAGTGATGATGAATAACTCATTTGATTCCTCTCTAAAGGATCATATTAAGTCAAGTGTTAAACAAAGTATATGCTTTGAGAAACTTGATAGAAGGAAGAACTTCTCATATAAGATTACTGATGTTGGCCCTTGTATGTTTTGTGAGTCTCACAATCACGATCAACATACTGTGAGTGGGGAAAAATGATTTGCTGGTTTTTACGGAATTGAAGAGTCGACCGTGTGGAGACTCCTTGAACCGAGCAAAATGTTGAACCTCACACAGATGCACTGCAAGAAGGGAGTGCTTTAGGTTCGAGAGATCAATCTGTAAGACCCCGGCCTAAACCAAGAACAATGGACGTTCCAGAGTCAATTCGGTCACAAGAGAGGATGGGTTGATCTGTAGGAGGGAAGCTGAGAAATGTGTGAGATCAATAGTGATCTGAGATTGTAGGTGTGTTGTGAATTCAGCGTGAAAATGCTCTGAATGATTGAATTTTGCTCAATTGAGAGTAATTTCTGTGAGTTCGTGTAAACGAAAGATTGTCTGTATGAACTTTGATGAGAAATTGCTCGTTTTGGCGAATGTTGTTCGATTGTTCGAAAACTTCTTTTTTTCAATCAGGATTCAGAGACATTTTATAATGCCGGAGTTGAAAACACCATGATCCCATGAAGTGTGACCGTTGCTGGAATCAGAAAGTGGGAAATGGGGAAATCGTGTTAAAACCAATTACTCATCGTGCGGAGACTTGGTTAACTTTCCACCCACTACTTTGCTGACTCTTCCAACTGATTGCACGACTTGCTCACATTCTCGTCGTGGGTGAACACACGTGTCGTAGACTGCCAGACCAAAACCCTAGTTAATATCCCCCAATATGACACGATTGAAATCTCGTGATTGTGGAGTCAGTTGCTGACTTTATGGGACGATGAGTCCATGTAGAGCTGAGTTAAACATGATTAGCAAATGTTTCGAAACTCATGAATTTATGAATTTAATGTGTTTGCTGAGACGAGGTATCATTATAGCCTAAGACGAGCAAAACTGTGTTGCTAAATTGTTGAATATTGGTAGTTGAACCAATATTCTTTGATTTGAGAAAATATTGTTAGTCTGAGCGAATATTGCTAATTGAATAAATATTGTCGGTTCGAGCGAATATTGCTAGTTCGAGCAAATATTGTTCTTTTGATGAATTGTTGATAGCTGGACCAAATAAAATATTAATTTAAGTTACTGACTGCTGGTTCGAGCAAAATAAATATGAATATCAATCATGGAATCAACATAAAACTATCAGAGTATACGAATCTGCACAGAATCACGTTTCTGCAGAGCTCTGGATTCAAAACCCTAATTTTACCGAAATGATGATTTATTGCAAATCAACACGGGACAGGCTACATGGGATGACGGGTTCACCATATAACGCCCGGATGCTCGAATGATCAAAAAATACCAAAGTCTCTTGAGGACCAGTTGGTGAAAGAATGATTAAATGCTGGTTTAATCATTTACTGAAATAATGATCGTGTGTGCAACAAATCATAAAACCTGATGTAGAAAATATAAGGGGCCGACCAAGAGGTCATGAGACCGGCTCTTGATGGTCGTGGGACCAATAGATGGTCGTTTGAGCGAACTTCCAATTGTTTGGAAAGAGTTCGAACCTAATATGAGCAACTGAGCAAATTAGGTTAAAATCATTAAAACATGCGGGACCAGCTGTTTGCAAGCCTTAGGGTCACCTTTGGTCGGTCAAGGGGATGTGCCCGTGTCACCATAGTTTCCGTGCTTCAGTCCTGAGAATTTTGATATTTTCTGATGCACGTTTGAGCAACATTTGGAGAAAATATGCAAAATCCATGGTTTTGCTGAAACCGGCAAAAATACATGAGATGATGAAAATAATAAATAAATAAGGAATCACAAGGTGTGGGACCGGCCACGGCTAGGGCATGGCCGGCCGGCTGACACGCGGTCCCACATGCTTTTCCCAGTTTTATGTGATTTTATGTATTTTTCTCTGATTTAAGGGAAATTCCATGAAACTTGAGAGTTTGGCGAAATTAGGGAACTTCCATGAGATGAGAGACAT
Source organism: Papaver somniferum (assembly GCF_003573695.1). NCBI lineage: Eukaryota > Viridiplantae > Streptophyta > Magnoliopsida > Ranunculales > Papaveraceae > Papaver > Papaver somniferum. The sequence continues at coordinate 83,426,106 of NC_039360.1, forward strand.
AAATTAAAATATAAAACAGGGAATGGGAGTGTGGGACCAGCAATGGTCGTGGCATGGTCGGCCGGCCAATGGGCGCGGGCCCCAAGGCACTCTTCCCAATTTTATGTAATTTTGATGATTTTAGATAATTTTTCATAAAATCAAAGGGATTTGTTGAAAACCAAGATATTTTGTTGAAATCAGGGAGTTTTCATGAAATCAGGAAACCAAACACCAAATAATAATAAAATAATGGGCGTGTGGGACCGGCTAGGGCATGGCCGACCGGCTAGAGCCCGGTCCCACAAGTTTTCCTAATTTTTTTTTAATATTTTCCATGATTTTAGAGAAAATACATGAAATTAGGTAATTTTAGGGAAAATTCATAAAATCAAGGAATTTTCATAATTTGAGAAGGAATAATAAAATAATGGGACGTGAGGTGTGGGACCGGCCACGGCGAAGGCATGACCGGTCGGCCGGCGGTCCCGCGACAACTTTCCCTAATTTTATTATTTTTTGATAAAATCATGTGATTTAGATAAAAATACATGAAATTAGGTAATTTTCACGATTTTAGGGAAAATTCATAAAATCAAGGAATTTTCATAATTTGAGAGAAATAATAAAATAATGGAGACGTGAGGTGTGGGACCGGCCACAGCCAAGACATGGCCGGCTGGTTCTCGGTCCCGCGACCCCTAATTTTATTATTTTTTGATAAAATCATGTGATTTAGATAATTTCTTTGAAATAAAGGAAATTTACTCGAACGAGAGGATTTTCATGAGATCGTGAAAATAGTAAAAATATGGTAAAATATAAAATTGGGCGCGGACTAGTCACGACATGACTGGCCGGCTGGTGAGCCTAGTCCCCTGGCGCTTTTGTTTAATATTTTATTATTATTATTTTCCCTTCCTATTTTGCATAGGTTCCTCGTTCGTTCGTATTTTTAAAATGCTCGTTCGTGCATTCAAAATGCTGGTCTGTGTATTATCTGCTAATTACACTTGCACCATTTTGTCAGGGCTTATTCGATGCCCAGATGCCTGTTTCGTTGAATATTTATTACTAACCCGTGGAATTATGCTGGGAAGAACCACAGATTGAAGTAACGAAATATAACGAGGAATCATATAATATCGTTGAATATTCAGGCGATTAATTGACGACTCGTAAAATATTGCTGGATATTCAGACGATGGCTCGTAGAATATTGCTGGATATTTAGACGATTTAAGATAATTAATTGCTGGCTCTGTACTAGAAGGGCTTCCTGTCTAGGAGCATTAATTATCTAAGGGTTGAGAAATATGAACTTGCTGGAGTGTCATATTCATATTGCATAGTCGGGGGAAATCTGGTTACATCCCGAAGACGTTGTCACTCTATACTGCAGACATGCTATCTAGGAGCCTCCCAATCTTTCGATTATATACAGTATGAGATGTGTCGTGGCCTCATCTGAGAGACTGCACATCTTCATCTTCTCTGAGAGACTTTCTCCATCAGAGGTGGCATGAGCTTTCATGCACATAGACATGAGTCTCGATACTCATCCGATTGCCGGATCCGGAGTAAATACTGAAATTGCTCAGTATTCATGAGATGTGTCGTGGCCTCAGCTGAGAGACTACACATTTACACGTACTCTGCGAGACAGCCTTCTCAGTCAGAGATTTATGACATGAGCTTTCATGCTTTAATGAGAGACATGAGTCTCAATACTCATCCGGTTGCCGAATCTGGAGTATAGTTTTACAATTCTACCCTTTGTCGAAAATCCACCATCTACACATACATGTACATGTTTTCAGAAAAGTTGCGAGCAATCTCCACAAGAAAGTTGAACAACTGTTTGCTTATCAAAAAAAGTGTACAATACTAACAAGAAATCCTAAACAGGAAAGTAGTGTTAGTATGGGAGCCTTTGCCTTAAAATCAACATCACCCTTCCAATGGTTTCTTGACAGTGGTTGTAGCCGACATATGACTGGTGACCTTAGTGGTTTGTCTCCACAAGCGACTTTGAAGGAGGACCAGTTACTTTCGGAGATGGGAGATGTTGTTATATTAGCAAGAAGGGTACGATCAAGCTTCCCGGTGTTCCAGAAATCCATGATGTAGTATACGTCAAAGGTATGACTGCAAATCTTCTTTCTATTAGTCAAATTTGTGAAAAAGGCCATAAAGTTGTCTTCAATGCAAATGGATGTGACATTGTAGAAAAAACTGAAAAAGTAATTTTCAGGGAACTCGTGGTAAAAATAACTGTTATCTTCTTGATACTCAGTTTAGTAATTATTGCAATTTGACTAAGGTGGAATCTATACATCTTTGGCATGAGCGTTTTGGTCATATCAATTATCGTCTTCTAACTAAGATCATTAACAAAGAACTTGTTATAGGCGTTCCCAAAATCAATGCAAAGATTGATGGTGTCTGTGGTGCCTGTCAAAAGGGTAAACAAACGAAAGTTCCACATAAATCATCTCGAGATATTCTCACTAAAGCTCCACTTGATTTAATTCATATGGATCTCTTCGGTCTTATTCAACAACCTACGGTTGTTGGGAAGTAGTATGCTTTATTTATGGTAGATGATTACACCAGATTCACTTGGGTGGCTTTTTTATCCCATAAGAATGAAACCCTTGGTGAATTCAATATTATTGTTAATAGAATCCAGAATGAATAAGGTCACAAACTAAATAAAATTAGAAGCGACCGTGGAACTGAATTCAAGAACACTAAGGTGTTTGAATTTTGTGACAAACTGGGGATTATTCAACAATACTCACCACCCATTACTCCTCAAGCTAATGGAGTTGCAGAAAGGAAGAATAGGAACATTCAGGAAATGGCCAGGGTAATGCTCCATAACAAAACTTACCGCTAAGGTTTCGGGGAGAAGCTGTTTTCACAACATGTTATTTGATCAACCGTGTATACCTACGGTCGAAAACCCTAAACACTCCTTATGAGTTGTGGTACGGTAGGAAGCCAACTTACATTATCTCAGAGTGTTTGGAAGTAAGTGCTACATTATGAAAGATCGAAAACAAAAGGGAAATTTGACTCTAAAAGCGATGGAGGTATCTTTTTTGGCTATGCTTTTGATAGTCGTGGTTTTCGAGTATTTAATCTCAGAACCCAAGTTATGACGGAATCTGCGAATGTCATCATTGATGATCTGAGCAATTTTCGTCATGATAACCCTCCTGCTGAATTTCCTCCAACAGAGACAATTGAGAAAGTCAAGGAAATCCCAGAATCAGTTGAAGTTGTTCCAACAGTCATTGATCCTGATATTTCCAGTGACGAGAAGAAGAGCACTGATCAGACAATTCCTGTTGAACAAGAACGTGTTCCTCCACGACACCTCTGGGTTCAAAGGAATCATGATACTAACAGTATTATAGGAGGAAAAGATTATACAACTAAGAAAAGAGGACAACTTCAAAATATTTGCAATTTTGGTTGTTATCTTTCGCAAGTAGAACCCCAGAATATTGATGAAGCTCTTAGCTATCCATTTTGGGTGAATGCAATGCATGGAGAGTTAAATCAATTTCAAATACAAGATGTATGAGAGATTGTACCTTGTCCCTCCAATATCAATATCGTTGGTACCAAATGGACATTCAAGAACAAGTTTGATGAATTTGGCATCATTTTCAGAAACAAATCCAGACTTGTCTCTCAAGGATATTCACAGATTGAAGGTATTGACTTTGACGAAACCTTTGCTCTTGTGGCACGCCTTGAGTCCTTTCGGTTGTTATTAGCTCATGCTTGTTTTCTTAAGGTTAAGTTGTTTCAAATGGACATAAAATCCGCGTTCCTAAATGGAATTTTAATGGAAGAGGTCTATGTTGCTCAACCAAAGGGATTTGGAAATCCTGACTTCCTAGATCATGTCCTTAAGCTAAAAAAAGCATTATATGGGATGAAACAAGCACATCGTGCATGGTTCGAAAAGCTAACTACTTCCCTTCTCAAGAAAGGTTTTTCGAGAGGTGAAAAACCTTGTTTACCAAGTGGAGTGGAAAATATGTTGTCATTGCTCAAGTTTATGTAGATGATATCATCTACGGATCGACTTCGGAGAAACTTGCAAAAGATTTTCAAGTCTCTCTTGGTAAGGAGTTTAAAATGCGCAATGTTGGTGAATTAAAATTATTTTTAGGATTACAGATTCAACAACATAAGGATGGAATTTACTTATCTCAAGAAAAATATGCTAAGGATCTCGTGACAAGGTTCGGTCTTGATAAGTCAACACCAAAACTGACACCTATGCCCACTACTGGTAAACTACATCGAAATGAGAAATGAGTAAATGTGGATCAAAGGCTTTATCGATCTATCATTGGAAGCCTCTTATATCTTACAGCTATTAGACCTGATATTGCTTTTAGTGTTGGTTGTTGTGCTAGATTTCAGGCTAATCCAAAGGAATCTCATCTTGCAGCTGCAAAGAGGATCATGCGATATATCCAACACATTGTCGGGTATGGTCTATCTTATACTTTTGATACCAACACCGATCTTACTGCCTATTCAGATGCAGATTGGGCAGGGTGTGTGGAAGACGGAAAGAGTACTTCAGGGGGATTTTACTATGTTGGGTTGAATCTTGTGGCATGGAATATCAAGAAACAAAACTCACAATCCCTGTATACATGGGAGGCAGAATACATTGCTGCAGGTTCGTGTTGTACTCAACTTCTATGGATGAAAAAAAATGCCTGCTGATTATGGAATTGACACTAGTATAATAAAGATCTTTTGTAATAACTCAAGTGTGATTCGCATCACTGAGAATCCTGTTGAGCACTCAAGAACTAAGCACATTCACATAAGGTGTCATTTTATTAGAGATCCTTAAGAAAATGGTATTATCAATATGGAATTTGTGCATTCTGAACAACAATTGGCTGATATTCTCACCAAACCTTTAGATACTGCTACGTTTCAACACTTACGGCAGTCTATTGGTGTTGCTTTGGTTCATTAGTTCTCTAGACTTTTTCCCCTGGACTCATTCATATTTTTTGGGCGATCAAGGCTTATAACGTCAGTGTAGTGTTGTTTCAATTTTGTATTTGTTTCTCCTTAGATAACAGTTCTGTTAGGAATCAAAGTATACTTTTAAATCCTTTTTTTTTCTTGTAAAAGTAAGGTCGCTCTTGTTGTTATTTCGGGAATGACATTTCATGGGGGAGAGTTCTTAATTGAACTTGTGCTTAGTTGCCAAATCTTTGTGGGGAGTGCGGCTGTGGAATATTGTTGGAGTTTTCTTGTATCTCTATTAACTCCTTGATGAATGCATTTAGTTTCGACTATATGATTGCATCTAAACAAATTTGATATGCTTTCTTTTAGTCATGAAGAATCTCTATGAGAATTTCATTATGATCCCACTAGTTTTCTACATTTGCCAATTTATATTGACAAAAAGGGGGAGAATTAATGTGTAGTTCACACTAAAAATACATATGGTTTATGGATCATTATGTAAGGGGGAGCGGTTTTCATGTGAGACGAAGTATTGACTAAGGGGGGTGATACATATCACCATAGTATTGTTGTCAAAGTTGTGATACAATTGGACTTTGATGTTGTGTAATAATATTATGCCACTGTATAACAATACGAAAACATCTTGTTTTTATTAATTGTTATAGCTACGGATCTTCAACAACTATGATGCTGATTTGAACACGTTCAGAATCACTGGAGTACTTTGAAGTGGCGAAGATTTCGAGTAATGTTGAATAACCAAGGAAATGAAGCATTTGGATGAGAAGCTACAAAGTTTATTTATTTTGTAATTCATATGTGTTGGTAGTTTTGTCACTAAAATTGAAAAGGGGGGATATTGTTAGAGCACTGCTCGGTCGAACTCGCAAGTGTTGCTATCTCAAGCTTGTTTGTCAAGTTTAGTTTTCAAAACTATAAGTCTTGATTTCTAGTCTACTTATAGCTAAGTCTCGGATTAGGATAGTAAGTGTAGTTGAGCATTAGAATTCACAACGTTCATCGATTGAAGACGAACAACTACTAAGGGGAGCTTGTGGAACTTAATCAACGAAAGGTATGTGGATACTTGAACTCATCTATCACTCAAAAGTATATCTACTCTATCTCCTATTTGAGATAAAAGTCGTATAGCTATATAGACTTCGATTATACACATTTGATATTTCGAGTTGAGTTTAACTCGCATATATATTTCTCTAAATATGTGTAGGTAAGCTTTCGATTTAACCAAGTTCATCTTATATTCTTGACGAAAGTCAAAAGATGATCATGCGAAAGTCTCCTTGTAAACATCTTACATGATTTGTGTGAGACATTCATTTGATGTAGACTCGGAATGTTTCGCATTGATCATTCGATCACTTGAAAATTTCTTTGAAGCTAAAGACAGTTATTGTTGTCTTCCAAGAATGTCTCAATGATTGAAATGGGAGTTAGAACAATTAACCATGATTGGATATAACACAATATGCGTACTTGTAAGCTAAACTGTTGCATGATATTCCCAGTACGGTATGCGTACTGGCGTGAGTTTCAAGTTCCGGAAATTCAACTGAGTTTGGAAGGTATGAGTACCCGTTCGCATAGTGGCGAACCCAAACTTAGTCCGTCCATTTAGGTATGCTTACCCGTTTGCATACTTGAGTAGGTTGTGTTTTAAAATCGGTTTGTTCATGAACTAATACATTTATATAATAAGGAATGCAATCTTTTGCAAGCCGTGGCTATAATGTTCATGAATTTATTCGAGTGAATCAAAATCGATTTTGCTTCAATTGTGTCTTGTATACTTCTATGAGAATATAAACAATTGAACAACTCTAGAACTAGTTTCATTTGAGTCATTTGAACTAGTTATGATTAAGATGAATATGGTTGATATGAAAGTGTTCATATGGATAACTTTCATTAACTATTGTTGAGCCAACAAAGGTGTACACGCTTAGGTATGGTTACTCATATTTAAATGAAGTCACTTTTCATTTGTGTGTAACAAGCTAAGTTCGATATAATGGTTGAAAGATATTAGTTTGAGTCTAATCAGGTCTTCATCCAACGGTGAATATTGAATGCTTTATTACCAATGTAGCATTGATTGCAAAACCCTGATTTGAAGACTATATAAGGGAGAACTCTAGAAACTGTGAAATCTAATCCCCACACCTCCTGTGATACTAGTTGCGACTAGAGTCGATTCTCCTTTAACCTTAGGTTTTTCCAAAATCCAGTAGGTTAATGACTTGCATACTTCATTGAGATTGTGAAGCCAGACCCAACTATTTGCGCTGTAGTTGCATGTTCTGATCTTGCTGTTTTCTATCGTGATTGAGTACTATTTTCTCTAAGATTTGCTCGATAGGCAAGATAAAAAGTAGCCAAAAACATCTTCGTCTCATCGTTTGTGATTCCACTATATCTTGTTTCGCTACTATACGATTAAGATTATTGTGAGGTGATTGATATTACTAGGTTTTTCTTCGGGAATATAAGTCTGGTGTATCAATTGGTTCTTGTTCACCTTGATTTATCAAAAGATGGAACAAAACTCATAGGTATATCTGTGGGAGATAGATTTATCTATTCAATAGACTTTTCTTTGTGAGACATATTTGTTTATCAAGTCTTAGACTTTGGGTCGTAGAAACTCTTAGTTGTGGGTGAGATCAGCTAAGGGAATCAAGTGCATAGAGTCCTGCTAGGATTCAGAGACGTAAGGAGCGCAACTGTACCTGGATCTGTGTGAGATTGGTTAGGGCTCAACTACATTCCAGTCTGAAGTTAACTTGGAGTAGGCTAGTGTCTGTAGCGGCTTAATACAGTGCGGTGTTCAAATATGGACTAGGTCCCAGGGTTTTTTTGCATTTGCGGTTTCCTCGTTAACAAAATTTCTGGTGTCTGTGTTATTTCTTTTCCACATTATATTTGTTTATATAATTGAAATATCACAGGTTGTGCGTAAGTTCAGTCAATTGTGTTTGATTAAATTGATTGACACTTGGATATTGGTTTTTAATACCGTCCAAGTTATTTCTTATATTCAATCGGGATCGCAAATTCATATTTGTTTGATTGCGGATTGAATTGAGAAATAGAGATATAACTCTTGGATATACTTTTCTTAAGATTGAGTCTGACTGTCTAGTTCATTCTCTTGAAAGTATATTGGAGTTAGTCCATACAGATTTCTAAGAGAAATATTTGGTGTGGTTGTTAGACCCCCGCTTTTTCATTATCTACAATTTTTAGGGAAGGGATTCAAACATAGACCTCAAGCTTATTTGGAAGGCCTCAAACCATTGTTACACGTTGTTATTTGATGATTATAATTATCATTTTTATATTTATTACCTTATCACTACATTTAAGGCCATTTTATAATTTTATTATGAATCTTCGAGTCGCGATTCAACATACGGTTCGATCCTTAAAAATGAAAAACGAGTCATATCACAATTCACGATTTCAATACACTGCACAACTGGAAGATCTATTTTGGGCCACGGTTTTTCAAGTTGAAATCTTGACTTGGAGGACCACTAAAATTAGATTTAGAGCAAGCGATATGATTGAAACAAGGCTACGATTTTCCAAGTTGAAATCTTGATTTAGGAAATAACTAGACTTAGCCTTAAAAAAACTGTTATGGTTGAATCAAGGCTGCGGTTTTCCAAGTTGAACTCGGAGAATCACTAGACTTAACCTTAGAACATGGGCTATGGTGGAATATGTGGAAAAAGTATGGAATACATGTTAGAGCAATGCTCGGTTGAACCCACAAGTTTTGTTATCTCAAGCTTGTTTAAACAATTTTGATCAAAACTATACCTTGATTCCTAGTCTACCAAGTCAAGTCTCGTACTAGGTTAAAATTTGGTACTTGATTATCAAACATCACCCTTGAAGACATAAGATCGATGAAGAGATTTGGAGAACATGTGTATCGGGTATGTGAAGACTGAACCATTCTATTTTACTTACTATCTTAGTATTCTATCTTTTTGAGACAATGTCGTATGACTTCTAGTAGATTTACAAAGAAGAAATTTCGAGTCAAGCTTGTCTTGTTAAAAATCTCAAAATATGATTATACGCGAAGATGTTCAGCGATCCTTAACAATATTAGTTCTAAACAGTTTATTGTGTGAATTAATTTGTGGATCAATTGAAAATTTCCCACGCATCACGTGGGAATGTTTCAAATATCATAAGAGTGAAACATTGAACTATCTGATATTTATACTCATGGTAGGTTGGCGGACCAGTTCGCAAACCATAGATATCTGAGTTTCAGAAATATAAGAGGGTTGGCGAGCTAGTTCGCAAACCGCAAGTTCAAATGGGGACAGTTCACGAACCGTTGTGAACTAAATTTTGAAAATTGGTATTATAGGCTAGCAGTTGACAAACCCGGTTCACGAATTGTGGTCAACTGAGTTTGGTAGTCTTGTAGGGGTGGCGAACCCGATTCACGAACCGTTGCACTCTGGATCGTGAAAAAAAATATTGTCTGTGAGTGCTTTTACTTTTCTGCATCTTTTGATTGTTAAAAGTACTATACAAGTTCATACTCCTATCAAAACGAAAAAGTTCGTGGTGTACTTTGTACTCCTGCGTTTTCAATTGGAATTTGAGCAGGTTCGTGTACTATCAGTGTCATAACTAACATAACAATCTCTTACCTTGATAACAACAGTCAATTAACAAATCCCAAGTGTGTTCGAGAAACCTTCGATGTTGATCTGAATATTTATTTGATTAAAGTCATTGATAATCTTTGTCATGAGAAATAACGATTGATAAGGAAAATTGATGAACTTCATTGTGAAATTAACATCAAGAATTCTAATCTTCGAGAAGGATCTGAAAGAGAAAAGGTTCTTCAAAATGAGTTAGTTGATCAAATTCGTATTAACAAGAATATTGTTGCCATGTTAGCTTAATCAAACACTACCTTAGCAAAAACCCTTGAGGATTTGGAATCTGAAAAACAAACATCTAGCTCTCTAAAGAATCTAAATAATATTTCTCTTGATTCTTGTTTTAATAATTTTCGTCAATCAGGAGATAAACAAGGTCCAGACTTTGTTAAAACTGATGTGACTCAGATTTCATTGAACCTGATTCATTCTCCATTCCTGAAGCCTCATATATGTTATGTGGTTTTTATGATCATTACCGACTTACATGTAAGCTTTTTAAGCAAAAGTTGAAAGTTGTTAGTGTTTTACATAAAAAAGGCTGAAAAACCATTGTAATATAAAAAGTCTTAGAAAAAAGATGACAAGATATCCTAATTCAAGGAAAGTAAGGTCAGTCTGGGAGCTTTTGCCTTGAAGTCAACCACACCGTTTAATGGTTTCTCGATAGTGGATGTAGGCGGCACACGACAGGTGACTTTTTCATGGTTCGTGAATGCAGACAATAAGGGGGGACCTGTAACCTTTGGAGATGGGAGTTGTTGTTATATCATCAAAAAGGGAACAATCAAACTTCCGGGAGTGCCTGGTATTCATGATGTTGTTTACGTCAAAGGTATTCCTGCTAACCTCCTTTCAGTTAGTCAAATTTGTGACAAATACCACAAGGTTATCTTTTATGCTATAGGATGTGACATTGAAGATAAGTCTGGAAAGTAATTTTCCATGGCATTCGTGGAAAAAATAACTGTTATCTTCTTGATATTCAGATCAATCTTTGTTGTAACTTGACTAATGTGGAATCTACATAACTTTGGCATGAGCGTTTTTGTCACATCAATTATCGTGTCATTGGAAAAATCGTTAATAAAGAACTTGTTAGAGGTATACCCAAAATAATTGCCAAAGTGGATGGTGTTTGTGGTGCTTTTTAGAAAGGTAAACAAGCTAGAGTTTCACATAAGTCATCACAAGACATTGTCACCAAATCTCCACTTGATTTAATTCATGTGGACTTGTTTGCTCACATCCAACAACCTACTGTTTAAGAAATATTCCTTGGTAATGGTTGATGACTACACCCAATTCACTTGGGTGGCGAATGATACCCTGAGTGAATTCAAGATTATTGTAAATAGAATCCAGAGTGAACAAGGTCGCAGACTTAAGAAATGGGATCGATCGTGGAACGAAATTTAAAGATGCTAAGGTATTTGAGTTCTGTGGGTATTATTCAACAATAATCTCCACCAATTAGTCCACAAGCTAAAGGTTGCAGAGAGGAAGAACAGAAATATCCAAGAAATGGCCCGGGAAATGCTCCACAATAAGAACTTACCTCTTAAGTTTTGGGGAGAAGTTGTCTTTACGACATGCTATTTGATCAACCGTGTTTATCTATAGTCACGAACCCTATATACTCCTTATAAGTTATAGTATGCTAAGAAACCTAACTTAAGTTATCTCCGTGTGTTTGGAAGCAAGTGACACATTCTTAAAGATCGAGAACAAAAAGGTAAATTTGATTATATGCATCTGATAGTCGTGGTTTCCGAGTATATTGTCTCAGAACCAATGTCATAATGGAATCAACAAATGTTATTATAGATGATTTCTTAAATTATCATCATGATAACAATCAAGTTGAGTTGCCTCCTATGGAGACGAATGATAAATTCTAAGACGCACCCTGACTCGTGAACAAGCCTAACGGTTAACGAACCATTGTTAGTATATGCTCAAAAACTTATTTTTAAATATGTTTAGCATTACTAGAACTCTCTTAAAAACTCCTAAGACTTCATTGATCACTCAAACTCTTATGCGTGTACATCATGATTAAATTCTTAGGTCTTTAAATGAACATCAAATTGCTTTAGTTATTTGGCATACTTTCCAAACCGAACAATCATTATACACGTTCAAGAACCGGTTCCCAGTATATATTTTTCTATTGTATTTTCAAGAACTGAAAGTGTTTGCTTGATTCTCAAGTTATCTTAGATTGAATTCTAAGAAACCTCTGGTCCTTGAAAATCTATAAATAGGGATGCTCTTTCAACTGGGAAAATCAATCCTCGTTTGTGCGTCCTAGTTGATTCTAGAGTCGTCCTATATAAACTTAGGTTTACTATGAGAAACACAATTAGGTCTAAGACCAAAACACTTTGCTTTGGGGATTCGTGAAGCCGGGTCCAACTATCTTTACCTTGATAATTCGTTTATCCTGATCTTTATTTTCTATTATCGAGGTTTTTGTAATATCTTTCAGGAAAGATAGATAGTAATAACAAAGTTCTCTTCGTCTCAGACTTTGTGATTCCTCAAGATAGGTATCTAAAAAACGATCTTAATTGTTCTTGAGAGGTGTTAAGGACCTACGCTTCTCTTTGGGATTCTTAAGTTCCGTATTTGTGAGGTTTGCTAGCTTTGTCTATTGCAAATAGATTTTTTCACCTTGATCGTTGATCTAAACGGAAATCCAATAGGCTTATCTGTTATAGGAAGACATGTATCAAAAGTATTCACCTAGGTTGAAGAAACTCTTAGGCTGTAAAGGACGTCAGCTAAGAGAATCAATTGCATAGAGCCTTACGAGGTTCAACAGACGTAAGGAGCGCGACTGTAACTGAATCCCTTGAAGGGTGGATTCGGTCTCAATTATATTCCATTCTGAAGTCTGATAATAGGCTAGTGTCTGTAGCGGCTTAATACAGTTTGGTGTTCAAATCTGGACGAGGTCCCGGGGTTATTCTGCTACTGCGGTTTCCTCGTTAACAAAATTCTTATATGTGAGTGCTTTTACTTTTTCGCTTCTTTTGATTGTTAAAAGTACTATACAAGTTCATACTCTTATCAAAACGAAAAAAGTTGGTTTTCAATGCCAATTTTAACCGTTTCCAAGTAGGACTGTTGCGCAGCTTTTGTGATCCATCTTTCATGGTTTCTTGGAAAATGACTTGGAATCTAAACAAATGCTTGGGGAAACAAAATCATAGTGAAATAGTTGTTTGAAACAAACTAAAATAACCTAACAAGTGAATTCTTTACATGCTTTAATAATTAGAGATATATCTAATGTTATTAGATGAGATGATGCGCAAATCATTTGGCTCAGTGTGATAGAGCTTGAAAATTTTGTTTCGATGGACATATTGAACAATAAAAGGTTAACATTATATATATATGAATGCGACCGAACGGATTCTTTAGGTGTTTAATATTTTTTGTTATTTTTTTCTTAATTTTGTATCAAAATGTAGCAGCGAGATACTATACAAGTTGCGAGATATTTTAATTAATGGTTGAATTTGGTAATTTTGAGTTTTACACCAAAACTTATACAATCCAAACGTATCATTATAATTTTCAAAAATACAAAGGATAATTGCGTAAAAATTAGCTCTTCAGAGCCTAATAGTATAAGTACGGAACTCATAGAAGGACAACCGTCCTCTCGAGCCTCCTTGTAGGTTTGTCCCTGATTTGGCTTCAAAGAGATCGGGTGAGAGTCTTTGCGGTGTCTTTGTTATGTACAGTTTTGAGTCTAACAATCATAGTTGCATGATATTTTCTCGCCTTCTCGTCAAACTTTCTTCGAAATAATGAAATTCTGACATTTCTAAAAGGAAAAAATAAAACTCAGAAAAATGTATGTCAGTGTAGTTAATATTGCTGATAATTTCTTTCTGAGTAGATCCATGTACGAATTTAAACTGACTTAGATGAGCAAGCTAGAGGGTGTTCTCCTAGATTATTTTATTTTATAGTTTATTTAAAAGAGCATTATTGTTTTGCCCCTCAAGTTTTCTTCTTTTTTAATCAACACAAGATTAGGGCTTGACATATTTAGAATAGATTCTCCATTAAATCATCATCCAAACAAGTAATTATTTCTCCAAGTGGATTACATATCCACAATCGTATTAAATCTTTACTACTAAAACATTTTCCTACAATATCTATTGTTCCTTTTGCCTTTATCTATATTATAAAAAGAAGTGCTGTTTGTGTAGACTGATAAATCCGGCCATCGATTTCGTCATCCGGTGGCGGAAATCGTGAGTTGGGCGAGAGATATTTCGTGTGTCGGATCCCTTGGTTTCCCGATATTGTTAGGGCCCGTTAATTAATTAATAATATCTTGATTTCCAAATGTGGGGTTGCTTAGTTTGGCACTATTTCCGGAAATAGATATTGTCCTAATTATGGAACTAAAAAGTCTTATTCCAATTATGATACCAAAGAGTCCTATATAACACTATGCATGTTCGTAAGTATTCCATTCATATAAAAAAAACGTTCAAACCAACAGGCTTCAAAGAGGAAATTTATTTCATCCAACAAACCATACGTTCAAATCAAGAGGGAATTTATAAACTCTATTTTTTTTTAAAAATACAGTGTCTGATGACCCGAAGAAAATGAATGACTCATCGTCAAACAACAACATCTGACAACACTATGTCTGATGATGCAAGCAATATGGAAATATGATGGTAACTACATGGCTAAAGCAACTGAGAGCAGGTGCAAAGAGATAATGATAGATAAATGTTAAAGTACATTCATGCACTCCTAGGCTTTCTATACATGGTCACGTAAAACCTTTCAAGCCACACTACGTTCAACTACTTCCATTGGTTCTTTACTATATCTCTAAGAGACTTTAGTTGTCATTTAGTCTGAATATTAAGATATTAACAAATGCGTGCAGACTAGCCGTGTATAAAGTGTACATGGTTAGGGCATAAGGAAATATTATTGCATTACTTACTGTTTTGATGATTATATAAGCAATACATGACCAGTGAGATTCTCAAACAATGGTGCGACCCACTCTTGCTCATGCCCAAAAACGGTGAATCTTTTCGAACTTTTATTCTAATTCAAACCAGATTGTCGGCCTTTGTTGATCAAGTTGTATTTGATAAATAATTTTAAACACGACTAACCTTAGGGTTCGTGATGACTAGATATCCTAATATAATTAAGATTTCCTATTCTATATTAAATTTCCTAACAGTTAATTTTAATGTTAAATACTAATTTTCATAAGAATATAATGCTACACACGGGACTATAAGCTCTTTCTAATTTGATCTGACCAACCAAATACGTGGATTGCGGGGCATAAGTTTTCGGTTCAATAATCACGGCTAATGTTAATGTGGGGACTACCGTCATGACTAATCTGATCCGACCAAACAAAAATCGGGCCTTTTTTAGGGGCTACGGTCGGGGCTTGGTCATACCAACAAAACAAGGAGGTGCGGGTCCTAAATTATGAGCTTAATAATCACGACAAATTTTAACGGTAGATTTTTTAATCCATGGCTGAGGATGTAACCCCTAATATTATGACCCTATCAACTAAACACGACGCCAACAATTAAATGCTGACTAAAATTTTGTGGAAGGATACTAACCAAACGACAAAAAAAAAATCTAAAAAGATTGACCAATATATAGCCCTGACTGATTTCACCCGACCAACAAAACACTGTAGACCTCGGTAAATAATAAGCTCAACTCTATAGATTTTGTCCAAATCAATATAATATATTGAGACTACGTTTCATCCTAGATATTTTAACTCGAACAACAAAACAGCAGGCCATAGGTCCCGTTTAATTTTCATGCCCAATTCCCGAGTTGTAGCCCAGGTAACATTCAGATGACCCGACTAATCAAACTCGATATTATGACCCGACTAACTAACACATTACGGGCTTATGCTATGACACAACTAACTAAATACAACCACAAATTTTACAGGCCGTCTAAAATTTATAGGGGATACTAACCGACCGACCAAACAACGAACAAAATTCGAAAAAGGTTGATCCCCGACCGTAGGCCGGGGTGATACCTAGTATACTTATGTAAAAACTTAATGCTTCAAATACATTGTTTAAACTCTTAATGTCTAGAACAACATCTATTAGGTACTAGCTAGGTTGGCATTAATACTCTTTGACACAACATGATTGTATATGTTGAGTCTCTTTCCACCTTGATTCTTTATATGTAGCCAAACCCCTTGAATAACACACAACTCAGCAACAATGTTCCCACAGTTGTATGAGTATTTTTGTTAGAGAAATGCTCGGTTGAACCCACAAGTTTTGTTATCTCAAGCTTGTTGTCAATGTTGGGTGAACAAAACTATATCTTGATTTCTAGTCTACTAAGTTGAGTCCCGGAATAGGTATAGAAATTAGTAGTTGAGTATCATACATCACCCTTGAAGACTGAAGATCGACAAACACATTTGGAGAACTTCATCAACAAGGTATGTGAAAACCGAAACATTCTATTTACTCATAAGATTTACCATTCTATCTATTTGAGACTATATCGTATGACTTCTAGTAAATTTATTACAAAGAAGAAATTTCGAGTCAAGCTTGTCTTGTTAAACATCTCGAAATATGAATCAAGCAATGGATTTCATTGGTCCTTTTGAAACAAGTTTGAAATAATTTATTATTCATGAACTAATCTTTTGGATCATTTGAGAATTTCCTAAGCAATATTTTTATCAGTTGGGAAGGTTTCAAACATAAAAGAGATAAATTTAAAACTTTTGTAATTTCGGCACAGGGTAAGTTGGCGAACTATCTTGCAAACCCTAGATATCTGAGTTTCTGGAATACATGAAGGTTGGAAAACCAGTTCATAAACCTTACAATTCAGAAGGGGAAAGCTCACCAGCTCGGTTTACCAACTCGGTTTACCAACTCGGTTCACGAACTGTGGTGATATGATTTTGGTGATAGGCTAACGATTGGCGAACCCGGTTCGCAAACTGTTGTTACCTGAGTTCACAAGTCGCAGAACAGTTCACGAACTGTAGCGCTTGGGATTCATGAATTGCAGATGCACAAAGACTTATTTTAAAAAAAAATATATTTTTAGCATTGCTATGAAACTCATAAACACCTCTAAGACATCATTGATCACTAAAACACCTTGTGTATGTAGATCATGATTAAACTCTTAAGTGTTGAAATGAGCATCATATTGCCTAATAGTTCATAAGGAATATTTGCCAAATAATGGTCATTATACACAGTTCCGTAACCGGACCACTATGTATATTCTTCTATGTGATTTCAAGACGAACTTCTCACATGCTTACTTGAAACCCTAATTAGAGTTTCATCTAAACAGATAAAATGTTTGCTTGAATCTCAAGTTATCTTAGCTTGAATACTAAGCAACCCCGGTCTTGAATATCTATAAAATAGAGATGCTCTTTCAACTAGAAATTCAATCCCTAGCACTTTGTGTCCTAGTTGATTGCTAGAGTCGCCATCTATTTACCTAGATTTCCTCTGAGAAACGTAATTAAGTGTAAGACTTAAAGACTTTACTTGGGGATTCGTGAATCCAGGTTCGACTATCTTTACCTTGATAGTTCATCTATCCTGATCTTGCTTTTTTGTTATCAAGGTTCTCGTAATTTCTTTCAGGCCGCAAGATAGATAGAAATCACAAAGTTCTCTTCGTCTCAGACTTTGTAATTCCTTAAGATAAATATCTTAAAATTATTCTTAATTGATTAGTTTAAGATTGTTCTTAAAAGGTGGTTAAGAATCTAGGTATCTCAGTTAACTGAGTGTTGTTTCGGATTTTTGAGGTTTTCTAGCTTTGTCTATTGCAAACATATTTCAAGCCTTGATCTTTAATCTAAAGTGAAATCAAATAGGTTTATCTGTTAGAGGCAGATTGATATTAAAAGTCTTCTCTTAGGTTAAAGCAGCTCTTAGGTGATCGTTGTCGTAGGCGTCAAAAATAAATTACTTTCTCACTACTCAAAATATATAATGAAGCAAGGGCAAGAAAGGATCGTTCCCACAAAGAGGTCTTGGGTTGTCAATATATTTTGGTTTCCTAAAAATAACAATGGGGGGTTTTCTGATTTTTATATACTAAAATAAAATAAAAGCAAATAATAAAGTAAACACGCAAATCAAGGATGTGAAATATTGGGTAAAGGTTACATCTTCAATTTTAAACAAGTATTTAATGTATGATTAGAATTCGTATTTAATCTCACTATCATTAAAATCCCTAGAATACCTTATTGCAAGAACACTCCGTCAATTTCCTAAGTCATCAACACACACATTCGAGCTGCGTATGCGAATTCTACCTAAAGAATAACCTAACGCCTTGCGCTAATTAAGTTCAATTCCTATGAGCATTAAGTTTAAGAAATATGCTAATCAATGCAATTGTCATACATTGCTCATGAAATTCGGACAAAGGTCAATTTCTACATATGATTACAAGAGTGTATCACTACAAACCGTAATCATATCATGTTACTCATATTCAAGGTTATCGCTCGATGATGAACCCTAAATTAACTATAGATATGGATGTGAGTTCAATCAATTCTAGACTTAGATAAACAAACATTCAATCATATTGCAATACATCAATCATGCAATTATTATAAACCGTAAAAAGTGAACGATGATTTTGAGAGAAAACTAATTCATAAATCAAATAGCATGCTTGCAAAATCCGACTACATCTTTAACCAATAATAATAAACTAAGTACTTGTGTTAATGGAGTTCGTCACAAAAAGCATAGAAGAAAGCATCATGTTATAAACCCTAGAAACTACTTACCAAAGTAGTGGAAGAAAAAGATGATCAGACTCGATGAGACCCTTTCTTTTTATATACTCTCCCTGCCTTCCTGACGTCTGAGTCTCAATCTCGGCCAATTCCGTGTAAGCCATATACTCTCAACTGTAATTCAAGCCTCAAACCAAGCCCATAACAGTGCCCATCCGGTCCATTTGAAATGCCTGTCAGTTTTGTGAAACTGACAAGCAAATTGAGCCTGCACTATCACCACCAGCTCACAGTATCACTCGACTCCTTCCCTGCGCAGTTCTGAATCCCGTACATTCATCCAATCTACTCAAACCACTTCTGCAACAACAACAACTCAGCAAATTCATGCCTGCAACTTCTTTTGTAACCCACTGAAACAACACATAAACTTTGTTGTTCTCCTGCTTTCAATCACATCTGCAGCAACATGTCTTTCTCGATGTCAACTCAATTCCAAGTCCCACCAGCTTCAATCATCTGCAGGTACCCATTATTCACATTGCATTGCAGCACATTCCCATCTCTTGTTGTTCATACAATCTTCAGCCATCACTGCCTCATACCAAAACCACAACTCTTGCACAACTATCTCATTCACTGCTTCATAAAAACTCCATAGAAACACCTCAGTTTCAGCTGCATCACTACTACAAGCCTACAAACAACTGACTAGACTCTGTCTTCAATCCACCACCAGTCACTCTACACCAGCATCACTTCAATTCTATATGACCAGCTGCAACAAACCCAATTCCAACAGCAGCAACCTGTAGCTTATTCTGCTCTTGCATTAGCTTTCTTTGCATCAACAACCAACACCAGTTGCCACCTCCTGCAATCTTGAACTCAAGGGGCAACAACATTTCACCAGCTTTCTTCCCTTGCTTCGCCAGTAGTCGCCAAACCCTTCAGCTTACAGCTCACAACATCAGAATGGCAGAAGCAGCAGCAACATTGTCTCCCAAATGCAATATCAAATTGTACCACCTGCACTATTTCAGTCTCAAGCCTTCCATTAACTTCCATCATCTGCAACATGCTCTTCTTGAATTCCAGATTCCTCTCCTCAGCAACACAAACAAAACCCCTGTCCGAGAGAAACCCATTTGAATAGCAGACGACACAATCCAAGATCAACACTCCATTGCAGTGCTGTTGCATCCATTCTACCAACATCACCGCACAAACTCAGCTCGAGACCATTCACCAGTTCATACCAGCAGCATCAGTTCACCCAGCCAACAATGCATAAACCCATTAGCTCATTCAAATCCCTGTA
Organism: Papaver somniferum; assembly: GCF_003573695.1. NCBI lineage: Eukaryota > Viridiplantae > Streptophyta > Magnoliopsida > Ranunculales > Papaveraceae > Papaver > Papaver somniferum. The sequence continues at coordinate 83,445,967 of NC_039360.1, forward strand.
ATTCCTAACACATGCATCTAACTGTTCCTGATGCTCAATAAGACAACCACCCTTCACCAGCACATACTCCATCAGCTGCAATCTCTACCTGAGCATACGGCGATTAGAACCAGCAGTAGCTCAAGATTTTCTCAAAACTCTAACTTGTGTTTCCTTCTTGGCTTCAAAGGTAGCCAAACCCTTCAAGTCTTCTTCTCTTATTTCATAAGCAACAACTCATCTGGAACCCTAATTGCAGAACCCCATCTATTCATTAAAGCCACACAATCAACAACATTTCCCTGAGTTCAATTTCTTCATCTGATTTTATAGAAATGGCAAACCCTAACTGCAACCACCATTTCCTTCTGCGAAATCTCAATTCAGTTCAAACCCAGTTGTTTAATCGTCTAAAATCATCAATTACTTCCTTAAATTCTTTAACCAAACACAACGGAAACCCTAACTTCTTCATTTCTCGATCTCTCTGAATCTTCTCGGCATCTTGTCTGAACTTTTGATTCTCGAACTAGCGCAACTTATCTTTCCCTTGTCTTCAAATCTCCGCATCATTTCATCGATTTCTCTGTAAACGCAGACCACTTAATGCCGCCTCACTCTGAAATTTAGGTAACCTGTAATGAAGAATATAGATTCGATCGAGGGTTGTATAGTGTAGTGAACTGGGATGGCCATTGGCACCCACTGATGGATACGAGACACCCAGTAGCAGCCTCTTAACTTGTGTTTGGCTCCAAATAGCACCGTCCTGTGAAATAACACATGCCTCTAGTGACCATAACACTCATTTTGCGCCTATTTCCACTTCTTTTGCTCAAATAACTCCAAAACACCTAATAACACTCAAAAGCAAACATAAGATACATAATTCACAAGAAAACTCGCAGAGAAAGCATAAACAATAGATAAAAATCAAGGTGTTTTAGACACATATCAAATTCCCCCACACTTAGACTTTGCTAGTCCTCGAGCAAATAAAAAAAAAACAATTCTAAAGCATACATACAACTCTGTGTCGTCGAGGCTACGATCACACTTAGCATGTATAACAATCCTTTAAATCCCTAGTGGACGAGTTATAGTCTCGTGAAGGTTTACAAGAGGTGTACCTACAAAACCTTTATTTCCAAAATCCAACTACCTGTGAAAAGTCTAAAAATGACACTAAACATTTTGTAATTGGCATACTATCAACGATTACAGGAGGAAGTACCCACTTTCAAATCCAATTCATAAATTAGTAATATAGCTTTATCAGAAAGTTGAACACAACCACAATACTCGGAATCGAATCAACCACAATCACATGAAAAGATTAAGAAGATGGATTTAGAAAGTAGATGATGGCGGACTGTTGACTAAGGTGAACGGTGTTTCTCATATCTGTCTGAAGGTCACTGCCAAAACAAACCTAAAAATCCTATTGGATTGAGCAACTGGTCTGAATACTAATATCAACACGACTGGCATATACAAGGGAACCAGCGGTCAACAAACTTAATTCTATATCAATTCACTGACATATACAAGGGAACCAGTGATCGATTTTATTCAACACAATAATAATAAAATTTCCTTTTACTTTTTCTCTCTTTTTTTTTTCCAAATCGACAACATGATTGGATCTTTTGGATCCAAGCGCATGATTCTTATCAGCAGATTACATGGTAATTCCCATGGATCCTGCATTCCACGCTTGTTTAGGAGACGGAGACAGGGAGAACACACATATATTGCTATCCAAGTGTCAATTTATATATATATGTACACCGTTTGGTCAAATTGGTATGGTCTCTTTTTTTTATAGTAACTCAATCACTCTATTTCATCCTAGCAGTGATAACAATTCGATGCTGGTGCCCCACCAAATCACTTAGAGAAACAATAGATAAATGTAGAAAAATAAAAATAGAACGTGATATAGTAAAGACTCCGAGATATGGTGACAACTATCACGTTATTTGTTTTTATATTTTATTTATTTTTATATGAATAGACTCTACTAATGGGTTCCTCAACTCCTACAACCACGACGTTTCCATTAGTGTAAGGCAAAAGTTTCTAGACTTGGAGTTTATCATCTTTTTTTTTCCTTTTTTTTTTTTCCTTTTTTTAGTTTTTCTACTTCTTTTTTTCTTATAAACACAAGGGAAAACTAACAAGGCTAAAAACTCTATATGGGAACACTCCCCCACACTTAAACTTTATATTGTCCTCAATGTAAAATTTAGTTATTCAAAATAAAGATCAAGATGGGAAATTCATAACATGATATATATACAAAATAAAAAAATAAAATGCATAATAAAAACTCATACTCCAACTCATAGCTATTTCTGAACAATAGAGGATAAACACTAAACAAGCTATTTAGTTGGCATCTAATCCCAACTCAGCCAATATATACCTCATCGTCAAGAAAAAATTTCATCTACTTAAAAAGACTAGTGTTTATTCTAAATTGTTCACAAATCTCTAAAAGTTGGAGTTTTGATATGCAAATATCCAAAATAAGAAAATAAAGATAAAAGACTTGAGAAATAAAAAGATAGAGATAGATACACAAAACCAGTGGGTTGCCTCCCATTTAGCGCTTGGTTTAAAGTCATCAGCCCGACTTGCAAGACGAATTCTCCATACACCAATAATCGGAAAAGTTGCGGATCCACCCATAGCACCTGTTTTGCAAACACTAGCTTCGCACAAATATTAGTCATATAAAACAGAATTAAGCTATCGACCGAAAGAAGTTTTCCCCACACTTATTCTTGTCCACACTTGCAAGTGGATATAAAACATAAAATTCGGGAACTTCCAGGGTTTCTTGTTCCAAAACCTGCATAGTAAGAGAATCAAGTATCTCTAATGACGGAAATCGATAAAAAAAGTCATTCAACAATATTCTCTAAGCACATACATTCAAACCAATAAGAGGTAAAGGAGAAGAATCAATATGCAAAGGGTTAGACAAACCTCACACAATCTCTTGTAGCACGGAATCCTCTTCATCCTTGAAAAACTCAAATGAATTACTTACCTCTTGTATATCATGGTCCTCTATCAAACTTTGCAACCATTATTCGTCGTTTTCTGCCTTAACCAAAGTCTCTACATCAACATCATCAATACAACCCTTTGCAAGCTCAATTGGGTCTTCCATAATATTGGTCGTATGGGTTTCATTCTCAACGCACTCCTCTTCGTTATAAGGCACATACTATTTTGCGGCTCCAAATTTCGCTATAAGGAACTTTTTTAGAAGACTCAAAAATGCATCATCCTCAAGCTCCACCCTTTGAATAGGCTCTTGATCATTATTAAGATCAATGCTTGAATTATCTATAGAAGTTTCATCATAGTCTTCTTCGTCTTCATCTTGATCCCAAAAAGATTTCATTGTACACTCCTCTTTGTTGTCACCATGAGTTGTTTCAAGCAATGTATCATAATCACCGTCACATTCATAGGTAACATAAGGTTGGTTCTCGCTGAATTTAGTGTTGCTAGTCTCAAACTCATCCTTTTGAATAGGCGAATGATCATTATTAAGATCAAGAGTTGAGTAGCTACCCAATCATCAACACAAGTCCCCAAAGGTTGGCCTTTTTCAACATTAGCATCAATCAAATATTCATTACTAACCACAGGAACATTAGAATAGCTATTTCTTCGAAAACAAAATTATTCTTCATACCTTTCTTCCTTGTAATCATCGATGCTTCTTCGTAATATAGCCATACCTTCACGAAGTTCTTGGAGTTGCTCGTCTGTAACCTCTTTATCTTTTTGAAACTCTTGTCGTATAAAGTTGGAAAAGTTGTCTAACAAGTTAGATACTTGTTGTTCACGAGCATAAGAATCCTCCAATCCTTGTGGTTGTTCACACACATCCCCGCCGTAAGGTTGTTGATACGTATGAGGACCACAAGGTTCCATGGAATATTGATCATAACCAATGAATTGGTTTTGACTGTACCCCAGGGATGGTTGGTAATTGTCATATTGTTGAGGTTGGAATCCGTATCCATTGTTCCAATATGCTCCGTCCATAAAAATTGGTACCTGAAACACGATTCTCAAAAGAAGCTTAAAAATAAGAAAATAAAAACACAAACAAAACTAAAAACAAAAATAAGAAACCAAAAACAAGTGACAACCTCTGCCTCCCCGGCAGCGGCGCCAAAATTTGATCGCTGTCGTAGGCGTCAAAAATAAATTACTTTCTCATTACTCAAAATATATAATGAAGCAAGGGCAAGAAAGGATCGTTCCCACATAGAGGTCTTGGGTTGTCAATATATTTTGGTTTCCTAAAAATAACAATGGGGGGTTTTCTGATTTTTATATACTAAAATAAAATAAAAGCAAACAATAAAGTAAACATGCAAATCAAGGATGTGAAATATTGGGTAAAGGTTTCATCTTCAATTGTAAACAAGTATTTAATGTATGATTAGAATTCGTACTTAATCTCACTATCATCAAAAGCCCTAGAATACCTTATTGCAAGAATACTCCGTCAATTTCCTAAGTCATCAACACACACAATAGAGTTGCGTATGTGAATTCTACCTCAAGCATAACCTAACGCCTTGCGCTAATTAAGTTCAATTCCTAGGAGTATTAAGTTTAAGAAATAGGCTAATCAATGCAATTGTCATACATTGCGCATGACAATACGGACAAAGGTCAATTTCTACATATGATTACAAGAGTGTATCACTACAAACCGTAATCATATCATGCTACTCATATTCAAGGTTAACGCTCGATGATGAACCCTAAATTAGCAATAGATATGGATGTGAGTTTAATCAATTCTAGACTTCACTAAACAAACATTCAATCATATTACAATACATCAATCATCCAATTATTATAAACCGTAGAAAGTGAACGATGATTTTGAGAGAAAACTAATTCATAAATCAAATAGCATGCTAGTAAAATCCGACTACGTCTTTAATCAATAACAATAAACTAAGTACTTGTGTTAATGGAGTTCATCACAAAAAGCATAGAAGAAAGCATCATGTTATAAAACCTAGAAACCAAAGTAGTGGAAGAAAAAGATGATCAGATTCGATGAGACCCTTTCTTTTTATATACTCTCCCTGTCTTCCTGACGTCTCAGTCTGTTTCTCGGCCAATTCCTTGTAACCCATATACTCTCAACTGTAATTGAGGCCTCAAACCAACCCCATAACAGAACCCATCCGGTCCATTTGAAATGCCTGTCAGTTTTGTGAAACTGACAAGCAAATTGAGTCTGCACTATCACCACCAGCTCACAGTATCACTCGACTCCTTCCCTGCGTAATTTTGAATCCCATACATTCATCCAATCCACTCAAACCACTTCTGCAGCAACAACAACTCAGCAAATTCATGCCTGCAACTTCTTTTGTAACCCACTGCAGCATCACATAAACTTTGTTGTTCTCCTGCTTTCAATCACAGCTACAGCAACATGTCTTTCTTGATGTCATATCAATTCCAAGTCCCACCAGCTTTAATCATCTGCAGGTACCCATTGTTCACATTGCATTGCAGCACATTCCCATCTCTTGTAGTCCACACAATCTTCAGCCATCACTGCCTCATACCAAAACCACAACTCCTGCACAACTATCTCATTCACTGCTTCATAACAACTCCATAGAAGCACCTCAGTTTCAGCTGCATCACTACTACAAGCCTACAAACAGCTCACTAGAATCTGTCTTCAATCCACCACCAGTCACTCTTCACTAGCATCACTTTAATTCCATCTGACCAGCTGCAACAAACCCCAATTCCAACTGCAGCAACCTGTAGATTATTCTGCTCTTGCATTAGCTTTCTTTGCATCAACAACCAACACCAGTTGCCACCTCCTGCAATCTTGAACTCAAGGGGCAACAACATTTCACCAGCTTTCTTCCCTTGCTTCGCCAGTAGTCGCCAAACCCTTCAGCTTACAGCTCACAACATCAGAATGGCAGAAGCAGCAGCAACATTGTCTCCCAAATGCAGTATCAACTTGTACCACCTGCACTATTTCAGTCTCAAGCCTTCCATTAACTGCCATCATCTGCAACATGCTCTTCTTGAATTCCAGATTCATCTCCTCAGCAACACAAACAAAACCCCGGTCCGAGACAAACCCATTTAAATAGCAGACAACACAATCCAAGAACAACACTCCATTGCAGTGTTGTTGCATCCATTCTACCAACACTACCACACAAACTCAGCTCGAAACCATTCACCAGTTCATAACAGCAGCATCAGTTCACCCAGCCAACAATTCATAAACCCATTAGCTCATTCAAATTCCTGTAATTCCTAACACATGCTAATTGTTTCTGCTACTCAATAAGACAACCACCCTTCACCAGCACATACTCCATCAGCTGCAATCTCTACCTGAGCATCTGGCCATTAGAACCACCAGTAGCTCAAGAACAACTCCAATTCAGTAATTTGCTCAAAACTCTCACTTGTGTTTGCTTCTTGGCTTCAAACGTAGCCAAACCCTTCAAGTCTTCTTCTCTGATTTCATAAGCAACAACTCATCTGGAACCCTAATTGCAGAACCCCATCGATTCATTAAAGCCACACAATCAACAACATTTCCATGAGTTCAACTTGATTTTATAGAAATGGGAAACCCTAACTGCAACCACCATTTCCTTCTGCCAAATCTCAATTCAATTCAAACCCAGTTGTTTAATCGTCTAAAATCATCAATTACTTCCTTAAAGTGTTCAACCAAACACAACGGAAACCCTAACTTTTTCATTTCTCGATCTCTCTGAATCTTCTCGGCATCTTGTCTGAACTTTTGATTCTCGAACGAGCGCAACTTATCTTTCCCTTGTCTTCAAATCTCCGCATCATTTCCGTCGATTTTTCTGTAAACGTCGACCACTTAATGCCGCCTCACTCTGAAATTTAGGTAACCTGTAATGAAGAACAGAGATTCGGTCGAGGATTGTATAGTGTAGTGAACTGGGATGGCCATTGGCACCCACTGATGGATACGAGACACCCAGTAGCAGCCCCTTAACCCGTGTTTGGCTCCAAATAGCGTCGTCCTGTGAAATAACACATGCCTCTAGTGACCATAACACTCATTTTGCGCCTATTTCCACTTCTTTTTCTCCAATAACTCCAAAACACCTAATAACACTCAAAAGCAAACATAAGATACATAATTTACAAGAAAACTCGCAGAGAAGCATAAACAATAGATAAAAATCAAGGTGTTTTAGACACCTATCATTAGGTTGTTTAAGGACGTCAGCTAAAGGAATCAATTGCGTAGAACCTTGCAAGGTTCAAGAAATATAAGGAGCGCGACTTGTAACTGAACCACTTGGAGGGTGTATTCGGTCTCAACCATATTCCAGTCTAAAGTCTGATAGTAGGATAGTGTCTGTAGCGGATTAATACAGATCGGTATTCAAATTTGGACGAGGTCCAGGGGTTTTTCTTCTATTTTGGTTTCCTTGTTAGCAAAACTTCTGGTATCTTGTGCTTTTCCTTTTCTTCATTATATTGTTTATCTTTACATTATGATTTACACAAGTAGTACGTATTCAATTCTAACACCGCTAATATAATTAAGATCGATTACGAGACTTGTTTCTTGTAGAATACGTATCTTGAAAGATAGATAACAAGTTTCATACTTGGCACAATTCAGATCTTTTGGATACGACTAGATTGATCTTGTATATTGATTTTTGAGATTTTCCAAGTATTCTTCTTAACACTCAGGTTCACAGACTCCTTTGTCTTTACTTTCTGATTGAGAAGAGATAGACACATAAATATGTACATATTTTCAAGGATCATTAAGTTGCTCTACTTGCAGTTGTATTAGGTTTTTTCCATATTGGTTGTCGAACGAAAAAGTTGGTGGTATACTTGGTACATGATAAGTTCTTAATGTACATGATTTTAGTGTCTGTTCCATACTTGTTTTAGCTATACTTCTTGGATTCTATGTTGTATTAATCTTGTCTTCTCATTTATTTGTTTCTTTAGGTATATCATCCGAAAATCTATCGAAATGGTGTTAAGAATAGGAAAGGAGTTCATTCCGGCAAGAAAAATAAGAAGTTGAAATGCTCAAACACAATTATTGAAAACAAGTTCCAGGAGAATTTATGGTTGGTAACAAATATCCCAAAGCCAACCGTAACACAAGCTCAATTTCTACTAGAAGTTCATAATGAGTTACGGTTGATTCCAAGCTAACTGTAACTAAAGTTGACGAGATATGAATATTTGGCCACTGATATGTTGTAGAGGACGATGATACGAATGCACCCTAAAAAGAATGAGGCAATATAATAACATATGTACAAGTTGTGGCCGAAATGGCAAAGTACAAAAAAGGTATACATGAGGAATTATGGCCAGCTTTGAGGAGCTCGACACCAACCGTAACTCTGAGTGTTTCAACAAGCTTTTTTGATCAGAGCTTATGGTTGGGGACAAATCTATCCGAAACTCTGGGGATTTTGGCGAGTTATTATGGTCATACTTACGGTTGGTTTGAGGTTATTGATACAAACCATAACTAAGGGTATTTGGCACGTGTGTGAGGCTATGAATCGAAGAAAACACGGACCCGAAGAGATTTTGAATACCTAATTCGTGAGGACTATATAAACACACCTCTTAAACATTAAGAAGACATATTTTATACAACTTTGCAAGTCTTCGAGAGGAGAAACATCACAACATAGCAAAAGCTACGGTTTTTGGTCGGTTCTCATTAATCATAATGATATCTTTTCACTTTTCTCATATGTATAACATGGAAGCTACTATATCCGTGAGTAGCTAAAAACCCAATTGATTGAGGATAAATTCTAAGTTCTAGACAAGATTTAAGTTTTTATAAGAATCTATTTTGAAGTTCTTCACATTTTTATTGCTTGTTTATACTATAAAGAATGTTTATGATCGATTAATAGATTGTTTAGGTGGCCAACTGAATTAATTTTTTTATTTAATCTAATGCTAGTATTGAGTTAGGAGATAAGTAATCGTCGAATAACTTTCACACAAGTATAAAACACGAGACCTTGCAGAGGGATTTTGTAGAGCGATTGTGTGTATAAACAACACTTGAAAGTGACCTTGAGCTAAGAGTCTAACTACTAGGATCAACCTAATTCACAAAATATAAAGCATTCGGCCAAATTACACCTTGAGTGAGCTACCAATAGGTGGCTTAGACGAATAAAATATGGTATTGGAGAGCTTCCGTACTCAGTGATATAAGGAATTTAGGGGGTAACACTGAGCTAGTTGTTATTCCATGGTCGGTAATAATATGTAATTAATGGTATTAATGGATAAGTATAGTAACTTGATGAAGGTTTATTAACGAAGAAGGATTCCTCGATCATCTCTCCCTCTAATGCTTACAACTTAATCTTTTAATTGCTTCGTTTATTTACTTTGAAATCTAAAACAAAATCCCCCTTTTGTAACCTTGGCGACAACTAAAACTCCCCGCTCTTCGTGGGAACGAAGCTGACTTCCATTATATTATTTATAATGAGTGAAATAAGATTAGTTATAGTGAGTGGAAATAAGATCGCTAATGTGATTGCACCTGCGACACGCATCAGTACTCTCTTATTTTCATTTGGTATTAAAGCAGGCAAATACCTTTAGAACTAACAAGTTTGTGTTTCAAAGTGTTATAAATCTGTATCCACGTACTATAATGACGTCCAATGGCTTTGATTATGCAAAATGCTTGGACTTACCTCAAAGGATAATTCCTTAGTTGATTCTTCTGAATCTAGAGGTAAAGAACATGTGTCATTAGTCTCTGAAGATATTTTCTCCAAGTCTCCTAAAGTTTCAAGATCGGAGTCAAAATGGGATCGTTCCAGAATTTGCAATGACTCATCTAAGATCATTGAACATCAAACCTATGCGATAAAAGACTTTTAAGAGAAGTATGCTCAGTTTTCTGATGAACTCAACCAATCAATTAACAGTGAACATGATCTTTGTGATGTTGTTAAAAAAAATTGTTATAATATCAATAAACTTTTTCAAGAACTTAATCTAAGAAGAGAAAAGGTTTGTAGACTTGAAGATAATGTCAGAAAGATCGCCGCACGAGAGAAAATATTAATTGAGACTCATTCCTTTGAAATAAATGTCCTACATTCGCTGAAAGAAAAGACTGGATCTGATCTCATATTATCTTAGGAGCAGTGTAAGTCCTTGAGAAATAAAAATGTTGTGTTAAAGCACAAACTTTCTCCGACATCAATTGTCTCTGATAATCTCTCAAAGAACTTATCTAGTGCCGAGATGGTCACTCCTACTCCTATATGATGTCTAAATACACATCATAAGACATCATCTAAGAGAGCCCTAGTTCGAGATAATGTTTTCAATACTCCTTCTGATTCTCTTCTGTTCTATGCAATCATTTTCTCATTATAGTAAAAATGGTCATCTTACAATGAAATGTTTTCATAGGAAGAAGCAGATTACTGATTTCTAAAAATTGCTTTACTTTGCAGTCAAAGAGTTAAAAATCTTGTCAACTTCTCCAATTGATCCTGACTGCACAATCAGCCAAAACACTTATGATGAAAATATTCAGAATCTCTCTTCTCGAATATTCTATAAGTCTAAAAACTCTAATGGTACAATGCCCTGTCACAATGACAATTCCAATACCAGAATTCCTACTGATAAGAAGAGTTTGTCTGATAAATCTGTGTTTTGGGGTCAAAAACTTGTTGACTCCAGACCACTAACACGAATTTCCAGAGGACCATGACTTTCGTCCTTGATAAAATATTTTTCTAAAGAACTTTCTTGTGAACTTGACAGGACCAGGAGACAGGAAAGGTTTTTACCCTCCCCGAAAGAAGATTTGAAGCCCTCGAAAAAGGGCTATGAAGGAAATGATGCAAAAGGTAAGTATTATCGTCGTCATAAGAAAAACAGACTCGGAGTATTCATTTTGGATACAAATGGTGAGTTGCAACCTCATCCTGTCATTACTTAGTTATTGACAGGTGCATCCTCAAAATCTAACTTGACACTTCTGACAACGAGAATGCTCAAGTTTTATTTTTCTTACTACATGCTAAAGGATTATCGCCCTCATAAAGATTCAGGAACAAAATGTGTTTGTTGAGCCATGCTCCGATCACGATATATTCAGTATCTTTAGAGTTAAGATCTTTTAACTTAGTGGAACCACATTATATTAAGTCCAAAATGTAATGACATGATGTGGGTATCAAATCACATTATGCTCTTAATAGTTTTCTCCCTTCTTATATGACTCATAAGCAAGAGATGAGTATATGATTCTACAAGCTGAAGTGCAAACTATGCTCTTAGAATTTCATCTAATCATATCTTGATACTTAAACTTTCACTCGAAGGAAATTCATGCATTATCATCTTATAATGGGCCTTGGATGCTAAGGTTGTTTGCATACTTATTCCTTTGACCGGCCCGAAGACACCTTGTTGACCGGTTCGTGTACTCCTAAGGGAACCCTAGCTGTTCATTTGAGGGGACCTTCAATCCACATTTGTGAAGGATTTTAAAATTGAAGGGCATTTTTCAATGTTTTTATGATTTCCTCTCATAAATCCCATTTATGGGTCCAGACAAAGATGGGTATACCTTTCCGGGGGTTCCTCTACAGAAAAACAAATTTAGAAGAAAAAGAATAGTGTTTACAATCAAGAAATTTCGGAATCAGAAATACCCTGGCGGTTACAAGTTCACATGTATTTCGTATGTACGCAGCAATAAAAACGTTGCGCTTTGAGTTTAAGTTTTAAATCTAAGTTTCCTACGGCGAGACTAGAAAGTTATCCCACGAGAATTTCTCCAAAGCTGCTAATGTGGGTGCCAGGTTTAATGGGGTGTAGCAAGCCAAAACAAAAGCTATTTTGTCTTATATGAACATTTGTTTTATCTTATTATAGTTTTGATACGCCCCCACTTTATTTGGTACCCCTATTAGCAATGTTGAATTTCTCTCCGGAATCGATCCATGAGGACTGAGGACAGTCAGGAGGAATAGACCCAAAAGTATTGGTGTATGAATAAAATATTAGCATTATAGCCGCATGTTTAGTTTCTAAAAGAAATGTTTAGCAGCATTCAGACTAATCTACGAGACTCGTAATTGTAATCATGTAAAATGTGTATTATAATTCTTATTAAAAATTTCGTTATTCATCCCCTTCTAACCCTTCTCCTCCTCATCTCTAAAAGCCTAGCAACAAAAACAGTTACGACGGTGTTTGCTACAGAGCTCAAGGTATCAAAAATAGCAGAAAATCTCTCTTCTTGTAAAGCCCAGCGCATTGAAACAAAGAAACATATTCCATCAAGAATCTTGCACCGAATCATCATCAGTCCCCTTACGCATGCATCCACTATATATGCTCTTCTTACATTCTTGATTCTTCTGGTAGATATCCTTTTGCTCACTGTGTAGACGCAGATAAGCAACCACCGAGAAGATTAGTCTGCAGACATTCTTAATGGAAAAATTTCCTAGATGAACTGAATTTTTTTCCTTAGATTAGTCTGTATAACCACCTGAAGATGATGAGAAAAGATTGAGATGGATTACTTCTACCACTGAATAAGACTGATCACTGACTTGAAATGAACAGAATACACCAAACAAACTTATAGTGAAGACTTGAGAGAGAGAAGAAAACAACAAGGGTGTCTGTTGTTATTGCCTATAAAAACGAAAGTTGGTTGCTTCTAGGATGCTTCCTTGATTTTTTTCCTACTGTCATAGTTTTCAAATGCTTCCTTTTTTGTGTTACAGGTTAGAACCAAGGACACCCACTAGCACATGACATAATGTATAGCATCCACCCAAAAATACAATAAAATGTGTTTCAGATGTTAGAAAAACTCAATCTTCCCTACTTTTCTAATATAGTTCTAACTTTTTCTACTAGCTCTTTTCGTGTGAAAACTAGGACCTTTTAAGCGTCACATTCTTCAGGTTAAAGATGTTCTTGTTGTACTGATAAAACCCCCCAATAAATCCAGATTAAAAATAAAGACCAAGCTGTGAATTTAAAATGATCAGGTTGGCCAATTATATAGACTTTTTTTTTTTATTTTTAATCATCAAATTCATCTTTTCTAATACAGAGGATAGCTTCGCAGGACTCCATACACCTATAACTAAATTCTCAGGCGAGCTTGCTGCACCCTGGAGAAGATAAGCTAACAATTGTCAATGAGCGAGTGTAGTTGCTCTCCCTTTACTTCTTCACCTGGTAAAATGACAGAGACAGAATGAAATCCACAATTAGCTGCAATCATCCTTCCCCATGGCTCATAGAGTCATAATCAACACACTAGGCTAATGAATCGTAATTAATTTGCTTCTACTATACAATCAAAGCAGTTGGTTTCAATCATATATGAACATAATTTGTCTAGGATCACAAATCAGTGTTGATAATTATGACCAGTCCAAGAGGTGGCAAGTTGCTGGCCCACATACGACAACATGGTTGCTAAAGAATTATAAAACAAAAGATATAGGAGTTCATTTAACAAGCTTGAAAGCTTACCCGCATGTGCTTAGCAATAGAAGGTAGCCACTTCTCCCCCCTAATTTTTTTCAGCTCTGCAACTCTTTCTTCCTCTCTTTTAGCTTTTGCTTTTGCTGCGGCATCTTTAGCTTCAAGTCTAGCCAGCGATTTCTTACAAGCATCTCTTGCAGAAGCAATTATTTCTACACCATCCACGGCAACGGACTTGAGCTGACATTTAAACTGCTTAGCCACCGCCAAAATGGATATTAACACTATTGAATTAATGAAAAACAAAACAAAACGATATTACACAAACAGTAAAGCAGCGAATTCTTAAAATAAGAAGATATACCTTTTTCGACTTCTCATCTACCTCATATCCAGGAAGAATCTTTGGCCTCTTTCTTGGCAGTTTAGATCCATCTAGCAAAGACGAATATAACCAATTTATTGGTACTTCCCCCACTAACTACTCTTTATCTTCTAATTGACTATATTAGAGACACAATTTTGTAAGTAAAACCTACCAACAGGATCAAATACAATCCCCAAAGGAGCATGCCTAAACAATCGAATACCTCCACCTTCATCTATTGCTGGTTCATCATCACATTCAGGAATGGGTTCGTTCACCATTTCTAAGCTCTTGTCTAACATATCTTCTAAGAGTTTTTGTACCTGCCATTAAGTCCACAAGGATTTACCAAGCCGCAGCGAAAAGAGTCACTAATATCAGATACAAATCCAAGACCAGCAGTAATACCAAACCATTATGTTTTACTGTAGTGAGAACTCGTCATACATGAACTCACCTCAAACAAGAATCAATTTCTCAAAACATACAACTTCTTATATCAAAATTTACCAATAATTTTATCAAAGTAATAAGTCTTAATAGCTAAAAAAAGTATCTTAGCCCTTGCTAAATGTTCCAATTCTTAGAACTACTCCGTTTCAGAAACGACATTTCAATTGTTATTTTCTTTTTCTTATTAAGGTTTTAAGATATTGAATGAGCTAACAGTGTCGATTAAAACCCATTAATAGACCAGAATACTAAACCCTACATCCTTTAAAAGACAATAACCTAATCACTCTACCTAGAATTTAATGAACTTCACTTTTATTATTCTCTAAGAACGAAATGTATAAACTCAAATAAAACTCATTCGATTTCTTAGAGGAAGATGAAACTACCTTAACAACATAGTGCTTGGGTTTCGGTTTTTCTTCAGAATTTGATGTACGATTGGAGGTTTTTGGAACAGGGCCATCAGTGGCGGCTGATTGATTACTAATATCAGTAGCTATAGAATTGATTGCAGCTCTCCATTCAGCATCACCATCTTCCTCTTCACTGCTGCTGCTACTGCAATAAGCTGTTTCACCCATCTCCCTCTCTCTTTGTTTCTCAAGTCGACTCGCTCTACAACTAAATACGCCCAACTTGTTAAAAGTACACTGTCGGTTGTAGAAAATCGACAGGGCTATTTTACAAATTTACAGCACCAGGAGTCCAGCTGTCCAGGACAACATTGACAAGGCCGTGGTCTCATAAACACAGTAA
Source organism: Papaver somniferum (assembly GCF_003573695.1). Taxonomy (NCBI): domain Eukaryota; kingdom Viridiplantae; phylum Streptophyta; class Magnoliopsida; order Ranunculales; family Papaveraceae; genus Papaver; species Papaver somniferum. Next base: position 83,461,109 of record NC_039360.1, read on the forward strand.
GAAGGCTGACGGGTGTAGGTGTAGCCAATTGGGCATGCAGCTGCAAGTATATAGCCGTACATAGGAATCGAAGGCGCTGTCCAACAGCTGCCCATAAAGCATTGCTGTAAATCATAAAGGCAGCCAAGAATGGAGGTTGAATTTCTTGGCATGTCAGATTATCCTCCAAAAGATAGTTAAACATGGAATGTATTGATAAATATTTTACTTTTGAACTGTATATTGAATTAACAAATGCACATTCTATAGATCGTGTCATTACAGGTGGAGGAAATTCAAATATTTTGTGTGTAAGATGTATGAGGATAGGTATATTACAAAGGCAACCACCATGATCCATGGCAGCAGGAAAATGAGAAAGAATGATCAGAACTCACATATTATGATACAAAGAAGGACGAAAAGGTTACAAAAAAGAAACCACATTCGGTCAACGGTTAAACGATACAGCATTGGGGAGTTTCCATTTTCTGTGCCAGTAAATAGACACTCTAGACCATAATGGGAACCTAAAACTGTATTCCAGAGGCTCGTCTGCTGCACCTCCAACTGTCAGAGGTAGCCAAACATATCTCGAGTCCCTTAAATCAGCTGGGTTCCATCTATCTGCCATGAAAATAAATGAGCCAGGAATTCCTGGCAGAGGGAGCACATAGGTACTCTGTGCAAAGAATGTTGTGTGTCTGAATATCCTATTCCCTCCTGTACAAGGATTGCCAATTGTTTCCCATGGACCCATGATCGATTCTGCTGCATGGGCAAGGGCCTCATTTGGTGCCCAACCTGAACAGCCAGAGGTTATCATATAATATGTTCCTTGATACTTGAACAGTGCAGGAGCTTCTCTACGGTGCCCTACCAGAATTCTTCTCATTTCGTGCGTAACATCGAGATAATCATCAGTTAATGGTCCGACGTGAAGTTCACTGTTGCCTTCTGAAGAGTAGATTACATATGCAATGCCACTATCGTCTTTGAAAATAGTCATGTCTCTGCTGTCAAAACCATGAGGTTGTTTGCTGTAAAGGTACTCAAAGGGTCCTACTGGAGTTTCACTTATTGCAATACCGACGGAGGCTTTGGTGTAATTAGCATCATCAATGTGCATCCACATTATGTACTTCTCTGTCTTGTCATTGTAAATCACCTTGGGCCTCTCAAGCACGTTGAGTTTGTAAAGGTCGTGGGTCATATTTGTCTGCTCTACTGCAAGTACAATGCCCTCATTCTTCCATGTCCACAAGTCCTTGGAAGAGTAGCAACTGATCCCAATTACGTCGACCTGAAGCAGTAATGAATGTCATTCAACATCTCAGAATGCATTATAAAGATACAAAACAACTGAAATATAATACAACGCTAATTCAACTACAACATGGTCCGCTGCCTTCCGTAGCAGAGAAAATTAAAAAACTAGCGCTGTATTATATTTCAGTAAGTACGACACCCCAAACTTTTTTATACAGTAAGTACGACACCCCAAACTCTTTTAAAACAAAACCAACTCTAAAAGCATCAACACTCAGCAACATCTACGTACTTACTGTATAAACATGCTTCCTTGTCTCGATCGTTACAATGCTTCCTTTTCCAGAAAGGCAGTAAATATGGACATAGTAATAAAACAATCTATTCCCTCCAACATATATACATGCTTTTAGCACAAATTAAACAAAGAAAGAAATTTTATTGGAGAAATGTACTATATCACCATTCAGCAGTTGTTAATATCAGTGAACATCCATGTGAGACTATCGTTACCATTCTCATCACCAGCTACGTCACAGGTTAAAACAAACAATCCAAACTATCGTAGAAATTTCACCAACATTAAGCTTACCCGTGCAGAAGCTCTTTGATGAGCATGGTAAGTAGGACCATCTTTGTTCTCTCCGTACCAATAATAAGTCTTGAATCTGTCAACATATAAAATCCCACCTCCATGAGCTTGAATGGGTTCTCCATTTGTGTCTAACCAGATCCTCCCTGGATAAAAGTTTAACTCATCATTATCGGTGTTGTTCATTGGTCCAACAGCCATCCTTCTATCAGGAAAGAACAAATGTCTAAACTGAGAATTCTCATCAAGGAATTCTTCAATTATCGACAGGTGCCGCTTAGGCTTTGGCTTTCGTTTAATTGCACGTGGTGATCTTTTTACCCTTGGGGGTTGGATAAAAAAACTCTCCTCCTCGATCTTTTCAAGGTCACGAGTCAGTAAATGGCTATTCAGCCGCACCGGAATGTCCCCTTCTTCCCCATCTCCATAAAAGATACTAGTATAAAAATGGATAATAAGAACACATCCCACCAGGCACCAAACCACAATAGGTAATGTACATTTGCTTACTGCATCACCATGGAGAGAGGCCAGTTTCCTATATTTGTTTCCCATTTATGTGCTCCACCTTCTATACCTCCAGATAAAGCTGCTGTTCAGAAAATGTCACCAGTGTAGTCCCAAACCAATCAGCTATACATTACTTCAGAAAGAAAAGAAGAGAAAAACAGGTTTATAGAAAGAAAACTTATAGACAAGTGAGATCCTCTTCTTAAGTATATGATTTGAGATCAGATGGTTGACTACCTAATTACAAGAAGTGGAAAAAAGTACATGAAAAAAATCCCTATTGATACAATAAGATGAATTTCACTTTTTGCATTGCCACAGATATCCATTTCCTGTACATGTTCCTGATTCTTAGTTTTCATTCCCTTTCCTATCTTTAGGTAAAGTAAGAGTTAAAAAAGAAACCCATGTAGGTACAACCCAGTAGGCCATACTATAGCCAAAATTACCCAGCTAGAAGTCTATGTATTAAGTGATCGGTAGGTAGTCGAACAGAGCCGATTATATGCTTTATATAGAGAAGATTCATCCTAACTAGTGGAATGCGCCTGCAATTCATTACCAATCCTAAAGCAAGTCTCAGAAGTGTAATTCATAGCTCATTTCTGAAACAAACTAACCAAATGCACATTTATCAGGATTTCTAGTAACCTTGGATCAAAAACAGTGTCTGAATCGAGAACCAATTCATGCAATCAATTACAATTTGATCAGGGAGTGAAAAATTGATACCAAATGGTTCATAAAAGAATACTTGGTCCAAGTAAACGAAGGAATAGAAACTCCATTTCACCACTCCTACTGGTAAATATTCAGATGCACCACTTAAATTCTTAAGTTAAATAACAAAATCCAGTGATAAATAACCAAATTCATGCTTGGCAATCAATCAACTATTACTGGGTATACCGCAACAACAAAAACCTAGCTAATGTGATTAGAAATCAACAAATTAACTCCATTTTAGAAAGCTCAAGAGCACCCTAAATCAAGATAATTTCATTAACTCCAGATATATAAATGCACAGAAAAATTTCAATTTCTTACCTAAAAACAAGATCAGATCTTTAGTAAACCACAATCTTAAGACATGGGTTGTCGTTGAACTCTGCCCACCGTTTACCTCCCTAATACTCAAAAGAAAATGAAGTTATAGCTAACCTTCTTTTCAAAGTCTTATCTTTTAATAAAGAATCCTAATTTTGTTTCAGCAGAAAGTGTTTTTTCCAGCTCCAAAACACTTGTTTACTTTAACGAATTGATTGAAAAAAAAAAGAAGGTTTAACTACCATGAGAACATCGAGGAGTTGTTGGCTTTGTTTAATAATTTAGTCTAAGCTGGATTGGTTTGATTGATGCTATTAGTAAAGATGCTCTGTTTTTAAAGTTCTTCTACTAAGTACTGACTACTGAGACATTGAAAATTTTGTATCTAGTAATCATGATTAATCATAGATAGTCAATAATGAAACGGATTCTTGTTTATTTTACTCGGTTATTAGCTGTCTCTTTAATCTGCATTGAGTACTTGGATAAGTACAATCGTAACCACTAGTTAGACCTAAAAAATATATTCGAGTCAACTCAGTGTCAAAATCCAAGCGAGTCACTAGGATTGTTAGAGCAGTTCCTATTTTGCTCCCACTATGGACTCTTTTTTTTACTCGGTCAACAAAAATAGAATAAAAAAACGAAATTGTACAGGGACTAGGCTATATTAGCGTTAAGCCAAAAGGCTGCACGCCAATAAAACCTATTTAAAACGAAAATAAACCTCTCCAAGCCATTCAACAGAATGAATAAAACCTGGCATACCCTCATAAAACTCATAATTTTCCTCAGCCAACAAACAAGCTTGTTTTGCCGAGGCATCAACTGAAAAATTAGCCTCTCTGTAGCTATGGACATAACTAATATTGTTGTAAAAACTCTTCGCCATTCTCCACTTCTGCATTAGCTGCCACGACAACTCTCCTTTTTGGAGAGCAAAAATGCAACTCATCGAATCCGATCTGACGCATAGATTTTTGACATTCCATCTTTGAGCAACAACTGCACCACAAATAACCGCACAAACTTCAGCATAGAAGTTGGTCTGCCAGCCCAGTCCAACGCACAAAACTCCCAAAACTGTCGAGTTAGAATCACGAAAAACTACACCAGAACCAGCTTGGCCCGGGTTGCCAAGTGATGCACCATCACAACAGATCATAAGCTCACCTGGATTAGGCGGCGTCCAAGTAACTTCAACTGGAACAGAGTGTTTGCAAGATCTATGCTTCACTCTAAAGAAATTCAAAATTCGCAAATCATCTAACGCATTATACATGTGGCCCTTCATTCTAATTGAGTTATCACGAATTACCTGATGAACCCGTCCCTTAAATTCAAGCCATCGAACTCGCATGTTCTCATAATAAGCCTTATTCCGCAGCTTCCATAATTCCGTAACTATTGCAAGATTTGCAACAAGCCACAGATCCTTTATCATCCTACTCCATCCTTTTGCAACCTTGTAAGAGGCCACAAGATCTTCATTCGGTTTCAGATTAAAAATATCAGCTGCCCAATTCCAAATCTTCTTAGCAATTTTGCAATGCCAAGTAGTATGGCTTACATCTTCACAATCCTCCCTGCACAAGCGGCACATAGAAGGCATCTCCCTACCTGTCTTCTTTATGATATTATCATCAGTAGCGCAACATTGCTTATTAAATAACTTCCAGTAGGTCGCGCTTATTAAATAACTCCCACTATGGACTCAACAAACATGAAAAATGGATGTATAAACCAACAAGGTTTGTTGAGTGAGTTGGATGGTGTAGGCCGCGCTTGATGAAAGGTCGGGCTATCGTGGAACAAGCGCTGGCATTTGAGCCAGAAACGCGCAGGCCATCTTCAACCACTGGAGAGTTTTCTTCCAACGCCCGCCTATTCCAGGTACGCCCAGTACAATTCCTGATTCCAAACGATTTCTTTAATACTTTTTTATTCACTTTATCCTATTTTATCTCACTTCATCTATTTTATCTCACCTAAATTTTATATTTTATATTTTATCTTTATCCGACAAAACATTTTATATTAAAAAGAAATACTAGTGGGACCCTGGAAAATCAGATTTTGTTAATTTTGCTCTAATTTACCATAGTGGAATACACATTTTGTTCATCCACGTGTCTCAACAAAAAAATCTTTTTTGTTGATTGCCATAGGAATTGCCCATAAAGTTTAACAAGGGTTTCAGTTTGCTAAAGCTTAAACCCTTGTCACATCACTAGAGGATTCCTACATGGCAAATTTAATCTTGATGTCAACCGAATTGCAGAAAGATTCAATGGAGTAGGTGTCAAAAGATTAACAAAAAAACGTAAAAACAGCTCAAGATCATAGATTTTGAACAGAAAATAGAGTTTTTGTGTTTCTCACTTGGTGTGAGTTGTTTCATTTAACTGACTTAAATCGAAAACATTACAAGAGATAGATACATATAACAAAACAAAATAAGTATGACTAGATTTACAAGAAACGATGGAGAATTATGTTACTTGACGTAGCTTGCGCCTGAATGTGTGGGTCTTGGCTTGATTACGTGTAATACCCCCTTCAAGTCGGAGAGGGAGGTGAAATAGAATGAATGCCCAACTTGCTAACAAGATGACGAAATTGTGCAACTCTAAATGGTTTAGTGAATATGTCAGCAAGCTGATCTGAATAAGGAATGTAGCCAGGCGAGATAAGACCATAGAGTATTTTCTCATGAATAAAATGACAGTCAGTCTCAGTGTGTTTTGTATGCTCGTGGAATACCGGATTTTCAATAATTTGAATTGCAACCTTGCTATCACAATAGATAGGAATAAAACCAGGAACTGATATATGAGAATCGCAAAATAAATATTTCAACAATTGTAATTCAGATGTAACGTTGTCAAGAGCAAGATATTCAGCCTTAGCGGAAGACCGGGATGCAGTCGGTTGTTTATTTGGCTTCCAAGAGAGAGGACTATCACCCAACATAGTGTTGTAAAGCGACGGGTGAGAGGATAACCTGCCCAATCTGAATCAATATATCCTTAGAGAGAAAGAAAACTGGAAGATGAAAAAAAGATATCGTGACCGACTGTACTTTTTAAATAACGAAGAACTCATGTTGCGACATTGAAATGGGAGGTATGCGGATGTTGCATATTTTTACTAAGATAATTGACACAATATTTTACATCAGCACGAGTCGTTATGAGATATAATAATCGACCAATCAAACGAAGATATTGACTAAGATCTAATTACGTTGTACCATCAGTATGTAACAACCGTAAATGTTGTTCCATGGGTAACGGAAAAGTACGAGATCCGGTTAGACCAGAATATGCCAAGATATCAAGGACATACTTCCCTTCACAAAGGAAAATGCCTCTGTGGAAGCAGAAAACTTCAATTACCAGAAAATAAGTGGCAAGTATAAATTTCAAAGATATAATAAAATAATCATTACTACTTGTGATGATTATATCATCAACATAGATGAGAAAGAAAATTGAGATGGACTTACGATGGTAAGTAAACAACGATTGATCTATAGAATATTGAGTAAAACTTTCAGAAAGAAGTGTCGAATAAAATTTATTGAACCATTAACGAGATGCTTGCTTAAGACCATAAAGAGATTTGGTAAGCTTGCAGACACGGGTATCACCCTTTTTAGAGAAACTCGGAGGAATTTTCATATGAATTTCTTTGTCAATATCACCTTGTAGGCATTGTTGATATCTAATTGATGCAAAGACCATTTAAGAATAGCTAAAATAGAAAGTACAACAAGAACAATGACGAGTTTCCCAACAGGTGCAAAAGTGTTGGCATAGCCAATTTCTTCATGCTAAGTGAAACCTTTGGATACTAAACCAGCTATATAAAGTTCAGCAGAGCCGTCCGCATTAATTTTCACCTTATAGACCCACATACAACCAATGGGTGATTTTCCAGGTAGTAGGTCTGTCAAAATCCAAGTTTTAATGGCTTCAAATGCAAGGATTTCTTTAGCCATGATTTCTCGCCACTTATGACATTTCATGTCTTTCGAGAATGACTTAGGTTCCTCAGTTATAAATACACGAGCGACAAATATGTATTGTACTCAGTACAATTTGGAGATCGAGAGACTAGAAACTAAGAAATATGGTTCCTATTGAACGCAACCTTTACTACAAACCCCAGATATATTTCATTAATGAAAACAGAAGAAGGTGCACACGTGTCACTATATGAGCAATCATTATTTACCATATCATACTTTAGTTATTACATCACCAATAATCAGATCATGGCAGCCACAACACCACTACTACAAGATAACAAGACAAGTGAATATGATATTATCGGCCGCTAAAGAATATCCTTGTCCTCAAGGATAAAGTTTCTATAGAGAGATCTGATAGTGGAGATGTCCTCCCAAGTTGCATCTGCAGGAGTGGAGTTAGTCCATTGAATAAGCAATTGTTTAACCTGGTGTTGTCCTCTAATAATGGTTCTGTTCTGCAACACTTTTTCTGGTCTCATGATAATTTCACATGCATGATCTACAATGGGCAATGTAGGAGAAGGAATATGTTGTCTACCAATGTGTTGTTTAAGCTGAGAAACATGGAAGACTGGGTGAATTCTTGTCTGAGAGGGAAGCTGCAATTTGTAGGCTACTAAGCCAATCTTCTGGAGAATGGGAAATGGTCCATAAAACTTGGCCGAGAGCTTAAAGTTCTTTATAAGTGAGACTGATGCTTGTCTATATGGTTGCAGTTTCAGGTAAACCAAGTCACCCACCTCAAAATTTCTATCCTTTCTTGACTTGTCAGCATAAAATTTCATCCTCTCCTGAGCTTCATGCAAATATTCCTTTAGAATGTCCAGCATTGCATCTCTCTCTTTCAAGTTAGACTCAACAGTAGCTACAGAAGTTGTTGCAGCAGATGGAAATGACATGTGAGGAGGAAGGTAGCCATACAAGGCTTGAAATTGAGACATTTTTAAGCTAGTGTGATAACTAGTGTTGTACCACTATTCTGCTACAGAAAGCCATTGGCACCACTTCCAGGGCTTGTGACCAGTAATGCCAAACATGAGTTTACTCTTTCTGACTGGCCATCAGTTTGGGGATGATAGGCTATGTTGAGGTTCAAGCTTGTTCCCAGAGACTTAAACAAATCTTTCCAGAAATAGCTAGTAAAAACTTTATCCCTGTCAGAGACAATGGAAGCAGGTAAGCCATGAAGTTTAAATGCCTGGTCCAAGAAAGCTTTTGCTACATAAGTGGCAGTGTATGGATGGTGTAGAGGAATGAAATGGTTGTATTTATTAAGCCTGTTAACAACCACAAGAATTACAGTCTTTCTATCACTAGCAGCAACCCTTCAATGAAATCCATTGTGATATTTTTCCAGGCTTGCTCTGGAACTGGTAATGGTTGCAGCAAGCCAGCAGGAAAAGTTGTTTATCCTTTGTTTCTCTGACAAGTATCACATTCAGCAACAAAGAGTAGTATATCCTTCTTCATATTAGGCCAGTAGAAGTAGTTCTTGGTCGTGACATAAGTGGTTTGCATCCCTGAGTGACCACCAATTGCAGAAGAATGCGGTGTGCTTAAAATTGTTGATCTAACACCATTTCCAGTGCCAACATATAATCTGGATTTATATCTTAAAACTTCATCTTGATAAGAATAAGGTGGTGCTGAGGTGGAAGAGAGTAGAAGTTGTGGAATAAGTTGTTGAGCTTTGAGGTCACCAACATAGCTGTGAAGAAGTTCAGTCATCCAAGTAGGTTTTGACACAGTCAATGCAGCTATGTGTTCAGTGCCATGAGGTCTTCTAGATAATGCATCAACAACTACATTCTCCTTACCCGTTTTGTATTTAATTTCATAATCAAAACCTAAGAGTTTCATTAACCATCTTTGTTGTAACACGGTAGTAATTCTCTGCTCCAGGAAGTACGTTAAACTCTGATGATCTGTGAGTATGACAAATTTGTTACCTTGTAAATAATGTCTCCACTTCTGGACAACTTTAACTATTGCCCAAAACTCCTTTTCATAAGTAGAAAGTGCTCTTGCTCTGAGCCCCAACGCTGTACTGAAAAAAGAAATTGGTCTTCCTTCTTGAGTTAAGACAGCACCAATGCAGGTGTCACTTGCATCACTTTCAACAGTGAATGGCTGAGTAAAATCTGGTAGAGCAATAACTGGAGTGGTAGATATTGCAGATTTAAGTTTCTCAAACGCAATGGTAGCAGCTGGAGTCCAACTAAAAGAATCTTTCCTCGAAAGGTTAGTAAGTGGCTTGCTAATGGCACCATAATTCTTCACAAATTTTCTGTAATAACCTGTGAATCCAAGAAAGCCCCTTAAGTCTTGATAGAAGTGGAAATGGGCCAACTCTGCATAGATGTTATCTTGTTAGGGTCAGCACATACACCATCAGGAGTAATAATGTGGCCTAAGTATTCCAACTATGACTGGCAAACAACATTTTGAGAGATTTGCAAAAAGTTGGTGTTGTTAGGAAAAAAAAATCTTCAAATGCTCAAGATGCTCAACCATGGAAGAACTGTATATGAGGATATCATCAAAAAAAACTAGTACAAACTTCCTCAAATAAATAACAAAGACTTCATTCATAAGGGCTTGAAAAGCGGCAGGAGCATTGGTGAGGCCAAAGGGCATAACCTTAAATTCATAGTGACCATGATGATTTTTAAATGTTGTTTTGAAAATATTAGCAGGATTGACCAATATCTGATGATACCCTTCTCTGAGATCAATTTTAGAAAGCACCTTGAATCCCTTTAACTCATCTAAAAGTTCATCAACAAGTGGAATGGTAAACTTGTCTTTAATGGTAATGTTGTTAAATTTCCTGTAATTTACACAAAATCTCCAAGAACCATCTTTCTTTTTAACTAAGAGAATTGGAGATGCAAAAGGGTTGTGACTCTGCTGAATGATCCCAGAAGACAACATTTTCTTGACTAATTGTTCAACTACCCCTTTCTGGATGTATGGACATTTATAAGGTCTTTGGTTAGGAGGTTGAGAATCTGGTTTTAATGGAATTGAGTGATCCAAGGTTCTGTGAGGAGGTAAAGAAGTTGGTTCAGCAAATATGTCATTAAATTCATATAGGAGTGGCATTAATGGAGTAGGTACTGGAGGTAGGATAATTGAAGTGGTAACAGAAAAAAAATGACCAATAATTCCATGTGTTGTTTTTTCCCCAAAAAAATTTACAGCTGAACCACTCATCATGAGCAGGGAAGGTGAAGTGGTAGTGCCTTGTAAGGTGAGTTGCTGACCTTGATGAAGAAAAGACACACTAAGTTTAGAAAAGTTAAAAACAACATCACCTAACTTCTTAAGCCAATCAACACCTAGTACCATATCACATCCTCCAAGTAGTAGTAACCTCAAATCTTCAGTGAACTGATACCCCTGCATTTTCCAATGGAGTTGATGATAAATCCCAGTACTCACTGTTTTCTCTCCATTGGCAACTGTAACTAACATGGGGGTAGTTTTCTCCACTTTGCATTTGAGCTTAGCAGCCAAAGAAGAATCCAAAAAGCTTGTGGTGCTACATGTATCAATAAGTATGAAAATAGAAGTTTTCTTTAGTAGATCGGGAATTCTGATAGTATCACCTGTGACAGTACCAGTGAGGGCATGAAGAGAAATTTCCATGTCAGAGTCAATTGGAGATTCCACTACTTCCTCATGATCTAGTTCATGTGAATCAGAACTTTCAGTTTGAACCATGAATAACTGTTGTCTACATTTGCACTTATGTCCCATTGCATAAACTTCATCACAATTATAACAAAGACCTTTATCCCTGCGAATGCGCATCTGCTCCTATGTGAGTCTCTTGATAATTGGATTGGCTGATGCAGGTTTAAGAGTTGTGGGTGAATAAGCCTTTGGTGTTGTAGGAGTTGACTTTGAAATAGTGTAAGAGGGTGAAAGTGGTTTAGGAGGAAAGGTGATGGTAGAGAAATATCTAGAGTTAGTAAAAGAGCTGGAGTTGGTTCTAATGTATTTAGCAGAGGTAGAATGACACTTTTGTTCCTCAATTCTTGCTAAAGAGAAAGCTGTTGCAAGTGATTTGGGATAAAACATAGCTACAGAATTGCGCAATTCCTCCTTCAACCCACTAATGAAACTCGTGACAAAATAATGCTCACTTAAGGATGGATTGTTAGCAAGCATAAGAGCTTTAAGAGCTTCAAATTCTTCAAAATACTCTTCTAAAGAGTTAAGTTGTACTAGTTTATTAAAACTCCCAATAAAATTTTCTTCAACAGGATTTTCAAATCTAACACAAATACCATGAGAAAATTCAAACCAATTTATACGATTGCGACCAACCTGAAAATTGAGAAACCATTTATCAGCCTTTTCATCAAGATAGATAGATGCAATATCAATCGAGTCTCATCGATGTTGTGAAGCCAAAAGTATCATTCACATTTTTGGATCCAGCCACGAGGATTGTCGCCGTAAAATCGTGAAAAATCAAGCTTGGGTACACGATTGAAGTGATTTTGAATCCCTCGTGGAGGAATGGAACCAAAGGATTCTCTAGCTGAACACCATGGTTTTGTCCACCAGAATCATCCTGTTGAGGGGATCTCGATGTAGAAGGTAATCCTGCGAGCAATTCATCGAATAGTTTGTTAATCAACGCCTGATTCGAATCAGTCTGTTGTTGTTGTAGAAGAAGCTTGTCTTCAATAGCAATAAAACGATCATCAGAGCTCAATTGTTGTCGTTGAACTAGTTCTAATACATCTTTAACAGTTTTAGGATCGGAAACTCCCATCGGATTTTTTTTTGGAGTGGCTCTGATGCCAAATGTATTGTAATCAGTACAATTTGGAGATCGATAGACTAGAAACTAAGACATATGGTTCCTATTGAACGCAACAGTAATGACGATCAGATAGTGCACACGTGTCACTATCTGGGCGGTCATTATTTATCCTATCATACTTTAGTTATTACATCAACAATAATCAGATCAGGGAAGCCACAGTGCCACTACTACAAGATAACAAGACAAGTGAATAGTGACAAAATATCTTATGAGAAGATGTAAATTTATCAAATTACAAATAATGAGTGAAAGGATATGAGCAAGTTGGTACAAATGTAATCTTCAAAGTACGTCGGCGGATGACGATCTCGAATAGTTCTGGAATTAATATAAGGAGAAATATATTCATTAACACCATTTAATGAAAAAATGATGAAGGTGATGAATTAATATCAACCAGTGAGCCATTATAGCCGTAAATCGGATAAGTTGGAGTAGGTGAGCGTGAATATTCCATGGAAAGACCAGGAGTGGTTGTACCATCTGTTGGTCCTGTGACATTTGGAGTAATAGTACTAGGTACTGGAGTTGCTTGTATAACATTAGAATGAAGGAAAAAAGAAAAAAGAACAAGATAAGAGCGCCTGGGCGAAGTCACGGGTGATGACAAACCACCACCAAAAACAAAAGAAAAACTAAGAGAGTGGTAAAGACCAACTCCAACCAAGCAAATAAAAAACCAAATTTACAACTACATCAATTTACTTTTGTTTCCTAGCCGCAAATCTTTGGCCTTTCCCTAAATTTTCTATGTTTCCTTTATTAGGAATTTCCCCATTCCATTTGAGCCTTGAGAGCTCTTTTTCCATTTTCCTACCAGCGTTATCTTCATAATTCATATAGTGAGTGAAAAAACGGGGGTCCAACAACCACACCCAATATTTCGTTTAGCAATCTGTATGGACTAACTCCAATATAATTCCAAGAGAATAAACTAAACCGTCAGACTCAATCAAGGAAAAACATCCAAGAGTTATATCTCAATTTCTCAATACAATCTGCAATCGAACAGATAGAAATCTGTGATCCTGATTGATATGAGAAATAACTTGAACGGTATCAAAAACCAATGTTCAAGTGTCAATCAATTTCAATCAACAACAAAAGGTCAGATTTACCAATTGATTGAACTACGCACAACCTGTGATATTTCAATTATATAAACAAATATATAATGCAGAAAAGAAATAACACAGATACCAGAAGTTTTGTTAACGAGGAAACCGCAAATGCAGAAAAACCCCGAGACCTAGTCCAGATTTGAACACCACACTGTATTAAGACGCTACAGACACTAGCCTACTACAAGTTAACTTCTGATTGGAATGTTGTTGATCCCTAACCAAGTCTCACACCGATTAAGGTACAGTCGCGTTCCTTACATCTCTGAATCCCAGCAAGACTCTACGCACTTGATTCCCTTAGCTGATCTCACCCACAACTAAGAGTTGCTACGACCCAAAGTCGAAAACTTTATAAATAAATTTGTCTCACACAGATAAGTCTATTCTGATAGATAAATCTGTCTCCCACAGAAATACTTATGAAGTTCTTGTTCAGTATTTTGATAAATCAAGGTGAACAGGAACCAACTGATAATCTGGTCTTATAATCCCGAAGAACAGCCTAGAAATATCAATCACCTCACAATAACTTAACTATATGGTAGTAGAACAAGTTATTGTGGAATCACAAAGAATGAGACAAATAAATTTGTGCTTACTTTTTATATCTTACCTATCGGAGATAAATCTCGAGCCAATCTTATAGAAGATAGTACTCAATACGATAGAACAAGTAAGATCAGAACACGCAACTACAAAGAAAATAGTTGGGTCTGGCTTCAGAATCTCAATGAAGTCTTTAAGTCATTAACCTATAATGGGTTTAGGAAAAACCTAGGTTAAAGGAGAATCGACTCTAGTACGCAACTAGTATAACACAGGAAACGTGGGGATTAGGTTTCCTAGTTGCTAGAGTTATCCCTTATATAGTCTTCAAATCAGGGCTTGATAGCTTTGAAACAAAGCAATCAATATTCACTGTTAGATGAAAACCTGATTTAAGATTCAAGCTATGTTTGCTTAAAACCAAAGCAATATCTCTCCACCGTTAGATGGTCTTAGCTTGTTACACACAAATGAAATATACCTTCATTTAGATATGAAAATCGTACCTAAATGTGTATATTGAGTTGGCTCAATAACAGTTAACCGAAGTTAGCCATATGAACATTTTTCTATTAACCACATTCATCTAACACTTCTAGATCAAATAATAATCAAATGAATCTAATTGTGTTACTCATAGAGTTGTTCAATTTTTTATATTCCCGTAGAAGTATACAAGACACAATTGAAACAAAATCGAATTTGATTCAAGAGAATCAATTCATGAACATTTAGCCACGGTTTGCAAATATTGCATTCCTTAATATATGAATGTATTTGTTCATGAGTATGAATACTTAACCGATTTTAGAACTTAAACCAACTTAGTTTGCAAACGGGTACGCAAACTTAAGTTCCGGATATTGGTCTTGTCCGACATTTTGCTAACGTATACTGTCGTGCGGACCGCAACTCGGGTGAAACTCTTTGCAAACGGGTATGCAAACTTGGTTCCCGGACTTTGACAGTAAGAACCATTCGCATACTGGTATGCATAATTGGTTCTCGGACCTGAGTCACATTATAACAGTTTGCATACTGGTATGCATATTGTGTTATATCCAAATAATGGTTATTTATTCTAAACTCCCATTTCAATATTTGGGGAAAAACGATTTGCTGGTTTTTACGGAATTGAAGAGTCGACCGTGTGGAGACTCCTTGAACCGAGTGAAATGTTGAACCTCACACAGATGCACTGCAAGAAGGGAGTGCTTTAAGTTCGAGAGATCAATCTGTAAGACCCCAGCCTAAACCAAGAACAATGGCCTTTCTAGAGTCAATTCGGTCACAAGAGAGGATGGGTTGATCTGTAGGAGGGAAGCTGAGAAATGCGTGAGATTAACGGTGATCTGATATTGTAAGTGTGTTGTGAATTCAGCGTGAAAATGCTGTGAATGATTGAATTTTTCTCAATTGAGAGTAATTTCTGTGAGTTCGTGTAGACGAAAGATTGTCTGTATGAATTTTGATGAGAAATTACTCGTTTTGGCTAATGTTGTTCGAATGTTCGAAAACTTCTGTCTTTTCAATCAAGATTTAGGGACATTTTATAATGCCGGAGTTGAAAACACCATGATCCCATGAAGTGTGACAGTTGCTGGAATCAGAGAATGAGAAATGGGGTAATCATGTTAAAACCAATTACTCATCGTGCGGAGACTTGGTTAACTTTCCACCCACTACTTTGCTGACTCTTCCAACTGATTGCACGACTTGCTCACATTCTCATCGTGGGTGAACACACGTGCCGTAGACCGCCAGACCAAAACCCTAGTTAATATCCCCCCATGCGACACGATTGAAATCTCGTGATTGTGGAGTCAGTTGCTGAGTTTATGGGACGATGAGTCCATGTAGCGCTGAGTTGAACATGATTAGCAAATGTTTCGAAACTCACGAATTTAATGTGTCTGCTGACACGAGGTATCATTATAACCCAAGACGAGCAAAATTGTGTTGCTAAATTGTTGAATATTGATAGTTGAACCAATATTATTTGACTTGAGAAAATATTGCTAGTCTGAGCGAATATTGCTAATTGAGTAAATATTGTCGGTTCGAGCGAATATTGCTAGTTCGAGCAAATATTGCTAGTTTGAACAAATATTGTTCTTTTGATGAATTGTTGGTAGATGGACCAAATAAATTGTTAATTTAAGTTACTGACTGCTGAGTCGAGCAAAATAAATATGAATATCAATCATGGAATCAACATAAAATTATCAGAGTTTTCGAATCTTCACAGAATCACGTTTCTGCAGAGCTCTGGATTCAAAACCCTAATTTTACTAAAATGATGATTTATTGCAAATCAACGCGGGACCGGATACATGGGATGATAGGTTCAACATATAACTCCCAGATGCTCGAATGAGCAAAAAATACCAAAGTCTCTTGAGACCAGTTGGTGAAAGAATGATTAAATGCTGGTTTAATCATTTACTGAAATAATGCTCGTGTGAGCAACAAATCATAAAACCTGATGTAAAAAATATGAGGGGCCGACCAAGAGGTCATGAGACCGGCTCTTGATGGTCGTGCGACCAGTAGATGGTCGTTTGAGCGAACTTTCAATTGTTTGGAAATAGTTCGAACCTAATATGAGCAACTGAGCAAATTAGGTTAAAATCATTAAAACATGCGGGACCAGCTGTTTGCAAGCCTCAGGGTCACCCTTGGTCGGTCAAGGGAATGTTCCAGTGTCACCATAGTGTCCGTGCTTCAGTCCTGAGAATTTTGATATTTTCTGATGCACGTTTGAGCAACATTAGGAGAAAATATGAAAAATCGATGGTTTTGCTGAAACTGGGAAAAATACATGAGATGATGAAAATAATAAATAAACAAGGAATCAGAAGGTGTGGGACCGACCATGGCTAGTGCATGGCCGGCCGGCTGACACGCGGTCCCACATGCTTTTCCCAGTTTTATGTGATTTTATGTATTTTTCTCTGATTTAAGGGAAATTCCATGAAACTGGAGAGTTTGGCGAAATTAGGGAACTTCCATGAGATGAGAGACATAAATTACAATACAAAATAGGGATTGGGAGTGTGGGACCGGCAATGGCCGTGGCATGGCCGGTCAGCCAATGGGAGGGGGTCCCAAGGCACTCTTCCCAATTTTATGTAATTTTGATGATTTTAGATAATTATCATAAAATCAAAGGGATTTGTTGAAAACCAAGATATTTTGTTGAAATCAGGGAGTTTACATGAAATCAGGAAATGAAACACCAAATAATAATAAAATAATGGGCGTGTGGGACCGCCTAGGGCATGGTCGGCCGGCTAGAGCCCAGTCCCACAAGTTTTTCCTAATTTTTTAATATTTTCCATGATTTTAGAGAAAATACATGAAATTAGGTAATTTTAGGGAAAATTCATAAAATCAAGGAATTTTCATAATTTGAGAAGGAATAATAAAATAATGGGACGTGAGGTGTAGGACCAGCCACGGCCAAGGCATGATCGGCCGGCGGTCCCGCGACACCTTTCCCTAATTTTATTATTTTTTGATAAAATCATGTGATTTAGATAAAAATACATGAAATTAAGTAATTTTTATGATTTTAGAGAAAATTTATAAAATCAAGGAATTTTCATAATTTGAGAGAAATAATAATAGTGGAGACGTGAGGTGTGGGACCGGCCACGGCCAAGGCATGGCCGGCTGGTGCTTGGTCCCGCGACACCTTTCCTTAATTTTATTATTTTTTGATAAAATCATGTGATTAGATAATTTCTTTGAAATAATGGAAATTTGCTCGAACGAGAGGATTTTCATGAGATCGTGAAAATAGTAAAAATATGGTAAAATATAAAATTAGGCGCGAGACTAGTCACGGCATGACTGGACGGCTGGTGAGCCTAGTCCCCTGGCGCTTTTGTTTAATATTTTATTATTATTATTTTCCCTTCCAATTTTGCATAGGTTCCTCGTTCGTTCGTATTTTTGAAATGCTCGTTCGTGCGTTCAAAATGCTGGTCTGTGCATTATCTGCTAATTACACTTGCACCATTTTTGTCAGGGCTTATTCGATGCTCAGATGCCTGTTCTGTTGAATATTTATTACTAACCTGTGGAATTCTGCTGGGAAGAACCACAGATTGAAGTAACGAAATATAACGAGGAATCGTAGAATATTGCTGAATATTCAGGCGATTAATTGACGACTCGTATAATATTGCTGGATATTCATACGATGGCTCGTAGAATATTGTTGAATATTCAGACGATTTAAGATAATTAATTGCTGGCTCTATACTAGAAGGGCTTCCTGTCTAGGAGCATTAATTATCTGAGGGTTGAGAAATATGAACTTGCTGGAGTGTCATATTCCTCTTGCATAGTCGGGGAAAATCTGGTTACATCCCGAAGACGTTGTCTCTATACTAGCAGACATGTTGTCTAGGAGCCGCCCAATCTTTCGATTCTATACAGTATGAGATGTGTCGTGGCCTCAGCTGAGAGACTGCACATCTTCAACTTCTTTGAGAGGCTTTCTCCATCTACATGTAGTTACTGAGAGTCTCGATACTCATCCGATTGCCGGATCCGGAGTAATTACTAAAATTGCTCAGTATTCACGAGATGTGTCAGTGTCCTCAGCTGAGAGACTACACATCTACATGTAATCTGAGAGACGACCTTCTCAGTCAGAGATTTTATGGCATGAGCTTTCATGCTTTGATGAGAGACATGAGCCTCAATACTCACCCGATTTTCGGATCCGGAGTAATTACTGAAATTGCTCAGTATTCATGAGATGTGTCGTGGTCTCAGCTGAGAGACTACACATCCACATGTACTTTGAGAGACAGCCTTCTCAGTCAGAGATTTTATGAGCTTTCACGCTTTAATGAGAGACGTGGGTCTCAATACTCATCTGATTGCCGGATCCGGAGTATACTTTTACAATTTTACCCTTTGTCAAAAATCCACCATCTACATTAAGTCCCCTGCTTAGTGAGGAACAATCATGTTCAACATTGAATGGTGATTTTCCAGGTACAGACAAAAATAAGTAATTGAACTTAGTCATAAGATAAGACATTACCGGATTTCGACTGAATGAGCAAACCATGGTTTAAGCGGAACCCCAGTGGCGTAATAGAGCATCATCCAGTGAGCATAAATTGGTGTAGAACCGCTGATTCGATGGTGGAACCTTGGTCGATTTAGGATTCACGGGTCCGGGACCAAGAAAGGGAATCCGCGGACGTTCGTTCGTTAGTTTAAGAAACAAACAAGATAGACCAGAGTCTAATGATAAAATTTTGTCTATGAGCTTTCACGAAAAACAACAATTTTTTTTTTTAAATACGTGAGATTTCACAAAGTGGAATAAACTCTCGTTTCAAAGGCGAATGCTCGTACGAGAGAAAAGTTTTTTTTAATAGACATTGCGTCTGTTAGTAATAAATTTTGTTTATGATCTTTCATGAAAATTTTAGCTTCGAGCTTTCAGAAATCTTTGAAAATATACTCTCACTTCAAAGACAAATGCTCGTGCGAGGGAGCAAAATATATAGACATCTTTTTTCAAATTTACGTGAGTTTCACGTTATATATTTATATATTTTGTAAAATCATGTTTTGATTTTGAACAACTATTGAAAGTAGACAATTATATATGATGAAATAATGTCTGTATGTGAGTTTTCACAATTGTAAAATGGACGTCTGTCCAATTTTTGAAAAACCAGTGAATGTTAAAATTCACGTGGGTTGTTCATGGTTTGATGAAAATCAAGTCATGATTTTGAATAATGAATTTTGCTCGACTTTGCAGGTTTGAAGGAACGAGCAAATTTTCGAAATTTTGACATTATAATCACTACATCTAGTGAAATTGTAAATAGGTAAGAGTTGGATTATTACCGTTTCAGCGCATGCTTGTTGTTGGTATATCCATGACTCCATGTATTTCACCTCGGATAGTGGTGACTTCTGGTTACAACCACCCTTCTGGATCTTCTGGCGAACACTCTAGAAATATCAAGTCAAACGTGAAGACGTTTGCAGATGTTCATCCTGGGATGAATCAACCTTTCAGAAACGCTGGAAAGCTGGTACTTTGTATGTCTCTAGATCATCTGTGAGTCGTCCCTTATCAGCATAAGCACCGCCGACTTCAGCAAATGAGACTATCGGTTGAAGATGAAGTTCGGCTTTGTGTTGATGGTGTAGCTCCTGATTCAGATGTGGATGAACGAAGAATTTCGCTATAATTCGTCATCAGAAAATTCAGAAATTAGGTCTTCATTGAAATTGTTGTAGAATCTTCGTTCGATGTTGGATTTTCGCGGTCTACCCATGTATCCTCATGCCCAGAAAATTTCCAAACTTTTTCAAAGAAGCTTTTTGGGTTCCGAGCATGTTTAGGATCCGAAATCGATGAAACAGTAAACTTCCAGGAGACCTTCAGAAAATTTTCAGCTGGCATGTGGTCCAATGTTTTGGCCACAACTCTTCGCTCGTTTCTTTAATTGCTGTGAATTTTGGATATGTTGAAGAGGATATCCATACAAAGAGAATGGTGTACGAACCATCCACAAATTCTTCACTAATTTCTCCCAGATCGTCGGTTTGTACAGGGAAGTGTAAAATCATCTCAGACGAGCTTGTTGTAAAACATTCATGTTGTGTCTTTAGACCATTCACTTGTGTCTTGAACGGTTGGTGAAGGATTTTAATTTCATTGATTCCTTTGAGATCATGACCCTTTGATTGATACATGATCATGGTGCTTGCAGCGCCATCTTGCTTCTGTCAGTCGTAGAACATCACTTCTGAAACCCTGGTCACGAGACTGTAGCTGAGGTTGCTCTCGAGACGGGATGATGTAATGACCATGGTTTCATGTCCCGGTGGTAGCATTGCTTTTATGATGAATGATTAACACATGAGAGTCTGGTGTCACGAGTCTTGGACTGTAAAACTGATCGTCATGATCAGTGGATCGTCAGTCCCCAGTATTTTGTTAAATCTCTCCTTTTCGTTTCCTCTTCTTTTGGCAAGACTTGGATAGAGGACCCAGGTAGAAAAATTGATGTAAATACCCAGGTTTTCGAAGTTGGAGGTACCTTGATGAAAGACTTAGCGAAAAGACCTGGCGGACACCGATCGACTGTGGAAGTTATGAATCCCGTCTAAGAATTGCTGCATGCATGTTGTACGCTCTGGAAGCTGTAGGAACCTCGTACGACGTCGGAATTTGATGCTTGACCCAAAATTTTGAAGCTAAGAGACTGAGTTGTCTAATGAGACAAGAATCACTCAATTTGGAGTTGTAGAGGTCATCCAACGAAGCGTGCACATTTGTAATTTGTAATCCCGTACAAATTTTGGTATGTTGTAGAAGAGACATAGACGAACATCTTTCGTTGAGGAAACATTGTCCCATTCCTCACCCATTGGTATGTTTTTTCAAACCCATGGCCTGAAGTGTGTTGTATCTCATTTGTAGAGGTGATGAGAACATCTTGTAGAAGACTCTGGATTATGCCCACCAGTCGTGCCAGCTTTGGGAAGACTTTCATGTGAGCATGTTATTAGGTATACACATCTTGATATGAATCATTGGTTCTTAGAGAAGTCCGCTTCATATGTAACACTTCAGAGAATGATTAGTTGATGAAGCCCTGAGGATGTTGCTCCTGAGACCGTTGTTGGTGCTGAAACCATGAATGATTACACTCCAGAGATCTTTGTCGATGCTGAGATCATGGATTGTGTTCCTATAGAGATTATTTTTGATGCTGATACCATGGTTGAAGTTTCTCCAAAGACCGAAAAGGCTAGAATCATGATTATAGATATAATCTTTGCTCCTTCATCCAGTGAGCCTTTTACATTCACGAATTAGTTGATGAGTTGAGCGTCCCTAAGATGAAGGTGTACTGAGAGTTCAACTTGAATGCTCCTGAAAGCATAAATTCATCATAAACTGGCTTTGTCAGTAAGTCGACGTTGTTGCGGTAGATAACATCAGCAGTTTTCATACTGTACGTGATTTGTAAAGAGAAGAAGTTACTCAATCATGAAGGGGCTTGTGATATAGAGAAATACCGTTGATGAAGTTTCATGGAATCACCTCAGGTTTCCCAGTGTATTTTGAAGGAGTTAGTTCCATCCATGTATGAATGATGTTACATCTGCTTCAGAAGTCTTATCATGGGATAATGAAGACTTATCGATTGTAGCTTACTTTGATCGTGCTGGTGTTGAATCAATGTATAATCGTTGAGATATTTGTGCTGAAGTTGTACTCTTTGATTGTGAGTACAATTTGATGGCTTCTTAGATGCTTAAGTGTTGAGGCGTATATTCCTTTAGTATCGAATGTCTTAGGGGTTTGATCATCTCGGCCCTGGAGTATCTTCTGTTGATTCAGAATCCCTTTCGCTGCATTAGTGGGATTCGACACTTGTGCAGACATCAGAGCTTTATGATTTTGTGGAACACATGGACTTGCAGGAGAAACTCCCAAAGTGTTCTTTGCCATTTTTGGACATCAGTAATGAATGTTTCAGTGCTTGATTCGGAGAAACGTCAGATTCAACCACTTGGTAAAATACTAATGTGGTGAAGCTACCATTCATAACGTCTTGTAGAGTTGCTAGCATAATTAAGTTCCCATGCTAGGATAGCATGTGGGGAAATAAATGACATAGATATGGAATGAGACTTGCATGAGTGCGGAACCTCTTGATGAATGTCTATGCATCTTTTGCAGGTTCTTGGTTCAACCTCGTCAAAGTTTGAAATTCCTCAAAGTACTCTGATGATGGAATGTCCGTTAAATCTTCTGGATCAGAACTTTCTTCGTTGGAGAGATGTGTAACCAAAGGTGCTTTGCAAGTACCCATCTTTTCATCGCGGATCCACGCTCGTCTGAAGGACATGTCATATCCTGGATCTTCCTGATTATGTGAAACTTGGTTGAACTTATGTTCACTTTGAGAATAATGTAGCCATAAGTATCTCCGAGAGCTCCTTCAAGATCTATGATTGAGATGGAGCATGAGTATCTTCTTGTCGAGTGATGCATGTGAATCCGATGGTTTTCATGGGAATGTTGTTGATGGCGGTGTCAACATCGATCAACGTTCTTCCAAATTCGTTTCTTCTGAGATTGACTGTGATCAGCAGTCCCCAGTCGTATATCTCTTGATCGGAATGGACTTCTTGACACGATGTGGTTCAGTACTGTGAACATGTCTCTCCTTTGTGCCTTCGACCGATAAAGCAATTCACGTTCGGCCAAGGATTGGACTGCCTTTTTGATAGGTTGTTCAGAGAGTGTAAAGGTTCTGACTGAGAGAGGATTTTTGTGTACTCCTTCAGTCCCCAATTGAAGCTATTGTGGATCAACCTTCTGTTTGAAAATGTGCTGCAAAACTCCACAGTCGCTTGTGGGATGATTGACGAACCTGTGGAAGTCACCTCTTCAATGGAATCAGGTGCTTCTAGATCAGGAACTCTTGTGCGTTGGTCAGAGGCTTGTGCATCTTGCTTATCCTTCCTTTGTGATTTTGAAAGAGCTGAGGTATGCTTGCGCGGCGGTTTGGATTTCCGTTTGCTCCCTTCTGCAATAGTGTTTGTGGAAGGCTGGAGGTTTTACTGCTTCTTGATCAGACGTCTGCTACCTCGAGTGTCACGTGATTCCTCAGTCTTTATGGACTTTGCTCTTTCTAACAGGGCATGTACAGTGGTTGCTAATCTCTTCGCGGATTCGTGAAGCTCTGAGAAAGTCTGGAATCGAATATTCTCCAATAAAGCTCTGTAAACCGGGAGCATGTCGTTGATACACAAATCTACCAGTTGCTGCTCTGTGACATTTGGGTCATGACAGTCTAGGGCCTGGATTCTGAATCTTTTTACGTAATCATTGGGATTTTCACTGACCCTCTGGAACATTCTTTCAAGATCAGAGAGAGTGACTTGCTCTGAGACGAAAAAGTACTTTCTGTAGAAAGCGTTGATCATTTCTCCCCAATTGTTGACAGTCCCCGATGCGATGTTGTTGTACCAGGTGTATGCTCTGCCTTTCAAGGATTTTGAAAACTCCTTGAGGCGAACAACATGGTTATGTTCATGCTCTCCCAAGGCTTCGAGGAAACGAGAGACATGTTCTCGAGCATTGCCAGTTCCGTCATACAGAGTAAAAGTTGGAGAAATGTAACCTTTTGGAAGGGGAATCCTCTGCGTAGCGGCAGGATAAGGAGGTTGGTGACGATGGACATGTAATGTCTTGTCTTTTCCACGGTTCTCCAGAAGGCGCTCCACGTCTTCCCGAGTAATGAAATTTGATGGTTCCTTTGCTGACGAATCTGCAACTTTGCCAGTTTTATCATCATCCACTGTATGGATTGGGATTACTTCTGGATCAGCAGCATATGAGGATTTCTCCTTCTCTTTTCCCTTTTTTTGAGTCCTCTCTGTCATCTTATCAGTAAGAGTTTTGAGATAATTACATAGCTCCTTCTGTGTAGCATCCATGTCAGTCTGATTCTGTGTAGCAGCCATGTCAGTCTGGTGGCCGGCTGGTGCTTGGTCCCGCGACACCTTTCCCTAATTTTATTATTTTTTGATAAAATCATGTGATTTAGATAATTTCTTTGAAATAAAGGAAATTTGCTCGAACGAGAGGATTTTCATGAGATCGTGAAAATAGTAAAAATATGGTAAAATATAAAATTGGGCGCGGGACTAGTCACGGCATGACTGGCCGGCTGGTGAGCTAGTCCCCTGGCGCTTTTGTTTAATACTTTATTATTATTATTATTTTCCCTTCCTATTTTGCATAGGATCCTCGTTCGTTCGTATTTTTTGAAATGCTCGTTCGTGCATTCAAAATGCTGGTCTGTGCATTATCTGCTAATTACACTAGCACCATTTTTGTCAGGGCTTATTTGATGCTCAGATGCCTGTTCCATTGAATATTTATTACTAACCTGTGGAATTCTGCTGGGAAGAACCACAGATTGAAGTAACGAAATATAACGAGGAACCGTAGAATATTGCTGAATATTCAGGCGATTAATTGACGACTCGTAGAATATTGCTGGATATTCAGACGATTTAAGATAATTAATTGCTGGCTCTATACTAGAAGGGCTTCCTATCTAGGAGCATTAATTATCTGAGGGTTGAGCAATATGAACTTGCTGGAGTGTCATATTCCTCTTGCATAGTCGAGGAAAATCTGGTTACATCCCGAAGACGTTGTCTCTATACTAGCAGACATGTTGTCTAGGAGCCGCCCAATCTTTCGATTCTATACAGTATGAGATGTGCCGTGGCCTCAGCTGAGAGACTGCACATCTTCATCTTCTTTGAGAGACTTTCTCCATCAGAGGTCTCATGAGCTTTCATGCATAGAGACATGAGTCTCGATACTCATCCGATTGCCGGATCCGAAGTAATTACTGAAATTGCTCAGTATTCATGAGATGTGTCGTGGCCTCAGCTGAGAGACTACACATCTACATGTACTCTGAGAGACGACCTTCTCAGTCAGATATTTTATGGTATGAGATTTCATGCTTTGATGAGAGACATGAGCCTCAATACTCATCTGATTGCCGGATCCGGAGTAATTACTGAAATTGCTCAGTATTCATGAGATGTGTCGTGGTCTCGGCTGAGAGACTACACATCCACATGTACTCTGAGAGACATCCTTCTCAGTCAGATATTTTATGAGCTTTCACGCTTTAATGAGAGACGTGGGTCTCAATACTCATCCGATTGCCGGATCCGGAGTATACTTTTACAATTTTACCCTTTGTCGAAAATCCACCATCTACACGGACATATTCAAACTGAACTGGTTTTACTTGCAAGTATCCTCTTGACAAGAAAGAATCAAGTTTACTTGCTGGAATACATTCCAGAATTAGAAGATCGGTACCGAGTTTCAGTGAATTTCGAATAGTTTCCGACTTGTAACTCTTATATTCTAGTGCATGGTCATTCTTGTTCATCTCCACATTGTCCACAGACTTCCATGAACCCATAAAAAATAGTTTCTTGTTGCAAAGCACGTTGTCCATGAGCTGTCCTTCCAATTTACCCTTAGGTTTCTCATTCGATTTGTCAAGTACGGTATCACCACCAACTCTACTAAATTCAATGAAAATGTATATATGAATCGCCATCAAAGAACTATTTAGGACTGCATCTTTTAGATGAGTACAGACACCAACAACTTCTTCAATTTTTACTTCCAACAATGGATGTGTTATGTTATCACCCTTAATTACAACGAGCACCTTCATTATTCCCACTATTCTTACAAGTAACGCCTTCCATCTGAAACACCATTTCATACCTCCACAACCCATTGAGCTAGGTACTCTAAGCTGTAAGTCAGTGGAAAACAATATATATCCGCTGCCATTTCTCATACTCCATAACCCAAAAGAGAACAAGGTGAAGTCAAACTCAATCAGGAGAACCAAAAGGTCATATTCTATTGATGTAAAAAAAAACCGATGTCTTGAAGTTGAACACCCCTTGATCAAACCGCTCTTGTGCATTGCCAAACTCACTTTTCCTTGTCATTTGAAGAATCAAAATCTTTCGGAGAACGATAACTTTTTGTAGTATTTCGTCACATAACTTGGAAACATAACTACTGTTACCATCTATCCTGAGCAATTCAACCCACTTTCCTCGATCAAATACCTGTCCAGAATAACTACGGCCATAATACATACATTTTCCACTACTCAAACTGCACGTGACACTAACAAAAAATTTAAGTAAACCATATCTCAGCTTCACAATAACCATTGAGTGCGTTATGTCAGCAATCAATGTGTCACTATCTTTACTATCTCCGTGAGATATTTTCATAAGCACTGCAGATGCACCAATTACATAACTACTTGCATTCAAATGAACCAGATCATAATTATTACTTCCCATGTGGTTCAGTGATTTCTAAAATAATTATGAACTTGCTGCAATTAGCATCTCCGACTAGGAATTCCACAAAATGGTCTCATACATTTTACCACGATCAAACAGTATACAACCATAACCAAAACTAGGTAAAATAGCATACACAGACTCACTTGAATTCGCATTCAAAAGTTTAAAACAATTCCCATGAAAAAAATTTAACTTCGAAACAAGGTCATTAGTGTATTTATCCTTTATATTAGACCCATCCAACTCTCTTCCTCTATCAAATATCATTCGAGTATAATTAGAACTAGATGAAACGTTACCAATAAAAGTAGTCTGAGTTAGGTGCGCGAAGGAGTACAACCTGATAAAAATGATGAAGTAAGATGGTATTGGATGTAGGTTATTATCTGTAATAAACTTCCACCCTTCAAACTGTCTAAAAGCATCATCAGAATTCTGATTCAGTATGTTGAAGTCCTTCATGCCATTATTTGTACCTTGAGAATCCATAACAACATTAAGGAAATTATGTTCAGAATTGAAGGGTTTACCCTCCTGGTAGTCGAGAAACATCGAATTTCCTTTGTAGTTCAGAACTGCACCAACATCACCAGCTCTATCCATTGTTGAACAATTAGGTATGAGACAAGAAAAACAATCATCTCTTGCTAAAGAATTAGAAGAATCTCGAGTGGCCCCTTTTAACGAGTTATAATTTCCTTCATCACTATCTGTAACTCTTCTAACTTGAAAACACACATCGTCATTACAAGACTTATTAGCAGAATTGAAGGGTTTACCTTCTTGGTAGTCTAGAAACGTTGAATTCCCATTGTATTTCTGAACTTCATTAACAACACTAGATCCATCAACACAAGAAAACTCAACTATGGGTATAGATTGAAAATACCTTCATCTGGAACTGAGTTTGAAACAGTTAGAGTTGATTCTAGCTTTTTATCGATTTCTTCCTTGGACTCCGATTCACCACATCTGAGAGAGTGATTTATTGTTGTAGTAGAATCTAAAACTTCAACTGACGCATCTGATATTGGTGGATTTGAAGATTGTTGAGTGAAATTACTAGCTGAACTTGAATCAATTATCACTTCTTCCATGACAATCTCATCCTCCACCTCTGTAGCGTCCGAATCCCCAACCACTTCGAGTTGTAGCGATTCCAACTTTTTATCGGCGATGGATATGAGAATATTCGTTTTCAGAAGATTTAAATCTCGATCTGGTGAATCCCTATCCCAGATTAGACTTATAGACATCATTCTCAAATCAAATAACTCGTTCAATAATGCTCTCCTGGATTCATATTTATCTTGCTCTAAAATATCAACCACAGTGGTTAATTCTTCAATTTCTGTTTGGTTTCCTGATAATTCATTCATGGTAACCTAGCAGTCGCAGAATCGACCGCTCTGATACCAATTGTAGTGATCTACACTACAACTGATGCTCAGAAGCAACCCGAATCTCTGATTAGAGGGGGTTAGAAGATAACTGAAGGTGAAATTAGAGGGTTTGAAGAATAAGACATAGATAGAAGAGACACAGATGAAATTTAGGGGAGAAGCTTAATTCATTTCTTTAATTGATTAACTTTTTCAGTACAACAAGGGTACCATTATATCCCCAGACACAACTCTCACAAACCTCGTGCAAAACACGAGCCACACACACGAGACAGTAGCTACTACTACAAATAGCACCCAGTGCCCTATCCTATAACCTAGCCCACAATGGCTGCCCTTAACCATAATGTATAACCTCCACTGGGACATGACAGATTTATTCTCAAAAACACTAGGAACGTGTAAATTTGTAACTAAAGGTGTTAGAGCACTGCTCGGTCGAACTCTCAAGCGTTGCTATCTCAAGCTTGTTGTCAAGTTTAGTTTCCAAAACTATAAGTCTTGATTTTTAGTCTACTTGTAGATATGTCTCGGATTATGATAGAATGTGTAGTTGATCATTAGACTTCACCGCGTTCATCGATTGAAGGCGAAGAACTACTAAGAGGAGCTTGTGAAACTTCATCAACAAAAGGTATGTGGAGACTTAAACTCATCTATCACTCAGAAGTCTATTTCTATTATATCTCCTATTGAGACAAAAGTCGTATAACTATTGTTGATGGTGGTTTTTAGCTTAGGGTTAAAATCGTAAAACCTTGGTCTAACATGACGTCACCCTGTAAGGAAACGGATCTGTAAACACCAATATCTCCACTAGCGCATTTATTGAGCCTTTCAATACGTCTGTGAGAAATTTACCAGGGTACCTTTTTTTATATGTATACTAGGTTCCACGGCAGAACCCTCAGTATCGACTGGCATTGTCTCCACACATGCCAGCCGTGCATGCTAACCAAGTGTGCCAACGGCATGCCAGCCACACCCCTGCGCCAAAGGCATGCCAACCATGCCAGCCGCACCTCCGCGCCAAAGGCATGCCAACCATGCCAGCCACACCCCTGCGCCAAAGGCATGCCAACCATGCCAGCGGCACCATCGTGCCAATGGCATGCCATGCCAGCCACATCTCCGCGCCAAAGGCATGCCAACCATGCCAGCCGCATCTCCGCGCCAATGGCATGCCATGCCAGCCACATCTCCGAGCCAAAGGCATGCCAACCATGCTAGCCGCACCATCGTGCCAATGGCATGCCATGCCAGCCACATCTCCGCGCCAAAAGCATGCCAACCCTGCCAGCCACGCCAATGTCATGCCATCCATGCCAGCCACGCCAAAGGCATGCCATCCATGCCGGTCAAACCCTAATATTGGTCATGCCTAAAACATTGCCAAAGCCATGTCGGCCATGCCTCCATGTCGTTGGCTTCCAAACGAAGGGTTGCAACAATCAATGACCACCCTTCCTTCTGAGATGCAAATCTTAGCCGTACAAGTTTGCCACCAAACGCGTGGCAACTTCTGGCCCAATGCCAAAAAAACCCTAATTTTGGTCGCGCCTAAAATATGCCAAAGCCATGCCGGCCACGCCTCCATGTCGCTGGCTGCCAAACGAAGGGTTGCAACAATCAACGACTACCCTTCCTTCTGAGATGCAAATCTCAGCCGTACAAGCTCGCCACCAAACCAAACGACTTGTGGCAACCTCTTGGCTACAATGCCAATTCTTTGATCACGGTGCCAAACCCTAATTTGGCCACGCCAAAGCCATACCGGCCATGCAACCATGCCGCTGGCTGCCGACATCCCTCCTGAATTCTTCCTGAGTTTTACTTTCGGGATGTTTTCACCTTCCGAACGAGTTCAAAAACTAAATATTCCCGGGTAGGGAGATAGGAAATTCTTTTCCGTGCAGAATGGAGGGGCGGACCATCAAAATCCGAGTCCGTACGAGAATTCTACAACGATTCTAGTAAAGGGCGCTAATTAGGGTTTTAGCATACCAAACCCTAATTTAGACAAAGCCGCAAGTGCTTCCCTTCCCAGCCGCAAGCGCTTCCCGCTTCCCTTCCAAGCCGCAAGCGCTTCCCTACCAAGCCGCAAGCGCTTCCCTTCCAAGCCGCAAGCGATTCCCTTCCAAGCCGCAAGCGCTTCCCTTCCAAGCCGCACACTGCCAGCGGCTCCACTTCACGCCAAATTCATGCCGGCCATGCAACCATGTCGCTCGCTGCCAAACGGAAGGTAGCCACGATCAACGGCTACCCTTCCTCCTGAGATGCAGATCTCAGCCGTACAAACTTGCCACCGAACGACTTGTGGCAATCTCTTGGCTACGGTGCCAACTCTTGGACACGGTGCCAAAACCCTAATTTGGCCATGTCAAAGCCATGCCGTCCATGCCGCTGGCTGCCAAACAGAGGGTTACAACAATCAACGGCTACCCTTCCTTCTGAGATGCAAATCTCAGCCGTACAAGTTCGTCAACAAACCGGCAAGCCTCTCAATTTTAACTTTCCAAACAATAGCAACATGCTACACGTTTTCCACGAAAACACTCGAGACATAAAAACATGTCACAAACCGGGGGATGCTCATCAGGGTATTGGTCTGACGGTTTACAGCGTGCGGCGTGCAATACGCCCGTTACAGGAAAGTGTCATAAGAGTGAGGCGGTTAGTAAATACAAGAAGTAATGGTGAAAAGTTTCCTTCATTATGGAAACATCAATTCCAGGCGTTACCCGTTACCGCTTTCTTCCATTACTCAATCGTTTCCACTTCTTACGAGGCCAGGGTACGTTTCGTTGCGACTTGTATAAATAGGTCTCACCTATTTCCACCAAAGACAAGTTTTTGTCAGGAGAATACCACACTCATAAATCACTTGTTAGCTTCCCAATCTGCTAGCGTTTCACTTTCTGATACAAGTCGTCAAAGAACTACTCTTCCAGAATCAACTATTATGGTCTCAACACTCTCTTCTCTTCCCTCCCTAAGACCAACCCTTCACCTTCACTTTGTGACCGAAGCAAGTCTGGAACGGCCATTTCTTAGTTTAGACCGGATTTGTACAGATTGATCTCTCGAATCAAAGTACTCCCTTGCAGTACATTGTTCAGGGTTTAGACTCGTTTCTCACCCACACACCCGAAATTACCAAAATCACCAGAAACTGTTTTCACCCCCAAACAATTGGCGACCACAGTGGGAGATTAATATCTCGGTTACAATGTCAATTTCCAATTCCCGGTTTCATTCTTCAACCCAGATATCAAGATGGTAAAAGAAAACGATTCTCTCAGGAATCAACAACTCAGTTACCAGTTATCACACGACAAGGGATGACTGGGGACTTCTAAGATGGTGGAAGCAAACGATCCGCTCGGGGATCGATGGCTCAGTCACCAAACGGCTCAGTTACCAGTTATCACACGACGAGGAGTGACTGGGGACTTGAAAAAGCGGGGGTCTAACAACACCACCCAATATTTCGTTTAGCAATCTGTATGGACAAACTCCAATATACTTTTTATGAGAATCAACTAGACAGTCAGACTCAATCAATAAAAATATATATCAAAGAGTTTATATCTCAATCTCTCGATATCAAAGATATTTTCTTGATCTTTACTCAAGAAAATAGAAATCTGCGAGTCTTTATCAAAGAGAGATAACTTGGACGGTACCAAAGACCAATATCCAAGGATCAATTAACTACAATCAACAACCAAAAGTTGGATTAGAGAAGTTGATGATCTTAACGCACAAACTGTATTATTTCAATTATATAAAATATAATGCGGAAAAGAAATAACACAGACACCAGAAATTTTGTTAACGAGGAAACCGCAAATGCAGAAAAACCCCGGGACCTAGTCCAGATTGAATACACACTGTATTAAGCCGCTACAGACACTAGCCTACTGCAAACTAACTTCGGACTGGACTATAGTTGAACCCAATCAGTCTCCCACCGATCCAAGGTACAGTTGTACTCCTACGCCTCTGATCCCAGCAGGAGCACTTGATTCCCATAGCTGATCTCACCCACAACCAAGAGTTGATGCAACCCAAAATCACAGACTTGATAATAAACAGATCTGTCTCACACATAAAAGTCTATCAAAGGATAAATCTCTCTACCACAGATAAACCCTAGGTTTTGTTCCGTCTTAAGATATAAAATCAAGATGAACAGGACCCAATTGATAATCAGGTCTTATATTCCCGAAGAACAGCCTAGATTAATCAATCACCTCTCTACAATCCTTCCTGACTACACATGCGGAGTGTCGAGGAATCACAAACAGTGAGACGAAGATGTTTGTGACTTCTTTATCTTGCCTATCGGAGAACTATCACGATCTCAAGCTAATCAATCGATTGTACTCATACGATAGAAGATGCATGATCAGATCACACAACTACGATAAAAGTAGTATCGGTCTGGCTTCACAATCCTAATGAAGTCTTTAAGTCGTTAACCTGATTTTAGAGAAGAAAATCAAAGGTTAATGGAGATCGACTCTAACGGGCGCACTAGTAGCACACAGACGTGTGGGGATTAGTTTTGCACAATGCTAGATGTCTCCTTTATATAGCCTTCAAATCATGGTTTTGCCTTAGGTACAAAGCAATCCTTATTCACCGTTAGATGAAAACCTGATTTAGATTCAAGCTAATATTTCTCAACTGTTAGATCGAAAACTTAGCTTGTCACACACACTTGAGTAGACGTTTACTAGGTTTGTGAAAACCATGCCCAAACATGTACGTGTATGTTGGTTCAACATAGTAACCCAAAAAGGTTAGCCATATGAGCATTTCATATCAACCTTGTTCTTCTTCACCATAACTAGTTCAATTGACTCAAATGAACTAGTTAAGAGTTGTTCAATTGCTATGAGATCTTATGTAACTATACAAGACACAATTGAAACAAAGATGATTCGATTCGATTGAATCGGCTCATGAACATTATAGCCACGGTTTGCATAAAGCATTACTTACTAATTTAATGTTTCATGTTCAGAGCACATCTTTAGATCATAACCTCTTAAGTTCACAAACAAGTTTGCGGACTTAAGTTAATTGGTTGAGTTTTCCAAACTCAGCAGAAATTCTCGGAAAGAGAACTTCCGCCAGTTCGCGGACTGGGTTCGCGGGCTGAGTTCGCGGACTTAGCACACAAACGAGTTTTGGGAAATCCAGCAGAAATTCTCGGTCGAGAACTTCCGACAGTTCGGCGACTTGGCAAGCCAATTCCACAATCCTCCCGATTTCTCTTGATCAACAAAGTTCGAAAACTTCGGTTCAAGGAATACATGGTTATGTAATCTAAACTCTCATTTCAATCATTGAGACATTCTCAGAGGACGCTATGTAGCCGTTATTCACAGACCGATTCACGTCAGAGCAATTCTCAAAGTGATTGAAACTTTTCATGACTTTCGTCACTAGGTGAAGATAAACTTGATCAAAGAGAAACGCTTTACCAACACACGATTTCGAGATAAAAGATAAGCAATGAATGCTCAGCTCGAAATGTCAAATGTGTATAATCTAGTCTATATAGCATACGACTTTTATCTCATAAGAAGTAGGAGATTGAATAGATATACTTTTGAGTGATAGATAAGTTCAAGTCTCCACATACCTTTTTGTTGATGAAGTTCCACGGTTCCTTGTATAGATCTTCGTCGTTGTATGATGAATCTCCATGAAGTCCTTGAGCTCAACTACACTTTTCTATCCTAGTCCGAGACTTAGCTATGTAGGCTAGAAATCAAGACTTATAGTTTTGATCACTAACATTGACAAACATGCTTGAGATAGCAACGCATGTGAGGTCGACCGAGCTATGCTCTAACAATCTCCCCCTTTGTCAATTTTAGTGACAAAACTATTAATACATATGGAATACAAAAAAGATAAACTTTAGTGGCTCCTATTCCATAGTCTAATCTTCAACGTTCCCTGAAATCTCCGTTCTTCCAAGTACTCCAATGATCCCAATGGTTGTAATTTTAGCATCACCGTTGTTGAAGATTCGTAGCTATAACAATGAGAGAAATTGAGATTCTCGGTCATTATTATACGATGTCATAGTATTATTATGTAATATCAAAGTCCAATTGTATCACGACTTTAACAATAATACTACGGTGATATGTATCACTCCCCCTTAGTCAATACTCCATCTCGATCATGGAAACCACTCCCCCTTACATAATGATCCGAAAACCATATGTATTTGTAGTGTGAACTACATTATTTCTCCCCCTTTTTGTCAATAAAATTGGCAAAGGTACAAGAACGGGATCATAATGAAATTTCCACAAGAGACATTTCATAGACTAAGAAAAATACATACCAACTTAATTTAGATGCAATCATAAAGCCGAAGCTAAATGCATTCATCAAGGAGTTTTAAGATACAAGATAACCCCTATAAAATTCCACAGCCGCACACCCCGCAAGATATTACCATTAAGCACAAGTTCAAAAGAACTCTCCCTCATTTGATGTCATTCCCGAGAGAACAACAAGAGCGACCTTAATTTTGAAAGAAAATAAGGATTTTGAAACATTAGAGAAACTAAAAAGACAAAAACGACAATCCTACTGAAACTGAACTGGAATGTTCCTACTGGAGTTTCAGACTCAATTGCCCAAAAGAAAAGGATAAGCAAAGGGGCAAGAGTCAATGAAATGTTATATTGAACCAAAACAACACCAATAGACTGCCGCAGGTGTTGAAACGTTGCAGTGTCTAAGGGTTTGGTGAGAATATCAGCCAATTGTTGTTCGGGAGGCACAAATTCCATACTGATGATACCATTTTCATAAAGATCACGAATAAAATGGTACCTTATGTCAGTGTGCTTTGTTCTTGAGTGCTCAACATGATTCTCAGTAATTCGAATCGCACTGGAGTTATCACAAAAGATCCTCATTATTCCAGTATCAATTCCATAATCAGCAAGCATCTGTTTCATCCATAGGAGTTGAGTACAACATGATCCGGCAAAAATATATTCTGCTTCCCATGTAGACAGGGATTGAGAATTCTGCTTCTTGCTATGTGTAGATGGTGGATTTTCGACAAAGGCTAAAATCGTAAACCCATAATTATACGAACTCCTGATCCGACAATCATATGTGAGTATTGAGACACGGGTCTCTCATCGAATCCTCTGACTGAGAATACTTTCTCTCAGAGTACATGCAGATATGTAGTCTCTCGGCTAGACAACGGAATATCTCATGAATACTGAACACTTCAGTAATTATTTCTATATAGAATCACGAGATTGACGTCTCCTAGACAGCTTGCTCTGCTAGTATAGAGCGATAACGTCTTCAGGATACAAACAACGAGTTTCCCTGACTATATAAAGGATATGAAGCTCCAACAATCTCATGTCAGAATAATTAATGCTCCTAGACAGCTTGCTCTGCTAGTATAGAGCCATAAGTTAATTATTCCTAAATTCTTGGATTCATCCACTGAATTTCCGAAAATATTCAAATATTTTCGCAGTATTTCGTTACTTCAATCTATGGTTCTTCCCAACATAATTCCATGGGTTAGTAATAAATATTCAACGCACGGGCGTCTGAGCTACCTCCGAGTAAGCCACGGCTCAAAAGGTGTAAGTGTACTCAATGATGATGCACTAACAATCACCGCACGAACGAGTATTTCAAAATACGATGAAACGATGAACCAATGCAAAATAGGAAGTAAAATAATAAATAATTAAATATTGACCAAGGTGCTGAGGGATTGGGCTCACCGGCTGGCCAGCCGTGCCATGGCCAATCCCACGCCAGTCATGTTTTTTGTTATTTTCCTTGATCTTATGAAAATCCTTTCATTTGAACAAATATCCTTCGTCTTGAGGAAACTCCTCAGTTTCATGGTGTTTCCTTCGCACCAAGGAAATAATATAAAATTGGAAAAAAATATTGTGGGGCCGTGATTATTGGCCAACCGGTCATGCCTTGATCCCGGCCGGCCCCACACTTCATGGTTCCTCATTATTTTATTATTATTTCCCTAATCTCATGAAAACTCCTTCATCTCATGGTATTTTCACAAATCCATAAAAAATAATATAAAATTAGGGAAACTCGTGGGACCGGGCCCCAGCCGGGCGGCCATGCCCTAACCGGTCCCACACGCCCCTTTATTTTATTATTATTATTTTAAAGTTTCCTTCATCCCATGAAACTCCTTGATTTCATGGTATTTCTCTCAAATAAGGAAAATTCCTTCAAATCATGGAAAAATACACGGAAAAAAAATAAAAATTAGGGAAACTCATGGGACCGGGCCCTAGCCGGTCCCACACGCCCTTATTTTTATAATTTTAAATTTATTTTCTTCCTTGATCCTATGGAAACTCATTCACTTCAAGGAAACTCCTTAATTTCAACAAATTCCTTTATTTCATGATATTTTCATAAATTCATGAAAAATAATATAAAATTAGGAAAAGCACCACGGGACCGTGGACACTGGCCGGCCGGCCATGCCTTGGCCTCAGCGGTCCCACGCTTCATCATTCCTTCATTTTATAATTATTTTCCTTCATCTCATGAAGTTTCCTCAGTTTCAGCAAAAACCCTGATTTTGTCATATTTTCTCAAATGGTTGCTCAAACACACGCCAGAAAATATCAAGATTCTCAGGACTGAGACACGGACGTGAGCATGTTACCTTGACCGACCAGGATTGGCTCTTTGGCTCGCAATGAGCCAGTCCCGCATATTTTCATGATTTGACCTAATTTGCGCAATTGCACATATTAGGTCCAAAACTCTTCCAAATAATTTTGGAATTTCATGAAGTGATCATCATTCGATCCCACGACCATCTAGGGCCGGTTTCATGACCCCTTGGTCGGTCTTCCACTTCTACATAATTAATTAGGTTTTATCACCTAAGGCTCGGACGAGCATTTTTCGAATAAATGATTAAACCAGCATTTAATCATTCTTTCATCAACAAATCACCAACTCTTCAAGAGATCTTGGTATTTTGCTCACGCGAGCATATGGATGCTACATAATCGACCCACGGTCTCATGCAGCCGTTCCTCCTTCATTCCATGGTTAATTCTCAAATAAACCATCAATTGGTCATTAATTGATCAAATTAGGGTTTCTGAGTCCAAGGATCATAATTCTCGACTCGAACACTAATAACTTTACGAAGATCTCATGATCAGTATTCTTATTTATTATGCTCGGTTCAACTACCAGTATACTAATTAATGTTTTATTTTGGTCACGCTACCAATAATTCATCAGACGAGCAACACTTGCTCAGATGAGCAATATTTGCTCAAACCAAGGATTTATGGTTCAACTATCAATATTCAACAATTCATCATTTGGGAAATACTTGCTCACCTCAACGTGAAAGTTATACCTCTGTCTCAACAGGCACGTTCAATTCATGAGTCTCAGAACATTTTACAGAATCATGTTCAACTCAACAAATACATGGACTCATCGTCCCATAAAGTCATGAAGTCAACAACTGACTAATTAACCACGAGACGTCAATCGTGTCACATGGAGGATATTAACTAGGGTTTTGGTCTGGCGGTCTACGACACGTGTGTTCATACACACGATGGAATGTGATCAAGTCGTGCAATCAGTTGAAGGAGTTAACAAAGTAGTGGATGGAAAATCGACCAAATCTCCGCACGATGAGCAACTGGTTTCAAACACGATTTCCACCTCCCCACTCTTTGATTCCATCAACTGTCACACTTCATGGGATCATGGTGTCTACAATTCCAGAAATATAAATAAGTCTCTGAAATCATGATTGAATATACAAGAACAACGATCTCACGTCTCACAGACAACACGATATTAACTCAACATCTGAGTAATTACTCTCAACATTCAATCATTCAGAACTTATCTTATTCAGAATTCACAAGACACCCACAATCTTTGATTACCATTGATTCCACACATTTCTCAGCTTCCCTCCTACAGATCAACCCATCTTCTCTTGTGACCGAATTTACTCTGGAACGTCCATTGCCTTGGTTTAGGCTGGAGTACTACAGATTGATCTCTCGAATTCAAATCTCTCCCTTCTTGCAGTGCATCTGTGTGAGGTTGAACATTTTGCTCGGTTCAAGGAGTCTCCTCCGTACGGTCGTTTCCTCAATCCTGTGAAAACCAGCAAATCGTTTTTCCCCATCTACAATATTCCATGCTACAAGATTGAGACCTACATAGTAGAAGCCCCCTGATGTACTTTTTCTGTCTTCTATACAACCTGCCCAATCAGCATCAGAATAAGCAGAAAGATCATCATTAGTATCAAAAGTGTACGAGATACCATACCCAACAGTGTGATTTATATATCATATGATTCTCTTTGCAGCTGCAAGATAAGATTCTCTTGGATCCGCCTGAAACCTAGCACAACAACCAACACTGAAAGAAATATCAGGTCTAGTAGATGTAAGATACAAAAGGCTACCTATAATAGATCGATATAATTTTTTTATCTACTTTTGCTCCTTTCTCATCCATGTGTAGTTTACCAGTAGTAGGCATATGAGTCAACTTAGGAGACGACTTATCCAGACCAAATCTTGACACAAGGTTACGTGCGTACTTCTCTTGGGAGAAGTAGATACCCTCCTTATGTTGTTGAATCTGTAATCCTAAGAAGAATTTTAATTCATCAACATTGCTCATTTTGAATTCTTTAGCAAGAGAGACTTGAAATTCTTTTGCAAATTTTTCAGAGGTTGATCCATAGATGTTATCATCTACATAGATTTGAGCAATGACAACATTTTTCTCACTCCATTTGGTAAACAATGTTTTATCAGCTCCTCCTCTTGAAAATCCTTTTCTAATAAGAGAGGTAATGAGTTTCTCAAACCAAGCTCTTGGTGCTTGCTTCAATCCACATAATGCCTTTTTGAGCTTCATCACATGATCATGGAAATCAGGGTTTTCGAACCCCTTAGGTTGAGCGACATAGACCTCCTCTTTTAAAATTCCATTCAGAAACGCTGATTTTATGTCCATCTGAAACATCTTGATCTTGAGAAAGCAGGCATGAGCCAATAAAAGTCGAATGGACTCAAGACGTGCCACAGGTGCAAAGGTTTCTTCAAAATCGATTCTTTCAATCTGTGAATATCCTTGAGCGACAAGTCTAGCTTTATTTCTGACAATTGTGCCAAATTCATTAGACTTGTTCTTGAATATCCATTTAGTACCAACAATATTGACGTTTGGAGGATAAGGTACACGTTCCCAAACATCTTGTCTTTCAAATTGATTTAACTCTTCATGCATCGCGTTTACCCAGAAAGGATCTTTCAGAGCTTCATCAATATTCCTTGGTTCTACATGTGAAAGATAACAACCAAAATTGCATATATTTTGAAGTTGACCTCTTGGCTGTAGAATCCTTTCCCCCAATAATATTGTTGGGGTCATGATTCCTTTGAACCCAAATATGTCGTAGAGGGACACGTTCTTGTTCATCAGGAATGGCTTGATCAGTGCTCTTCTCCTCGTCACTAGAAATGTCAGGATCAGTAACAGTAGGGATAACTTCAACTGATTCTGGAATTTCTTTGACTTTCTCAATTGTCTCAATTTGAGGAAATTTAGCAGGAGGACTACCTTGACGAAAATTGCTAATGTCGTCGATGATAACATTAGCAGATTCTATCATGACTTGTGTTCTGAGATTATAAACTCGAAAACCACGACTATCGGAAGCATAGCCAAGAAAGATACCTTCGTCACTTTTGGTGTCGAATTTCCCTTTCTGTTCTCGATCTTTCAGAATATAACACTTACTTCCAAACACCCTGAGATAGTGTAGGTTGGGTTTCCTTCCATACCATAACTCATAAGGAGTGTTAAGGGTTTTAGACCACAGATACACACGGTTGATCAAGTAACATGCTGTAAAGACAGTTTTTCCCCAAAATCTTAAAGGTAAGTTTTTGTTGTGGAGCATTACCCTGGCCATTTCCTGGATGTTCCTATTCTTTCTTTCAGCAACTCCATTAGCTTGAGGAGTAATTGGTGGTGAATATTGTTGAATGATTCCCAGTTCATCACAGAACTCAAATACCTTGGTGTCTTTGAATTCAGTGCCACGATCGCTTCTAATTTTCTTTAGTTTGCGACCTTGTTCGTTCTGGATCCTTCTAACAATAATCTTGAATTCACCAAGGGTCTCATTCTTATGAGATAGGAATGCAACCCAAGTAAATCTGGTGTAATCATCTACCGTAACTAAAGCATACTTCTTACCGGCAACAGTGGGTTGTTGAATTGGTCCGAAGAGATCTATATGAATTAAATCAAGTGGAGCTTTAGTGAGAATATTTCGTGATGATGTGTGGTGAACTTTCGTTTGCTTACCTTTTTGACAGGAACCACATACACCTTCAATCTTTGCATTGATTTTGGGAATGCCTCTAACAAGTTCTTTGTTAATGATCTTAGTTAGAAGGCGATAATTGATGTGACCAAAGCGCTCATGCCAAAGATGTGTAGATTCCACCTTAGTCAAATTGTAGCGGTTGCTGAACTGAGTATCAAGAAGATAACAGTTGTTTTTACCACGATTTCCTTGAAAAATCACTTTCTCGGGTTTGTCAACAATATCACATCCATTCACATTGAAGACAACTCGATGGCCCTTGTCGCAAATTTGACTAATAGAAAAGAGATCAGCGGTCATGCCTTTAACATATACCACATTGTGAATTTCTGGAACACCGGGTAGCTGATGTAGCAACAACTTCCATCTCCGAACGTTACAGGACCTCCTTCATAGTCAACAGACGAAACAAACCAAGTGAGGTCACCTGTCATATGTAGACTACATACACTATCAAGAAACCATTGAAAGGGAGTTGTAGATCTTAAAGCAAAGGCATCCATACTACTAGTACTTCTCGATTTAGAGTTTCCTGGTAGTGTTGTATGGACCTTAAGAGAAACAAACAGTTGTTTAGCTTTCTTACAAAGATTACTTGCAATGTTAAGACTCTTTTGAAAGGACATACACGCTTGTTGTATATGGTTGGATGGATCACAACATGAGCCTATGATTTGAAGATTGTCTGAATGGTTCCTTGTCATATCAGTTTTCTCAACATCTTGTCGTTGATTACTATCTGACCTATGACTTTTATGGAAAGAGGAACAACTGAGTTTTCTCAACTTCTTAAAGGGAGTATTTCCAGATATCAAATCCTTAAGAATTGTAATTTGTGCAACAAGATCATGGTTGATCCGGATTTGTTCATCCAACCCTTTTTGAAGAGATACCAGTTTGTCAGACTTCTTCTTGCGGTTGTTTTTTAAACCTGGTGAAGCGTCAATTGAGACTTTATAGTCCATCTAGTCAGATCGGTACAAACACAGACTTTTGAGGTCTTTAAAGTGTTTGCCTGCTCTGATACCAATTGAAAAAGCGGGGGTCTAACAACACCACCCAATATTTCGCTTAGCAATCTGTATGGACAAACTCCAATATAATTTTTGTGAGAATCAACTAGACAGTCAGACTCAATCAATAAAAAGATATATCAAAGAGTTTATATCTCAATCTCTCGATTTGATCTTTACTCAAGCAAATAGAAATCTGCGAGTCTTTATCAAAGAGAGATAACTTGGACGGTACCAAAGACCAATTTCCAAGGATCAATCAACTACAATCAACAACCAAAAGTTGGATTAGAGAAGTTGATGATCTTAACGCACAACCTGTATTATTTCAATTATATAAAATATAATGTGGAAAAGAAATAACACAGACACCAGAAATTTTGTTAACGAGGAAACCGCAAATGTAGAAAAACCCCGGGACCTAGTCCAGATTGAATACACACTGTATTAAGCCGCTATAGACACTAGCCTATTGCAAACTAACTTCGGACTGGACTATAGTTAAACCCCAATCAATCTCCCACCGATCCAAGGTACAGTTGTACTTCTACGCCTCTGATCCCAGCAGGATACTACGCACTTGATTCCCTTAGCTGATCTCACCCACAACCAAGAGTTGTTGCAACCCAAAATCACAGACTTGATAATAAACAGATCTGTCTCACACATAAAAGTCTATCAAAGGATAAATCTCTCTACCACAGATAAACCCTAGGTTTTGTTCCGTCTTAAGATATAAAATCAAGATGAACAGGACCCAATTGATAATCAGGTCTTATATTCCCGAAGAACAGCCTAGATTAATCAATCACCTCTCTACAATCCTTCCTGACTACACAGGCGTATTGTCGAGGAATCACAAACAGTGAGATGAAGATGTTTGTGACTTCTTTATCTTGCCTATCGGAGAACTCTCACGATCTCAAGCTAATCAATCGATTGTACTCGTACGATAGAAGATGCAAGATCAGGTCACACAACTACGATAAAAGTAATATCGGTCTGGCTTCACAATCCCAATGAAGTTTTTAAGTCGTTAACCTGATTTTAGAGAAGAAAATCAAAGGTTAATGGAGATCGACTCTAGCGGGCGCACTAGTAGCACACAGATGTGTGGAGATTAGTTTTACACAATGCTATATGTCTCCTTTATATAGCCTTCAAATCATGGTTTTGCCTTAGGTACAAAGCAATCCTTATTCACCGTTAGATGAAAACCTGATTTAGATTCAAGCTAATATTTCTCAACCGTTAGATCGAAAACTTAGCTTGTCACACACACTTGGGTAAACGTTTACTGGGTTTGTGAAAACCATGCCCAAACGTGTACGTGTATGTTGGTTCAACATAGTAACCCAAAAAGGTTAGCCATATGAGCATTTCATATCAACCTTGTTCTTCTTCACCATAACTAGTTCAATTGACTCAAATGAACTAGTTAAGAGTTGTTCAATTGTTATGAGATCTTATGTAACTACACAAGACACAATTGAAACAAAGATGATTCGATTATATTGAATCGGCTCATGAACATTATAGCTGCTGTTTGCATAAAGCATTCCTTAGTAATTTAATGTTTCATGTTCAGAGCACATATTTAGATCATAACTTCTTAAGTTCCCAAACAAGTTCACGGACTTAAGTTAATCAGTAGATTTTTCCAAACTCAGCAGAAATTCTCGGAAAGAGAACTTCCGCCAGTTTGATCGCTGTCGTATGCGTCAAAAATAAATTACACTTTCTCACAACTTAAAATATATAATATAGCAAGGGTAAGAAAGGATCGTTCCCACAGAGAGGACTAGGTTGTCAATATGTTTCGTTTTCTTAAATAAACAAGCGGGATTTTTCTGATTTTTATATACTAAAATAAATAAAAGCAAACAATAAAGGTAAACAAATCAAATCAAAGATAAGAAAATATTGGTCATGGATTTCATCTTCATTCACAAACATGTTTTCTACACAATAAATAGAATTGATATTTTAATCTCAACTTTTATCAAAGGCCCTAGGATACCTTGATCGCAAGAATATCCCGCTAAATTCCTCTTATCATCAACAAACACATTAAAAGATGCGAAAATGAATTCTACCT
This sequence comes from Papaver somniferum, assembly GCF_003573695.1. NCBI lineage: Eukaryota > Viridiplantae > Streptophyta > Magnoliopsida > Ranunculales > Papaveraceae > Papaver > Papaver somniferum. The sequence goes on from NC_039360.1 coordinate 83,504,977, forward strand.
AAGAGAACGACCTAACGTGTAAAAGAACTAACCAAGTTTAATTCCCTAGATGCATTAAGTTTTATGAAATCAGTCCAATCAAAGCAATCGAACGTGTAAAAGCACTAATTCGATTTAACAAAGGTTATGACTCACATGTGACTACTAGGATGTATCACTACAAGCAATAATCACAATTATGCTACTTTTAATCAGGAATCTATCACTTTTGTGTATAATAAATCCTAATCTAGCAATGGAGATGAACACAAAATCAACCGATTCGCGACTCGATCAAACAAGTATTCAAATCATGAGACAATATCAATAGTGAATCATAAACGATAAAGCATGGAGACAAAACTAATTTATCATATCAAAAAGCATATTTTGTGAAATCAAATTATTTCATAACCAATAATAATACTCTAGCTCATGTTCATGGAGTTCATAACAAGAAGAAAAAGAAAGGTTTTCATGTTTTCTAAACCCTAGAAACCAAAAGTAGAAGAAGAGATGAGATGAGAGATAGGAGAGGTCTTGATTTTATATATTTCTCTTGTTCCTGCCAAGTTCCAAGTTTAGGTCAAGACCAAATAAGCTCGGCCAAAACCATTTGCCTGTACAGCCCACCAGATGTTAGCCCATTAACTCAGCCCATAACATATCAGTTAGCTTGTCAGTTCTGTGAAACTAACAAGCTAATTCATTCTTTCTACCTTCACCAGTAAACGGCACAATTCCTCTCCTTCCCTGCATTGATTCCTAGCATTCATCTAGCACTTCAAGCATTCATATACTCAACACCAACTTCCCCTGTAATCTCTTTACTGCAATTCGACCATTCCACAAATACCCAATACAGCAACAATAGCTGCGGTTTCTTGCTTTCAAGCAGGCCATAATCATCTTCTCACTACCTTCTACATCAACAACACAAATCCATTCAACCACTATAAACACCTGAATCTCCACCAACAGTTCCATCTTTGCATTACTGCCAAACCCAGTCGAGCTCAAGACCCATCATCCATATTCTGAGATTTCAAATTCTATTCATCTCGATCCATTATCAGCATCACCAAACCCTGACTGTAACCACCATACCATGTACCTGGTTGTTATTCAACTGAAACTTCGACCACCAACACTGCCAACCAGCTGCACACACCAACAACTCCTAAGCCTAGCCTGCATCATTTCATTGCATTCGCAGCATCGAATCAGTTAACATACAACAACAATAACTCCATATCTTTGTGCTCAGCTGCTTGCACTGCCACCAGACCCATTGTTTTCGCTTCACTGCAGCTCAGCTGCTACTTCATATTCAGAACCTGAAGTACCACCTACAATTGCATCAGCACTGCAGTACCATCCCATTCTCAGCGTCAGCCTCAATTTCCATACAAGCACCAGCTCCATCTGCCAATCATCATAGCATCTAGACTGAAACTGAACCTCATAACCTTGAATTGCTCCTTGCATCTCAATAACAAACATAATCTCCCCTTGCAGTTCACCTCATTCTCCCAACCACTGTAAAACTCATTGCTGCATCACCTGCACACTACATGCAGTTCTAGTTTCTCTAACTTGAGTCTAGTTCCTTGAATTACAGCTGCAGCTTCATCTGAATCATCAAGAACCCAGCCATTTCGAATTCGAACACAACCCATGAATAACAACTCCAAATCCTCACTGTTTGAGACCATTACTAACATTACTCCATCTCAATCACAGCTCACTACTCTTCCTTGCTTTGCTGAATAACAGCTTCAGATCCCATGGAAGCACACGAACCCTGAACTGCAATCCGAATCCATTTCAGTTAACCTTCACAGTTCAATCCATCCAACCAACAAAAACCACAACCTTCTTCCCATCCAACTTCAGTTCATCCCTGGCTTCAATAACTTCTAATCTTCAACTCAGAGATTCAATTTCTTCTACTGCAACAACAACCTAACATTCATCTAAGCTTAGATTCAATCTTCCATCTCAACCACTAGAACCCATTGAATCTCCTGTTGTTCTGAATCACACACACAGAAACCCCCTTTAGTCTTCTCCCTGTAATCAATGGCAAACCCCACACTTCAATTCCTTAGAACTCCTTTTAAGTCTTCCTCTACTGCATTTTCTCCACCAGATTTCAAGTGAAGAACTAGGGAAGAACAAGAAACCCTAATTCCTCTCAAACCCTACTCTGTGATTCATTACATAACTTCAATTTGTCTTCAAATCCACCATCTTAGCTCGAATGTCACTTCTCAGCTTCATATCCATACTCAAATTTATGCTCGATTTCAGCAGCAGGAGTCACTGCTTTTTCTTCTGTCTGAGTTTCAGGTGAATGATCTGTCATGGGATTCAGGGTTGTAATGAAACAGGGTTGGATAATGACACCCAAAACTCAAATAAGGTCCACCCAGCTGAAATATCAATTTCCCTTCAACTGTTGGTCCTACGAGACTGACAATCCAATTTTCATATTCCCGTTCTGTCGGTTCTAGGAAACTTACAAGCTTCATTGATTTTGCTCGTAACTTTCTCATATGATATCGGAGTGACATCATTCTTTCGTCGCATAACCTTAGCTGGCTTCATCACTCGCCTGTGAACTGACCTGTTTTCTTTTTTTTGCTCCAACTGGTGTATAGAGAGATAAAGTGGATGGTGCTAACTGCGAACAAGATTACAAGTGGTATGTAAGTTAGCAAATCGATGTCACCATCATGATTGATAAAATAGCACTCAATAGATCAAAATAGTGCTTCTATTGGTGGGAGGTTGGGTAGCTCACCATTCTACCCGGAGTTTACGTACGGTGATACACACTCTAAAATCACAAATTTAGACAGGTACAAAGAAGTGAAGGATGGTGCCTCTCATGATGTAACATGGGTAGTCTCCACTATAAGGGACCACTACTCTAATACCGAATTCAGTCTGCACCTTATTTGCCACTGGCATGGTTAAATCCAACTTTAACTCTCATACAAGTAAGAAACCCGATCATGTTCTCTGTCATCTCTAAGTTCAATCACTCTTATGAGAATCTCGATGTAATCTTAGCGACATGTATACTATGTGACTCTAAACTAACCACAAGTTGGAGTTTTCTTATTCACTATTTTACACAAAAGTTGAAAATTTCATGAAAAATTTACAATGCAAATGCAACCACTCCCCCACACTTAAACTTTATATTGTCCTCAATGTAAATTGAATCGTCCAAAGAAAGTCAAGGTGGGAAATCCTATATGATAATAACAAGAAATCAGAAAAATAAAATAAAAATAAAATAAAAACAAAACAAGACAAGACAAGACAAGAAAAACTAAAAACAAGACAAGAATATAAATACAAGACAAGAAATACTCATCCTATGGGTTGCCTCTCATTTAGCGCTTGGTTTAAAGTCGTCAGCCCGACTTGCACGACGAATTCCCCATACACCAATAATCTGAAAAGTTGGGGATCCTTCCATGTAACCTGTTTTGCAAATAGTAACTTCACACAAACATTAGTATAATAAAGCAAAAGTGAAGCTATAGCCCAATAAAAGTTTCCCCCGCACTTATTCTTGTCCACACTTGGAAGTGTATAAAGAACATAAAATTCAGGAACTTCTATGGTTTCTTCTATGCAAACATTCATAATATGAGAATCAAATGTTTCTAATGGTGGAAATCGAGAAACAAAGTCATTGAACAATATTCTCGAAGCACATACATTCAAACCAACAAGAGGTAAAGGAGAAGAAACAATATGCAAAGGGTTAGACAAACCTTGCACAATCTCTTGTATCACATAATCCTCTTCATCCTTGAAAAACTCAAGTGAATTACTCACCTCTTTTATATCATGGTCCTCTATCAAACCTTGCAACCATTCTTCATCCATTTCTACCTTAACTAAAGTCTCGGCATTAACATCATCATTATAATCCTTTGCAAGATAAATTGGGTCTTCCACAATATTGGTTATAACGGTCACATTCTCAACATATTCGTCATCATTAGGCTCAAACTCTTTTGCGGCTGCAAATTTCGCTATAAGGAACTTTTTTAGAAGACTCAAAAATGCATCATCCTCAAGCTCCACCCTTTGAATAGGCTCTTGATCATTATTAAGATCAATGCTTGAGTAATCTACACAAGTGTCAACATATTCCTCTTCGTCTTCATTTTGATCCCAAAAAGATTCCGCTGTACACCTTTGGGAAATGTCACCATGAGTTGGTTCAAGCGATGTATCTTCATAATCATCATCACTTTCATAGTTAACATAAGATTGGTTCTCGCTGAATTTAGTGTTACTAATATCAATCTCATCCTTTTGAATAGGTGAATAATCATTATTAAGATCGATAGTTGACGTAGCTACACAATTATCAACGAAAGACCCCAAAGGTTGGCCCTTTTCAACATTAGCATCAATCAAATATTCATCACAAACTATAGGTACATTAGAATAGTTATTGTTTTTAAAGCAAAGTTCTTCTTCATACCTTTCTTCTTTGATTTTATCAATACCTCTTTGTAAGTTAGAAATACCTTCACGAAGTTCTTGGAGTTGCTCTTCTGTAGACTCTTTATCTTTTTGGAACTCTTGTTGGACAAAGTTGGAAACTTTGTCCAGAAAGTCATAGACTTTTTGTTCACGAGCATAAGAATCCTCCCATCTTTGTGGTTGTTCACATACATACTGATGAGCGATTAATTCTTACATATTTACGACCAAAAATATATATTGTTGGTGCTTATTTTGGTATTGATTGTGTTTTTGTAGGTAAATGAATAAAATGGGCTCTTCCAAGAAAATCGTCTAAAACTAGGATTCCAAGAAGAAAATATGGACTTCGGAGTACATGGGTCGTGGATACTTTTGGATCTAAATAGGATAGGCCCAATTTAAGTTAGTGAAGGAGATGATGGGCTGAAGTTGGTTTAAGAAACTAACATGCTCGGGCATTTTGGTCTCGTGGATTTTAAGATGAAGGACTTGGTGATTAGTTCTCGAAGGATTTAGAAGGTATCACATAAAATGAAAAATCCTACTCAATAATTAATGTACGAGGTATGTCGACATGGTGGAGGAAGAAAGGAAACTAAATATCTTTTGCAACTAAAGAAGATTGATTTTGAGCATAATATATACTTCACCACATTAATACATGACGCCTGTTTTGGAATTGAGATAATGACAAAATGAGTACTTACCTCGTACATAAGATCAGTATGTTCTCATATAATATTTTCTTTACCATGAAAAGAAAAGAAAGTGGTCGTACATGTGGCGAGTCTTTATTAGGTGATATTGTGTATTCTTAGACAAGTGGCACACTCCCATTGGACATGACATGTGAAAGAGAATTAAAAGAGGAAGGTTAGATTTTGTTGAAATCTATATATTGATGTCGAAAACAGGAAACCAGGGGGTCATTTTTTTGGAGAGTCGGTGAGCCGGTAGCCAGTTTCACAATTTTCTTTTATTTCTTCTATTTAGTTTTCTTTTTAATAATGAAGAACTAGAATCACATGCTGGGACGACGGATGGAGCCATTTTTCGTCATTGTGGTAAATAAATTAATTTCTTTTTATGACTACTTGCATTGTTTATGAAATGATTTATGATTTTTATTGAATGGGTGTCATTTTAATTGATGAGTCATGCTTAGATAAAATGTTTTGATGTCTCATGCTTTAGATTTACATTCATTGCTCTCAAAATCTACATTAGGCAAGGAACTAGAGTCAACATATTGTTATCATACAAGCTATAATTGTGCAGGAATAATTTTGAATCACATGAATGGAATTTGGTGAAATTCTTAGTCCCAGTACCTCTCACCATTGTTAACATTGTTTGTATATTTATTTTTATTAAATTTAAAAATCGAACCTTCACAAGTCTTAGACGAACTCTACTACTACAACAACTTTTGAAACCCATTAAATTTTTGGCGCCGCCGACACGGATTTGTGCTTAGGTAGAATTTTTAGTTTTTTTTTTTATTTCATTTGTTCTTTTTACGTTTCTTTGGGTGTGTCTTTGTATTACAGGTTTGAAGTTGGATACTAAAGACTTGGAATCAAAGCTTAAAGCCAAAAGAGAAGGAAAAAGACAAAGAAAAAAAAAAAGCGAAAGAAAAAATTAAAAAAAAAAAAGAGAGAGAATTTATTTTATTTTTTTTAGAGACCTTCCATTTTTTGTAATTATTATTATTTATTTTTTTTATTTCTTTTCTTTTGCACTTTATTTAGACTTTGGACTTGGACAATTATTTTTTTTAAACCCTAAGGAAGGGTACATTAAATATAAAACTGTTTGCAGGGAAGGACGACGATTACAATATCGTCTCGGCCCCTCGGGTTCGCACATGACATAGGAGTCGTGGCCCGAGTCGACTTCAGCGGTTCTGCGCCCGTCTGGTACGGGAGGTAAGCTTTCGAAACACCCGCGAATCCCCTGTCAGCGGGTTTATTGTATGCCTTAAGGTGAATATATGCTGAGGATTTGAATACGGTTGTCTTAATTTCCTAGTAAAGGGCAAGGCCTGGCCAAATTAAGATAAGGACTCGGATTTCATCACCGTTTCCTTCTTGCCCGCCTTAGGAAAACGAAACCAAACGCGAACCTAAGCTTAAAATTTTGACTAGAACGAGACCTATAGAGTAACGAGCTTAATAGGAAAGTCGTTCGAAAAATATTGGTTACTCTTTTGAGCATACTTTGAAGTTCATGATGGTTTCTGCGAGTTGAATGCGTGACTGCGCCGCCTTATAATACCGGTGAGACCTTGGGTATCAAACTCCTCGCAGCTTCCCTCGTCTCAATTCAACTTACTTAAACTCGGATTGATTCCAGAGAGGTTTTCTCATATTGTAACGAAATCCTTTTCGAAAGATTAGAAGCTGGTCTAGAAACAATCTAAGTGGAGCCATCATGCTTGTTGTTTGCTAGATTTTATAGGTTTGATTTGGTCGAGTCAGCCTTGTTTGTGATTGTGTAGAATTCCCTTGCAATTAAGAATGTCGAACTGGTATGATAGAAGCCAATACAATGAATATCGGCCTGAATTTGAATATGGACATCATCCTTTTTATGACCACGTTGGGAATAGTGGTTGGGAACGCCATCCTTTTGAAGGATATGGGTCATACCATGGTGAGCCCAATTACTATCCACATGCCCACCGGTCATACGAGCAAGATTCTTATAATTCCTCTCCTCTCGATGAAGCACGTAAGATACTTGAGTCAACGCGTAAGTTAACTGAGTCAACACGTGAGTTTGCTGAGTCAACACGTAGGCTTAAATTAGAGACGGAAGAAAGAACTTCTCGAATTACTCTTGATTGCCAATACATTCTTTCCTATATCACCCGTGAAAATAAGGATAATTTTTATCAAGATGACGAGGTTAGAATTGGTAACACTACTGTAGATGAGGTTCAACATTTTCATGTTATTATGATGTGGATAGTGTTGATGAATAATTTGAAATTTGTAGGCATAATGATCAGGAATTTGTTACTCTAAATGAACTTTATGATGATAGTGTTATTTCTGGTTCAAATCCCGATAATTTTAATGATTATTCACCTATTCAAAAGGACGAGGATTTGATTAGAGATACCACCTCTTTAGATGATGTGGTATTTCCTTTTGATTACGAAGTCGATAATGGTTTAGAGGAACGAGTTTATTTTGAGAATACTTTTTTAGAGTCTAGCGATTTAGAAACAATGGTCTTAGACGAAGAAAATGAACTCGTAGAGCTATTAAATATGAGTGAGGATGCGTCACTTGAGTATAACCTAGAAGAAGCAATTGACTATTTTCAGGATTCCAACGATCTAGAAATTAATGAAATTGTAGCTAGTTTATCTAGAGATACCCAAAAATCTAAGTTTGGGGGTGATTATCATTCCCCTTGTGCCATACCTTTAGCTCTTACAAAGATCCCTCAGTCGGGACTTGAAATTTGTGCCTCAGCCATCTTACAAGATTATCTTCATACACTTTTTCCTGAACCTAGTTGTGTCCATAGGAGAGCTCAGTTGTTAGAAACCCGTCCTATGGTTGATGTGGTTAACCCAGGCTATCATACCAAAATTGACTTTGTTTTCCCACCAAAAACTTTTCTTCCAATTGTGGGAACATATGATTTTCAGATGTGTCGGTTATTAAGTTTTGAGACTAAACCTAATTACTTCAGGAGAGTAGGGTCGACACATTTGCTTAAGGAAGACCACCTCTTTCTTTGTGGTCATCTGTGTGAGTCAAACCTGATTGAATTTAAGGATCCGCAGTTATTTAGGTTATTATTATGTGCTTCTAAGTTTTTACTGGAGTTTTTTCAGACTCTAATACCTGAATCGGATCTTAGCTATGAGGAAATGCAGTCCATGAAAATATTTTATCTAGACCCTTTCATAGAGCCTGAACCTGAACCACAACTAGTTGTAGTTGTCTTAAACAAGGGTATGTTCGGTATCTTCTTGGTATGTTGCAGTTTCCTCTTCTTGTGGTTAGCACTTTTTGATCTAGATGACCCACAGTTATTCCGGCTACTTTTGTATGATACTATGAGGTGACTAATTCCTTCCGATGTCTGGCTGAAGACTTTAAACTTAGCACTTCTTGGGAGGTAACCCATTTTCATGCGACACGGTAATATTCTTCCTTATTTCTTTTCCCTCAAGTGGTAATAGTTTCTCCTTGTTCATGTTTTTAAATTTATCTTTAGAACATTGAGGACAATGTTAAATTTAAGTTTGGGGGTAAGGGAGAAACTTTTAGTTGCAATAAATAAACTCCAGAGCCTATAAATTTATACTTATTAAGGTTGGCACTAACCAATCTAAGTGGATGGGAACATCTTGGTTGTAGGAGTTGAGGAACCAATCTGATTAGATGGAAACATCTAAAAGAGTCTATTCATAAAAGTACAGAGCTCAGGTGTAGAATTAAAAAAAAAACACGGTAGTTTCGCCATATCTCGTTGAATCCTAATCTTCTGTTTTTTTTAAGTGATTTGGTGGGGCACACGATTCAAGTTGTTACCATTGCTAGGGTGAAATAGAGTGATTGAGATACAAAAAAAAAATTGAAAATTGAGACCAGACCATCAGACAAACCGGAATAAATTCAATAAAGTCGACCACTGGTGCCCTTGTATATGCCAGTTGTGTTGACCTAGAGTTAGGTTTATCGACCACTGGTCCCCTTGTATATGCTAGTTGTGTTGATATTAGGCAGACTGGTATCTCAGTCCATTAGGATAGGTTCATCTTGGCAGAGGCTTTCAGACAGTTATGGGAAACACCGTTCACTTTAAACCATCTATTTTTTTTTTCTCTTTATCCATCTTCTTAATCTTTCCATATGATTGGTTGACTCCAGTTATGATGTAAAGAAACTATCTGAGTAGAGCTCTGTGACTTATATATGAATCTTAGTATGCTTGAGTGCAAACTCGTGTACAGCAATTGGAATTTCGCATCAGGGTACTTCCTCCTGCAGTCAATGAGAGTATGCCAACCAAGGAGATTTTTTAGTGCCTTCCAAGGTTCTGCGTAGATAGTTAGGGTCTGGAGTAAAGGTTTTGTGGGTACACCTCTGGTAAACCCTCCCGAGATTAACTCGGTCACTAGGGCCACCTAGTGAGTTTTTATTTTCTAGAATAAATTTTCTCGAGGACTAGCAAAATATAAGTTTGGGGGTGATTATACCCTTGGAATTGTTGGAAGTTGTCATGTTGTTGAGATTGTTGGAAACCGTATCCATTGTTCCAATATGCTCCATCCATGAGAAATAAGTACCTGAAACACGATTCTCAAAACAAGGTTAAAAACCATAAAATAAAACAAAACTAAAAACAAGAAACCAAAACCAAGTGTCAACCGCTGCCTCCCCGGCAGCGGCGCCAAAATTTGATCGCTGTCGTATGCGTCAAAAATAAATTACACTTTCTCATAACTTAAAATATATAATATAGTAAGGGTAAGAAAGGATCGTTCCCACAGAAAGGACTAGGTTGTCAATATGTTTCGGTTTCTTAAATAAACAATGGGGATTTTTCTGATTTTTATATACTAAAATAAATAAAAGCAAACAATAAAGGTAAACAAATCAAATCAAAAATGAGAAAATATTGGTCACGGATTTCATCTTCATTCACAAACATGTTTTCTACACAATAAATAGAATTGATATTTTAATCTCAACTTTTATCAAAGTCCCTATGATACCTTGATCGCAAGAATATCCCGCTAAATTCCTCTTATCATCAACAAACACATTAAAAGATGCGAAAATGAATTCTACCTTAGAGAACAACCTAACGTGTAAAAGCACTAATCAAGTTTAATTCCCTAGATGCATTAAGTTTTATAAAATCAGGCCAATCAAAGCAATCGAACGTGTAAAAGCACTAATCCGATTTAACAAAGGTTATGACTCACATGTGACTACTAGGATGTATCACTACAAGCAATAATCACAATTATGCTACTTGTAATCGGGAATCTATCACTTTTGCGTATAATAAATCCTAATCTAGCAATGGAGATGAACATAAAATCAACCGATTCGCGACTCGATCAAACAAGTATTCAAATCATGAGACAATATCAATAGTGAATCATAAACGATAAAGCATGGAGACAAAACTAATTTATCATATCAAAAAGCATATTTTGTGAAATCAAATTATTCCATAACCAATAATAATACTCTAGTTCATGTTCATGGAGTTCATAACAAGAAGAAAAAGAAAGGTTTTCATGTTTTCTAAACCCTAGAAACCAAAAGTAGAGGAAGAGATGAGATGAGAGATAGGAGAGGTCTTGCTTTTATATCTTTCTCTTGTTCCTGCCAAGTTCCAAGTTTAGGTCAAGACCAAATAAGCTCGGCCAAAACCATTTTCCTGTACAACCCACCAGATGTTAGCCCATTAACTCAGCCCATAACATATCAGTTAGCTTGTCAGTTCTGTGAAACTAACAAGCTAATTCATTCTTTCTACCTTCACCAGTAAACGGCACAATTCTTCTCCTTCCCTGCATTGATTCCTAGCATTCATCTAGCACTTCAAGCATTCATATATTCAACACCAACTTCCATTGTAATCTCTTTACTGCAATTCGACCATTCCACAAATACCCAATACAGCAACAATAGCTGCGGTTTCTTGCTTTCAAGCAAGCCATAATCATCTTCTCACTGCCTTCTACATCAACAACACAAATCCATTCAACCACTATAAACACCTGAAGCTCCACCAACAATTCCATCTTTGCATTACTGTGAAACCCAGTCGAGCTCAAGACCCATCAATCCATCTTATGAGATTTCAAATTCTATTCATCTCGATCCATTATCAGCATCACCAAACCCTGACTGTAACCACCATACCCTGTACCTGGTTGTTATGCAACTGCAACTTCGACCACCAACACTGCCAACCAGCTGCACACACCAGCAAATCCTAAGCCTAGCCTGCATCATTTCATTGTATTCGCAGCATCGAATCCGTCAACATACAACACCAATAACTCAATCTCTTTGTGCTCAGTTGCTTCCACTGCCACCAGACCCATTGTTTTCGCTTCACTGCAGCTCAGCTGCTACTTCATATTCAGAACCTGAAGTACCACCTACAATTGCATCAACACTGCAGTATCATCCCATTCTCAGCGTCAGCCTCAATTTCCATACAAGCACCAGCTCCATCTGCCAATCATCATAGCAACTAGACTGAAACCGAACCTCATAACCTTGACTTGCTCCTTGCATCTCAATAACAAACATAATCTCCCCTTGCAGTTCACCTCATTCTCCCAACCACTGTAAAACTCATTGTTGCATCACCTGCAAACTACATGAAGTTCTAGTTTCTCTAACTTGAGTCTAATCCTTGAATTACAGCTGCAGCTTCATCTGAATCATCAAGAACCCAGCCATTTCGAATTCGAACACAACCCATGAATAACAACTCCAAATCCTCACTGTTTGAGACCATTACCACCATTACTCCATCTCAGATCACATCTCACTACTCTTCCTTGCTTTGCTGAATAACAGCTTCAGATCACATGGAAGCACACGAACCCTGAACTGCAATCCGAATCCATTTCAGTTAACCTTCACAGTTCAATCCATACAACCAACAACAACCACAACCTTCTTCCGATCCAACTTCAGTTCATCCCTGGCTTCAATAACTTCTAATCTTCAACTCGGAGATTCAATTTCTTCTACTGCAACAGAAACCTAACACTCATCTAAGCTTAGCTTCACACACACATAAACCCCCTTAGTCTTCTCCCTGTAATCAATGGAAAACCCCACACTTCAGTTCCTCAGAACTCCTTTTAAGTCTTCCTCTACTGCATTTTCTCCACCAGATTTCAATTGAAGAACTAGGGAAGAACAGAAACCCTAATTCCTCTCAAACCCTACTCTGTAATTCATTATATAACTTCAATTTGTCTTCAAATCCACCATCTTAGCTCGAATGTCACTTCTCGGCTTTAGATCCATACTCAAATTTCTGCTCGATTTCAGCAGCAGGAGTCGCTGTTTTTTCTTCGGTCTGAGTTTCAGGTGAATGATCTCTCATGGGATTCAGGGTTGTAATGAAACAGGGTTGGATAATCACACCCAAAACTCGAATAAGGGCCACCCAGCTGAAATATCAATTTTCCTTCAATTGTTGGTCCTACGAGACTAACAATCCAATTTTCATATTCTCGTTCTGCCGGTTCTAGGAAACTGACAAGCTTCATTGATTTTGCTCATAACTTTCTCATATGATGTTGGAGTGACATCATTCTTTCGTCGCATAACCTTAGCTGGCTTCATCACTCGCCTGTGAATTGACCTGTTTACCTTTTTCGCTCCAACTAAATGATTTCTCCTCTTTTTGCTCATAATGACTTCGTTGCACCTAATAAACTCAAAACCAAACATAAGTTACATAGTTCACACAAAAACTCGCAAAGAAAGTATAAACAATAGATAAATATTAAGGCGTTTACAACACCTATCACAGTTCGCGGACTGGGTTCGCGGACTTGGCAAGCCAATTCCACAATCCTCCCGATTTCTTTTGATCAACAAAGTTCGAAAACTTCGGTTCAAGGAATACATGGTTATGTAATCTAAACTCTCATTTCAATCATTAAGACATTCTCAGAGGACGCTATGTAGCCGTTATTCACGGACAGATTCACGTCAGAGCAATTCTCAAAGTGATTGAAACTTTTCATGAATTTCGTCACTAAGTGAAGATAAACTTGATCAAAGCGAAACGCTTTAACAACACACGATTTTGAGATAAAAGATAAGCAATGAATGCTTAGCTCGAAATGTCAAATGTGTATGATCTAGTCTATATAGCATACAACTTCTGTCTTATAAGAAGTAGGAGATAGAATAGATAAAATTTTGAGTGATAGATAAGTTCAAGTATCCACATACCTTTTTGTTGATAAAGTGCCACGGTTCCTTATATAGATCTTCGTCGTTGTATGATGAATCTCCATGAAGTCCTTGAGTTCAACTACACTTTTTTATCCTAGTCCGAGACTTAGCTATGTAGGATAGAAATCAATACTTATAGTTTTGATCACTAACATTGACAAACATGCTTGAGATAGCAACGCATGCGAGGTCGACCGAGCTATGCTCTAACAGGACTTATTGCGGCGTCGCCCATAAAACTATGGCGGACATGCTGGTGGCTCTCTAAAATAGTCACAGAAATGATACCTGCAAGTGCACAGGGTCTGTTGTAGTGAGTGTGCAAGGCAGGGTCGAACCACAGAGACTTGGGTGTGAATTGAAGTAATGAAGCAAGTGACAGTTAATAAGAAAAATCAGTGGCAGTGAACAAGAACAGTGAAACAAAGACAAACAAACCAAGGCTGTTATCCAAGGGCAGTGATAAAGAAATAAAGGCAGGTCTTCCAACTATGTTCTTGTCCCTTGTTAGTTATCAGTCAGCTTCTAGGCTTTCTGAATAACTAGATGACAGTTGCGGTTCAAAGCCGGCTGTTCATCTAAGGGTTGGTCTAGAAAGGAGGCTAAAGGCACTAAGATGAATTCTAAACCTTGTGGTAGTTGGGGCTCTCACACTGCAACTACCCGCAGAGAAGCTTGCTTAGTGTTTTAACAACCTATAAGGATATTCAATCCTAGACAATTCAAGCACAACAAGATCAGAGCATGGATAGGATAAAAACAATTGAAGTTTACAACATCATTTAAAATAAAAACTAACCCTTGAGGCACTGGCTATTCCAGTCCTCTTGGGTGAAGCACTGGCTAGTCCAGGCATGGTTTCTACAACACCCATAACATCTATTTATACCCAAGATACAAAATTAGGGTTCTTACAAATATTCCCCAAATCCCCAAAAATTAGTGTTTTGATTTTTTTACTCACCAACTGTGATGAGACGAATCAATCGTCTACCCATGTTTCTTCTCCTTTCTCTGCTCCATCTCCATGCTCTAGCTGCTTGTCTCGATGTCCTATGCCTATCAACCTAATTCATTGATTTCAAAACCCTAACAGAGAGAGGGTGTGTGAAATCATTGAAATAGGTAGCATAGGGTGATGGGTTTTAGTGGTTGGTGATATAGGGTGGCTATGGTGGCTGGTGAAGGTGGTGGCAGAGATGAAGGTGGCGATGGCAGGGCGTGGTGGTAATGGAGATGGCAGAGTTTTCTCTACAGACGGAGTGGAGGAGAAGAACTCGATGTTTGGGAAGAAGGGTGTGTTTGGTTTAGGTCGATGGGTTCGATGGCTAGGATGTTGAGCGGAATCATCTGAAGTTGATGCGCAACGAGGAGATCCGTTGGATAATCACTTACTAATTGAATCGAACGGCACGATGTATATAAGCTCTGAGCGACCGTTGGATTAAGTGATACAACGAAGCTGACGGATCCAGATGGAGTTAGGTGTTGTAGTGTTAGACAGGAGCTTCAGACTTTGATGTACTGGCGATGTTGCGACCGTAGGATGCTGAAATGATCCAATCTGACGGCTAGAAAGGGAAACGGGTATGGATATAGGAAATGGATTTGGGTGAGGGTTTTGGGCCTTGGGTATGCCAAGCCCATATCTTCTTTAAGAACAATTCTTCCTCTTCAAGCCCAGTTCTAGCCTTTTGGTCTTGCGCACAACATTCTTCGCGGCTTCCTTGTGTGATTCCTCTTGGCTTCCACCACTTTTCTGCTCTTTTTGCTCCGTAATTCATCCAAGCTTTATTTAGTACCTAAAAATACAAAATTAATTAATAAAAATATTTATTCTTGAAAACAATGAAAATACAGAATATGGGATAAAATGTAGAATTAATGCACAAAAGATGAGTTAAATGCCAAGAAAAATATATAGAAATATGCACTTTTTAGCACTCATCAAATACCCCCAAACCTGAATTTTACTTGTCCTCAAGTAAAACAAAACTAAGGGAATCCTACCTATACCACTGTCGCTGGTCTCTCGATTGCATTTAGCGAATGCAATAAGCCTTTTAAACCACTAAGTGTCCCTAGTGGACGAGTGAAGTCTCGTGAAGGTTTGCTTAGAACGTACCTACAAAGTTCTAGGACAAAATATGAGCTCAGATTCCATCAAATGTGACATGTGCAAGACAGTTTAAGCTCACAACAAAATGGAGATGTCAATCTAGCTATCTAAGGCACAATCCTAGCACTGATAACAAATAAAGACATGTGATAAGAGTGTAAAGTGTATCTACACATGTGTAAATAAAGATCGGATGTTATGACTACTAATCACCAAGAGATAGTTTCTCAGGCTAAGAACCGAGGTCGAAATCTAACTAGTTGTCCGGACTTTACGAGAATTGTGAATGAGTTGGAGGTATTTCACAATTACTCGCGTTGTACATCAATGGAATACACCCTCCTTTCTTATTACAAGACTATTTACAACAAAAAGATGACTCTTTACACGACTCTTATTTACATTGACTACTCTCTTTTATTTTTGGAACAAGAGAGGATGGAATTGATAAATACTTGATTTTTTTTATTTTTTTTTGAAATTTTTCTGAATATATACATCTTTTTTTTTTTTTTGGCAAAAGGAAACACTTTTGATACATATACAAAAGGAAACAAAAAAAAATTACATGACTCTTTGCAAGAGGTAGCCCTTTTTGATGCACCCAGTTAAATTCGATGGTTGTCTTTCTTAATGTAACCTCCACCTTCTATCCCAACCAACCAAAGAACAAGCTAGTCAAGTTTCGTTCAGTATTCTAAAGTGATTGGCAACTAAAACTTCCGATAGAACACCTCAAGGATGAGGCTATACATGTATTGGTAGATCGTGCGCGTGCAAGTTTCTTATCACTATGTGAATTGTGTTAGAATCAGGGTGCCTAAATATCTAGACTAAGACTCCTAAAAATTACATATTTGCACAAGAGTCAACATTTCAAGGTAAATGAGCTCCATTTTTATGATTTTTTAATTTTTTTTTAATTTTTTTTTTTAATTTTGATTTTTTCATTTTTTTCAAAAAGGAAGAGTTCAATTTTTTCAATATAGCATGTTATCGGGATATCTACTCTATACCCCCAAACCTAAACTAAACATTGTCCTCAATGTTTCAAAATATGAACAAAATTATAATACAACATACGAAGAGGATTATGCTGAGTAGAGAAAAAGGAAAGAGAATACCCGGATGTCGGCGAAAGAAAGATTAGAACTCCGTTATTCAAGGCAAAAATCCAACATTTTTTTAGCCGAGATCATATTGGATTAGCAAAATATGTACAAAAGAAACAATTTTTTTTTTTGGATAATATACAAAAAAAATTGGTTTTGTCGGGAGACATTTTGGAAAAATTTGGTTTTGTCTGGAGACATTTGGTTTTTATGAGTTTTGGAAAACTTTGGTTTTTTTTAGGGAAAAAGGGGGGGGGGGGTTTGCAGTTTGTTTGAGGCCCAAAGTTGGCCTAGATTTTGGTTTTCAGAGTTACAATTACAGGCCCACAGTAAATTCAAACAAGCCCAAAACAGTTTTAAACAAACTCAAAAACAAATTAATCAAGCCCACAAACTGGGTTCAGGGGCCCAGTTGTGTTTGAAGGTTTGAATTCGTTCTGGCCCAGTTGGGTATTTGGCTGTTGGCTCTCAGAGATTAAAAGTACGAGGCCCACTTGGGCTTCGAGTTTGTTTTTCAAATTTTAAATTTGGGTCAAACCCAGAGTTCAGAAACAAGCCCAGAAGTTCAGTTTCAGTTGGGTTTTGGGCTACCAGTTTAGCCAAAAGCTTAGTCCCAACTGGGCTATGAAAACGTTTTACAAAATTTTTGTGGGTCAAGCCCAGAGTTCAGAAATTCAGTTTTACTAGTGGGTTTAAGCCCACAGCTCAGAAGCAAGTTCAGAGACCCATTTGTTCAGAAACCCACAGTTCAGAAATTCATTTTAACTTGGGTTCTCAAAGTTTCAGAAACAGAATTTGCTACAAGCCCAGAATTTGTAATGGGAGAATACAATACCCCAGACCCAGTGAACTGGGTTGTATGCTTAGCTGGGTAAGCTTCAGCCCACAGCTGCTGCCCCTTTTCTCTTCCAGGCTTGGTCTGGTTTTGCCTTAGCCCACAGCTCCTCTTCCTTCCAGCCTTGGCAGCAGCAGTATTGCAGGCTTGTTTCTCAACTTCACAACTACCTGGTAATTTCAGATGAGAGAATTAGTTCTCACAACAACAAATTTCAGGCATTCAAGATGACACTGCTAACTCAGCACACAACTCAGGCATTCACAGCAGCAAATTTCAGAGTTCAGTTGGTACAAAACCAAGATGACAATGACCCAATGACCAATATGCAGTAGCAGTTAAGATGATGTAGTAGCAGATAAACAAAAGAAATATGCAGCTAACTACAGACAGACAACTGCAGCTAACACAGGGTGCTAAGTTGCAATTACAGAAGTGCAGAAAATTGAAAATATGCAGTGAAGCTGACTTATGACTGAGGAAAAAGATGAAAATATGCAGTGATGCAGGACAAGATGCATCTAAGATGCTAGAAAAGTAATGAGGCAGTGAAGGTATGAAAGATGCAAGCTAGAATGAAGCAAGCTAGAATGAAGCAAGCTAACAGCAGGCAAGTGCAAGAAGTTATGCTAGATGAAACACTAAACAGAATGCAGTGAAGGAAGTGCAAAGTATGCAGTGCAGCAAGGTAGCAAGAGGGGTAGTTCAGCAGCCACAGCAGCAGTCTTGGCCTGGCACAAGCAGGAGCACCACAGCAGCACAATCACAACATCTCAGCAGGAGAGCAGGAGTACAGCAAGCACAGGAGCACCATCAGCAATAGCAGCAGCAGATCCACAGCAACAGCAGCACCACAAGTTCAGCAACACCACAAGTCACCTGCTGGCTCAAAGAAGAGATGATCAGTCTCTTTGAAGCAAATGGGTGGAGCAAAGAAACAATGAGGGATAACAGCAATGATATGCAAACCAAGATGCAGTATGCAAGATGCTGATGCAAGTTACACTAAGATGCAATATGCTGATGCAATACAAAACACTTAAGTTACACTAAGATGCTGAAAAAACTAAGTTACAGGGAAGTAACAACTTCAACCACACAGCAGCCAAGTCCCCGGCAACGGCGCCAAAAACTTGGTGGCTCTCTAAAAGAGTCACAGAAATGATACCTGCAAGTGCACAGGGTCTGTTGTAGTGAGTGTGCAAGGAAGGGTCGAACCACAGAGACTTGGGTGTGAATTGAAGTAATGAAGCAAGTGACAGTTAACAAGAAAAATCAGTGGCAGTGAACAAGAACAGTGAAACAAAGACAAACAAACCAAGGTTGTTAGCCAAGGGCAGTGGTAAAGAAACAAAGGCAGGTCTTCCAACTATGTTCTTGTCCCTTGTTAGTTATCAGTCAGCTTCTAGGCTTTCTGAATAACTAGATGACATTTGTGGTTCAAAGCCAGCTGTTCATCTAAGGGTTGGTCTAGAAAGGAGGCTAAAGGCACTAAGATGAATTCTAAACCTTGTGGTAGTTGGGGCTCTCACACTGCAACTACCCGCAGAGAAGCTTGCTTAGTGTTTAACAACCTATAAGGATATTCAATCCTAGACAATTCAAGCACAACAATATCAGAGCATGGATAGGATAAAAACAATTGAAGTTTACAACATCATTTAAAATAAAAACTAACCCTTGAGGCACTGGCTATTCCAGTCCTCTTGGGTGAAGCACTGGCTAGTCCAGGCATGGTTTCTACAACACCCATAACATCTATTTATACCCAAGATACAAAATTAGGGTTCTTACAAATATTCCCCAAATCCCCAAAAATTAGTGTTTTGATTTTTTTACTCACCAACTGTGATGAGACGAATCAATCGTCTACCCATGCTTCTTCTCCTTTCTCTGCTCCATCTCCATGCTCTAGCTGCTTGTCTAGATGTCCTCTGCCTATCAACCTAATTCATTGATTTCAAAACCCTAACAGAGAGAGGGTGTGTGAAATCATTGAAATAGGTAGCATAGGGTGATGGGTTTTAGTGGTTGGTGATATAGGGTGGCTACGGTGGCTGGTGAAGGTGGTGGCAGAGATGAAGGTGGCGATGGAAGGGCGTGGTGGTAATGGAGATGGCAGAGTTTTCTCTACAGACGGAGTGGAGGAGAAGAACTCGATGTTTGGGAAGAAGGGTGTGTTTGGTTTAGGTCGATGGGTTCGATGGCTAGGGTGTTGAGCGGAATCATCTGAAGTTGATGCGCAACGAGGAGATCCGTTGGATAATCACTTACTAATTGAATCGAACGGCACGATGTAAACAAGCTCTGAGCGACCGTTGGATTAAGTGATACAACGAAGCTGACGGCTACAGATGGAGTTAGGTGTTGTAGTGTTAGACAGGAGCTTCAGACTTTGATGTACTGGCGATGTTGCGACCGTAGGATGCTGAAATGATCCAATCTGACGGCTAGAAAGGGAAACGGGTATGGATATAGGAAATGGATTTGGTTGAGGGTTTTGGGCCTTGGGTATGCCAAGCCCATATCTTCTTTAAGAACAATTCTTCCTCTTCAAGCCCAGTTCTATCCTTTTGGTCTTGCGCACAACATTCTTCGCGGCTTCCTTGTGTGATTCCTCTTGGCATCCACCACTTTTCTGCTCTTTTTGCTCCGTAATTCATCCAAGCTTTATTTAGTACCTAAAAATACAAAATTAATTAATAAAAATATTTATTCTTGAAAAAAATGAAAATACAGAATATGGGATAAAATGTAGAATTAATGCACAAAATATGAGTTAAATGCCAAGAAAAATATATAGAAATATGCACTTTTTAGCACTCATCACATGCCTATGGCTAGGGTTTGCACCAATAATAGAAGAGCGAACAGAAAGAAGAAACACGGAGATATGTACTTGGAATATGTTCACCTGCTTTATTGCTACCACTCTGCCGTTAGCACCACGACATGGAAACAAAGCCAATAATACGAGGTAAAGAGGATAGGTGACGCCTTTCATAGACATATAAATTTTTGGAGTTCGAATGGAGGAAGGTTTATCGTTTGGGGCTATACACGGAAAGAGGTAGCCGGACCCGCACTGGAAAAGCTCCATGGCGCCAACAGTCCGCGGCCAAGCTAGCGCCAACGAATCGCATCCCAGCTAGCACCACGACCGACGCCAACATACCACTCCTAGCACCAAAAATCCACGTCATATCCAGCAGCCGTCTCTGCCATTCCATGATCCAGCCAGCGCCATATTTCCGTTCCACAGCCAGCCAAAGTCCAGCGCCATCTTCTCCGCTCCACAGCCAACCAAAGCAGCGCCATCCTCACTCTTCGAAACAGCGTCATGGCTCCAGCATTCCGTGATCAAAACCGCGTCATCTCTGCACGTTATACCTCCGATAACCAGATCCAGAGCCGCTTCCGCCGCCCCCAACGTTTCTTCAAGTATGATGGCTCCAACCGTCACCAAAGCTGCTGCTACTCCACCATCAGGACGAGAGACTGGAGGAGTCAGAAGAAGCCGACCTCCTTTTACCAATGTTGATTTGATGGAAAGACAAAAGGTTCTCGTAAGGCTCAGATAGACGTGGCTATAACTCGGAAAGAGATACCTATTTTCCTCAAGACACTTACGGAGCGGCCACCATAAGAGTCACGTCAACCCAAGAGGGAGATGACAAGGAATACTTTTAACATCCGGCGCAAGCACTTCAGAAGGACGTGCGTTTATAGATGAAGAGGCTGGCGTTGGTCTTGAACGCCCAATAGAAGGGAATCAACAATCCAATTTCATCACACGTAAAGATCAGGAACGACTTCTCCAAAATCGAAGCAAAGGAAATCAGCGACCCTCCTGAGTTCACAAAGACTCTCTTTCCGTCAGGAGCTGCATGATTTCTGGGGACTTCGCCCATAAAATCGTGCAGTCTATAATGAAACATTTATGTGAGATTCCATATTTCTCCAAGGCGCAAC
This sequence comes from Papaver somniferum, assembly GCF_003573695.1. Classification (NCBI taxonomy): domain Eukaryota; kingdom Viridiplantae; phylum Streptophyta; class Magnoliopsida; order Ranunculales; family Papaveraceae; genus Papaver; species Papaver somniferum. The sequence goes on from NC_039360.1 coordinate 83,526,493, forward strand.
ATCAAGATGTATTTGCATCCCTCAACCGCACTACATCAGGAAAGCAGCAATCTTCTGCCAGGGAAGTTGTTCCCGAACCCCAACTTCTCCTGGAAATCACGATTGATAGATGGAACTGGGGACTCCTAACCACTGTTCACCTGAAGGATGTCGAGTTTGACAGAACACTGAGTGACGCGGTCTCCGACTTCAACATTGTAACCGTCAAGGCTCTGAGAGTTGCAAGGCTCCGCTTCAACGTTCTCTCCAGAAGTGGCTCCGCTTCAACATCCTTTAGCAGCGGCTCCGCTTCAACGTTCTCTCCAGCAGCCGCTCCGCTTCAACGTCCTCCAGCAGCGGCTCCGCTTCAACGTTCGTTCCAGCAGCCGCTCCGCTTCGACGCTTGCTCCAGCAGCCGCTCTGCTTCAGCGTTCTCTCCATAAGCTGCTCCAGAATCCGAAACCGAAGCTTCAACGTTTTGCTCCATAAAGTTTCAACGTCCTCTCCAAGAGACGAAGCCGCTTCAACGTCTCCTTCTTTCCAAGGATCTTGTTGTAGCCGCCATTCCTTCTTTCCAAGGATCATGTCGTAGCCGCCGCTCTCTCTTGCCGAGGATCGTGTCGTAGCCGCCACTTCTTCCTGCCAAGGGTCGTGCCACCACACTCCCCATGTCAAGGATCATGATCGCAACCATCCAATCTTCGTAGTCGTGGCCACCTTTTGATCCATCCCTCCAAGGCTCGTAGTCACGGACAGTTCGCTCGCTTACGCATCCAGCCAATCCTTTTACTTCCATGGATGCCCATACAATTCCATCCAACCTACTTTGTTCCCACGACAATGTAGTCTCTTCCGATTACATCTGCTACCAAGAACTGTTGCCGCTCATTTGTTGATACCAACCAGAGCTTCACCGCAGCAGCAATCACCGTAAAGGTAACCCGTACTCCTCCATATTTTAGTTTCACGTGGAAGAAGTAACAAAATCACCAGTACGAACGCACGATGGTGATATCTTTATCATGGTCAACCCACTGACCATACAAGATGGAAACATGTAAACCATACTTGGGGACTGAGGATCTACATGGAATCCCTTCACTGTCAAAGCTGTGAAGACACAATCAACCGAAAGGTCATAGCCACAACAAGGTCATCTACTCTTCAAGGGTGTAGCACAAGAATATCATCATCTCTCTGTCTAGAAGACGCCTTCAACACTTTACGAGGCCGCGGTGGATCCCAAGACTTCTCAGAGGAAAACAACTTCAGAAACTAAAGAAAAATGCGACTGGGGACTGTTCATCGCAGTCCATCCCGACGACCATCAAAGACTCATGAGATAACTCCAGAGACACTGCTGAAACATTTTCTTGAAGAAACAGAGGGAGCCACGATAAACAACATAACTCTCTCATTCCTACCTCTTCGCTATCCAGAATATTTCGCCCATGTGATATCCTGAGCATCCCAGCGTCCCATCCAGAAGGTACAATAAGCTTGTATCAAATCCCGTGGAACATGGATTCAAGGCGATGCAATGAAAGTAGGCTACACATGGGGACTACCAGCATGGAACGCTTTCACTCCCCTCAACCTAGTTATTTCTGATTTCAACATCATCACTGCCGAAGTTTTACGAGCCGCAGGAATTTCTCAACATGAAGCTGCACATGTGCATCGAAGACTCCAAAAGCACGCCACAAAGATACGTTCACATATTTGGCCATGCCATCGGATCTGACAGAAATATAACTGGGGACTGCTCACCGCATCCCATTCCATACGATAGTCCAAGATTCAGAAGCTGGTTTGAAGGATGCCTCTTGGAACAAAGTCCTTGAAGACTTGATAGCATCACATTGGCAACAGAATGTCTCCCAACTCATCTAATAAAGTAAATAGTCTCCTCGTGAGCGTCCAGTACAGGTGTGCAAGACCCAACTTAGTAATCAGCCAAAGGAAAATATCATGCCATATAAGTGTTAGATATTCTATCTGTGCCGAGGTAGCTCATGTGGCTTGGACAGATTGCGGGTCACCCACGTATCATGAAGTTATCGGTAAAGGCTAGATGAGCTGCCGTTATACCAACCCTCCATCAAACTCTTAGCCGGATACTCGTACTCTACTATGAGAAAATGAGCGATAAACTTTGCATCACGACCTAAAGGCAAGACCGACGAGACCCGGGAAGGAAACCCGATTGGGAGTCAGAGGATCCATAGTACCTGCAGCCTCCCGCACTTGATATTCATCATTTTAGAAAGCGGACAAATCTTTCCATTGGTAAGGAAAGTCACTTGGCAAATGGAAAGGTATATGATTAGGTATTTTCTCTGAAATCTACACCCTAGATGAAATTGTAGCTTTATATGCAGTCTTGTTCGGGCACTTTGCAGAAGTCTCTTTTTTACTCATGTCACCTTTCACTTTCACTTCTGTCTTCTTAGGACAAACCCTTGCTTTTTCTTTTGGGTTTTTGATGGGGATGCATTTTTCTCACTTGAAACAACAACTTTAGAAACCTTAGAAGCTACAACCTCTACTGATTGAACAGTCTTCTCCGTCGCTACCTTACTGCCACTACCAACACTATATTGAGGACCAACTTTTGTTGTACTCATGCGAACTGAGTCCTTAAGATATTCTCTTTGATTCTCGCAAGTTGCAATCTCCACTGATTGTGGCTGAGATGCTTCCTGAATTTTCTCAAGAACTTCGTCATTCTTCTTAGTTGTCCATCCTGGTTTGAGCTTTTGAGTGCAGTTTTTAGAAGAATGACCAAAGACTTTACACAAATCACACTTGGGAGGTTTCCAATGATATTCAACCGACATCTCCAAGGCAATATTTTCATCAATCATTAAAAGTATGCTCACAAGATAGTTGAAATCTACAATGCAGACCCTAGCATAAGATAATCTAGTCCTATTTAGGATGAAGTCATCAGCAAGAATAGGTTTTCCTAGGAAACTAGAGATTAAGCTAGCTTAACCCTTCATTGTCCCACATGTGCAGAGGGACATTATAAATCAACACCCAAATGGGTATGGTTCTAATGCTAGCAATTGTAGATTCAATCAAACTAGACCAAGGCCTCACTGTGAAAAGACATTTAGAAATGTAAAAAGAACCTAATTCTACTATTTTTCTACAATCCTCATCTTCCTTGAATTCAAATATAAAAGCACAATTACTGTGTAATTTTATATTCACTTCGTTCTTGAGACTCCAGAGCTTGGTTGCAGTATCCTTGACTACTGAAAAGATAGTCTTTTACCCACGCAAAAGCCAACAACGTAATCCTCACATCATTTGATTCCTGAAGGAAAATATCATGCTGCATAATCCAGTACCTTCTTACCATTTAACTCAGCTGAAGGAAAGAATTTCATTGTAGGTTGAGGTGGAATAGGCTTGGTAGCTGGAAACAAAGTTCTCTAATTTTCAGAAGAACCGTCATCTCCATTTGAAACATTACCCTCAACTATTTTCACGTGAGGAATAATCTCTAGCTTGTTAACACCATCATCACTACCGTGTTGATTACTTTTAGGGTTTTGATCTTTAATACCAGGATCAATAGTATGTCCAGGGTTAATCTTCCGACCATCACTGCCATTTGAATCTATAAGAGGTGAAAAATCATCAAACCCCAAGCTAGGTTCAACCTCTACCATTGTTGTTGATAAAGATAAAAAAGACTCCTCCAAAATCGAATCAAACCCAAAATTTCTTCCTCATACTTGTAGATCGCTGAAAGAGAAAGAGAACACACTAAAAATCAAGGGATTTGGTAGAGAAAAGAGGGAAAAAATCTAAGATCTAAGTTTTGAAGAAAAAAATCGCCTGTTTTTCTCTCTTGTATAGCATTAGTTAATAGTGGCATGTTTGAACCATCGGTACTAGGTATATGAGTTGCCTGAGGTATCAGAGTATGTGAATTATCAAGTATAGATGGATGTGCAATATTAGTGTGTGGTAATGTGAGATGATCAGTGAGATGACCATGATCAGCGCCGCTATCAAATATGGATGAATATGCAACATTAATGTGTGTCAATGTGAAATGATAAGTAAAGTGACCATTATCAGTGCAACTACCAAAAATGGATAGGTGTGCGACACTAGATGAGCAGTATTTTTATAAGAAAAAACAGTCTACCCGAAAACTACATCACGAGAAACAAGAATGGTTTTGCTTTCAAGGTCATACTAGATTTTGTGTCCGTGCTACGCACCGGGCGTGCCCGATAATCATTCACTATCATTTTTTTTATTTTTAACTAAAAGTAGCACCGGGCGGTCCGATAACCATCCACTATCATTTTTTTTATTTTTAGCCATACTTTTGGTTAGGTGTGATTAGCTTCGCCTCGTCCTGTCGTGCATTTTATCTGGTGTCGCTGGGCTCCGTCCCACTCCGTCGCGATGCATTTATTATTTGGTGTGGTTCGGCTTTGTCTTGCCTCGTACCGATGCATGCTTAAGATTTTTTATTTGATGTGCATTCTTGGCTCGGCTACGCCTCGCCCCGTCCCAATCCATGCTTAGGATTTTTTATTTGGTGTGCCTCGACTTAGGATAGCGGCGTAGGATAACTCTAAATGGTCCGGCTCAGTACTAAGAAACCATAAAGGAGATACTAACGAATGAAGATTGTGATCAAGAAAAAAACTGACAAAGTGCCTCATTTGAGTGTGATCTGAAAAGGATCATTATAGGTTCAGTTCCAAGTTGAACTGTCGCTGGTGCCTGTTGCTCCCAGGTAAGTTATTCCCAACAGAAATTTTTGTGAATCATCACAGCAACATATGTAGGTAAAACATTGCGTAATTTACCAAAATAAGACGTTGTAGAAACAAAAACTATTTAACAGCAATATAAATGGAAGAATATCAACAAAATGATGGAAAATTATTAAATCTAAGGGTGATAAGGACTATCTGAATCTTCTTTGTTCAGGCATTCATATATGAGCCTGAATCCCTGACATCCATCTTCAATGAAGCCCATTGGTGGAGCAAAAGAACCAAAACGATGAGGGTTGCACCGATTTGTACCTTACCATTGCTTTACATGTTTAATGAGATTACCAAGTCAATCTGCTGCGCACACTATCTTTTTGAAACTAAATTGGATATCTCGACTTGCGAACCCAAGTGTCGGCTTAGCCATGTAAGTCTAAGTTAGAAACATAGCAAACAAGTTAAATACTGATGTACAATGCATTCCATATATAATGAACTCGTTAATTTCATGCGTACAGATAACTGAGTAAAATTATGTAGACCATATCACATTCTCTAGAATAAGAATGTGGCATATTAGGAACCCACAATCGGGGATATCAAAGGAAAAATTACGGTTTAGTCCAAAAGTCAGTCCAAAAATACAATTTAGTCCATCTCGAGTCAACTAGGTACAAATTAGTCCAAATATGGGAAAGTACACTAATAATCTTATCATTTACAATTTAGTCCAAATATTTGCATTTTAGTCCACAGTGACTTATGATGATGTCATCAATTTTGATTAACATAAAAACAATTAAAAAACAATTTATCTTTTGAAACGTTTGTCCAAAATTCGCAAACTTTATATATTCGGAAAGCTCTTTCCGAGAGCTATAAAAAGAGTACCTATACGACTATATAATTCTCATTTTTAATTTTTTTTTAATTTACACTAATGTATAACCATGTAGACATCTGCAAAAATCCAGAAAATCCAACATCCTTGGTAGCCAACAACCACTCTAGTCTACACAGACTAACAAAACTATCAACCACGCCAAGCTCTAGTAATAGCCGGATTTGTAAAGGTTGGTTTAGCAGTTAACCTGTATCAAGGACAAAACAATAAAACATAAGAATTCGCAGCTTGAAAAAGAAGTGATTAACCTTGCACCAACAACCACATAAGAGACAAAGCAAGAAAATGAATAAAGTAAAAAGTTAATCAGTTACTGACTTAATCCCTTTGGGCCTAATCGCACAAACTTAATATGGCTTCAAAACATCCCAGTATTGTGATTTACTAAACAATCGCAATTCTAATACTTACACAGAATATGCAATATATCCACGAAACGGGACAACGGTGTACAACTATGCACACATCTACAAAAACATAGAAATCCAACATACATACCCATAGAACAGTCCATATATCAATGAGACGGGACAATGATATACAACAGTGTACACATCTATAAAAAAATACAAAATCCAACATCCATACCCATAGAACATGTTGTATATCCAGAAGACGTGACAATGATGTACAACTATGTACACATCTACAAAAACATATATAATCCAACATCCATACATATTAGAACAACCGTTAAGTAGTAACGACATTAAGAAACCGAACATGCTCACCTAAAGAAGTTCTGATTCAGTTAAGTACAAGAAAATATTTTCATATCCAACTTCTAATGAAAGAAGTTTCTTTCAATCAAAACATGCGTACAACTATGTACACGTTAATATTCAACAGGTGTACAACCATATACACATTAACAATCGACAGGTGTACAACTATGTACACATTAAGATGCCCCTACAACTATCACATGCCAGCTAACAATAAAAGTGACACTTGGTGGGGAAAAACTAACCTTGTTGCTGAACTCCGCCCATGAAGTCTCATTAATCCTCCATGAATCAAGATAGCTTCTACTCTTTGCATCTGTGATAAGCTTGTCTTCCCTAAAGTTAGATCCAATATTTTTCTTCCGCAACGTTTTCTCTACATTTTGGGGCCCCACAAGGTCTCACTTTCATTCCTCATATCTAGGATCAGACTTTAAAAGTTGTTTAGAAGTAGTCCAGGAAGTAAAAACAGTCTTCCCGCCTCCACTCACTTGATCACTTGCTTCTGCAATTAACTTATGAAAGCGGCCAACAAAGCTTGAAGATTGGGGAGCATAACCCTGGAAATTTCAAACACATTTTTACGTTGTAAAATCATCTAAAGTTTCACCTGCAGCAGCATCTTGCACAAAAAATATCCAACAACTTATATACATAACGTCTATGTGAGTTCCTTGACGGGGCAGAAAGCTCTTTACTAGTGTTTTCGTCCCATAAATATGTATGACCAGTAGTAGGCCAGAAAAAAGAAAGCATGACATTATTCACACTCTGAATTGGATCTATAAAGGGTGCATTATGATGTCACATGTAATTTCTGTCACATGTGTACAACAATGTACACTTATATTATAAGTGTACTAATATGTATACATGTAATTTTTGTCGTAACTAATAGTCAGGGACTCATAGCATCACTGCTTCGTCCAAGAAATGAAAAAGATTGTTCACTAAAATTTGATTAAGAGTCTTAGAGTGAGATATTGTGCACACATGTAATTTTTGTCATATGTGTACAACAATGCACACTTAAATCATAGGTGTACCAATATGTACACATTTAATTTCTATCATACCAACAATCCGTGACTCTTCACTTGTAGACGTAGTTGAGCACTAATCAAGTTATACATGATTTTCTAAACCGATTTAAGTGACACTTTATTTTGTTGTTAACAAATACAAAACTTAGGTACATGATTAGAATGTCATGTGATATTTGTCACAATGGGAAATAACAATTTGAATTCCACTCACCAAAAGCAGATCTTGAGAAGTTCATCAAGGTTAGGATCAGATGATAGCTACTAGGAGACCATTATGGATATTCATCTCAATTGATTTAGCTTGCTAAATCGATAGAATTATAACCCCACACATGAGGTGAAGTTACCAAGGACGTAAAGGAAAAAAAATATATCGCTTAGTGCTAAATCTCATCTTTACATGGGAAGAATTACTTGATAAAATTAATTCCTTAGGTTGCTCAACGTAGAACCAAAATAATTCATAAGTCCCATTTTTCTTTTTGATTTCTTTTGATCAACATTCACTTCAAAAAATAAATCATCAAAAAGATGAACTGGAAATTAAATAAAATTATATCTGAAAACCTAATAACAACTAGAAATTAATGCATACATAAGATTATGCGATCTATATCCATCATCTTGATTTCTTTCACATGTGCACAACAATGTACACCTGTATTAAAAAGTGCACAACATTGTCCACTTGTATTACAGGTGCGTTATTATGTACACATGTATTTTCTATCACATGTGTACAACAATGTACACTTATATTATAAATATACTAATATGTACACATGTAATTTCTATCACATGCGTACAACAATGTACACTTATATTATAAATGTACTAATATGTACACATGTAATTTCTATCATAACCAAGAGTTAGTGACTCATACTGATTCGACATCAAAGAAACGAAAAAGGATTGTTCACTAAAATTTCATCAAGAGTCCTAAAGTGGGCTATTATGTACACATGTCACTTCTGTCACATGTGTACAACAATGTGCACTTATATTATAGGTGTACAAATACGTACACATGTCATTTCTGTCACAACAAACAGTCAGTGACTCTTCAATAATAGTTAAGCACCAATCCAGGAATATATGATTTGATAAATCAATACAAGTGGCTCTTTATTTTGTATGCATACAAATGATAAGTCAAGACCATAAGGTATCCCATATGACCAAATCTCCAAACCTACATTACTAACAGCAGTTTCCGATCTAGTATGCATAGTAATAATAAAAAGAGCGGCTTTCCAAACACCAGTAGTGGCTCAAGAAAGAAATCCAACATTTGGAAGTGAAGGATTGAATTTTACTAACCTGCTACTGTATATTTTTAAGAGAGTCTTCACCGCCCAATTAAACTGTAACAAAGACAGCAAGTAAGTGAAATGCAGAAACTATCCAAATTACAACAGTAGATAGAATGACGATCAAAGAAGAGATTGCAGTCGCCAACATTAGTAGACTATTATACATTATCCTTTTGATCTCATGGATGCAAATCAGCAAGTCAAACCAACCTCTTGTATTTTCTAAAATCATTTTCACATTTTCTCTGAACCTACTTAATCTTTACAATATCTTATGGATTGTTTTAAAAGCTCAATCTTTGTTAAAAGAAATCTGCCATGGCTGCTGATTTATTTTTATTTTATTTTCCCAACGGCTGCTGCTCTAGCTAGGGAAGATGTATCGACCTCGAAGAAGATATCATAAAATGATGTCTCTGTTAATGAGGGATCCAAAGTCCAAACTGAGAACAACAAAAAAAATCCAATAGCAACTTCATAAAACTGAAACGAGAAATAGTTTTAAGGACAAAAAACATCAAAGCAAGAAGAGATCATAAAATGCACTGATAAAGATTAAAAAAATGCAAATGACATGAATCCCTTGGTCACTTATGAAAGCTTGACGCGATAACTAAACAAATGTTTAATGAAACCCTTCCAAAAGTTAATTAAACTTAAAGTAATTGCAACGAGTGGAAAGAAATATTTTTACTGGAGTAATGGAGATTAGAACTGTCAAAAGTATAAGCTCCCGGTTTAAAACATAAGGCGTTATCATCAGCATTAAAAATCCAATGCATACCATATTCTCCTTTAATACTAGTTTAAAACATAAGATGAAATCATCAGCAAAAAAAACCAATGCATAACATATGTATTTTCCCTTGATACTACTAGTCCAATGATGATGTATTTAAGATTCCCATTTGGTACCTTATATTTTGTGATACGAGAACTGAGATATGTCAAATTTAATTAGCATATGCTCATGGAGGATACAAGAAAAATCCAAAAAGGTCCAAAATAAGAAAAAACTTTCCATTAACAGGAGCATAATCGAGTATATCCTACTGTGATTATAATTATAAATAAGGGCATTCTCTTAGAATTCTAATAGGAACATGTGGTTACTTAGACAAGGTGAAATTCTCTATTGACATGGATTCTTATTGAGCTATAATACTAGATGCAGGGAAGTAATACTACTCTAGATGACCAAATCAAAAAGATGGAAAATAAAGAATCGGTAAAAATGTCAAGCTCAAATAAAAAATTAAAATACAAACATTAAGAGGTTAGGTATGATTTGTGATTACCTGTTCATGTCTAAGATGGGACACATTCAGATGGTTTCCATTAACGGAGAACAAGTGCTTGGAGAGAGATCTCTGCATATATATAGATTATAATGAGATAAGCATAGATCTATCTAATTACTAACTGATAAGAAACTCGAACTGAAATCAAAGTAAAAAATTCTGAAATCGACTTCGAAATCGATAAAATAATAATAGCGATCAACGGTAATTAGGTTTCCAAATCGCTTACCATGATGAAATCTTCAAATTAATTTGATGAATTAAATTTCATCAACTTTTCGCCTCAATTTCAAGTGACGACTATATAGGTTTTTTCAAGATGCATCGAATCGAATGTTTCTTTGATTATCATATTTAGTTTCAGAGATTTCATTTTCATGGAGATGACGAGATTAGGATTCAGATTTTTTTCTTCAGTCGGGAGATCTGTTTAAAATGAAATTAAAAAAAATGGAAATTGTATCACGAGGAAGAAATAGCTTACGGGGTATTTTTGCCATCAAAAAAATTCAGATTTGGACTGAATCGTTCATAAATGGACTAACTCGTTTCAAATTTGACAAATTTGGATCTTTTAGTACCAGGCTTAAGAGGGAAGGACTAAAGCGTCCTAAGCCCACTAACTTTGGGACTAAATGTAAATTTCTACGATATCAAAACTAATGGGGGATATAGCTACATGACAAAAACTGGATCCAAATATCAAATTTGGGTCACCCCTTATGTAATTATTTTTTTAATTCCTAATCTAGTCCTCACTAATCAGGTTTAGTGGTTAATAATAATTAGGAAAATCTTAAGTATTTGGGGATAGACTAATGATGTGTTTTCAAAGTTGTTGTAGGCAGTGATAAAAGGGTTGTTTTAAGACTTTTGAAGGCAATGAATTTTAGACTTAATAAAAATTTAAAAACAAAGAAAACTTATTACGAAATTGACTTCAAGATATTAGAAAACAACCAAGACACTGATTTCACTATTACACATGAATAAATTATGGTAAACAATCAAAAACTCTAATTATCTTTTAAGACTCTTATTTCTTAATTCACAAATAATCTGGAAAATTCTCAAAAATTAATTTTATCCCTAAGCATAGATTATCTAAACAAAGCATAACCTATCTAATTGAATCACAACTAATGAAGAAAATTTTTGCAAACAATTAAAAACTCTGCAAAAGCAGTGATTGAGTGAATTATAAATTATAAATTAGAGAGAATAAATAATTACCAATTATTCATGCGTAAATAGCTTCCTCATTGTCTTGGTTGTGAGAGAATTAGCCGCTCATCATGTTGGAAAACCTCTCAAAGAATTTCATTGATACTCAAAAATGGTTTACAAATGATGAGAATATGAGAAATACAATTTTGTAACAGTTATAAGTGTTACAAACCAGAGAACTAAGACCCACAGTATGTGTCACTGATACTGTTGCTCTAAGACCCACGTTAAGCATCGTTGTCACTGTTGGAAAACGACTGCCTTTGGCAGTCTTTTCTTCGTGTTCTTCAGAAATGCAGTAGCAGAAAATGGCAGCTCTGCAACTTTGGTGTTTAAGCTCTGTGGTGATCTAAAACTCTCCCCAAACTCTCCGTCCGCTTCTCTGCTACCCCAGGATGATATTTATACTCAACAGGCGAAGAAAATCCTGCGTAATAACTCAAAGTAATCTCTCTTTATTCGGCAGTGAAGGGTAATATTCTCGGAATATTTTCTTTCCAAAAATCCTTCTCCTACCCGTCTACTGCTATTGAATCTACCTTATTTACCTCTGACACGCTCCAAACTGTTGCTCGAATCAACAAACATGCTCAGAAATCGTTCAGACTCATGCAATCCCGTGAAATAACTCTCCCATGCACGTACTGCCCTGTTTTGCTTCTCGCGGAATATCCAGCCAAATTGGATCGAACCAAAGGCCCATACCAAGCCTTTTAGGCTATATCACGTCCACCCATGAAGTTTCAGCGATTTAGTCTACCTCTAACCCATCCAAAATCCGATCGAGAAAACTGCCAGGAGTGAACTCTTCTTCCCGCCAAAAAATGAATTTGAAATGAAGAAGAAGGGTTGCCCCCTATCCAGTTCTGGGGTGCGGTTAGCAGCTGCCTAGAAATGGGGTGCCCCTTAGTAATTAGGTTACCCCTTATCCAAAGTGAGGGTCCGTATAGCAAATGTCCTCCGGGGGTGCTCCGAGCAACTTTTCGAGCCGAATTTTCCAACAATATTTATTTCCTAAAAATACATAAAAACACAATATTAGTACAAAAATCGAGTTCCAACAAAACAGACATTGAGGACAATTTAGACACAAAAATGTGTCTATCAAATACCCCCAAACTTATTATTTGCTAGTCCTCGAGCAAAACTAATAAAAAAAACAAAACCGAGTTAATCTCGGGAGGGTTTACCAGAGGTGTACCCACAAAACCATTACTTCTAATTGGTCACAAGTATCCAAAGAGATATGAGGACATACAAATTCTCAACCTATCTCCAAGTAACTAGAATGCCAGAGAAATTAAAGGTGTCAACTCTAAAGCTGACTGAAGAAAAGGGGAGACACATCCGCAACACTGCTAGATAAAGAGATATCCGCTACACAGCTAGATAAACATTGTAAGATGTGTCCGCTGCTTTACAGCTGGATAAGATTAGGAGAGAGATAAAGATGAGAGGGACATCTGCTACACAGCTGGACTAATTACGTGTGATGAGTTAAACCAGTGCTAGAAATATCTTGTGCCAGATTAAAAGCGGACTAACAAAGCAACCAAATGATCTTTCTTCGACTCTCTCATAGTGCTCAGTAGAAACAACGTCTTCTTCGGTCTTCAACTGTTGATGATAAACTATCGAACCTCATAGAACCTTGACAATTAACTCTTCTCTTCGATTTCTTGCTTGACTTAAAAATTTCTACTTCCCTATGGCCTTATTAAAAAAAACTAATTATAGAACAAAAAGAAAGTAATGATTTTTTTTTTCTCATTTTTTTTTCATTTTTTTTTAATTATTTTTTTTTAATTATTTTTTTTTAATTATTTTTTTTATTTTTTTTTGGAAACATACAAGACAAAAAAATTCATGGCTATGAGAGAAGAACTTTAAAACTTGGATCTTCGCAACTTGTGATGTCTTGGTATCATGAATTCCAACAACTTATATCATTTGCTCTTATAACTTCTTGTAACTAAGTCTTCAACTTTGATTTTTGAATTATTATTTTCGATTGTTGCTTCTAAACCTTAAACGTCTTCAACTTTCTTCATAGATTTTGATGTTTCTTCGCTTGTTGATGATGATAAGTTTCTACTGAGAGAGAGTCGTAATCCAGTAACTAAGACTACATTGTGAGGTTGCTTTGTCTTTATGGAATTTCCTGACCTACTTGCCTTTTCATCATGTATGGTTAGGTCCATCACGGTTACCCTCTAAAAGGAACAAGTTCTCTCCTGAATTTCAAGGATCTCAATGTCTTTTTCTCTAATGTCTCAAAAGGTTGTTATCTCTAGCATTCCAATTTCTATCTTTTCGGTGAGAAACAGTATGTAAACTTAGCTAACCGGATACCATGTGACGCTAGAAGTTTCAAAAGTGCAACTAAAAAGTTCTTCCCCACCCCCAAACTTAAATCTAACATTGTCCTCAATGTTTCTAATGAAAGAGCAATACCAAAAGTAAAATAACACGAGGAGAAGTTGGAAAGATAGTACCTGGGTGAAGAAAATCAAAAACTAATATACAACATACAACTCCCTCGATGGTCAATCAAGGGTAAACAGGGTCCTCCAGAGGGACCTCCTCAACATCACCTGTAGGAAAGGGCTCTAAAAAGGGTTTCAATCTCTGACCGTTAACCTTCGAAGAACTACTACCATCCGGTGTATCAATTTCAACAGCTCCATGAGGAAAGACAGTGCGAACAATAAAAGGACCCGTCCACAGAGAACGTAACTTCCCAGGGGTATCATACAGAAGAACTTTTTGACCTGGAGAAAATGACTTCCGTAAAATATTTCTATCATGCACAAGTTTCATTTTGTTCTTATACTCCTTCGCACTATCGTAAGCATCTATACGAAGCTCGTCCAACTCATTGAGCTGGAGTTTCCTATGGGCTCCTGCCTTGTCAAGTGAAAAATTTAGTTGTTTAACATCCCAATAAGCTCTATGTTCTAACTCAACAGGTAAATGACATACCTTTCCATACACAAGCCGATAAGGCGACATTCCAATGGGGGTCTTAAACGCAGTACGGTAAGCCCATAAGGCATCAGTAAGCCTAGATGACCAGTCTTTCCGATTAGGATTAACTGTTTTCTCTAATATACGTTTTATCTCCCTATTGGAAAACTCTACCTGACCACTAGTCTGCGTATGATACGGGGTATCTACCTTATGTGTAATACCATATTTCTTCATCAGAAGCCTAAAAGGTCCATTACAAAAGTGCGACCCTCCATCAGTAATTATAGCTCGCGGTGTACCAAAACGTGTAAGTATATTATTTTTCAAGAACTCAATCACAACCCTATGGTCATTGTTTTTACACGCAACCGCCTCAATCCACTTAGAGACATAGTCTACGGCGACAAGGATGTATAGGTTACCAAAAGAATTAGGAAACGGACCCATAAAGTCAATTCCCCACACATCAAATACCTCAACAACTAAAATAGGGTTCAAGGGCATCATGTTCCTATGGGAAATGGTTCCTAATTTCTGGCAACGCTCACAAGTAACACAGTAACTATGGGAGTCTTTAAACAACGAAGGTCAATAGAATCCACACTGCAATATCTTAGCAGCAGTCTTCTTAGCACTAAAGTGACCCCTACAAGTATGATCATGACAAAAGGAAATAATACTGGACTGGTCACTCTCAGGTATACATCTCCTAATAATCTGGTCTGGACAATACTTAAATAAATAAGGATCATCCCAAAAGAAGTGCTTAACCTCGGCTGAAAACCTAGAAAGATCTTGTTTACCCCAATGTTGGGGAATTCGACCAGTAACAAGATAATTCACTATATTTGCATACCAAGGTGCTTGGGTAACAAAGAACAGTTGTTCATCAGGAAAGCTATCCCTTATAGGAAGGGATTCATCATGGGAATCAACAACTAGCCTAGACAAGTGGTCTGCTACTACATTTTCGGCACCCTTTTTGTCTCTAATGTCTGGATAAAACTCTTGCAACAAAAGTATCCACCTAATCAATCTAGGTTTCGTATCCTTCTTAGAAAAAAGATATTTCAAAGCAGCATGATCAGTATATATGACGATCTTAGAACCTAAGAGATAGGGTCTAAACTTGTCTAAGGCAAACACAATGGCTAACAGTTCCTTCTCGGTAGTGGTATAGTTCAACTAGGCATCATTCAGAGTTTTGCTAGCATAGTAAATCACATGAAGTAATTTGTTTTCTCGCTGACCTAGCACAACACCAATAGCATAATATGAAGCATCACACATGATCTCAAAGGGTAAGTTCCAGTTGGGTGCCTGGACTATGGGGGCGGTAGTGAGTAAAGTCTTAAGCTTCTCAAAAGCCTCTAAACAAGCATCATCAAAGACAAAATTAACATCTTTTGCAAGAAAATTGCAAAGAGGTCTATAAATCAAGCTAAAATCCTTAATGAATCGACGATAAAAACCTGCATTCCCTAAGAATGACCTAATATCTCTTACGGTTTTTGGGACCTGTAAAGTCTTGATAAGGTCAACTTTGGCTTTATCTACCTCTATACCCTTAGAAGATATGATATGCCCTAAGACAATTCCTGATCGAACCATGAAATGACATTTCTCCCAATTAAGCACTAGATTCTTTTCCTTACACCTAGTCAACACTAATGACAAATGATGCAAGCACTCATCGAAAGATGAACCAAATACTGAAAAATCATCCATAAAGACCTCTAAAAACTTTTCTACCATATCAGAAAATATGTTCATCATGCAACGCTGCAAAGTCGCAGGGGCGTTACATAGCCCGAAAGGCATGCGTCTATACACAAAGGTACCAAAGGGACAAATAAAAGTAGTTTTTTCTTGGTCTTCTGAGGAAATAACGATCTGATTGTAGCCTGAGTAGCCATCTAGAAAACAGTAATGACTATGTCCAGCTAATCTTTCTAGCATTTGGTCGATAAAGGGAAGGGGAAAGTGGTCCTTCCTAGTGACCTTGTTCAATTTCCTATAGTCAATACAAACACGCCAACCCGTGGTCACTCGGGTCGGGATTAACTCATTGTTATCATTCTGGACTACAGTAATACCAGATTTCTTGGGAACAACCTGAACGGGTCTGACCTAGGGGTGTAAATAATACCCGAAAATACTCGGCCTGCATGTATCCGCCCGAGCCCGCCTGTACCCGAAGTAGCCCAAAGCCTGTTATGGCCCGTCATGGACCACCCGGCCTGGCCTGGATTAATTTATTGGGCGGTCTCGGGCTTTGCGATTAATTATGATGCCCGGCCTGATACCCGGCCTGGTGCCCGGCCTGAAAGCCTTCTATGTGCCATTAATCATTTAATATCCTCTTAAAAAGACTTAAAAGTTACAATTTTATAATTGTCAATTTTGTGTCAAGAAAAATAAAATATATAATTGTTTTTTACTTATAATTAACCTTTTCAAAATATTAATGGTAATATATTTTCTTATTAGAAAGTTTATTGTACTCTAATTAATTATTTATTATAGGTTAAAATTAAAAATTTATCAGTGTAATTTAAATATAAAATAATACTATCACTTACGATATGCGATGTTGGAAAGGAAAGGATATTGTATTTAATATCGTTCATTTGAAAATTTAAACTAAAAAAAAAAATTCAAAATAGTGGCCTGTCCGCCCCGATCTGGCCTGCCCGTATAAAAAGCGGGCTTTGGGCGGTCTTTGGGTAGCAAATTATCTACTTGTGCCCGGCCTGTCCGGCCTGAATTTGTTTACGGGCACACAAATATTAAGCCTGGCCTGCCCGGCCTGTCTTAGTTTTTGGGTCGGGCGGCCCGGCCTGCTCGAATTTACACCCCTAGTCTGACCCACTTACTGTCTGAAATGGGATAGATAATGCCTGCATCTAACAGCTTAAGAACCTCGATTCGAACTACTTCTTTCATATTAGGGTTTAGTCTTCGTTGCATCTCCCTAGAAGGTTTGGTATCTTCCTCTAAATAGATCTGATGCATACAAACAGTAGGACTTATACCCTTAATGTCTGTTATGGTCCACCCTAAAGCTTCCTTGTTGTTTTGAAGGACGGTCACTAGCCTACTTTCCTGATCACTATCCAAGTCGGAAGCAACAATCACAGGTAAAGTTTCAGACGGGCCTAAAAACACATACTTCATGGTATATGGCAATGGTTTTAGGTCCAACTTATAAGGCTCTTCTAACGAAGGAACGAGGGTAGACTTAGAAACTGGTAGTGGTTCGAACTTAGGTTTCCATCCGTTACTAATGTCTAACAAAGAGGTTGAATCTAACAAAGCATTCACCTCATTAATCACATTATCATCATCGAAATCAATCCCAAAGTGAGCTAGGCATTTCTCTAACGGATCTTCTAACAAAGTGTTTAGTAATGACTCCTCAACTAATGTTCCTATCATGTTTACCTCTTCTATGCTCGAGTCATCTAGTTCAGAGGGTAACTTACTAATATGAAAGACGTTCAGCTCAATAGTCATATTACCAAAAGACAAGTTCATAATACCAGTTCGACAATTAATGATCGCATTGGATGTTGCTAAAAATGGGCGACCTAAAATCATTGGTATCTGGTTCTCTGGGTCAGGGACAGGTTGGGTATCTAGGATAACAAAATCCACTGGATAAATAAACTTGTCGACCTCAATAAGAACATCCTCGATCACACCAAGAGGAATTTTAACGGACCTATCAGCTAACTGAAGTGTCATCTGGGTAGGTTTCATATCACCAAGTCCTAGCTTGAGGTACACATGGTATGGAAGTAAATTCACACTGGCTCCTAAGTCAATCAAAGCTTTCTCAACACGATATTTACCTATTGTGCAAGAAATAGTAGGGGACCCTGGGTCTTTATACTTAGGAGTAGTGGTATTCTGAATAATGGAACTCACGTGACTAGCTAGGAAGGCTTTCTTTTGGACACTAAGCTTACGCTTTCTTGTACACAAGTTCTTAAGAAACTTAGCATAAGCGGGAATCTGCTTAATCGCATCCAACAATGGTAGGTTGATAGTAACCTGCTTAAAAACCTCCAATATATCATTAAAGTTCGACTCGCTCTTAGTTGGAACTAGCAGCTGGGGAAACGGGGCTCTGGGAACAAAGCCGGGCTCAGCAGGACCCTCATTGGTCTCTTTAGAGACTCTATCAGTCTCCTCATTTTCTGGTTCAGAAGGGTGAACTACAACATGTTCACTATCAGGCATGGCAACCTTATTGTCAACTTTCTTTCCACTCCTAAGGGTTGTAATAGAGTTCACATGATTGTACGATTTCTCTGCTTTAGGATTGGGTTGAGTTTGACTAGGAAACTTACCTTTTTCCCTCAAAGATTCATTTATATGACTAACCTGGTTTTTTAACTCGGAAATAGTTTGCGAGTTAGCATAACCTATATTCTTACTTTATTCCATCCCTTGAGCAACCATTAGGTTGATCTTATCAGAGTTTTTAATAAACGAGGCTAGAGTGTCTTCTAAACTTGTGATCTTTTTATTCGAAGGGTTCTGAAACTGGGGTTGACCTGAAGAGTTCTTAGCATAACCAAAACCTGGGGGAGGCTGAGAATTACTAGACTTACCTTGATTCTGGCCCTTAGACCAAGAAAAATTAGGATGGTTTCTCCAACCAGGGTTGTAGGTTTCTGAGTATGGGTCAAACTTCTGACGGTTCTCAAACCTAGCGTTGTTATAGACAGCATGGGCTTGTTCTTCACTAACATGACCTTCCCAAAACGAGTTATTGGGCTCTACTCCACAACTAGAGACTTGAGCGGCTCTAATCCTATCATCAGGTTCAACAAGAGACCTATAATTAGGCTTATTCAATTCCAAAGCTTCTAACCTTCTAGACAAAGCAGCAAACTTAGCATCTGACTCGAAGCTTGTATCAACCACATTGGTGCTACTTCTATTGATCAAGTCTTTTAGGGGGTTCAACACAAGACTCCCACTGTTGGGATTTTTCAGCAATAGCTCCTAAGAAGGTAAAATCATCATCAGCATTTTTACTGGTGAACTCACCAGCGCACATAGACTCGACCATGGCTTTGGTCGAATAGTCTAAACCATTATAAATAATCTCAACAAGTTTCATCTTATCAAATCCATGGTGAGGACACTGGGATAGGATATCATTGAATCTCTCTAAAAACCTATAAAGAGACTCTCCCTCTTGTTGCACACTAGCACTAATTTTCTGCCTAACAGCTGCAGTTTTATGCTTAGGGTAGAATTTCATATAGAAAGCAGCAACAAGTTCCTGCCATGTTTCAATGGACTCAGGTGGTAGGTTGTTCAGCCAGGTCTTGGCTTTATCTCTCAAGGAAAAGGGAAACATCTTAAGTTTCAAAACTTCATCAGTGAGGTCTTTTATTCTAACTGTCCCACAAATTTCCTCAAAGTCCCTAATATGAAAATAAGGGTTCTCATCATCTTTTCCTAAGAACATAGGGATCATCTGATGAATACTAGGTTTTATCTCGAAATTAGGCGTACTGGCTGGCAATTTAATGCACGAAGCTAGGTTGGTCCTAGTTGGGAACATGTAATCTTTCAAAGTTGTCATCGCTGGAACAACTGAAGTACTAGGGGTACCTTCCTCACGAAGAGACAGATTCTCAAAACTAAAGTTTCCAAAAACGGGGCTCTCAAAAGAAGAGTCTTCGAGCTCCCCGCTTTCACAAGAAGAACTCCTAGGCTCGTCACTAATCAAACGGCCAAAAGTATTTCTTTTCCAAGCCCTTTCGGGCATACACTAAAAAAACAAAAGAAAAAGAAAAGTCCTAAAAGGAAGGGAAGTTCTATGCAAACACAAACAAGGCTGACTCCACCACAGCAAACCTACTGATTTCTAACAAACAAAAAGCATGATGGCTCCACTTAGATTGTTTCTAGACCAGCTTCTAATCCTTCGAATGGGAATTTGTTACAATTTGAGCCAACCCCTCTGGAATCAATCCGAGTCAAAGTAAGTTGAATAGAGGCGAGAGAAGCTGCGTAGAGCTTTGATACCCAAGGCCTCACCGTATTCCAAGGCAGCGCAGTCACGCATTCAACTCACAGAAACCATCAAGAACTTCGAAATATGCTCAAAAAGAGTAACCAATATTTTTCGAACGACTTTCCTATTAAGCTCGTTACCTATAGGTCTCGTTCTATTCCAAATTTTAGGTTTAGGTTCGCGTTTGGTTTTGTTTTCCTAAGGCGGGCAAGAAGAGAACGGTGATGAAATCCGAACCCTTATCTTGTATGGCTAGTCCTTTCCATTTACTAGGAAATTAAAGCAGTCGTTTTCAAGTCCTCAGCATATATGCAAACGAAGGAATACAGTAACTCGCTGACAGGGGATTCGCGAGTGCTTCGACAAACTTATCTCCCGTTCCAGACGGGGGATGAACCGCTGAAGTCGACTCGGCCCACAACTCCAATGTCGTGTACGAACCCGAGGGGTCGAGGTGATATCGTAATCACCGTCCTTCTCTGCAAACAATTTATATATAAACAACCCTTCCGTAGGGTTTAAAAAAAAATTAAAGTCCAGTAGTCCAACAGTTCAAAGTCCAAAACTACAATGTAAAAAGAAAAAGTCTAAAAAAAAAAATGTCTCTCTTTTTTTTTCTCTCTTTGAAAAATAAAATAAAATATTCTTCTTCTTTCGCTCCTTTCGCTTTGCCTTTTACTCCAAATTTTTTTTAAGTAATCACCAACAACTTTGGCAACTTCTTTTTCTTTCGCTCCAAGTCCAAAAACCTGAAATGGAAAGACAAATACCCAAAGAACGTAAAGAAGAACAAAAAAAACAAAAAAAAAAATTCTACCTAAGCACAAATCCGCGTCGACGGCGCCAAATATTTGATGTGTTTTCAAAGTTGTTGTAGATAGTGATAAAAGGGTTGTTTTAAGACTTGTGAAGGCAATGAATTTTAGACTTAATAAAAATTTACAAACAAAGAAAACTTATTACAAAATTGACTTCAAGATATTAGAAAACAACCAAGACACTGATTTCACTATTACACATGAATAAATTATGGTAAACAATCCAAAACTCTAATTATCTTTTAAGACTCTTATTTCTTAATTCACAAATAATCTGAAAAATTCTCAAAAATTAATTTTATCCCTAAGCATAGATTATCTAAACAAAGCATAACCTATCTAATTGAATCACAACTAATGAAGAAAACTTTTGCAAACAATTAAAAACTCTGCAAAAGCAGTGATTGAGTGATTATAAATTATAAATTAGAGAGAATAAATAATTACTGATTATTCATGCGTAAATAGCTTCCTCATTGTATTGGTTGTGAGAGAATTAGCCGCTCATCATGTTGGAAAACCTCTTCATTGATACTCAAAAATGGTTTATAAATGATGAGAATATGAGAAATACAATAAAACCGGGTTTGTAACAGTTATAAGTGTTACAAACCAGAGAACTAAGACCCACAGTATGTGTCACTTATACTGTTGCTCTAAGACCCACGTTAAGCGTCGTTGTCATTGTTGGAAAACGACTGCCCTTGGCAGTCTGTTCTTCGTGTTCTTCAGAAATGCAGTAGGAGAAAATGGCAGCTCTGCAACTTTAGTGTTTAAGCTCTGTGGTGCTCTAAAACTCTCGCCAAACTCTCCGTCCGCTTCTCTGCTACCCCAGGATGATATTTATACTCAACAGGCGAAGAAAATCCTGCGTAATAACTCACAGTAATCTCTATTTATTCGGCAGTGAAGGGTAATATTCTCGGAATATTTTCTTTCCAAAAATCCTTCTCCTACACGTCTGCTGCTGTTGAATCTACCTTATTTACCTCTGACACGCTCCAAATTGTTGCTCGAATCAACAAACATGCTCAGAAATCGTTCAGACTCATGCAATCCCGTGAAATAACTCTCCCATGCACGTACTGCCCTGTTTTTCTTCTCGCGGAATATCCAGACAAATTGGATCAAACCAAAGGCCCATACCAAGCCTTTTAGGCTATATCACGTCCACCCATGAAGTTTCAGCGATTTAGTCTACCTCTAACCCATCCAAAATCCGATCGAGAAAACTGCCAGGAGTGAACTCTTCTTCCCGCCAAAAAATGAATTTGAAATGAAGAATAAGGGTTGGCCCCTATCCGGTTCTGGGGTGCGGTTAGCAGCTTCCTAGAAATGGGGTGCCCCTTAGTAATTAGGTTACCCCTTATCCAAAGTGAGGGTCCGTATAGAAAATGTCCTCCGGGGGTACTCCGAGCAATTTTTCGAGCCGAATTTTCCAACAGTATTTATTTCCTAAAAATACATAAAAACACAATATTAGTACAAAAATCGAGTTCCAACAAAACAGACATTGAGGACAATTTAGACACAAAAATGTGTCTATCAACTAATGTGTATTTTTATTTGAATTTGTGTGAGTGGGGTGAGAGTAGAAGGAGGGAAAAATATTTTTGAGTGGAAATTTATTTATGAAAATGGAAGATGATTGTGAAGAGAGAATTGCTGCTAAGAGGTTGAAATTTTGATTTTTTTTCTTCTTTGAATCCACCATTTTTACAGCTGAAAAAGCTCGGTGCCGGCATGGTATTCAACCAAAAAACCATGCCGGCATTTGTTGGAAATTTTTATAAATGTTTGCCACTATCCGGGGGGGTCCGGGACAAAATTTTCTGGTTTTGATCTTCAAAACCTTTTTTTTTTTGTTTTAATCAGTCCGCTGCCGGCACAGTCAGTTAATTCTCGAGCATGCCGGTACCTATGCCGGCATAGTATGTTGCTTAAATTTCTATGCCGGCACATGATGAAAAGTATCCAGAAAATTGATATTTTTTTCACTTGACTACCGGCATTGATATATTTATATCGAGCATGCCGGCATTTAGTTCCGGCATGGTCTTCATCACTTCTGGCGATGTAAAAAAATATATTTCTGACATAGTCTTCATCACTTCCGGCATGGTCTTCATCATTTTCGACATGGTCTTCATCATTTCCGACATGTTCTTCATCACTTCCGGCATGGTCTTCATCACTTCCGGCATGGCCTTCATCATTTTCGACATGATCTTTATCACTTCCGGCATGGCCTTCATCAGTACCGTCATGGCCTTCATCACTTCCGAATGTGAAAAAAAATAAATCGTTTTCAAAGTGGGGAGCCGGCAGAGAAGGAGAAGAGAATTTGAAAGGGAGTGGGGAAAATTTAGAATCTGAAAGGGAATGGGGAACATTTGGGTTTCAAAGCTTTAACCCGAAAAGAGATTAATAAGAAGTGGAGATGAAAATGGGGGATATGTTTTTGTTTTTTGATTTTAAATTTTTTGATTTTTATCTTGAGGGAAGGGTGTTTTAGTATTTTCGCCCCAAAAACACCCCTTAGCAGACACCTTTGGTTGGGGGAAGTAATTCATATCCCCCAATTAGTTTTCATATCCCCAATTGGGGGTTCCATATTAGTCGTTACCTCATAAAGTACGTTCTGTAGTCAGATGCCTTGATGTCAAAATATTTGGGCCGACCGAGCGAAGCGAGGAGGACCTTTATATGACCATTTTTTTGTAAATCCTAAGTCATCAATTGACACAAAAGATTGGATTTAGTGTTCATGGTTGGTCTTTTTCACTTGACACAATTATCCCTTCTTTTTAGTCCAATTACTACTAGTACAACCGTTGTCACGGTAGGAGGGCCGATCGAAGAAGAATCTGAAGATGGTTTTTGTCTACGACTGCTTTTGTCCCGTTTCAGAAAACGTGATACTTTCGCTCCGTTTCAGAAAATGTGATATTTTCGTCGCGTTTCAGAAAAAGTGATACGCGAAAGTATCAGTTAAACGGAATGAAAGTATCACTTTTCCTAAAACGGAAAGTATCACTTTTCCAGAAACGAAAAATTAGTCGGTCCATAAACCAAAATATGGTTGAATGATGTGTTGTGCATCTTTTATGGTGGTTTGCATAATAGCTATGCATTCAATTTTCGAAAATTGTGCCTAAAGCGAAAGTATCATTTTTCTTGATGCGGAGGGAGTACATACGTTTTTTTTTTTTACCGAAGCATGTAGCATACGTTTTATTAGTTGCAACGGAAAATTAATTTATGCATAAACCAATGTCTACATAAAGTATTATGTATCTTTTGTGGTGGTTTGCATAATGGATGTATATTTAAATTTCTAAAATTATGCCTAAATGATAAATACCTCCGAATTTTTCGTAAAAGTTCTAAATTTGATATTGTTGTTACTCGCTGCGTAGGTTTTTTTATAAGCTTTCGAACGAGATAAAATTTGTAAAATTCCAAGACACGGATTTTTAGATATGTTATATTAAAGTTTACATTCCAATTATACCCCTAAAAAAAATAAGATACACAAGGAGTTATAGTAATTGGATTAAAAGAAAGGGACAATTTTTTCTAGTGAAAAAGTAATCATGGACATGGAAATTTCCAATCTTTTTCATGAAATTGAAAATTTGTATTAGGTTTCATTTGACAAAAAAGTGACCTAAAAGAGACTCCCTCCCTACGGGGCCCTTCAGGCCC
Organism: Papaver somniferum; assembly: GCF_003573695.1. Taxonomy (NCBI): domain Eukaryota; kingdom Viridiplantae; phylum Streptophyta; class Magnoliopsida; order Ranunculales; family Papaveraceae; genus Papaver; species Papaver somniferum. Next base: position 83,551,281 of record NC_039360.1, read on the forward strand.
TCCGGTCTGTCGGCCCAATAAGTCTTTGTGTATCCTTTTTTTAGGGGTATAATTGGAAATCAAACTTTAACATAATATATCTAAAAATCCGTGCCTTGGAATTTTACAAATTTTGTCTCGTTGAAAAGGTAATAAAAAAATCTACGCAACGAGTACAAACAACAATATCAAATTTAGAGTTTTTACGAAAAATTCGGAGGTATTAATCATTTTAGGCACAATTTCCAATAAGTCTTTGTGTATCCTTTTTTTAGGGGTATAATTGGAAATCAAACTTTAACATAATATATCTAAAAATCCGTGCCTTGAAATTTTACAAATTTTGTCTCGTTGAAAAGGTAATAAAAAAATCTACGCAACGAGTACAAACAACAATATCAAATTTAGAGTTTTTACGAAAAATTCGGAGGTATTAATCATTTTAAGCACAATTTTAGAAAATTAAATGTATATTCATTATGCAAACCACCATAAAGGTTACATAATACTTTAAGTAGCCATATTTTGGTTTATGCATCAACTAATTTTCTGTAGCAACTAATAAAACGATGTACTCCATCTGTTTCAAGAAAACTGATACTTTCATTTTAGGCATAATTCTCGAAAATTGAATGCATAGCCATTATGCAAACCACCCAACGGATGCATAACACATCCTGCAACCATATTTTGGTTTATGGATCGACTAATTTTCCGTCTTAGAAAAAAGTAATACTTTCACATTCTGTTTCAGGAAAAGTGATCCTTTCGCCTCGTTTCGGGAAAACTGATACTTTCGTTCCGTTTCAGGAAAAGTGATACTTTCGCTCTGTTTCAGAAAAAGTCACTTTTTATGGAACATAGTGAAAGTATCACTTTTTCTGAAACGAGGCAAAAGTATCACTTTTTCTGAGACGTGGCGAAAGTATCACTTTTTATGAAACATGGTGAAAGTATCACTTTTACCGAAACGGATCAAAAGTATCACTTTTCCCTCAACAGAGTGAAAATAGTCGCAGACAAATCCCATCTTTAGATTCCTCTTCGATCGGCCTTCCCACAGTGGCAACGATTGTACTAGTATATATGAGGTATTGGGAACAACATATAAATTAACCATTGATGCTTCCTTTCTGAGAAAAATAATTAGATTAAGAAAAATAATTGAATGAGAAAAGGAATTGAATGCCAACCAAAATTTACCATTGATGCTTCCTTTATAAGAATCTTTAACTACATTAATCATCATGAAAATTATCAGGGGTAACTCAAAAACGGATCAAAAACCAAATTGGTTAAATTAGGGTGTCTTTGCTAAAGCCATGATAATCTAATAAGCATCATAGGAAACGCAATCTTGAATACGATATGTTATTGACAAAAAGAAGAACCCTAGTTTACAAAGAGGAAACCCAGTTTTCTTAATTTTGGGAAAAATAGAAGCCCTACCTATCCCAAATCTTTATAAAATTTGTAAATCAACTGCCAATACTTCTATATCATCATCACAACATAGAACCCATCTTTTATGATCAACATCGTCATTAGTTTCATATAAAACTATAAATCAATTTGAAATCCTATTTTAGCTTACCGTTCAATTCTCTTTCAGAGCTAAATCTACTCCAGTAGCATATCCATATTACCTGCGATAAAAAAAAGAAGGAAAAGAAATCAATAGGTATAACGAAGAAGAAAAAAATAAAAACATGCAGAGGTCTAGAAGCTGAAAAGTAAGGAGAAAGGAGGAAGAAGGTGAGTTCAGAAGAAAGCATGAGAAAGGAGACGGCTTTTAGTTCGATAAGAAACAATAGGCTGGTTTTAGGTTTCGTTAGAGACATTAGATTTCAAGGATGTATCGTCTACTTAACTGGCGTCAGTAACGTCCAGTTAAGTTTTTGGTGTAAACCAAGTGTAAGTAATTATTTAGGTGTAAATCCACACATAAGTTTTGTATACCCACGTTTTTGCTAACGGTGTTACAAATGGCCAGTTAAATACAGGGTGTAAACGGAGTGTAATCCAGCTTTTAATGTCTCAACCAATAGAGTTTCGCCACTTGTCCTCTCTAGAATTGCTATGTGTGAGAGCTTTTATCTAATTTAATTTGAGGGAGGTGTCACACTCACCGTGCGATGTGGGAGCTCATATGACTTAGTATTTTAAAGGAAGGGAGATATTCTATAACCTTTCTCCCCAAAAGGATAACCAATAAATATACCCAATTGAACACATTGACCAAATATGTGCTTAATATTAGTGTTACGAGCGAAACAAAGACAACCGAATACATGTAAATTGTTATAGTTTTGTTGAGTCTTAAACAATATCTCATAAGGTGATTTACGAGATAACAAAGGAATTGGAATTTTATCAATCAAGTATGTTGCAGCTAAGATACATTCATCCCAAAAATATAAAGGGAGGTTAGCTTTAAGTAAATGACGATGTTTATGTTCAACAACACCAATTTTTTTTAGAGTGGAAACACAACTTTTCTCGTGGATGATACTGCTTTCTGCAAACCATTTCTGCAGACTATGACAGAGAAACTCAAATTCATTATCTGAGCGAAAAGTTTAGATTTGAGGGATAAAGATACCATTGATCCGGATGATATTGTAATGATCTTTTGACCATGCTAATTTCATGCAAACTAAAAAAAATATATTAAATTTTTTTAACGTTTCAAATTTCACTTTCATTAAGTAAACCCGTATGTGACGCATATAATCATTAACATGGTCAAAAAGTATCTCGCACCACTTAAGGATGGAATTGTGAAAGGTCCCCGTATATCGCAATGGATAAGTTGAAAAGGATGAGAATAACTTGAAACACTTTGATTAAAATAAGGACGTGTTTGTTTAGTGCGTGGACATACATCTCACATGCCTTTAAACTCATAAGTAACATAATAATTAAAATTGCGAGCTAGAAACTTAAAACGATCTATATTCGGATGGCCTAACTGCTAATGCCAAACATCGAATGGAGAATTAGTATAATTGACTTATGAAAATTAAGTTGAACTTAAAGTAGGAGAGAATATGAGTTCACCAATATGTTTCACTGATGCACATGAGCCATCAGATAATTGAACTGATATTTCTTTTGGTGTTAAATAATATGAACGAAATAAAGTGAGTGATGCACATACATGGTGGGTAGATGTTATAGACCCAGTCAGTGAAGCACAATGATGGCGCTACACTAATAGTCATTGACATAACATGAAGCGCATTGGCCGACAAAATGAAGCTTCATAGATAAATGCAAGATAGTGTCAGATAGCAAATACATCATGCGATGTTGCATTGAAGTATGTTCGAGGAATTGAGTTAAACCAGCCCAAGGATGATGCAAGAACATAAAACTGGCCAAGAGTTGTCCTATGCATGTCCCAAAGGCCTGACCAAAGCGTGGCGCATCAAGAGTAATGGTGTATGTCAAATGCGTCATTGTAGCCCGTTATTCAGCCAAGTAAAAAGAATGACACTTGGAGCATTGAGATGCAACCGTTTGGAATGAGTATTTGCATGGATTTACTCAATGTTAAATGTCAATTTGAGTGAAGGGCGTTTCCAAGACAATACCGACATAAGATGGTGCAAGAATGGCTCCAAAGTGACGGTTATGGTGCTGCTATGCACATTTGAAAGCTTTACACGCATGGATTGATAAGAGGACGAGTTAGGATCGTTATAAAGTGATTTATAAATAGAAAATAGGTTGTATAACCACTTAGCACAGGTTTGGCATCATTGGATCGAGTTGGATAATGAAAGTCAGTTGCAGTAATTTTTTTTTAATATAATACTCGATAATATAATATCCTCGCTAAAATAATAAAATTTTTGGTCCCGACTGGAGCCCTTAATGCTAAAATAATAAATTCGGTAATACTATAATATAATACATCTTAAAAGTTTTCCTTAAGCATTAATAGTTCCTGAATATTATATAAAATAATAATTCTATAAAAAAATAATATTATAATATCAAATTTATATGCAAATTATATGTCAAATGTTATTTGTATTAGGTTAGGTTTGTGAATACATCATATGTAGTATCATTTAAGGTTTTCCCTATTTCCTATCCCCACTTTTCCTATTTCCTACCCTCTTCACAATTTCTAAAGTCTATCTATTCTTCATTTCTGATTTTTCCTAAGTACCACCTGAAAAGTCAAAATTCTATGTCTACTAACATTTTTTATTTATCTTCTTCATTAACCTCACATCTTCCTTTCCATTAAACCTTCATTAATATCTCCTTAAACAAAACCACTTAAAAACAATCAAAGCAGAAACAATATACGAATTGATCGACAATTGATTAGTAAATCATTATTATTGAAGATTTCATTATTGAAAGTCTAGAGAAAAATATCCAAATCCTAACCCTACTTGAATCTAACATCGGAAGGATTATGTTAATTTTATTAAAAACCCATTTTGTGAATGAAATTTGGATGTTGGTAACCTAATTTATGACCAACCTAGCTATCAAGCAATCCTTTGAACGAGCTCAATATCTTGTCTCCACAACACTTCCAAGCTCTCCATAATTTCGATATGCATACCATGTCTGTTCCAAACTCTCCACAACTACCAGGTACAAGGTTTTAACTTTATTATTAGTGGCCATAAAATGTACTGCACAACATCATCCAATGTGAGCTTGCATCAGGAATGAGTAAGACGAGTTTAACTCAAGTCCATTGATACTTTCCATGTATTTTAATGGACATTGGTCATGAACTTTATCATGCATTATAATCGTCAAAAGGTTTTCGGTGCGGCGTTAATTTTTGAATTTTATACCATTATAACCACCACCATGATTAGAAGTTAGCTTTATCATGCATTATAAGTCCAGTTTAAGACGACAACAACTACCGTGAGTTGGCCAAAATTGGACGTCTATAGATACCTAGCAAATATATACAGTTGATGAAGGACTATAAATGTTAGCAGTCTCGATAAACGACTAATTCTCTAGAAAATAGTTTAATAAAATTAGAATGGTTGTTCAAAATAGAACAAATCGATGCAAAGCAAGATGACCAAAATCTAAAGCAACTAGAAACGACAATCAAAAAAAGTGATTGAAGGTGGCGGTGTATCGTGGAGATAGAGTAGAAGATGTAGTTGTCAGAGGCGGAGAAGAATGAACAAGTGATTCGTGATTTGGTTTCGTTTTCTTCACTTTTGATTAGTAGTTGGATTGTGTATTTATTTATTTTTTGCTAATTTTATTATTGGGTGTAAATAAAATGTCAAAAGATGGTATTTAGGATATTTGAAAATTTATGTGGGTGGTACTTAGGAAAATTGGGGATGGGAATTTAGCTGGATGAGAAATAGGAAAAATGGGGATGGGAAATAGGGAAAACCTAATTTAAACTATAAATTTCAGAGGAATCCAAATTTGGCTCCTCTCTCTTCTAAAAACCCGTCATTAAGATGGCATATATTTGTTGCCCAAAAAGATATGATCTACTGTTAAGATAATAGTTTAAGATTAAATTTAAAAATGTCATATTTTCAGATGGACTAATATAACCTTTCTTAATTATGGACATTAATAATTAACTCTTTTAAATGTGATCTCATTAATAATCGGTCAATCATCATTAGTTATGGGCGTTATTTTAAATTTGAGATGAGATGATCGAGATTAACCAAAATATGAACACCGAAATATAAGCTTCCTTAAGTTTAGATCCGAGTTTTAAGGTAAATATTGAACGAAAAAATTAGTTTTTCCCCCCCTTTTTCTTGGCTTATTCTCAATTTACTGTCCATCGTTGATCTATTGTTTGTTTGCACCCTGTTCACGATTCATTACGTTTTTGTTCGCTTGATTTATCTCGTTTGATAAAAATCATGTTGAGAATAGAAAAAAACGGGTCACACACAACTTTTCTTTTCAATCTGCAAAACTAAAGATGGCTCTTGACATGATAATGGCAGCACCTATTACTAACCAAAGTAGGAATCCAATTTCAGTAACTGGAATAGCTGCGACTTGCTTTGTTAAGAACTTCAATTTTATTAAAGCATTCACAAGCACAATCTACTCAGTAGGATCAAGAAGGATAAGAAGCCAAGAGGTAGGGAAGAGATCAGAATAACATCCTTGAGACGTAATGGTAACTACAGCTTAGTCAGCAAGGATAAATATGAGGTTCCTTGATCCAGCAGCCTAGGATATAGAATGTAGGAATTACCTACAGGTACTAGTTTAGTGATACTAATTAGTGGCAGGTCCACCCACTAAAGCCCAGTAAACATAGGTCCATAATTAAAAGAAAACATGAAACTGGACCTAATTTTTTAAGCCTAAGTCCTGTACACGTGCGAGACACATGTGACGGGTTATCATAATTCCCAAAACACCCCGCACTATATAAAAACGGATAGAGACGTTCGTTTCTTTTTCATTCTCTCAATTTATGTTTTCAGAGAAGAGCTCTCCAAGTGAAGATTATTTGAAGTCCTTGTTCGATTCGTGAGTTCGATTCATGAGTTCGAGCTCTGCAAGTATAATCGGTAGGTGGATTTTTTGTTCTTACGATATTCATGCTTGATTTTTTAATTTTTTTACTTCGATTTTGATAAAAATCCTTCAGATCTAGATAGAAAGTCATGTTTTATGTTCATTTCATTTGTAGATCTGATGTTTTAATTCCATTTTGTTGGTCTTTGGTTTGTTTTTAGTTTGCTTTTGTGTATTAATCATCAATACGTATATGATGTATTGGTGGTTTTTGATGAAAATAGTCCAGATCTAGTTATAAAATTATGTTTTACGTTCGTTTCGTTTGTAGATCTGGTATTTTAGTTTCATTTTGGTGGCTTTTGGTTTGGTTTTGTGTATTAACCATCAGTACGTATATGACGTACTGTTAATCTGTGTTTACTATGCATCTATAGGTTTGGTTTCAGTTTTTTACAGTGTTTTTTTGGTATGAATTGACAGTACATATATGGCGTACTCTTCTGATTTTGTTTTATTCGAAGTTTTTCCAGTTTTTTTTGTTCGATCCATGAGTATGTATGTATAATACTGAAGTGTTGTCACCTTTTTTAGTCTTATCCGTCAGTACATATACGAAATACTGTAATATTTGTTTCGATCCTCTTATTTTTCATAGATCTATTACCTCTTCTTGTCATGCAATTGATTTGTTGTTCATGAATCTTCAGTACATATGTCGCATACTGATAGGAAATGCTATTTGGATGTGCTTTGTCTCATTTTTTAGTCTTATCCGTCAGTACATATACAAAATACTATAATATCTGTTTCGATCCTCTTAGTTTTCATAGTTTTGTCACCTATTCTTGTCATGCAATTGAGTTTGGCCACTTCTTTGACATGAAGTTCACTTTTTAGTTCATGACTCCGCAGTACGTATATGTCAAACTGATATAAACTTCTTCTAATTCTGTTTTATTCACAATTTTGCTACTTCTTTTGGTTTGATCCATGAGTACGTATGTGAGATACTAAAATATGTGCTTTGATTCGGTTATATTCATGGATTCATCACTTCTTGACATGCAATTGAGTTTTTAGTTTATGAATCTGCAGTACGTATATGACGTACTGATAGAAACTTCTTTTGATTCTGTTTTGTTCATAGTTTTGCCACTTTTTTTTTGTTTGACCTATGAGTACGTGTGCGAAATACTGAAATAGATGGTAGTTTTGTTGATGTGTTTTAATATTGTTATATTCTGATCACATTTACAGGTTCCATATGTCCAACGGATACACACTCTATATGTAAGCAGTGCGGAAGATATATACTCAGATTTGTAAGTAGTGCAGCAGATATGTACTCAGATTTGTAAAAAGTGCAGCAGATATGTACTCAAATTTTAAGCATGGTGGCAAATATGTACTCAAATTTGTAACACAAATTTAGCAGATATGTACTCAAATTTGTGGTATTTTATATGTTTTAATTAAATTTGGACCTCCCGATAAATAAAATCTCGATTTGGTAGAAGTATGTTATTTCACACATATTTAACCAGTAGGGTATATTAGTCATTTCCATGTTTTCAAAAAACTTTGGACCCTAGGATAAGAATAAAATCCGGTTGGACCCTCCTATAAATAACCTTATGGGATTAGGACCAAACAAGAAATTTTCCATATAGAATAGATAGAGATATTCATACGTATATGATTCTTCTTTTTCAGTGTGTTTTTCTCTTTTCATTTCGTGGTCGGTACATATGAAATGAGGATATCGCCAACGACGAGCACTAAGTTCATTTTTCGGTATCATATCAGTGTTTTTTCCTTGTCATCAGATTGAGTTCAAAAACTAAATCATGTGTTCCTCCTCTCTTCATTTCACTGATTGGTCTAGTTTTGTTTTGCATTCAAAATATATGTGTATTATCGTGTAAATGTTATCTTAGTTCAAATGGTAGACCGATTACTATAGATAATTGTTGTGTGCTTCAATATTACGGTGCTGGCTACATGCATATTTATTAGAAAACTTTATTTTTCATCTGATTTTAGGGTGAAAGAGTTTTTTATCATCCATTTTTCGAGTGAAAATTTTGATTATCACTAAATTGGGAAGCTAAAATTTGGATAATTACAATTTTCAAGAAATATAAGGGAGTGAAAATTTTGATTATCACTAAATTGTGAAAACTAAAACTTTCAAATTTCAATGATATAGATTAAATACAATCTTCACAAAGTGCAAGTGAGTGAAAATTTTGATTATCATTATTTGTGAAAACTAAAATTTTCAATAACATTTAATAACTACAATTTTCAAAAAATCTAAGTGTGATTCCAACAAATTGTGAAAATCAAAATTTCCGCGACGAGGTGATAATTGTAATTTTTCACCAAAACTAAGTAATTCCATTATCATCATTAAATTAAGAAAACTGGAATTTTCATTTAGATGTAATAATTGCAATTATCACATATCATTGTCCTGAAAACTGGGATAAACGTGATTATTAGGATTATCACTGCTTATTTGATGAGGAGCCAAAAGTATATTTTCAGTTTTTAACTTAAAATAACTTTAAAATAGTTTAGGCAAAATAAAAGTTAAGAGAGAGAAAAGCAATCACGGATTCAAGGTGAGAGAGTGAGGAGTGAGAAAAACAAATTAAAACAAACTTAGTACTAGATTTTTTAGAATAAATTCACGTTTTTAGGAAATTCTTGGTGAGCTTGATTTTTGGGATTTTCCTAAATTCTTGGTTTTTGACATTTTTCATCATAGACCAAAATAGGATAATTACTAAAATAAAGATAAGATAATTACTATAGTAAAAGGTCAGTATAGTAAAACTAGTAGTTTTAAAACTAATTTTGGGTTTCTAATATAGAGTATTTTAATGGCGGACTCCTAATATAAAAAATTCCAAAATTGGGCTAGCCATATTTTTTCCCATAATTTTAACGTTTCTACAATTTCCAATGGTTCATTATCTAAATTTTTTATCAAATTAGTCAATGGTCCTCCATACTTTGTATTAAACCACAATGGTTTAAATTCAAAAAAAGTTAGAAACTATTCTTTAAATTAATGTATTATTCATATATCCGTAAAATAATGAATTATTAAATTATCGATTATATAATATTTCTTTAAAATAATAGGATTTGGGTGGTTCCAAGCCTATTATTTTATAGATTTTTTACTGTACAAGCACCTTTAGGCGGTTATGGAAACTACTCCTTGGACACTTGGCTGTCCAAGGTTTGTACATAAGTTATGCACGTTTTTTTGTCATTGTTATACTGTTTAAATAGTGTAAGATACATTTTAAATCAGTAGGAGAGAATAGGCTTGAGATCCGAAATGTAGACTCAAGTTATAACAAGTAAAAATCCTCATTTTGAGGGGAAATTGTAACCTTGCGATGACGAGTTTTTTTTTTATCTCAAACTTTGTGATTCCTCAAGATAGAGATTTAAAACTCTTATTAATTGATCAATTTAAGATTGTTCTTGAGAGGTGGTTAATAATCCAGGCTTCTTAGCTAACTGATTTTAGATGTTCCGGATTTTTGAGGTTTGCTATCTTTGTTTATTGCAATTATATTTCCAAGCCTTGGTCTATTTGATATAAAGGAAAATCAAATAGGTTTATATGTTAGGGGAAGATTGGTATCAAAAGTATTCACTTAGGCTGAAGCAATTCTTAGACTGTAAAGGACGTCAGCTAAAGGAATCAATTGCGCAGACCCTTGCGAGGTTCAAGAGAAGTATGGAAGACGACTGCAGCTGAGTTACTTGGAGAGTGTATTCGGTCTCAAATACATTCCAGTTCGAAGTCTGATAGTAGGCTTGGTTCTGTAGCGGTTTAATACAATTCGGTGTTCAAATATAGACAAGGTCCCCAGGTTTTTCTACAGGTGGAATTTTCCTCGTTGACAAAACTTCTGGTGTCTTGTATTATTTACTTCTCCGTGTTATATTTTTTATCTTCATAATAAGAATAACATAAGTAGTACATGATCAACTCTAGTAGATAAGTCCATATTAATTGTGACCGATTACGAGACTCGTTCTTGTAGAATTCGTATCTTGAAATATAACAAGTTTCATACTTGGCAGAATTCAGATTCAATTTTTTTGGATACGGCTAGATTAATCTTGGATATTGATTTTTGAGATCGTCCAAGTACTCTTCTAAACAATCAGGTTCACATACTCTATTGTCTAGATTTACTTTCTTATTGTGAAGAGATAGAGATATTGTTAGAGCACTGCTCGTACGAACTAGCAAGCGTTTCTATCTCAAGCTTGTTTGTCAAGTTTAGTTTATCAAAACTATAGTCTTGATTTCTAATCTACTTATAGTTATGTCTCGAATTAGGATAGAATGTGTAGTTGATCTTGAGATTTCACGGCGTTTATCGATTGAAGACGAAAATCTACTGAGGAGAGCTTGGAGGAACTTCATCAACAAAAGGTATGTAGAGATTAAAACTTATCTATCACTCAGAAGTATATTCTATTCTATCTTGTAATGAGACTAAGTCGTATAGGTATATAGACTTTTACATTATACACATTTGATATTTCGAGCTGAGTTTATCTCGGTTATCTATTTCTTGAAATATATGTTGGAAGCTTTTTGCTTTGACTATGTTCATCATTATTCTTGACGAGTTTAGTTGGAAACAATTTATTTGTTGAAAACTAAATATTAAGTCAAAAGATGATCATGTGTGAAAATTACCATGAAATATCTTACATGATTTTTGTGAGACAATCATTTGATGTTGACTTGGAAAGTTTTGTATTATTTGATCACTTGAAAATTACTTGAAGCTAATAGTTTGTGTGAGACAGCTATTGTCGTCCTCTAACGATGTTTCAATGATTGAAATGGGAGTTTAGAACATGTCTGGATACAACACGGTATGCATACTTAGTATGCGAACTGTATTGTTATGATTTAGGTTCGGGAAGCTTGTTTGCGTACCTAGTATGCGAACGGTTTAACCTGTAAAGGCCCGGGAACCTTGTTTGCGTACGTAGTATCCGAACGGTTCTACCTGAGTTAGGTCCGAGACATCTGTTTGCATACCTGGTTTGCGAACGGTTGGAAAAGACCAAGGTCTGGAGATGTTGTTTGCATACCTGGTTTGCGAACATAGTGGTTTAAGTTCTAAAATCGGTTAAGTATGATTCTCATACTCATGAACTAAACATTTATGAATAAAGGAATGCAATCTTTGAAAACCGTGGCTCAATGTTCATGAATTGATTCTTGTATAAGTACTTTGTACAATTACGAATCAATCCGATTTTGTTTCAACTTGTTCATATATATTTATATGAGACAGTGAACAATTGAACAAATCTATTTGAAACATAATTAGATTCATTTGATTATCTTTCATGATTGATTGATCATCATATTTGATCTAGAAGTGTTAGATGAATGTGGTTAAGACAAAGGTGTTCATATGGTTCAGTTAACTGTTATTGAGCCAACTCAATATACATGTTTAGGTACACTTACCCATATCTAAATAAAGGTATAATTTATTTGTGTGTAACAAGCTAAAACCATCTAACAGTGGAGATTGATTGCTTTATTTTAAAGCAGACTTAGCTTGAATCTTAAATCAGGAGTTCATCTAATGGTGAATATTGAATGTTTTTTTACTAAGCCATCTTAGCTTTGATTGTAAGCAAACCCTGATTTGAAACACAATGTAAGGGAGAACTCTAGCAACTGGAAAACCTAATCCCGACACTTTCATGTATCTTAGTTGCAAACTAGAGTCGATTCTCCTTTAACCTAGGTTTTTCCAAAACCCTATTAGGTTAACGACTTGAAGACTTCATTTGGGATTCGTGAAGCCAGATCCAACTATTTTCTCTGTAGTTGCGTATTTTGATCTTACTTGTTCTATCGTGTCGAGTACTATCTTTTCTAAGATTTGCTCGAGATTTATCTCCGATAGGTAAGATATAAAAAGTAGTCACAAAGTTCTTCGTCTCAGACTTTGTGATTCCGCATTAACTTCTTCGTTAGGTTATTGTGAGGTGATTGATATTTTTAGGCTGCTCTTCGGGAGTATAAGACCGGATTATCAATTGGTTCATCTTCACCTTGATTTATCATAAGACGGAACAAAACTTCATAGGTACTTCTATGGGAGACAATTTTATATATCAGAATAGACTTATTTGTGAGAGACAAGTTCGTTTATAAGTCTTCAACTTTGGGTCGTAGCAACTCTTAGTCGTGGGTGAGATCAGCCAAGGGAATCAAGTGAGCGTAATCCGACGTGGTTCTAGAGGCATAAGGAACGCGACTGTACCTTAATCGGTGTGAGATTTGGTTAGGGCTCAACTACATTTCAGTCCGAAGTTAACTTGTAGTAGACTAGTGTCTGTAGAGGCTTAATACAGTGTGGTGTTCAATCTAGACTAGGTCCCGGGGTTTTTCTGCATTTGCGGTTTCCTCGTTAACAAAATATCTGGTGTTGTGTTATTTCTTTTCACCATTATATTTGTTTATATACTTGAAATATCACAGGTTGTGCGTAGTTCAATCAGTTGATAAATCCGACCTTGTTTGTTGGATGTAACTTGATTGAAACTTGGGAATTGGTCTTTGGTACCGTCCAAGTTATTTCTCATATCAATCAGTCTCACGGATTTCTATATGTTCGATTTTCTGATTGTGTTGAAAAATAGAGATAAAGCTCTTTGATATATTTCTTGATTGAGTCTCACTTTTAAGTTGGTTCTCTCGGAATTATATTGGAGTTTAGTCCATACCGATTGTCGAACGAATTATTGGGTGTGGTTGTTAGACCCCGTTTTTTTTAGATATAACTCTATATACATATTGCCAACGATGATTGAGTTAGTTTACTTGCAATTGTACTAAATTTTGTCCATACTTGTTGAACGAAAAAGTTGGTATTATACATGATACCCTCTCCTTTTCAATTGGTATCAAAGAAGTCAAACACCTTTAGATCTAATAAGTCGGTGTTTGTGGCGTTCTGAATCTATGAAAAAGAGTGCAATCTTTGATAACATCTTACCAGTTATCGAAAGCGTTGTCTTTATGGATTCTATTAATGAGACCATAACTTTTCCCCTCTTGAGAATAAACAAACATTTTGTTCCCATAAAACAGTCAGGTATTAACAATTGTTATCCCTAATATCTTACAGATGAGTCTGACTCGGAAGTGGAAAGAGAAGCAGCCAAAGAAAGTGTTAAGATTCTTAAACATCTTAGTTTCAGGCTTTTGAGGTCAACAGGTTGAAAAACAAAGTAAATACTCTCACTGGTAAGGTTGATGAAAACGATTCAAGAATAAGGATACTTCTCAAAGAAAAGGCTGAAGTGGATATGAATATTATCTCACTTGAGGCACGACTAGAGAAAAACGTCTTGAAACTTAAACATCTACATGATACCCCTCCTACTCCTTATAGTGTTTGTCAATCTAAAAAATTAACTTTATCCAGAGCCTCTGGGAAAATTGAATTAGAGAAAATGATTACCTACGGTTCTTATGATGACCTAACAAAATATCTTTCAAAGCTCATGTACAAAGTGTCACAACTTTGATAAGGGATAAAAAGTTAGAATACTCTTACAAAGTAAAAATTGTTACCCTAAGAAGGAAAAGTACTTCTGATAGTTCTTGTACCAAGTCTACTCCCTCTTATTCTATCAGAACTCAGAAGCTCTGCTACTCCTGTAATACAGATGGACATGTTCAAAGGAAGTGTAAGCTTAGAATGGAGAACAATCAAATTGTGTCTCTCCATGACACCTTGAATCTCATTCTAATGGTGTAACTGACATTCGAAATTCTAAATCTCTTGGTTCGAGAACAGTGGGTGCTGGTTCACATACAAAGTTGTACTCCATGAATGTTAGTTCTGCTTACTGAACTAAAATAGAATAGAAAACAAAAGTAGTGGCTCAAAATTCTCTAAGAAGGACTCGAAGAAGCCTTTAAAAATATGGGTTCCTAAAAGAACTCATCATGCTAGAGTATCTAAGGAGATACCGGTTAAGGAAACTATTCAACTTGCAAACATGAACTTTGCAGTAGTTACAATGATCTCATTGACAAGTTGTCATGCACCTTCAAGGAAAAGCAGAAGCACTCAGGTAAAGGTTCCAACTTCATCTCCTTTCTTGATGACAATAGTTTTGTGATAACTTCTCTAGTCCAAATGGTAGTAATTAAAAAGGTAAAGTCATACACAAATCTAAACGTTGGCATGTATCTCATGGTGAGTGTGAAAATGCTCACTATTGTGCTTTCTATGCAACAAATACTTGGATACTATCAAAAATTCTGTAAGATGAGGATTACCAAACAACAAGTATTTTATTTGATTCAAATAGTTCTGCTTTGTGACTTTTTACTATTCTTCATTGAATGGTATTATTGCTCATTTACTATGTCCATTTATGATCCATCCTCTTAGACGAAAGATGAAAATAATTAAAAACATCTTTCTATGTTGAGCCTCTGCTCCAAGAGATGTTTCCATCCTCAAACTGTTATGTGACGTCTTGAATAAAATGGTTCAGTGTATACACAATTGTATATCATTATTGTCTCTGTGCACCATCATTACAAGTCACTGACTTGGTGCTACCACATCTTAGAAGTCCAAATGAAGTGACTTATATCTTTTTGATTTCCGAAATTTATATGTCTTTAATTTATTAGTAATTAAAGCATATCTCTGGTTGCTATAATAATAAAGTATATTCATTATGTTAGCTAATATTGAGTTGTCATCCATGAGAGATTTCGTTATATTAGTTGGACAACAGTTGAAATATGCACAATACCAAAAATAGGCATTTATTGTATATCTTTTGTAATTTCGGATTTGGTGATTCCTTGATGTCCAAACTACCTTGATCATTATAAATAGTGAAGTTTGTCTTTCTAGGAAACTTATCCTGTAACACACAAAATTTCGTGTTTAGTGTGAAAAAGCCCACTAGAAGTATTCTCGTTATCTCGTAATACTCACTGGAGAGGTGAGTATCCTAACTAGGTGAAATCTCTTACGTTGACTTCTTTTAAAGACTTCTTTGGGATTAAGAAGCTTCTACTAATACCGTCAGTGGAAACTAGGTCGTATTGTTTGTTTGGTTTTCGGTTATTAATTTGATTGACTAAAAATATAATTAAACCTTTGAAAAGACGAGGTACCCAAATATACCACAATCTTAAAGTTTTCCACCTATAAGTCCTCTTACCGAAAGTGATTGTCTATGGACTGAGTCGAGACAATATAACGAATCGGTATTTACACTTTATGTGATCGTCTATGGATACGAGATCGAGACAATACAACAATCAAATCGTGGTTACTTGATAATAGGTTTGGATTTAACCAAACTCTATAAGATCACTATCAAGTAATACTGAGTTAACGCTTGTGTAATTTACTTTAAATTATAATAACAACAATTATAATTACGGAAAACAAAAGTAAATGACACAACAATATTTTGTTAACGAGGAAACCGCAAATGTAGAAAAACCCCGGGACCTAGTACATAATTGAATACTCTCAGAATTAAGCCGCTATACAAAATCAAACCAACTTCGTATAGTTGAGACCAAACAACTAAACCTATAGTTCACCTAGTTTCTTCAGTATCCATGCGTTTCCGACATTCGATAAGTGCACGCACTGGAACAATTCCTTTGGTTCTTATTCCAAACAGTAAAGGAACAACAAATCTGTTCGGTAACAACTCTATTCAATCTCAGTGATATGAGTTAAACAAAGGCTCTTCTGTTTAATCCAATAAACTCCTTTGTCGGGTTTAAATCTATCTATCCAACAACTACCAAAGTAGCAAAGTTTAGATTTTGCAATCAAATATAGAATCTACCAAGATACTATGTAATGATGCTGATCTACGCAACTAATCTATCAAGGATAAACCGATTATAGTTGGATCCCAGCCGATAAAGTTTTGTGCACACCAAAGATATGAAACTAATAAGAAATCTTTTTTGTCTTCAAATCTTATTTAATCTTCAATAAACACCTGCACACCACAACTTGAATCTCTTGTGATCAATCACGCACAAAACAGAGTCTGTTAACAATGGATTATCGCAAGATGTATTTATATCTACAAACATTTCTAAAGATCCCGTCGACACTTCGATCTAGTTTGAGTGAATCTCATATCAGAAGAGAAGATTCTCAAGAATAAACAAACTAGGTGCAGTCAAAGTTCAACAACCGTTAGTCAATCAAATCAAATCGAAAACTAATAGTACCGCAATTATCTAGTTTCCCACCAATGGTACTCGCAGAGCTTCTTGATCCCACAGAACTCTTTGAACGAGCGGTCGTTAGAGATTTCGCCTAATTAGGGTGCTTTCCTCTCCGAATAGACATCTCCACCAGTAACAACACAACAAGGTAGTTTTACTGGCTCTTTGGACAGTTTGCTCGAAATGCAAACTTGGGTATTTATAAACCAAGGATGTTTGGACACCAAGGAATTTCCAAAACCGAAATATTCTTAAGATATGCAATAATTTCCCAAAATCGATTTTCATAATTCCTGGAAATGCTCTGTCTAGTATTACCGAAATCTCACTATAATATCTTGAATTAGTAAATGCACATTACCAATTTTTATTTTCCAGAGATATGCATTTAATTGCTGGTAATTAAAAGCATATAAAACTAACAACCTTAATTAAATGATTCTTAATTTATTTCGGTCCGGGACCTCCTTGAGTTATTAAGGAATATCTTTGAACAATAAAAGATAAGAGTTACTGAACATGTTCAAAGTATGTCGACATCTTTTTCTTTGTAAATCCTTTTTCATATTTACAATCTTGGAACCGATTATACCACACTTCCAAACAAGTTTAGAATTGGTTCATCTGTATTCCAAGAACAACTATGTGATTGATCAAATATCAATACACTAATCATAGGTTTATGGTTCTACCAAACACAAGGATCGGTTCTACCTTAATATGTTACTGAGACCGGTTACATCAGTTACCAAGATCGGTTACGTCAATTACCAGGACCGGTTACCATATTCTCATGGTATTACTTGTGATCGGTTACCCTAGTCACTAGGATAGGTTACACCAATTACCAGGACCGGTTGCGCCAATTACAAGGATCGATTACACAACTCTTTTGTGATTGGTCATACCAATTACCAATATCGGTTACACCAATTACAAATATCGATCATACCATCTTAGGTGATTACTTAGGATCGGTTACACTAAAAGTCATACCAATACATAAGTCAGGCATTGTGACTAGCTTTACCAAGATACATAACAAGTTATGATCGGTTCTACTAGCTCACACATATTGGTAATCCAAAGATATGCAATGAATAACAATACCAATAAGCCTAGAGATTTTCCTTTCGATTCATAAAACAAGTTCATGAATGTACTTCCTTTAAACAAATGTAAACATTGTTTCCTAGGATGGAATCTTCACCTTTACCTATACACATAATCACAATAACATTCATACGATTATGTCGATGTCTTATATACGAAGTTCAAAAGATAACCGTTATACTTCGTATTCTAATTCCTTAACACTATGTCTACCAGAATATAATCATTCACAACTTCGCAGTTATATTTTCAATATAGCACGACTTGAAAGATACGTTAGGAATGAAACAGTTCAAGTCACAATATTACTAACCTCAAGAGGAAGGATGATGTCGTCGATGTAGCTTGTTACTTCTTCACATTCTTCAATTTTTCGAGTAATACTTGTATGTATAATTATCCTAATATTTCTAGCCTAACCTATACGACGTTGTCTCTAGTATATAATCAAGCATGTCTTTAATTGAGTTTTGATTCACTAAAATATGACAACCAAACTTGACATACCAACGCTTGGTGGGTTCAACCAAGTTATGATCTAACAACCTTGATAGATCTAGTTTGTTTATTCTGTGATCCTTCTCTTCTGATATAAGGTCACTCGAACTAGTTCAAGGATCAACGATTTCAGATCTGATCTTTTGATTCAAGATATGAAGATAAAACTTGTGATCATCCGCTAACAGACTCCGTTCTGTGCGTAATCGATCATAGGTGGAATCAAGTTATTTGTGCAGATACTTTGAAGACTACAAGATTTGAAAACTAGAAGACTTATTTTTGGTACTCTGATCTCTATAGTAACTTCGTGCGCGCTTGATTGACTGGGATCCAACAAGCTTGTTTATTTCTCATAGACCTTTTATAGTTTGTTGTATAAATCGAGAATCTATCTCTTGCCATTTCTCTTCACAAATCGAATTCGATAGACTGTGAACTAAGATTGATCATTTTGGAAATATTGATCTTAGTTGATCGAACCGATAAAAAGGCTAGGAGTTTATATTGACTAAGCGAAAGAACCTCTATAACTCAACTTATCTATGATTAACTTGTTGATCTAGGAGATTGATAGAGCGTTTACTGAAACAGATTAGTCCTTTACTGTTTCGGAAAAAAATTCAAAGGAGTGGAGTGATAGAAGTCTTCACAACAGGTGAAGCGACTTAATATAGTGAACTCTATCTTAGGATTCACGTGCGTAGACCAGATTTATTGTAGGCATAGGGATATTGAAGGAACTAAGTAACTTGGAGTTGGTTTACTTGGTCCCAACTATACGAAGTTGTAGTAGTCTTTATATAGCGGCTTAATTATAAGAGTATTCAAAATTGGACTAGGTCTCGGGGTTTTCCCGCATTCACAGTTTTCTCGTTAACATAATATTGTGTGTGCTTTTAATTTAATTTTTGTATTATAATTACTGTATTAATTATAATAAATTAAACGCACTTGTACGTTAATCAAACGCTTGTTTGATCCCATAGTTTGGTTTGGTTTCGAACTTACACTATATACCAAGTGTACATCTTGTGGTTGTCATCTTCCCGACAATTTATGTCTATATTATATCACACAAGGTGTGTCTTGAATAGGTCGGTATCGAAAAGATTGTGATGTACTTGGTACCCTCGACATTTTAATATATATACTGAGTATACATACCCTTGGAAGATAATATACTTTGCCTTTAAAAACTAAAATAGGAGGATATTCCCATGATATTGCATAGTTTTGATTTACAGTAATGTTATAGCAGTAATTCAATACATGGTGTAGATCAAACATTCTGAAGTCCTGTATAGCATTCTGGATGCACTGAGAAGCCGATACTTGAATATTATTGAAGATCAGGTCATTCCTAGACTTCCATATATTCCAGATTATGCAAGAACCCATATTCAACATAATACCCTGATCAGGATAAGATAAGCAATGTTGAATGATCTATCTTGGTTGCATTCCATTAATAATTTCAATAAATATCGGACTTTCCTGAAAGACTGCCAATGAAAACTGGCAGTTGAAAAGAAGATGAAAGATAGTCTTTCCCTCAACATTGAAAAATGGACAAGTATTTCGTATCTGATTATTAAACTTGCTCAAGTTGTGAAACACATCCAGACCATCACGAAGTATTTTCCACATAAATATATGGATTTTAGGTTGAATCTTCATTTTCTTCCAGAACTGCTTCCATGGGAATTCTGATTCTGAAGAACTTGTAGCCATGTTATCTGCCAGTAACTTGTAGATGGATTTTGAAGTAAAGTTACCTAAAGGGTTTTTAACCAGATTAGTTTGTCCTTCACTTCTTCATCTAAATGAATATAAATATACTAGCTTCGACTTGATTTTGCGGGAAAACTTGAGAAATAAGCTTTATGAACCAATTTTTTTTGATTAAAAAGATGTGAGCCCGTTATAACCTAAACAGTGGAATGCTGTAATCTTGAAGGCCTAAAACCTGGTATTCTCGGAATCCAGAGGTCATTCAAAATATGGATGAAATTATCTGTCCCATAGACCAACAACAATTATTGATGAAAATATTTCTAACAAAGAGCATATCTTTCCATATGTTAGATGTTAGAATTTCCAGATTTAGGCTGACAATTCGAGAAAAAAATGCCCTGCATATATTTTACAGAATATAACTGCACCCAAGTTGCATTTGAGTTGGTCAGAAATCTCCATACTAGTTTTGCAACCAAAGAATAATTCACTAAACCTCCATCATAACCCAGAAATTTTTATGATCAGTATACATCCGAGGCTTGTTCCTGAATATTTTTCTTTTCTCTTGACAAACAAGATAATTTTTTTATTTTTTTGATAGGCTAAAGACGGACCCAGGCCCCTACCCAAATCCAGCCAGCTGGACTAGCCCCACTGCTAGACCCAACCCCGCCAAACCCCTCTATACAACTAATTAAATACAAACCTCTACAGCGGTGGGGATTGGACCCCTAACTTCCTCCTTACCGGAATTGATGGATACCACTGAGCTATGCTCTTGGACCCGACAAATAAGATAAGGGAAAATTAGGGGGAGACCCAAAAAAAATAATATTCTCGTTCTCAGGCCCACAATTAATTTTGTATACCGTGACACCCATAATTATATGAAATTATTATATGAATCAATACATAACTGGTTATGCATACTATCTTTTCAGGTATAACTCGTTATGCATACTATCTTTTTCAGGGATATAATTGGCAGACTTGGACATAACATATCTAAAAATCCGCGACTTAGAATTTTACAAATTTTATATCGTTGGAAATCTTTTTAAAAGAGGTACGCAACGAGTACAAACAAGAATATCAAATTTTTGTTTTTAACGAAAAAATCGGAGGTGATCCTCATTTTAGGGAAATTTTTTGAAAACTTGATACTTCACCAATCTGCAGTCACCAAAAACGATGCATAATACATTCTGCAGACGCATAACGAATTATGCAACCATTTTTTCGACTGCATAACAAAGTTATGCATCTATAACAAGTTATGTAGACATTGTTTTGGTTGATTTTAGTGCGTACATAAAAAATTGATGCATAATGCATTATGCAAACATATTTTCGGATGCATAACAGGTTATGCATCTATTTTCTCGATGCATAAAAGATTGTGCAACAAATTTCTCGATGCATAATGCATTACGCAACCATATTTTCTGATGCATAACAGGTTATGTATCAATTTTCACGACTGCATAACATGTTACGCAGATATTATTGTAGGTGCATGACAAGTTATGCAGTCTTTGTTTTTGTTGGTTTCAATAGTGACGAAAAAGTTGATGCATAACATGCTATGCAACCGTTTTCTGGACTGCATAACAAGTTATGCAACAAACTTTGTAGATGCATAACAGGTTATGTATCCATTTTCATAGCTGCATAACAGATTATTCAACCATTCTGACCAATCACCAACACCAATATGACCAAATACATCGGCAGAGATAAAAAAGAAAGAATCAGTGTACTTTTCGTTTCTTTTTTTTTTTGTGGGAATTTAGAGATAAAAGAGATGATTGTAAATGAAAAGGTTAACTGCAAAATATATATATGGAGGGAAAAAAAAGTTAGATTTGAAATTGGGTTTGAAGTTGAACTACTTGAACTAACAGTTTAACTAATCTCATTTTTTTAATTAAATGATATTATTAGGTAAGGTTGGTAGTGGTACAGATAGTTAAATCCTACTGTACAGTAGGCAGTAGCTAGTGATCTTGTAAACTCTGTTTAGTTTCATCACTAAAATCCTAAGTTTGGTGACCAAAAATCACCAATTTTTTAACTGACGGTGACCCTGTTGCCTATACAGCTTCATGAACAGGACCATCTCTCTTATGAATACCACAGCTTCTCACATTTATCTCCAAGTCAAACCCACATTTTCTCTAACAATTAATCTCTAAACACTTTCCTTTTCATTTACATTTTCCCACAACATTCTTTTCTTCTCTTTTCATATTCATTCAAATGGCTGCTCCATTGAGAATGATATAAATGGTTCTTCTAGTAGTCCTTGTGACTGCATTCACGACACATGTAACGGCTCAATCTAGTTGTACAAATGTGATCACGGGCATGGCACCTTGTCTTACCTACATAACATGAAATTCCTCAACCCCATCATCTTCCTGTTGTTCACAACTTACTAGTGTGGTTCAAACACAACCAGAGTGCCTTTGCTCAATCCTTAATACTGGTGCCGGTGCCGCATTAGGTCTTGCAATTAGTCGAACACTAGCTCTTGCTCTTCCTGGTGCTTGTAATGTTCAAACTCCATCTATTGATCGATGCAATGGTAAGTACATACAAAAGGCATTTGAGAAATGAAATCTACTGAGAGCATAAGCAGCAAGACAATGTAAACAGACATGAAGTCAAAGCAAGATCATGGAGGTGTGTTACCTAGCATATGGAAAGAGATGGTGAGATAAAAATTTCGGCACCTCTGTTCTCTGCATGTCAACATATGGCAAGTTTCTCACGATAACGATTTTCCATAAGCCAATGTATCCTCTGTCATCTCGCATATGCCCCTCTGAAGATAGTTTCGATATACTTTGTTTATCAAAAAACATGACAAAACGAACATTCTTCTTTGAATATTCAACTAATCTGCAACATACATAAACTGATAAACATTCTTCTTTGACTCTTCAACTGAGCAAAACCCAATCACATCTCCTCTATCAACAACAAAACTCCATATGAATCGTCACCAGAAGCAACAAATGCATTTCTGATTCCTTCTTCTCAGATCTCGAATCCACCTCAATCAATCTCCGGTTCACAGTAACAGTAGCAATCTTCATTCTCTCTAGCAGTGTCTGTCATCTCCTCTCCGTCTATTTCAGCTTGAAATCACAAGCAACAATGTACCCATCTCCAGATCTAAAATGAGGTTTATCAAATTGGAGAAAACAAACACCCGCAATCAAATCATTAAAATCTGAAGCTACAAAAAGAAAGATTGAATTGAATTTAGGTTATGTCTTCTAGGGTTTTGATTAAATTAGATAGAAAGATATCAAAAGAAAGATGTGGTTAATGGTGTTCTCGTTGTTATATCTCTTGTTTATAGAAGAGATGTGAAAGAAAAGAAAAAAACATAAAATGTTAAAATATGAGTCTGTGCATCGAGAATGGATGCGATAATTAGGTTTTTTTTTGCCGTGGGTTTCACAGCGGAGAAATCTGAGAAAATGGGTCTCAGGGTAATTTCACATAAGATAATTGATTTCCTCCGAAACCGCCGGCTCACGAAGCCAATATTTTTTAGTGGGTCTCATACGGGATGGCCCACACATGGACCGTATGTCCAATAACAAACTTATTGTTATCGATCAATCATTCATCTAATCTACCAACTGCATATACGATATACGAATATACGGGATACGGTATAATTTTGCCAAAAAGATCGATCATCATTCTTCTACTGCTGATAGGTTTGTTTGTTAGGTCAATTGATGAGAGCTGAGAGAATTTCTTAAGACCTCTCTCTCATCATCTCAAAAATAAAAACAGATCGATCTCCATCCAAATCCCTTAATTCTCTTCTGTAATCCACAATGGGAATTTTTGATGTTTTCCTCAATTGGCTTCGAAGGTATAATCTTTTCTATCTCTGTTTCGATTAACATTTTTTTTATGGTCATGGTTTTCTATCCCCCATTCATACTATTGCGAGCTTTGTTATTGATTTTTTTTCCTATCCGCCATTTACCTTGTGGCAGATTTTATTATCTGCAAAAATTGGATGTTTCTTGGTTGGTTTTTGATTTCCTTATGGGGAATTCGACTCTTTGTATTGAGTTGTAAATTTGGTTGCTTTGAATTGAAAATCTTTTTGAAATTGAAAACGGTTGTGTTTGTTATATCTTGTGTGAACTATAATGGAATTATGCCTTTAGATAGTTGTGATGCTCACGTGTTTTATAGTTGGAAATTCAGACACTTTAACAATCGGTTGTTAGGTGGTTTCACATAATTTTATCTTTGTTATCTATTCTTAATGACTTTTGACATGTAAATGATAATTTCCTGGAACATTCGGTTGATATGGTTAGAATTTCTTGGAAAGGTATGGTTGATGTGCTTTGCCTGGCTGAGCCAGAAGAGGGGAAGTAGTTTTGGATATTATATTCCCCAGATTAACTTTGTTAAAACCCAAAGCAGCACCTACTGAGTAGCATCTAATTAAATTGCACTCGGGGCAGAGAGGATAGGGACACACCACCCTTTTGTAACTGAATTTTAAACAGCCTGCACTTGTGGCAGCTCCTCGATAGTTTAGGTATCTAGCCATTTTCACATTTGGGCTCTTAATCTTGGATATTTGTTAGTGCCTTTGGAAGATAATAAGTTCCAGAGGCGATCCTTTTTGTAGTTGAAATCATATTTGCTGGATGGTTTTGATACCAAAGGATAGGCTATGAACTTTGATGCATATATATCAGTGACAGAGCAAATCTCTTTGATTAAGATGTATATAAGTTTGTGGCATTAGAATTTTATTGTCATGCATGGACCATGCCGATATCATGACGGAAAGTTGTACAGAGAAGCATGATTTGCATGACTGGGGTATTCAATGTCTTATAAACTGTTGCATGTGATCAACCGGGATTTTGTGTAAGCTGTTGCTTCGGGTTGTGTGACCTGTTTTTCATAATACATGGGCTTTTCTTCTTTCCACAGCCTATTCTTTAAGCAAGAAATGGAGCTTTCTTTGATCGGACTTCAGAATGCTGGGAAAACTTCGCTTGTCAATGTCGTTGCAGTAAGTAAATGCCTGCTTTAATTTTCTAGTAGCCGCCTGTTTTTGATGCTAATATGAATTCCTTAATTCTATTTCTTGTAGACTGGTGGATACAGCGAAGACATGATTCCTACGGTAAGGAGTCTAGTAGTCTTTCTCTTGTGGTTTACCATGAAGATGTTGGGATTTCATTATTTAACATATCCTACCCTAGATGTGAGAAGGTTTACATATTAGTTGGTACACAGTGTCATATTTTGCATTTGCAATTTGTGGACTACAGATTGGTTTCAATATGAGGAAGGTCACTAAAGGAAATGTCACAATAAAGTTATGGGATCTTGGAGGTCAGCCCCGTTTCCGTAGCATGTGGGAAAGATACTGCCGCGCGGTTTCTGCTATTGTGTATGCATCTAACTTATCATTCATGTTTTTGCACCCAACTTTTCATACGGTATTTATCCTTAAAAAATAATAGTCTATTTATAACAGTGTTTTTCTACAAACAATCAACATGATTCTTGTAAGCTATTGTCCTTCTTGGCTACTTAGTAGATACTAGAAGAGCCTTGGCAATTTCTTCTTTGATGTCTACAAGCATCTTTCTTAAAACTTGGAACTAGGTTTATGGTCATGGAATAAGATAGGTAATTTTAGTCGGTTAACTGTGTTAGTGTAATCATATATTATCTTATATAAGTTCCGCCACTAGCCAAGACTTTTTTTGCCACATATACATGGCACGGTCTTTTAACCAGTTGTAGGCTTAAAAATGGTTTTTAGTGTTTAGGCAATCACTGAATGTACATTATTGTTTCACATCGCCATATGATTACAAATTCTAGTTTTACGTCGTGATTTCTTAGTTTAGAGAACTAGTTGTATATTTTAGAAATATAACTCGTCAATTTGCTATTGATCTTTTTTACTTCGATTAGCCAGCTTTTTGTGAATGTCCAGAAATCACGCGAGCTATTATTCCGGTTACTGGACATTATAAATACATGTAATAGGTTATGGGTATCGAAATGCCAGTTGAAACATCCTACTCTTATTTGTTGCAGATATGTTGTCGATGCTGCTGATCATGATAATCTGTCCATCTCAAGAAGCGAACTTCACGATCTGTTGAGCAAAACCTCACTGAATGGTATCCCGTTGTTGGTTTTGGGTAACAAAGTTGACAAGCCTGAAGCGCTCTCTAAACAAGCTTTAACTGATCAAATGTAAGTGAAGAAACAAAATCTAATACTCTCTGAGAGCGAAATTGCCGTCCAATCTATTAAATTTTATATCCGATTTTCAATCTATGTTTGATTGTTAGCATGGTTTAATCTGTTTCAGGGAGCTGAGGTCAATAACTGATAGGGAAGTTTGTTGCTTTATGATATCGTGCAAAAACTCTACCAACATTGATTCGGTCATTGACTGGCTTGTAAAGCATTCAAAATCAAAGAACTGAAGAAATTGGAAGTTTTTTGTCAGAGTCGGGGACGGCCTGTGAAGGGGGGGCTAACTGAGGCTCTAGCCCGCCCCTTGATTCAACCCAAATCATTTTTAATTAATAGAGGGGGTTTGTACTAAATTAGGTTTAGCCCAATTTTACCTGTTATTAGCCCATGTAATTCATAACACCACCTTATTTTCAGCTCATTTGATTTGAATTCAACAATCATTTTAAGTTTGATTTCAGCCCTCATAGGGTATATCAAGTAAAAACCTTATTTTTCCAACACTTTTGTTAAGATATGTATTTTTATAATGTTTATAATTTCCTATTTTCTCGTTACATACTTTTATTTTTGTTTTTAATATCTATACTTTGGTTTAAAGTTTAAACGTACAAAACTACAAATCATACATTACGCAAAAAGGAAAGCAATAAACCGGGCTCAACACTTGATTTGTTCTGCCGACTAGCCCGACTCATATGGATGCCAACCGAGTCAGAAATACATTGTGACTCGAACGGGTTTCCATCTCAGGAGACAGCAAATAGAGAGAGGGAGGGGCATCAAAAATGACCTTGCTCTTGTCTCGAGTCTCTCATCTCTCTGTGTATGTTTTGCTAAAACCTTTACTTCTCAGCCAAAAAAATTCGTCAAGATCTGAGATCGAAAGCAATTAATATATTTCAGAGAGAAAGAGAAGCCTTAAATGTGATGTACGTGAAGAATGGCTTCGTCAATTTCTAAAACCCGAAACCTTCAAACATACTTCTCAAGTGCTAATAGAATACCTAAACTTACTCCTCTATTCTCCACATCTAATCGGGTTCTTTCCACACTTGCAGAATCTCCAATTGATTCTTCGTTTCAAGCTCAAGGTGCCTTATATCTCCTTTTCTCTCCCTAAAATTTATTATAATTTTTTTATATCTCGTCTAACTTTTCACTTTTCTGTTTTGTTTGATCTGTTCCAAAGAGAA
Organism: Papaver somniferum; assembly: GCF_003573695.1. Classification (NCBI taxonomy): domain Eukaryota; kingdom Viridiplantae; phylum Streptophyta; class Magnoliopsida; order Ranunculales; family Papaveraceae; genus Papaver; species Papaver somniferum. The sequence continues at coordinate 83,578,911 of NC_039360.1, forward strand.
AAAATCATGGTCGAGATATCTTCTTTTCCTTCCTGGTGCTATCACTTTTGGTCTTGGAACTTGGCAAATTTTTCGAAGACAAGACAAGGTAATAATGCATTTTTTTGTGATTTGTCTTTCGTTTGCTACCATACTTGTTAGGGAAAATGTGAGCTTGCAAAGTTGATTTTCCTGTAAAATCATCAAAGCTTAAGTGGTCAATTCTAAATTATGTGTTTAAGTACTGGGGGTTGTTTGAATTTCACGGAGTCACTCTATAACTTTAATTTATGAAGGCAATGCTTCTAGAATCACCTGATTTTACTTTTTATGTACATTCCGAGACGTGTTTTGGTTGATTGGTTGAAGTGATGACATGGAAGTTGTTTGGTTTTACTGAATAGCTGAATTTGTTCTGGTTTTCTTATTTTGTTTGTAATTTCCCGTAATACTCAAATGTTTCTTTTTGTAGGTTGAGATGCTCGACTATAGGAGGAATAGGTTGGGACTCGATCCTGTTGTGTGGAACAACATTTCCTCTTCTTCTTCAAGTGGAGATTCGGGGTCTCTGGAATTTAGGAGAGTGATGTGCGAAGGTATTTTTGATGAGAGTAAGTCAGTTTATATCGGACCTCGTTCCAGGAGTATTTCAGGAGTGACAGAAAATGGCTACTATGTCATTACACCTCTAGTGCCAAACTCAAGTGACCCTAAGAGGTAACTCTGCTGCGGGTAGTCAAAGATGTTCTGGTTTATGGATTATTAGCGTGTCTCTCCTTGAATGTTTGACTATGTTTAGATTACTAGTTTGTGGCTCAGGAACATCCATATTTTCTGTGTTTTATTTTACATGAAACTAGGAATACTAATAATTAGGTTCATCATGTCTTTTATGTGAACTAACCTGAACCATAAGAACAAGAATCTGCCGAATGAACAAGAATCTGCCGAATCTAGGTATAGCTATGGCTGCAAGCAGGTATGAAACATATGTACTTAAAAAGAACAAATTAGTTGAACAACTGCCACAGATAATTATAGAGGAAGGAAAATCAATGAAGAAAGTACTGCAAAAACTAAAACACAATCATGTGAAGAAATAACAAACCAGTGAATGGATCAAAAGTTGTTTAGTCTGCACCACAGAACCCATTTTGATCAGGAGAGATCTTGTTGTTGTTGTTTGAAGAACCAAGAAACATATATTCAGTATTAATGGAAGTTGAAAATGGGTAAGGAGATAAGCTGGTGAAGCTTCCATTGGTGAGATCAAAGCAGTTTTGTTCAGTGGTTAAGCTTGAATTGTCATCCAACTTTCTGTGAACAGTTTGGCTTAGTTTTCTCCTTCTATATACATTTGATTGTTCTCTAAATTTTCTTGCCATTATAACATGCCAGTGATTCTTGACTGCATTATCTGTTCTTCCAGGGAAAAGTCTAGCAATGCCCATTTGTTTACCATATACTCTATGAGCTGACACTCCTCCTCCTCTGTTGATTTTTGGGTCTAACTGGTTGAACCATCTTGATCTACAACTCTTCCCTGAAAACACAAAACAAGAAAATTTGAAGAATCAGAAGAAAAATAGTAATTCATTTTTTAGACCAAAAAACGAGCTTTAATGAGACTAGACACATTTTTTTTTTCAATGTTACCTGATCTTCCCTCCAGCTTCTCCGCAATTAGGTTCCAATTCTGAGGACCATAAAGAGCAACAAGTTCCTTGAGTTTGCTGTCTTCTGCAGGTCTCCAATGTCCTCTGGCACAGAGCTTTGATTGCCCACCATCTATTTCTTTACCATTTACTGAAATACTGTCATATGGGTTTTCTTCATTGATTAAATTACTGTTACTGTTATCTTGATCCATGTTCATACCATTATTTCCTTCAAAACCGTCACTGAAATCAGAGCCTTTCCCATTACCAACACATTTCTCATTGTGATTAAGATGAAGCTGATCTACTATACTGTTGTTGCTGTTAGTGAAAAAAGGAATTCACATACAAGAAGCATTACTAGTTTTCTTACTAACCATTTCTTAATTATTCATAGGACTTGTATATTTACTATGTCTTGAACAAAACCCATTTGGATTAATAGACAAAGAACTAATCTCTGCAAATAAACCCATTGATGGAGCAAAAGAAGTTGAGTTACAGTTCTCTGTAGTAGAAGCAGTGGTACCAGTAGTATACTTGTTGCTGTTGTTGTTGTTCATGTCTTCATATACTTGGTGATGATAGATTATAGCAGCAGTGTTGAACTGTTTCTGCAATGTGATGTTGTTGCATGTACAAAAGAAAAGACTGATCTGATGATGATTTATAAATGTGAATAATTTTTCTCTTGAATTAGTACAAGGGGTCAGTCACAGGAAGAGAAAAAAAGAAGATGTTGTTGCAAGTAAATGGAAATGCTTATTGAAACAGCAAAAGTGTTTTAACATAAACCCACACGACTTCTTCTCTGTTTGAGAGAAAAAGTTCACCACCCTGACTGACTCTGACGTCTATATATGATGCATGCTCTATAATATATATTTCCATGATTATTTTTTTTTTTTTGTTGAAAGCTAATTGGATTGGATCTAGTGGGAGAATTGCTGACAAGTGGGAGGGAGACTCAGACCAGTACTACTACTGCTTTCATGTCAATTCATATAATGGGGTCCGTCCGTCCAACTTATAGTAAATTAGAAAATACGAAGAAAGATTGGATAAAGGCTTCGGAAAATGCCTTTTTTGTTATTTGGCACTGTTAGTACGTAGTATGTACAAGAATTCTAGGATCACCTTAGTACTGTCACAGAGATCACAGAGATCTGATGTCATTTCTACATATATCTGATATCCAAGGGATAGCATTCATTTTTCATCATACTGTGATCGTCTTCTAGTAAAGTAATTATCACATACAAATATCCTTAGTACTTCGGAAAATGCCTTTTTTTTTTGTCGTTTGGCACTGTTAGTACGTAGTATATACAAGAATTCTAGGATCACCTTAGTACTGTCACAGAAATCTGGTGTCATGCCTACATATATCTGATATCTAAGGGATAGCATTCATTTTTCATCATACTGTGTTCGTCTTCTCGTAAAGTAATTATCACATACATATATCCTTAGTACTTCATGGTCTCACCATTCAATTGAGTTACTATAAAACAAAAACATGAGATAAAGAAGCCTAGATGGTGGTGTGAGTTTGTAAACCAACAAGGCAAACTGGGAACTCAAAGGATTTAAGCCTTCTGGTCTTTGATAAAATGTCAGACATCTCTTCGAAAAAACATCCTCCAAAAAGAATCGGTTCCATTAGTTCTTTTATCTCCAATAGGTCGATCATATGGTGGAGGGCATTGCCATTGTGCATTTTATGTAGAACTTTTCAGATTTCATGCTCTGAAAAAGACTGGTTGTCAGTTAACCAAGCTTTGGGTTTTAGCATGTCGGTGGTAACAAAACCTGACTGAAAGGTTATTTGACTCACATAACCAAATTCTTAAATTTGCTTCTTCATGATGCTTCTGCATATATTGCGTAACTGCTCAGCATCTCTTACAACTGAGTTGTCAATTTATTAAGAAATCTATTGTCAGTGTGCAGTCACCAGTTTTGGTTAACAGAGGATGGGCTCCACGCAGCTGGAGAGAGAAGCATCAAAAGGATTCTCAAAATGTTGAACCAGTTTCCAATATAAAAATTGTCGATGATGGAGAAACTGAAGGAAGCTCTAGATGGAAGTTTTGGTCTAAGAAGCCTATAGCTAAAACTGTTGAGGTAGATACTATATCTTCTCTAATTAGGCACATATGGCTATATTAGTTGCAAGATTCTAATCTGTTCGATGCAATCATCAGGATCCAGTAATCTATTCTACTCCTTCTGTGAAAGTTATTGGTGTGATTCGCGGAAGTGAGAAACCTAGTATTTTTGTCCCTGCAAATGATCCCTGTTCCGGTCAGTGGTTCTATGTTGATGTACCTGCGATTGCACGTGCAGCTGGATTGCCCGAGGATACTCTCTATCTTGAAGATATCAATGACAATGTTGATCACGGTAACCCGTACCCTCTCCCAAAGGATGTCAATACTTTGATCCGCAGTTCAACCATGCCACAGGACCATCTCAATTATACACTGACGTGGTATGGTTTCTATCTTGCTGATAACTAAAATTTAGTATCTTCTAATGCTATTTACTTTAAGAGTACTGATGTTGTCCAATTGTACGTAAAGTAAAGTAATTTCCCCAAATAGTCGCATCTAGGAAATCTTATTAGTTAGAAACTGGACACTGACACATCATCTATGTGAACTGTGAAGAATAATTTGGAGATCTCGAAAAGCTAGCTCAAGCATTTTGTGTCTGGAAGAGGGTGCTGTAGGCCTGTAGCCTTAATTTACTCGATATTAGAAATGCATCAATTTTGGAACCTCACTTGAGAAATGTCATTGTTACTTTTCTTGCATCTAACTAAAGGTTAAAAAAATTATTGAAATATTTGAAACCACATCGGCCCAAAAAGCAAGTAGTAGATGTTCAACTAGCATTTTGTAATCTGAAGTTAAGCGTTGTCTAGTGCGTTTCTGTTTAGCTGAAATGTTATTATCCACAGGTATTCTTTATCAGCTGCGGTAACGTTCATGGCTGTGAAGAGGTTAAAGCCCAAAAAGATTCGAAGATAAAAACCTCCTCAATGTAATCGTAGATCGAATATTTTGTTTTTGAATTTATTCTTAGTCAGCCGGTGACAGAATACTGTGACTCAGAATAAGAGAACAGTTAAAATCAAATCATACAATTACACATCTTGGATATACAATTTGGCAGGGATACAATTTGGTTTGTTTATTTTCTGGTTTTGGATGTACAATTTGGCAGGGATACCTGCTAGTTCTTATGGAAACAATGCATGCTGCCATTTGCCAAAATGAAACTACGCTGTACATATTCTTTTACTTTTTGTCATCTTACAAAGCAAATCGCTTTTTTAGTAAAGTGTAGAAGTTGCAGTGTATTGACAGCCATTACTTGAGTTCAAAGACTTGAGAAGATATTGATGACACCAAATGAGAAGAATTCTCAGCGTCGCTTATAATGAAATGGAGGGCAGTCATATTGACGTATGCTCCAGAAAAGTACTCATTTGGTTTAACCAATGAGATAGCCAAATACTTGGGTACAAGGAACACCTTAATAAAACAGATGCAGAGTTTTATTAGGCTGAGGGATCATAGTTTAAAGACGTAGGAATGTTTTAAACATAGGAATGTTTGGGGCTAATTTTCCGTCTGGGGATAATTTTCCATTTAATTCATTTTCAATAGGGTGCTCAGTGATTTCAATAACTCACCTAATCGAGGAAACTTTTTACATCTGGAACAGATGATTCTTTAGGCTTGGGAATGTAGATGATCAGCTGAAAACCCTTATCATTTGCATAAAACCACTTGAACTTTACATGACTCCAAGCATCTAGCTCATAACAATACAGAAACAGTTGCGGGAATGACCCAAGTGAAATGTGATTTCTCAATTTTCCATGTTACGACTGAGATATTTTCAGTTCTTAAACACATTCCATATATATTCATGTCAGCATCAAGTTGGAAAGACAAGAATTCTAAGTGAGATCCAAAAGGCAAAACTTCCTGGTGGCTTTCATCCATTTAACTAATCAATGTGAATAGTTTCAAACCTACAACCCTGTTTGAGCATATTTGTGCACCAAACTGACCACCGTAACTGAACACAAATAAATAATAGTTCAAAACTACCTAAAAGAAAGCATGCATTGCTGTTACTTCTCTTACCATATTCACCCATCCTGCAGGTAGATTATTCATGTGTAAATCTAAAAGAAAGCATGAAAAGCTGTTAATTCTCTTACTGTATTCACCCATCCTGCAGGTAGACTATTCTGGAGTAAATTTAAAAACTGTGGATAATCATCACCATGATTAAATTTAATAACTTCTCCTGCAGGAATGAAGGTTTTCAGAGAACAAATGTTTTCAACTTGAGCGTGCAGCTGATAGTCCATGAAGGGGCAGTAGAATTTGTCATCATCAGCAATACCACGGTCTGGTGGGGACCCCTTTATCTTAGTTTCAAAAGTGACACGACTTTGCCGATTATAGGAGCAAGAGGAGCTTACCACCTCGAGATGTTTTGTTTGCAAATTGTAGAATTTAAGACATTCCCCATCGAACCAATATGCTAACACCTGATCAGAAAAACCCAATATACGTGTAGGAGTAGTATTTTTAGTAGCAGTGGTGGCGTCAAAGTAACAACAGAAGGGAGCTGGGGGTAAACCTAGCTGCTGAACTGAAAAACCAAAAGTCTCCCCCTTGATCCACACTTGCTTGACCTTGTCCTTCAATATATACAGCTGAACCTTAAAACGACAACGGCAAACAAAACAACTCTGACCGATACAATGCTGATGGCAATGACCCATGTTGGTTCGCATTAGCTTTTCAGACCGTGCAACACAAGGATATCCTTTATGCTCCAGAAGATGATGTTCAACAACCAAAGTCCTCCTCGGGGTTGGGGTCACACTGCATTCAATCGGGAGTCGAATGAGTTGAATCTTCTCGTTGTGAATATCGAAGCAGAGCAACATGTCAATCTTATTACCAATATGACCTTCATCATGATTATTGTTGATTATTGCCTCTGCTTCTTCTTCTACTACTTTGTTAGTTATCTTCCAGAAAGACCACTGCAAAGGGTGCCTGGTGTACGAATATTTCCAGTAGCTCTTGTTACAATTCGACTAGGAAAAGGAGATGAACCTGGTGGAGGTGAGATATCAGCAACACTAGTAACAATCTTTCTCCATGAGTTAGTTCCCAAAGTAAACACCATGCACAGAAACTCATCATTGGCTTTTGAAGTAAAAACAATTACAATCTTATACTCTTGTGTTGATGAATCAAAACCAAAACCATGACATAAGTAACGGTATCCCACCTCACCCTGAGGATAAAAATAGGAGAGGGCAAGTGATTCGCACCTGGTTGGGTTAACGACAATCACAACACTCCCACCATCATCAAACTTTTTACGCACTGGAGTAATACAAGCTAAACCATTACAGTAACCTACTAATTCAGTTGTGCCTGGGGAAATTATTTTCATTAACAATCTATGTTTAAAATCATCATCTAAACTGAAAAAGCAAGCTCTTCTCTTCTTGAATGGTACATTAAGGAGATCGAATACTAGTTTTTCTTTGTTTTGAATTAAGTGAATCTCAGCAAATCTTTTATCATTATAAGTTGAATTGTACCATAACTTACAGACGCAACTCCACTGGGCTAGAGTCCAAGCTGGTAATCTGGTGATAATGTTTTCGATTATTATTTCCTGAGGAAGATATGGTGGAAGTTGATCATCATCATCATCATCATCATCATCATCATCATCTTTTTTCATCTCGTTCCGCCTTCTCATCTTTTTCGACATTAAACCCTTAAATAAAATGAAACTTAATTTTATCTCGGCCAAATGGATGATAGTGAACTTCGTAATCGTTTGGTTTCTAATTAGATCACCAATTAAATTGGGAAGAAGCTGAAGAAGACGGAATTGATGGGGTTTTGATTCATGACGAGGAACAAATTGCAGCTGAAGCAGTCAAGTTTTATTCTAATTTATTGAAGAAGAAGAAGAAGAAGAAGACTGAAGTCTGACCACATTGAATTGTTCTTAAGCTAGGCTATTACAGGAATTGTTCTCCTTCTTGGGAGAATGAATTGAAGTGGTGCAGTGACAATTTTGGTGGTAAAGGAGTTGTAAACACTATAAAGAAACTAGCTTTAAATAGTTTCATCTACCACATTTGGAAAGAAAGGAATAAAATGTTGCACTCTTCTCACTCTAGTTCTATGGATGCTGCAAGTTTTAGTATTGTTGCTAATGTCAGACTTAAAGTGGAGGCTCATGGCCTATCAGATGCTGATACTGAAACTGTGAAGAGATTCTTAGCTAGGTGGAATGTTTCTTGCCATCTGCTCAAGAAAAAAGTCACTGCTTGTACTTGGAAATACCCTTTTGAAGATGAAGTCATGATCAATATAGATGGTTCAAGAAGGGATGTTTCAGGGGGATTTGGAGCTATTATTAGGAATGCTAGTGGAGACCCTGTTCCTGCAGCCATTGGTGGCTCCGGTCCTGAAACTATTTTCACTATTGAGTTAATGGGTGCTGAGTTGGGCTTAAAGTTGGCTATTAAGAAGCAGATGACCCTTGTTCATATTGCCACAGATTCAATGGTTGTTTTTAATCTGTTTAACAACAAAGATCCTAAACCAGCGTGGAGCGTTGTGCACTTGTGGAGGCGCATTGAAAGATTGAGAAGGCAATTCAGAAGACTTAGAGAGTCATATTTACAAGGAGACTAATAGAGCAGCTGATGCTCTAGCTGATATGCATCCTAAGGAGAATTTTATTAAGATAGATTTGGGAGCTTTCAGTGAGGAGTTACAAACCATCATTGTTGAGGACAAGAGCTTGAAAGTGTACTTTCGTAGTTAGGTTATTCTTTGTTGTTTTTTTCCTTTTGGTTTGTTGGTTGGGGTCTCCTTAACCCCGCGGAATGCTTCAAAACCAAAAAAAAAAAAAAAAGACTGAAGTCTGACCCTCTTTTGAAGACCTTGAGTTGTCGACTCTTAAATGTTTAACAATGCTTCACTAAGAAACCGCTCCTCAGAGCAAGGGTTATGGATAGCAAATGAGACTAACTCCTTCGTTTTTTTTTTTTTTTTCGAAAAAGAGGCTAACCTCAGAACATATATTGAGAAAGCCGATTTAGGTAATCGGAAACCTTACATGAAGTTTTCAAGATCTTAAACCAGTCATATATATTGTAGTATCTCCACCAATTCTTGCCTATCGAATCTATCCCTTCAGATCTAAAAACAGTTTCAGAAATCCTTCTCTCTCGCAAAGGAGAGGACCAAACATATAGGGTAAAACTGATTTTGCAAACAAAACCAGTATGTGTCAAAGCACAAGGAAATGACTGGATCAAGTCCAACCCAATGTTCCTCAGAGCATGTATATAACATGAACTGGAGTTTTTTAAGTTTAGATCGCCTAGTGCAATCAAGGTAGCAATGACTCAACTAGTAGTAACAATATCCAACATGTAACCAAAGTGTCTCAAATAGTAACAAGAGTGTCTCAAGTAGCAGTGGAAGTCTTCATCGGTCTTTAAGTGTCTGTAGCGGAAAGTATCAGGCTGACTCGACTTTGGAGATAAGGTAACAGTTGCAGTAATAGATGAACCGGATAATGATCTTGAACAAGTTGTTGCAGTCTTTCTCTTCTTTACTAATCCTAAAACAAGTAAAACTAAAACATAGACTAACATAATAATTTTACATACTAAATCTGAAACAAGGTACCATGAAATCCTCTCAACACCATACACATAAAATACAGTAGATATGGAAATATTTTGTGTCGTTGACGCCGATGCAAAAGAAGTTGTTGAAACTTTGATTTGCTGAAAGATAAGCACTAAAGATGCTGATATGCTTTGCTTGTTTCTCTGCCAAAGGACTAAAAACATATCCATGATGCAAACAAAATACAGACCACAACCAGCAATCCATCGGGTGAGAACTAAAACCAGGATCTCAAGACTATTTTCAAAGAGATTCCAGGAAACTTTCCTCCACCGGAAATGGTGAATCCGCCGGAAAATGAAACAGTACTTTTGTAACTGTCGGAGAAATGACCATCAAGTGTGCAACAAAATCCAATAAGAGCACAAGTCCACAAGTACAATGAAACTAAAACAAGAAAAAATGCTAAAGAAACATAAACTAATACCGAGAATAAATCCGATTCTTTTCGAGTTGCCGGAGATAAAGCTAATTTTTTGACTTGGACGGAGTTCACATCTGAAAAAGGTTGTATGTATAAATCTCTTCTCCCTATCAGAATAAGAAACATATCAATGCCAAACAACTGATGAACTGCCAACAAAACCATAAAATAGCAATGGAAAACCTCACCGGAAAGACTAAAAGAGAGAATACCAACTGAAAAAATCAGTCAAACTAAGGGGAAAGGAGAAACAAAGTCTGGGTGTTGATTGATCTGCTCAGATCAACCCCTAGGGAGCCGATCTGAGCAGAACGACGCTCCTTTGTTGAGTTACTCAATTGAACGAGTGAAGTCACTGCCGATAAATAGCATGTAACAAGAAATTTTCAAAGTAACGGGGGACACCTGTACAATCAAAGATTTTTTCTCTCTCCTCTCTGCAAATCGGGCGAAATTATGAGTTAACTCAGTGTTTTTTTTTTTTTTCAATTCCCTCTCCTTCTGATGCAATTGTGAAATCAACCAAAACCCTATTCATTTCTTTAATGACCGTTTTTCATAGTTGATTTACTTTTTTCATTACACTTGCTTTAATTTTAAAAATCCGTTCTTCATTAAAAGTTTAATTTTTAATTTCCAGACTTGAATATGTTTAACTAATTATCATCTTCTCCTTATGTTTTCAGATTATTTGTCTAAATATGGCGTTTGTCGGGTTTCCAGTGTTGATTATCGCGTTTGGTGCTGTTGTAATAGAGCTTGTTAAAGCCAAAGCTTCTTCTAGGAATCTCATTGTTATTAGTTTCTTCAATGGAGCTGCTGATTTCATCACCGATTCAGTAAGGATTTTGTTCAAACAAGGTATCTGCACGTGTAAACGACATAAGGTCCGGTTCAAATTTGAATCTCTCATATCCCTCTATATTCTCTGGTCAACTACAGCTAATAGTCTTGCCTTTTCGGTTTCAACTGATTCCAAAATTATCTCGATGAGTAAATCCAAAATATATTGTAACAATTCTATTCTGAGTAACCCTAATTGGAGTAGTATTTATCAAAAACCTATTCTTTAGAAGAAAACCCAAATAGTATACTCACTGGAAAAATTTAATCAAATGGAGGCACAACAAGAAACTGGAGTGATTGTTCAAGCTTCAAATACATAAGTTTCTGAGTGGTGTGGAAATGGAAAACACACAAAACTTGCAAGTATACAAGGTCAAGCTTTATAATATAGGGATAAGAAAGAGTTAGTCCACAGGGAGCGGGAGCATACAAGAATTTTCCTAAGCTATCAATGGGTGCAAAGCACTATGGCAGTGAGCAGTGATGGATGAAGGCAGATACAAAGAACTAAAACAGTTAACACAAGATGGCAGCACAGCAAGGATTAGATGGCAGATGATATAAAATAACAACAGCAAGGAACCAAGGCTGTAAGCCAAGGGCAGGGGTGAGATTGTGCACTGACTTCAGTGCACACAGCTTCAAAATGCAAGAACTAAGCAAAACAGTAAAGGAAAGTAACTAAGCAGTGAATAAAAGCAGAGCTGGAATTGTAAGTGACTGAAGAAAGGAATTGTGGCTAAGCTAATGGCTTAGAATCCACCTTGGTGTCCTAGCCAAACAATGTAGTTCTAGGTTGAAATTAAGACCCTAAGCATACAATTGGAATGGAAAGAAAATCAGCTTTCTCAACTAATGTGCTCCTAGCATTGACTGTCTTTTGACAGTACAATCAATCACAAGCACACAGATGAGCACTAATCTCTCCCATTGCTCAAGAAAAACAAGCATTAAGGCTCTAACCTAGCAATTCATCATCCAACAATGCACTAAGGCTTCATTCGAGCCTTAGCTGCAGTAACTTAGTTCATGAAAAACATGTTAACAGCATCAACATTCATCACATATGCTAATTGAAACAACATTGAAGATAAAAATCAAAACATCATATAACATTCACTATCAACTGTCATGCAATAACTGAAATTGAAATTGTGAAATAAAACAGAACAAAATGTTTTTCTGGCTAGTCCAGAGATCATCCCCCTTCTACCCCTCTACATCACCCCCTATTTATATCACCAAATACCCAATTTTTCCGAAACCCTAGAATTGAAATTAGGGTTTTCAATCTCCGAAATTTACTCACCAAAACTTTGAATTGACGTCGCCCCATGTCTTCTCTGCCTCTCTCGGTTCTTCTCCTGCTCCCAATCGCTACAATTGCTCCCTAATTTGAGGTGTTTTATCAACCCTCACCTAGGTCAGTTGGTGAGAGAGGTTAAAGCGCTTCGAATTAGGGGGATGGGTCGTGTCGGGTAATGATGGAGATGGTGGAGTTGGTGGTAGTTGGTGTAGGTAGTGGTGGTTGTGGAAGTGGAATAGGTGGTGGTACGGCAGGGTATGGTGGTTCTGTTGCAGAGAGGGGGAGAGGAAGAAGAAGGTGGAGGTCGATATGGGTTAGGGTAGGGAGCTGTTTGGCTAGGTCATAGGGTTCGAGTATTAGTGTGTTAGGCGGGTGTATCAAGATGTGTGTACCACGAGCTGAAGCCGCTGGATATGGAGATGGTAGGTGGATCGGACGGCTAAGAAAGAAGCAGCTTGTAGCGACCGTAGGATGTAAAATACAACGAAGTCTATGGTGCGAGATTAGGTTAGGTGTTGTAGTGTTTAGCGGAATCATCGGGATTTGATGCACAGGCATAGGAGCGACCGTAGGATGCTGAAATGCTTCGATCTGACGGCTGAAATCCGAGACGGGCTTGGATATAGAAAATGGGTTTGGGTGAGGGTTTTGGGCCTTGGGTATGCCAGGCCCATGTCTTCTTTAAGAACAATTCTTCCTCTTCAAGCCCACTTCTAGCCTTTTGGTCTTGTGCACGACATTCTTCGCGGCTTCCTTGTGTAATTCCTCCCGGCTTTTCACTACTTTTCTTCTCTTTTCGCTCCGCAATTCATCCAAACTTTATTTATGACCTAAAAATGCAAAATTAAGTAAGAAAAAATATTTATTCTTGAAAACAATGAAAATACAGACTATGGGATAAAATGTAGAATTAATGCACAAAAGATGAGTTAAATGCCAACAAAAAGGGATAAATATATACAATATTTGGCACTCATCACTGAGTTAGATTTAAAGTTTAAGAAAGCAACTTTGGAACTGCAAGCTGCTGAAGAAGTAGTTATTTTGAATCAAGATGAGCATACATCAAATGAAGAGGAAGGAGATGGAGAATGGGATTTCTGTTTGATTGGAAGAATAATAATGGAAAGAAAGATGGCATATGGGATTGTGGAGAAGAACATCCAATTCACCTGGCCCTTCATCCCTCAAGAGGAAGTCAAGATAATTGAAGTAGATACCAATGTTATGATCTTCAAATTCATAAAGCAGGATCGGGTGGACAAAATTATTGAAGAAGGACCATGGAATATTGATGGGAAATTATGCATTTTATTTGATCATTTCAAGGGATTGGTATATCAAAATCTTGATTGGAGCAAGCAAGTGTATTGGATTCAGCTCATATATCTACAACCAGAACATATGAATGTGAAATCAGTGGAGGAAATGGGGAAACTCTTGGGTAAAGTCCTAGCGATTGAGCCAGCTAATGCAATTCCAATTGAAGGAATTCCTGTGAAAGTTTGTGTCAGAATTGAACTTACCACTCCCTTGAGAAGAGGTGTCTTGGCAATCACTGCAGCTGGCTCCACTAAATGGGTTAAATTTCATTATGAAAGACAGCCTAACAAAATTTGTAGAGAACGTTGTATTATTAACCATTGCAAGGGAGTAGCAGCTGAATACCTGAAAGCAGCTCATGAAAAACCCTTACCTTTTGGAGGAGTAGGAAGACTTAAGAAGATTACTAACTTGAGGGCATCTGCTAGTATCACTCCAAAATCTTTTCTAGGAAAAATGTTAAACCAACACCTTTTATCCGTCCTGTTGATGAAAAGATTGTGAAGTTTCAATCAACTACTGAAGATGGGGAGATTTCAACAAGGCTGGGAAAGAGACACGGGTTTGTAAAAGGAAGTGAAGTTACTAATAACAATGATGAGGACGCATATGAACATGCAACAGCTAGAATCACACTCAATGACAAGCAATTTGGAGACACCAATGGAGAAAATGAGGTAAATCTTAAACTGTATTCAATTTAAATTAGGTGTTTGAAATCTGTTTACAACCTGAAATTTAATTTTTGCACAAGTAATCTTTTTCTTAATTTCATTCATTACAACATGAAAATTTTAGCTTGGAATGTTTGTGGTTTTGGAAATAAGGATACTAGGAACCATCTTCAATCACTTATTAGAAGCCATAATCCTGATATAATCTTTTTATCTGAAACAAAAAATTAACTTAAAAGAATGCAGTATTTAACAGCAAGATTTAAGTTTCCAAATATCATTTTCCATAACCCTGTTGGTCTTTCTGGTGACCTTTTCCTTATGTGGAAGGAGGGAGTTGATCTCACTGTGATAGATATAAAATTTAATATAATGAACTGCCTTGTTAAACTTGATTCTATGAATAACCATTCTCTTGTTTCCTTCATGTATGGTGCTCTAGACAACAACAATAGGAATCTTCAGTGGAATCACTTGGATGACATCAGGAACACTTATAGTGATAGCTGGATGTTACTAGGGGATCTGAATTTCATTCTAAGTAGTGATGAGAAGGAAGGTGGTAGTATCCCATCTCAAAATGATCTTGAAAATTATAATGCTATAATTCATAATAGAGGTCTTTATAGTATGAACTTCATTGGGAACCCTTTTACTTGGTGGAACAGAAGAGAGGGTGACAGATTGATTTTAGAGAGATTATATAAAGTTTGTGCTAGCATAGACTGGTCTAATGATTTCAACAATGTTGTTGTTTATCACCTAACTACTCTTGGTAGTGATCATTGTCCTATCATGCATGTCAGTTCAAGAACGGATAATTCTACTAGAAAACCATTTAGAGTTAATAAAGCCTGGTTTAATGATTCTACTTGCTCTGCCTTGATAAAAGAAAAATGGGGTAGTAATCTTTCTGGATCACATGCTTTTAAGTTCACTAGAAATCTTTTTGATACTAAGATTATTCTTAAGGATTGAAATTACAATCACTTTGGAAATATTACTACTCAGATCTCTAAGATACAATCTCAACTGGCAGTCATAACTAGAAATAGGAGTCATCAAAACTCTATTGAAGTTAGAGAGTTAACTGAAAAACTCAAATTCTGGTATCAAGTTGAAGAGAACTTTTGGAAACAAAGAAATATAGATAACAATCTTAGATTTGAAGATAGGAATACTGCTTACTTCCACCAAAAGGCTAATTTTAGGAGGAAAAGAACACAGATTGATACTCTTCAAAATAGAGCTGGGCAGTGGCTTACTGAGAGAGATGAAATTGCTAATGAGATTTTAGAGCATTTTTCTTGTATGAGTATAACTACTAAACCTGATAATCCTGTTAATTATCTGAATAATGTGAATAGTTGTATTACTCAGTCTGATAATGATATGCTTGTTGCTTTTCCTTCTTATGATGAAGTTAAGAAGATTGTTTTTGATATGAAGCCTTGGTTCACTCCAATACCAGATGGCTTTCCCGCTGGTTTTTACCAAATCATGCGGGATACTGTTGGTCCAGATGTAGTTAAGATGGTTCAGTGTTTTTTTTTGAGTCTCAACACATGCTAAAACAACTAAATCACAATTTTACTACTCTTATCCCTAAAACTAGCTGTCCCAAAAATTCTTACTTCTAGGTTAAAAAGAATTCTACATAAAGTTATTTCTCCTAATTAGACTGCTTTCGTTGCTGGTAGACTCATACAAGATAACATTGTAATTGCTCATGAAATGATAGATTCTCTAAAGAAAACTAAGGCTAAAGATTGTGTTATTGCTATCAAACTTGCCATGTCAAAAGCATTTGACAAAGTAGAATGATCATTTTTAATATAAATTCTTAAAGCTCTTTGCTTCTCTAACATTTGGTGTAATCTGATTGAGCAGTGCATATCTACAGTTTCTACTTCCATTCTTCTTAATGGAGCACCAAGTAAGCTTTATTATCCTCAAAGAGGACTAAGACAAGGAGATCCATTATCTCCTTATCTTTTTATTCTTTGTATGGAAGCTTTCTCAAGAGCTCTTAACTCTGCTGAAAATTCTAAACTTATCAATGGATTTAAAGTTACTAAAGATAGCCCACCTATAACTCATTTGTTTTATTTTTTGCAGATGATTGTTTGGTTTTTATTAAGGCTAGAGTCAGAGAATCTAATCATTTAGCATCTATTATTGATCAGTTCAGTAAATTTTCAGGACAAGCTGTTAACTATGATAAATATGCAGTTGCTTTCAGCCCTAGAGTCCCATGTAACATTAAGAAGACGATCTCTAATATTCTTCATATCAAGAAAATGGCTCTACAAGAAAAGTATCTTGGTGTTCCCTTCTTCTGCAAAGAGATAAGTCTCAATCATTTTCTCACTTGATTGATGGCTATAAAGTTAATCTTGCAACTTGGAAAAGTAAGTTTGTTGCTCCACCTGGTAGAATTTTCCTTATTCAATCCGTCCTAGGAAATATGGCGAATCACCATCTAGCAGTCTTTCCTATGCCTAAAAAAATTACTGATAAATTAGATTCTGTTCAAATGAACTTTCAATGGGGGAAGGATGAAAAAGGAGGTGGTATTTACCCAAAAAGATGGCTGGATGTTGCTCTCCCTAAAGCTCTAGGTGGTCTAAATATTAGGAGGAAAGATATTCTGAATCTTACTCACCTAACCAAGCTTGATTGGAGGATGATTAATAATTCAAGATGAGCCATGGGTTAAAATTTTGAGTTGTAAATATTTTAATGATATTAATCCTCTTACCGGTGTTGTTTCAGATCATGGGTCTTGGGTTTGGAAAGGAATCTCACAAAGTCTGGAAATTGTTAAGAGATACTATGTTTGGGAAGTTGGGGATGGGAAAAGTATTTCTATCTGGAAAGATAAATGGATACCAAATATAAATAATCCTTCAGATTCTACCAATTTTTTTGTTCAAATGCAACATGTCAGCCAATTGATTAATAAAGATACTAAGTCCTGGAATGTAGATACCTTAATTATCTTGTTTGATGAAGATACTGTTAATGATATCAAAAAAATTAGAATATGAAAAAGCGGGGGTCTAACAACACCACCCAATATTTCGCTTAGCAATCTGTATGGACAAACTCCAATATACTTTTTATGAGAATCAACTAGACAGTCAGAATCAATCAATAAAAAGATATATCAAAGAGTTTATATCTCAATCTCTCGATTTGATCTTTACTCAAGCAAATAGAAATCTGCGAGTCTTTATCAAAGAGAGATAACTTGGACGGTACCAAAGACTAATGTCCAAGGATCAATCAATATCAATCAACAACCAAAGGTTGGATTTAGAATTGATGATCACGAACGCACAACCTGTATTATTTCAATTATATAAAATATAATGCGGAAAAAAAATAACACATACACCAAAATTTTTGATAACGAGGAAACCGCAAATGCAGAAAAATCCCGGGACCTAGTCCAGAATAAACACACACTGATTATAAGCTGTTACACCAATTTCCTACTACCTATTCGGACTAGATGCAATACCTTCTTCATCACTTGTAGAACTCCTAGCAGAATACTGATTCTCTTCAGGAACTCTTCACACAAATCTTCTAGCAGAACCAAAAGTTCTCTTTAGAAGATACACCACCACGATCGATACGATTTGATATTTTGTTTGCACAAAACACCAGTTTGATTTCCCTTTAGATGTGAATCAAGATTTTGTAAATCTTGTGCTTATTTTGATAAAACAATTACTAGGTAAAAGTAATATGAAAATAAACTTGTAGATTAGGGTTTTAACTTACAATCAGTATGCGTACACACAAGGAGTCCGTGAACCTGATTTCCGTAAGTAAACTTGGGTGATTCCATAGATCAATTTCCAAGTTAAGAAAACCCTAATAAATCTACCACAAGAATAACTAGAATAAATATAGAGATATCTTGTTTAAAAATTCTCAAGGATTTTTACGAGATGCCTCCAAAGAATTTTTTCTTTCTAGTCTCCGATTTCGACTAACAAGTGTTGGTATACGATCGGAAATTGAAATCTATCAAAACCTAGGGTTTATGATCAACAACTCTTGAATGGTTTTATATTAGAAGAGAAAACCTTAGAATAGACAAGAGGTGAAAAACCTAGATTACAAGTTGTATGATCAATCACGAAGATTAAATCCAACTTGGCTTTGTGATCCCTAATACAAAGACTTTTATCTCACTCTCGTTCACGAAGAACGGAAGACGTGGAAAACAACCTGCAGAGCTTACTCCAATTTTCCAAAGGGATAAAAAACGTGTAAACTCGCGAACTCATTATTTATAATGAACAATAGCTTGGAAGCTAAGCAAAGCTATTTTTCTTTTACAAGACTCTCCCATCTTTCCTAAGTTAAAACTCTTGCCAAAATAATTAAATAAATAATTTATTTAGCAAAAATTATATTTATGTGAATAAATCACATTTTAACTTAGTCAGGAATCACAAACACTTTAATCCAATTCAATCCAATCCAATAAGATGATAACTGAATCTAAATACTTGATTCTCATTAACTCTGACCCCACAAAAATCGGACAAATGTGGCTTGATTATCAGTGAACAGAGCTTTCTACTTCATTCTAGCCCCACATGAATCTAAAATACTTTGCCATGAGTACTTTGCATCTCCCACTAAACCCTATGCCCCCTATCTCAATGCAACTGCCGAGAAAAAAAAGAAAAAAAAAACTCTGCAACTCTCAGAACCGCTGTTTGGTTTGATCAATCCTCTCAAAATTTGCTCTTCACAATCGCAATCAATCCCAGCAACTTAACTACAGCGACTTCGATATTCACGCGCAGAAGAAGAATCTTCACTTCACCTACAGGTTGGTTTTGGTTTTCAAATTTTGTTTTGTTTTAGATTTTTCAGTTTCGTTTTTACGTCTGTTAAGCATATTTCAATTCCATTGTAATTTTTAGGTGGGTTTTTCTCAATTCCTTCAGTTGATATGTTAAGGGCAATTACTAATTACAAAATTGGGTGCACTCTTTTTCTTACAGCGTTTGATATAATGCAGCAGGTAATTATATCTTTTCCTTTCACTCTTTCTGTCTTCCAGATTCCCATTTCGGATAAAGTTCTATTTGAATTAATAAAGATTAATATTTTCACGTCTTGAATTCAATGTACAGCAGTCGTAGCATTGTGCTGATTTTTTAGAAGATAGAAAACTTCGTTTATTTTGAGAGAGTAACCCTAATGCAATTTAAGTGTTTGTGGAAAAGACGAGCAGAAATTCATCTTTAATTTTCACTCCATTGGTTTGTGGTACCATGGATAACCTTGATTTAAGGTAATCTCTGATCATCCAAGATGCTTGCAAATTTTTCCTTTTCCTGCTCACTGTGTAATCAATACTAATCTTTGTATAGACAAATCTATAATCATGGAAGGAATCAGAGTTTAAAGTTTTAACTTTAAGGTAAGTTTGATTTTTGATTTCTCTCGCAATTTTTAGTTTTTAATCCATTTCTCTCAAAATATCCACCCTAATAATGACAACCGGGATGAGTGCAGATAATTTAAACCATGTTCTTGAACGGAGAAGCAAGAGTTAAGTCAACAAATTTCGTGCTAGGACTAAAAAAACCCTCAAAATCTGTAGCTACAGAGCCTCCAAATCCGAAGGTATATGCTTTTCAAAGGGTATTCCTAATTTATGGATAGAGATTGGAATCAATTGTTAGGTTAGAATATATACATCAATTCCAAAACGGGAGATGCGGAAGGGTCTCTGTTTTTAGATCAAAGGGAGTTAGTAAAACTGAAGAGCTATTTGTATAGGAGACATGGATAGAAGCTTCAAAAATCTTTCCCTAAATTTGAGGTATCCATTCTCTCTTTCACTATTGAATGAACATTTGAAATCTTATCTCTAATATTGATTTTGTTTTAGATTGTTGATGAAAACAAAATCTTTGCCTGATTCATTTTTTTTTCCCGTCTGCAAGTGATAGCTGAGATAGAATGTTCATGTGACCTGATTCATTTCTAGGGTTTGCAGATTAAGCTTTGTAAAGTCCCTTTTTGCTTCTGCTATTTTGGGGGCTTTAGCAGGTTTATGAAACTTTTGGTGAAAGAAATTCGTTAAACCATGTCACTAATAATTAAAAAAAAAATCCGCAAGGCTTTTTTGGCAGCAACAGGGCAAAAGCTGACAGGCTAACAACTTAGTATCGTTATATCCTTACACAGGGCGTGTTGAGATTCCAGTGTCACAGGGTAAAGCAGGTAATTGAATATTTCGTCATTTCGATGTTTGCTCACTAAATTATATGGCATACTTCCTCATGGACACAAGTGAATGCTATCTAATATGAGAATTAGTGGAATGTTTGGCCTTGCATCTTCTCTTAGAACCATTGCTCTATTATCTTCGCAATGTTACTTAACTCTGATGATTTGAGTAAGGATTTTCTTTCCCGAGCCAAAAGGGACAAGGGTTTCAGTCAGGTGAAGATGGCATCATTGGATGATCTGGGAATATGCTAACGTTGACATCTGTTTCGACCGCCATCAAAGGTTTATAATATTAAAAAGTAAATTAAGGTACAGTTTATTTTTTACTCATTTTTTTTAGTTAATCAGTTCCAGTAATATGTTATGGCCGTACTTGGATTTCTTTTTGATTTTTTTTATTAGTTTTGCTTTTCCAGGCAAATGTTATTCCATTTTCATGCCTGAATTGTTACTTTATAAGCTTATATATATGGTGTTAGGTCTACGTCTGCTAGGAATTCTGACACCTGAATTTGAGATTGTGTATTCTTTTGTTAAAGCCTTAATTCCATAAAATATAAAAAAGTATGATTGTTCCTCTAACTCTGGCTCATGTAACAGGGAATGGGACATAGCTTTTACGGACAAATTGGATAACGACGGCCTTGCACCTCATGTTAGCATATGAGAACTATCGCTCCATTATCTTTCGCTATGATGTGTTTAACTCTGATGGCATGGTTTAAAAAAGCGTTTGTGGGGCGCGCTTTAGGTCGCTTTTTTGCGCTTTAGGTTGTGGGCGCTTCTAGAGCGCCGCTATATGAATTGGTATATATTAGGAAAAAAAAAGTTGGGCTTTGAAGCCCAATAAGGCCTTTTTCATGTTTTCTAATAAACCTAATTTTTTTATTTCCTTTTTCAGAAACGTTTCTTCTTCTGCCTCTTCTTCTTATATCTCTTTTTATTCCAAACGTTTCTTCTTCCACAGCTTTTTTTTTTTTTTTTCTCTTCTGCGCTGTGTGATCAAAGTCCAGAATCTTGCTCTTCTATTCTGTGTTCATCATCATCTAGTCTACAAATATGGCTAGCAGCAGTACTAGCAAAGCTAAGAAAGATATGAGAACAGATGCTGCTTGGAAGCATGGAACTTAGGTTGACAACTTTTTATTTAAGTATATTATTATATATTTTAAAAAGCTCGCTTTCGCTCTACGCTTTCCTAGCGCTTTACGCTTTGGTATGACAGCGCTTTGCCCCACGCTTTTGCTTTTTAAAACCTTGTCTGATGGTTTCAATAATACTTTTGTTTTCTGAATCAAGGGACAAGGGTCACAGGTGAGGATGTCATTATGAGAGACCGCACCCACTGCACGGGATAATCCTCAACAAGGGCAAGCTTCCATTACAAACAATGTGTCCACGGTGCCAGCATCAGGCACAGTCAAAGCGAAATAGCAGTCAGGTATTACTCAAGTTTATTAAATACCTGCTGGAATACCTTAGGTTTTATTCAAGTTTATTAGTAGGCATGGAACTGTCGGCATGACATGCACACAAGAAGATATCCCATAGTGAAGGCATCACCATCACCTCAGACATCATTGTGAACCCACATCTACTCCTTATGAATGACAATGGTCAGCTTATTGACTGAACCATGAGAAAGGTTGAAGATCATTTGAGGTATAAGAGGGAGATGCTACTTCCTTTGCTTATTGTTGTAGCGTGAGTATGTCATCATGAGAGCCAAAGGCCTTCTGTTGGGCTCTATTTGTGTAGTTGTCCCTTTGCGGGTTGTATAATAGTTTTGGCATTATTTTCTAAGTTAACTTGGTCAAATCAACAACTTGGATTGCTATTAGATGCAGAGTTAGGTCAATATGTTCTATGGAAATTACACTCATGTAAACTATTTTAAATCCTACTCTTGAAAGTTGATTTTTTTTAATGATTGATTTTTATAACAGGTCGAAGGTACTGCATTTAATTAGGCCTATGGGCAATTACTTATTCCTTTTTTTTGTCCCGCTCTCCGCAAGCATCATCCAAACTCCAAAGATCCCAGTACCGATGACAAACGTTGTATAATGTGGAGCTGTGAATTAATTTACAAGTGAGCACATTTTTAGGTAGTGATTATCAGAAGGTTTTGCAATTTGTTTGGAGTGCTAAACATATTCAACATACTGTATTAAGAAAAGAAGACCCAAATCGGCTAACCGGACGAGCTATTAAACAGCACGAGCAACGTAAAAAAGCATCTGCATGGGTTACTTTCTAGTATGGTAATCAAAAGTGTTTGGACCAATAGCTAACTTGCCTAGATGAGGAAACATCACCAACTTGACCAAAAATCCCTTTTAGTCACGTATTGGGCCCAAGTTCGCGGACCACTCCAAAACCCATGGAATGTTTCCTACTAATGAACTTAAATCACTCATAACTTTGTCGTAATAACTCGGAATTGAGTGATTCCTGGCTCATTGGATTCGCAAGCTCATTCACTATAACATGAGATCCTTTATAGAGATAAAGGTTATTATCACCAAAGTCATGAATCAAATAACCTCAAGTATATATACATAAATGTACATTTACCGTCATCGGAATTGTTCCATATAGTGAGCATATATCTTGATAGATTAGAAAGGTAGAATAGAACAAGAATCCAAATGAAATCAATCACATACCTTTGATGAAGTACTTGTTGATGTCTTCTTGTAGTCTTCAATCTTCAATCTTCATCCTTTAAGAATAGCTTCGATTCAACTTCTTAGGCCTAATCTAGTCCGAAACTATCTTTAGTATGCTAAATCAAGAATGCATTTTGAAAACTAAAATTGACAACTAACTTGACATACGAACACTAGTGGGTTCAACCGAGCAGTGCTCTAACAATCTCCCCCTTTCGTCAATTTTAGTGACAAAACCATTTTACATATGGCTTGTACTTGTTAAAAGTAAAAACGACAATCTTGATTTCCTTGGTTCTTCAACTCTTCATGTGTTCATCCTGTACTTGTTGAAGATCCATCATAGTATTATTACACAACATCAAAGTTTCATTGTATCACAACTTTGACAATAATACTACGGTGATATGTATCACTCCCCCGTAGTCAATACTCCATCTCACATGGAAACCACTCCCCCTTACACAATGATAAGAAAACCATATGTATATGTAGTAGAACTACACATTAATTCTCCCCCTTTTTGTCAATAAAATTGGCAAAGGTACAAGAACGGGTTCCTAATGAAATTTCCGAGAAGAGACGTTTCATAGACTAAAAGAAAAATACATACCAACTTAATTTAGATGCAATCATAAAGCCGAAGCTAAATGCATTCATCAAGGAGCTTTAAGATACAAGATAACCTCTATAAAATTCCACAGCCGCACACCCCGCAAGATATTACCATTAAGCACAAGTTCAAAAGAATTCTCCCCCATTTGATGTCATTCCCGAAAGAACAACAAGAGCGACCTTACTTTAGAGAGAAGGATTTATAATGGATCTTAGAAATCCTACAAGGAGATATGATTTAAGAACCAATCATTGAAAGTCTCTCATGAGATCATGTTACTAAAAAGTTTAGAACTATCTCATGGTAACAATACACAATATGTGATCATCTTTTCTAAGATACAAACTTGTATAAACAAGACTTGATAGGCTTAGAAGGAAGAATAAACTTTTCCACAAGGATTTATACCAAGAATGGTTACCATAAGAGTATGAAAAAGTTTCTTTGACAATAAAAACCAGCATCCATGGCTTTGATAATTGCTTCTAACCTGTTATATTTAAGAATTTCAATCACAAATCAAGTTAGGTAATTAAGACTCATACATGTGGTATCTAGACATATGTTCACTTCCATATAAACCATGTTCTTCTTCACCATAACTAGTTCAATTGACTCAAGTGAACAATTTAGAGAGTTGTTCAATTTCTATGAGATCTTATGTAACTACACAAGACACAATTGAAACAAAAATGATTCGATTCTATGAATCATCTCATGAACTCTATAGTCACGGTTTGCATAAAACATTCCTTAGTAATTTAATTTTATGTTCAGAGCACATCTTTAGATCATAACCCACTCAAGTTCGCGGACTTAAGGCAACCGACAGAGTTTTTCAAACTCAGCAGAAAATCTCGGCAAGAAGACTTCCGCCAGTTCGCGGACTAGGTTCGCGGACTAAACGCACAAACGAGTTTTTGGAAAACCCAGCAGAAATTCTCGGTAAGAGAACTTCTGACAGTTCGCGGACTGGTTTCGCGGACTTGGCAAAGCCAATTCCTCCGGTTTCTCTTGATCAACAAAGTTCGAAAACTTCGGTTCAAGGAATACATGGTTATGTAATCTAAACTCTCATTCCAACCATTGAGACATTCTCAGAGGACGTTATATATCCGTTATTCACAGACCGTTTCCCGTCAGAGCAATTCTCAAATTGATTGAAACTTTTCATGACTTGCGTCACTAGGTGAAGATAAACTTGATTGAAGCGAAAGCTTACCAACACATGTTTCGAGGAATATATTAAGCGAGTTAAACTCAGCTCGAAACAATAAATTATTCCACATATTCAGAAATTTCCCAACTTAATATGTGCGCCCCAATTCTTTTGCAATCCTCACCGCATTTATTAGGGCTTCTTGGAGAGGATGCACTTTCAACACAATCAGGTTGTATTGAGGTGAGCAAAATCTTGCTCACTACAGGTATTCGAAATAAAATCATGCATGGACTCTAGGAATTTAAAAAATTCCTTGAAACTTTCAATAAATGTTCCATACCTTTTTAAGATGTTATCCCTTGTCAAACTCTTGTCTGGGAGATCCTTCTTAAGAAAACTCGTTGCTTTATTGGTCTTCTTTGGTACCCATTTCTGAGTAGCTTTTGGAGCAACGTATTTCTTTTTCTCCCCAATATAATTGTGAAACTTCTTTGGGGGAATACTGAAAGAACTGATATTATGAGACTCAGTTTTTCTCCAGTTTGGAACATCAGATCTTGTCATCCTAACAGAATCATATCTGGTTTTATCTCGTTTAAGAAATCTGCAATTCCTTTGCAAGTGACCTGGTTTTCCACAATAAAAACAATGTTTAGTATAATGGAAAAAGTTATGTTTAGTATTACTTGAATGTGTATGTGCTTGCTTTGGAGCTTGGCAAGATTTCTTGTTTTCGCCATCCGTAGTTGGTAGAGATACTTTACTTTTTTCAACCGTGGAAGGTTTTGGTTGAGAAGAATATTTAGCTTTGACAAATTTTACCTCTTTGCAAATACTAGGAGCGTCTATTCCTTCATAGCCCAATCCTCGTGTATCACGATGAATTCTACATGCTCCCAATATCGAGGTTAATTTATCTGAGCTGCTATTTCTAGACAAACTCTCTTTTAAGCTCAAGTTTTCTTCTTCCAAAATTTTGACCTTCTCAAGCGCAATAACTAGATCATTATTGGATGATTCACATGGAACTTTGAGATATTCTCGTTCCGAATCAAATAACAATTTCATCTCAATATTCTCCAAGTTATCTAGCTTTGCTTGAAGAGTAACTTCCCGATCTCGACCTTCGGAAATTTCTTCTTTAAGCTTTCGTATTTCGTTGAGATAATCTATTGCACCAATAGATACAAGTTGGTCTTGCAAGTCTTTATTCCGACTACGAAGTCTGTCATATTTAACTTTCTCATTGAAAATGGTGCTTTCAGCCTCCGAGAGTTTCCGATGACTGTCTTTAAGAAGATTATTAGCTACTAGATCATCATGGAACACTTCTTCGTCAGTATCAGAAAGAATTTTTCCAGAAGCTAATGCAACCTCACCTATGAGCTCTTGAGGATTGTAATATTCAGGTCCATCATCAAGAGTAGGCAAATCTGCTGCATATGCCGATTGTCTACGACTCCAGCTAGGACATACTGCAAACAAGTGCCCGAAACCACGACAGTTACAGCATTGTACATCATCCTTAGGAGATGTTACACTTTTAGAAAAACTCTTTTTCCCGTCTCTCAAGAATTTTCTAAATTGTCGTGGAGTAACATCCTTAGTATCTGGCGAACCAGATTTATCCTTAAAGGATTCAGAATTGTTTGCAGCTTTAAGAGAAATCACCTCTTTTCTTGCGTGTTCATTATCAAAGATCTTTAACTTTCCAGCAAGAGTACTTCTAAAGAGTGTAGAAAGATCGTTTCCTTCTTCAATGGCATGTTTCTTAGACTCGTATCTTGATGGTAGAGACCTGAGAATTTTGCGCACAATATCTTTCTCCGGAATAGTTTTTCCTAAAGAAAAAGAGGAGTTAACTATTTGAGAAAGTCTTTGGTTAAACTCATCAAAGGTTTCATCATCATACATGCGAAGGTTTTCCCAGTCAGAAGCTAGATTTTGAAGCCTTGCTTCTTTCTCTGCGACATTCCCTTCGAATACGGTTTCTAAGATATCCCAAGCATCTTTAGACTTATTGCACGTAGTCACGTGGTGCTGAAGATCTGGGGTAATGGCATGGATGATAGCATTCGAACCGTCGGAGTTTTGCTTTGCAACAAGTATCTCGGCAGGACTGTATTCACCAATGTTCTTGGGAACGTTTACTTCTTCAACTGCCACAACGGGAGCATCATAGACATTAACTATATATACCCATGATTGAAAATCACGTGCTTGAAGAAAAGCTCGCATAACAATTTTCCACCATAAGTAATTAGTGCCATCGAAGGCTGGTGGTACGTTTATAGAGATAACACCTTTGTCCATAGAATCAGATTGCTACAAACACAGACTTATGAGGTCTTAGCGTGTTTGCCTGCTCTGATACCAATTGAAAAAGCGGGGGTCTAACAACACCACCCAATATTTTCGCTTAGCAATCTGTATGGACAAACTCCAATATACTTTTTATGAGGATCAACTAGACAGTCAGACTCAATCAATAAAAAGATATATCAAAGAGTTTATATCTCAGTCTATCGATTTGATCTTTACTCAAGCAAATAGAAATCTGTGAGTATTTATCAAAGAGAGAAAACTTGGATGGTACCAAAGACCAATGTCCAAGGATCAATCAATATCAATCAACAACCAAAGGTTGGATTTATAATTGATGATCACGAACGCACAACCTGTATTATTTCAATTATATAAAATATAATGTGGAAAAGGAATAACACAGACACCAGAAATTTTGTTAACGAGGAAACCGCAAATGAAGAAAAACCCCGGGACCTAGTCCAGAATAAACACACACTGATTATAAGTTGTTGCACCAATTTCCTACTACCTATTCGGACTAGATGTAATACCTTCTTCAACACTTGTAGAACTCCTAGCAGAATACCGATTCTCTTTAGGAACTTTTCACACAAATCTTCTAGCAGAACCAAAAGTTCTCTTTAGAAGATACACCACCACGATCGATACGATTTTATATTTTGTTTGCACAAAACACCAGTTTGATTTCCCTTTAGATGTGAATCAAGGTTTTGGAAAACTTGTGTTTATTTTGATAAAAACAATTACTAGGTAAAAGTAATATCAAAACAAACTTGTAGATTAGGGTTTTAACTTACAATCAGTATGCGTACACACAAGGAATCCGTGAACCTGATTTCCGTAAGTAAACTTGGGTGATTCCAAAGATCAATTTCCAAGTTAAGAAAACCCTAATAAATCTACCACAAGAATAACTAGAATAATTATAGAGATATCTTGTTTAAAACTTCTCAAGGATTTTTACGAGATACCTCAAAAGAAGTTTTTCTTTCTAGTCTCCGATTTCGACTAACAAGTGTTGGTATACGATCGGAAACTGAAATCTAACAAAACCTAGGGTTTATGATCAACAACTCTTGAATGGTTTTATATCAGAAGAGAAAACCTTAGAATAGACAAGAGGTGAAAAACCTAGATTACAAGTTGTATGATCAATCACGAAGATTAAATCCAACTTGGGTTTGTGATCCCTAATACAAAGACTTTTATCTCACTCTCGTTCACGAAGAACAGAAGACGTGGAAAACAACCTGCAGAGCTTACGCCAATTTTCCAAAGGGATAAAAAACGTGTAAACTCGCGAACTCATTATTTATAATGAACAATATCTTGGAAGCTAAGCAAAGCCGTTTTCCTTTTACAAGACTCTCCTAAATATGAGAGTCTTTCCTAAGTTAAAACTCTTGCCAAAATAATTAAATAAATAACTTATTTAGCAAAAATTATATTTATGTGAATAAATCACATTTTAACTTAGGAAGGAATCACAAACACTTTAATATGGTAATCAAAAGTGTTTGGACCAATAGCTAACTTGCCTAGATAAGGAAACATCACCAACTTGACCAAAAATCCCTTTTAGTCACTATTGGGCCCAAGTTCGCGGACCACTCCAAAGCCCATGGAATGTTTCCTACTAATGAACTTAAATCACTCATAACTTTGTCATTATAACTCGGAATTGAGTGATTCTTGGCTCATTGGATTCGCAAGATCATTCACTATAACATGAGATTCTTTATAGGGATAAATGTTATTATCACCAAAGTCATGAATCAAATAACCTCAAGTATATATATATATAAATGTACATTTACCGTCATCGGAATTGTTCCATATAGTGAGCATATATCTTGATAGATTAGAAAGGTAGAATGGAACAAGAATCCAAATGAAATCAATCACATACCTTTGATGAAGTACTTGTTGATGTCTTCTTGTAGTCTTCAATCTTCATCCTTTAAGAATAGTTTCGATTCAACTTCTTAGACCTAATCTAGTCCGAAACTATCTTTAGTATGCTAAATCAAGAATGCATTTTGGAAAATAAAACTGACAACTAACTTGACATACAAATGCTAGTGGGTTCAACCGAGCAGTGCTCTAACAGAATACCTCTCTCAGGCAATGATAAAATTAGGTGGTCCCATGCTCATAATGGTTATTTCTCTGTTAAAACTGCATACATGGTTATTCTGGATGAGTCTCTAGCTCTTTGTCCAACTAGGAATAATATGAATGTGAACTGGAAATCTTTTTGGAAGATAAAACTACCTCCCAGGATCCAACAATTTATGAGGAAGTGTCTTCATAAGTGTCTCTCTACTAAAGATAAATTATCTAGAGTTACTAAGCATAAGTCTAATGCATGTGTTTTGTGTTCTAATGATAATGAGACTATGCAACATCTTCTGTATGACTGTCCTGTGGCTAGAAATATATGGAATGTTGTTAATCCTAACGTGTATCTTACTCTCAGTCATGATAACATACATGATTGGATGTGTAATGTTCTTAATGCAGGTAATTCAGGTGTCCAGATTGATGTTAAGAATTTTTGAGTATACTAGTTTCGTAACATGGTGTATATGGAAGGCTGGTGCTCTAAGAAATTTGATAATATTCAGATTAATGTGACCAACATTTCTGATAATATTATTAAACACCTAGAGGAGTGGCACACATATCTGTAAAATATCAGAGCTCTTGGCAATCATAGTATTCAACATAAACATACTTGGAAACCCCCTGTAGCTGATATTGAAAAAAATAAATTTTGATGCTTCATTTATAGACAGCTCAGTTTTTCCTGGTATTGGTCTAATATCTAGAAATTATGCAGGTACATTTCAAGGAATGCGATCTACTCCAACAAAAGTAGAGGATGTAGAACAAGCTGAAGCTTTAGGGTGCCTTGGGAGCAGTCCTATGGGCGAAGGAAAGAAGGCAGAGGAGAACTCATCTAGAAAGAGATTGCTTAAATGTGGTCAGAGAAATTCAAGGGAACCTTATTTCAGCGAAATGGACTACACACAATAGTATTAGAGATATTCTATTTCTTTTAGAAGACTTTGAATTTTGGACCTATAATTTCGTTCATAGAAATGCAAATGAGCCAGCTGACTCTCTGGATAAATTTGCAAAATCTCTAGAAGTTTCTTTAGATTGGTATGATGTATGGCCTGAATGGATTAACACTATGATCCTAAGTGATCAGAACAATGTTTAGTTTCCTTAACAATCAATAAAACTCAATTTTCCTATTAAAAAAAACAAACAAAGTAACGAGGGACTATCCCGACTAGAAAATATAATAATAATATAAAAAGCATCCAGAAGAGGAACAATTCCCGGTCTGAAACCGAAAAAAACTTCCAGGTCTGGCCCCCCATCCGTTGCAATTTTTTCTTTTGCTACACTCAATTTTTTTGCGTGTTTTCTTCTACATGGGGACTGTCTACCGTGTAGCTTTCTTTTTCCAGATGGGGGAGTTGATGGTGGATTTTTGACAAATTGTAAAATCATAATTTTGCATATCTCTGACCAGCTTCAGACACATATGTGAAGTTCATATTCCAGAATTTAAACATTGTAGCTCATGCCACGATAATCTCTGACTGAGTGTACTGCCTCTCAGAACATGCACAAATGAACAATCAATAAGGTCTCTCAACTGAGATTTCGGCATATTTCATTAACTGAGCAACTTCAGTATTTACTTCTGTACAGAATCGATAATGATTGGACGGCTCCTAGATGGATTAACCACTAGTATAGAGAAATGACATCTTCAGGATGTTGCAATCTTCGCTGACTATACAGAATAAATATTCAGAATGAATATGACGCTTCAATTAGATCATATCTCGACTCTCGGATAAATTCAATGCTCCTAGACAGATTGTCTGCTAGTATTGAGCAATCAATTAATTAATTCTATTCGCAAAATTCATCAACTGAATTCCTAGAAAATATTCTACTTTCATCATAATATTTCATTACTTCAACTCATGGCTTTTTCCAGCAGAATTCCATGCGTTAGTAATAAATATTCAATGTACGGGCATATGGGCCACCACCGAGTAAGCCTCGAGAAAACGGTGCGAGTGTACTTATCAATAATGCACGAACGAGCACCAAAAATACGGGTGAACGAGGAAATATGGAGAGATTAAGGAATAATAATAATAAAATAAATAAGAGGCGTCACGGGACCAGGCCCACCAGCCGGTCGGCCATGCCGCGGTCGTCGCCGGTCCCATGCCGCTTTTATTCCTTGTTTTATTATTATTATTATTATTATGAAAAGGGGCCACGAAGGCTTTTATTAAAAAGCGAAAATATACAGAAATTTACAAGGATTTGGCCGGGAGACGCATAACAAGTTGCGCCAAATTTCCTTTTTGAATAATGATACCTAACATGTGGAAAAGAAAACTGCCTAAGTTATTATTGACATCATGACTTTCCATGCAGTTCTTCAATAATTTCAAAAGGACTGTAATGTCGTCACTGAATTCCCCCAATGTCGTAAATGCTAGAATGCCGAAACCATATCCATGAGACGAACACAAGTGATCATATTTGTTGCGTTTGCGGGTGATAGCAGCAAAGATGGTGTGACCGGGTGTGAAGGCGCGGTTTCCTCCCTTGGAAAATGGTGAAATACAGGTGACGTCGAAATAGATGTCGCGTCCATTCTCCCAGTTATATATCAAAAGATCTGCTGGTTTGAGAGGGGTGCTCCTGTCAGGTGTAAGACCCAGTGAAGCTTCTTTTCTTACCGCTACTCCTGCTTTATAACACAACTCAACAAAGAGGTCTCTTACCATGTCGTGGAGGTACTTTAAACCCACTTCACTTGCACAATGGATAGCGTGGTCACCAAACCGGTCCATAACACGTTTACAACATGAATAAGTACTATCTTCGGAAAATAGAGGTATTCCCAAACGATACTGAAGTACCGACCTAAATTGTCGTGGCCCTAAGGTCTGATTAAGCCCTTGGATAGGGATTGCCTTTAGATAATCTTGTGCGTGGGGTTTCTTATTACACTGCCATAAGATAGAGTCACGCTCGGACATAACAAAAGTAGATGGTATGGCCTTCACGATAGCATCATAGTAACGAGTTGCCAGTAAAACGCATGGGCTGTGGGGAGACTTAGTTAATGTTGGAAGATGAAGGAGATAAACCACATATACGAATGTAATGTTCCAGCGCTGTTTGAAAGTGAGGGCTGAGACCAGGCGTACCTTGTAGAATATTGTTCTGGAGATGTTGGGTTTGAAAGCAAGAAGCTAGATATCCATATTCAACGGTGTCTTGCATAGTGTAGCCGCCTAAGGTTTTTATTAACAAAAGAATCAAATACAAGGTACAATGTCAATAGAGGGAAACCTAGCAACAAGTTGAGCCCCTACACCTTTTTGAATTGAAATACTTAATCTATAAAAAAGAGAATTACCTATTTTGTAATTGAGGTCGTAATTATCTACACAATTTCTCAACCTCTTCAAGAGAATCACCATATCTTCACCAAGTTCTCCTAAAGTGGAGAAAGCAAGGACGCCAAATCCGTACCCATGAGCGGACACCGTATCCAAATATTTTCCCCGTTTGCGTGAAATAACATTAGAAATGGCGACACCTGGAACGAAAGTCCGACCACTAATACCAGAAAAGGGTGAGACACCCGTAACATTAAAGAAAACATCTTGCCCATTAATCCAATTGTAGACAAGAATGTCGGCGGGCTTTAAAGCCTTGACATCATCAGATAAGAACCCAAGATTGACCTCCTTTCTAGCTGCAACTCCGGCCTTGTAAAAAATATCCGAAATAATATCCCTAAAAAATTCATGCCTAAACTTTATACCCACCTCACTTGCACAATGAAGTGCATGATCTCCATAGACATCCATCTTCCTCTTACAACAAGCACAAACAAAAATAGTGTTAAAATAGGTATACCAAGTTTGTAACAAACAACTACCCTGAACTGGCGAGGCCCAAGTGTCTGATTAAGTCCACATATTGGTACAACTTTAAGATAATCCTGAGCATGGTCAAGCCTATTTCTTTGCCAAAGTATAGTATCACGTTCTGACATAACAAATTTGTAAGGCATATCTTTCTTAACAACCTCAAAATACTGTATTGCCAAAGATTTCATAGGACGAGTAGCAATATTGTTGATATCGAAAGAAGACAACCAACATACCTACTTGAATTGTGACAAAGCATGCTGAAATCTTAGGCTTGGTTCAGATTCAGGTGGAAGATTAAGGATGACCTCCTGCAGATTTCTTGTTTGAAAACAGGAAGCAAGAAAACAATATTTACTAGTGTCTTCCATCGTGTGAACACCCAAACCTCCATCTTTCATTGGCAGTGTAGCAATACGTTGTTGGAGGAGACCAAATCCTGCACCATCTCCTGCAATAATATGCCGCATAAATTGTACCAATGGAAGATCATAACAAGAAATCAAGGTTACAAGGTTACAAGACCAAATCCTCCATCTTTATTATTATTATTATTAAAAACACAAACTTTATTGATAAGAGGAAAAATCAAGGTTAAAAAAGTTGGTTGGAAACCTAGCAACCAGCTGGGCCCCAACTCCTTTCTGAATAATGATACCTAGTCTATGAAAAATGAGCTACCTATTTTGGTATTAGCATCATTACCAATTAGGCAGTTTCTCAACCTCTTGAGGAGTAAAACCATATCCTCACTCAATTCTCCTAAGGTTGAAAAAGCTAATACATTAAAACCATAACCTTGTGCCTCACATTTAGCCAAATACTTAGTGCATTTTCGACTTACATCAACGTTAATAGCCTGGCCAGGAGTGAAACTACGTGTTCTAGCAGTTGTGAATGGCGAAACACCGGTGATATCAAAACATACATCTTTACCATCTATCCAATTGTATACGAGGATGTCAACTGGTTTAAGGCTCTTTGCGTCATTGGACAGAAATCCTAGCGAGACTTCTTTTCTTGCTGCAACACCCACCTTATAGAACATATCTGAGATGTCGTCACAAACCATGTCATGTCTGAACTTCACACCCACTTCACTGGTGCAATGAAGAGCATGATCAGCATAAATATCCATTGGCTTGGCACAGATGGAGCATTTGTTGTCCTTCTCAAAGAATGGTATGCCAAGCCTGTACATAAGAATAACTCTAAATTTCCGCGGTCCGACCTTTTGATTCATCCCACCAATAGGAACAGCTTTAAGGAAATCCATCGCATGTTCTTTCCTGTTACATTGCCAGATAAGTGATGCACGTTCATTCAACCTGAAGCTAGTGGGTAGATTTACCTTAACAACACCAAAGTATAAAACTGCCAGTGATTTCATGTAATGAGGGGCAGTGTCGTTGATACTAAAATTGGAAGTAGATAGTCCACAAGCCTCAATGAATGTGTGGAGGCGTGCTCATATATAGGACCCGGAGTTGGCGATGTACACTGTAAAATGGTATCTTTCAAGACTTTAGTTTGAACAAAAGACGCTAAGTAACAATACCTGGAGGTATCTGACAAAGTATGTATGCCAAAACCACCATCTTTAATTGGTAGGGTGACCAAACGTTGTTGAACCAGGCCAAACCCTACACCATCACCAACTGTGAGCTGCCGCAGATATTGTAGAAGATGTTTATCATAGAGAATGGTAGCTTCCTGCAAAGCAATGGGGCTAGTAGTACGAAGAGTGAAATAAAGTTTCGAAACCCCTGTACAGTTACGTAGCAAAAGAAGCTCACACTGTGGGTCGGCATACATACCCCTGTAAAGTATGTATGCTGAAACCACCATCTTTATTATTATTATTATTTCCTTGAGCAAACCTCCTAAGTTTTCCTTATTTTCTAAATATTACACAAAACTAAAACTAATAATAAAACAGGAAAGAGCATGGAACCGGGCCGGCCGGCCATGCCGTGGCCGGTCCCACATCTCTCTAATTCTTTATTTTATTATTTCTCTCTCATCTCATGAAAATTCCCTTAATTGAGAAAACTTCCTCGTTTGAGTAAAAACTTTTAGTTTTCCATATTTCATAAAAAAATAATAATAAAAAATAGGGAAGAGCGTCATGGGATCGGGCCCACCG
The DNA here is from genome assembly GCF_003573695.1 of Papaver somniferum. Classification (NCBI taxonomy): domain Eukaryota; kingdom Viridiplantae; phylum Streptophyta; class Magnoliopsida; order Ranunculales; family Papaveraceae; genus Papaver; species Papaver somniferum. The sequence continues at coordinate 83,614,080 of NC_039360.1, forward strand.
TCCAGCCATGCCGTGGCCGGTCCCATACCTCTTCAATTTCTTATTTTATTATTATTTCTTCTCTCATCTCAGGAAACTCTCTCATTCGAGAACATTTCTCCAATATTGCTCAAATCTCCATAAAAAAGCCAAAAAGCCACGATCTTCCGGGCTTATCACGACAAATATTAAAATATTATTATTTTAATATTCTTAAAATATTGGTCACACGAGCAAATTCCTACTTGCTCATTCGCGCAAAATTGAGTATTTCAGTCAAGATCAAACTTTTCTGAAACTCGCTCAAACGACCAACAAAACACCTGAAACTCACAGGAATGCATGTGTGAGGGTAATGGTCTCTCCAATATTATTTTGATAATAATAATTCATATTTTCATGATTCTCCAATGAATCCTCATTTAGGGATATTTTTCCGCATGCTCGGACGTCCATCCACCACCAAGGGCCGGTTTCATACCCTTGGTCGGTCATATTCTCTCTTCAGGCGAGCATTATTTTAATGATTAAACGAGCATTTAATCATCCTTTCACCAACTGGTCTACAAAGGACTTTGGTGCAAGCTCATTCAAGCACCTGGGTGCTACATGGTCGTCCATCATCCCATGTAGTCAGTCTCTCTCTCACTCATTGATTGATTTTTAGTACATCATCTATTCATCAACAATCAATAAAAATTAGGGTTTCGAACCAAATGCTTTGAAAAGCATAATGCTGAACAGGTTCAAACACTAACAATTTTATGTTGATCCAGTAATCAACATTTTAATTAATTATACAATACTCGGTCCATCTACCAATATTTTTAATTAATATTTTATTTGGTCCCGCTCCCAATAATTTATTAATCGAGCAATACTTGCTCAGACTAGTAGTAATTGATTCAACTATCAATATTTAATTGCTTGACCGAGCAATATTTCTCATATTGATTCAGCTATCAATATTATATTTGAGTAGCAATACTTATCATGTTGATTCAACTATCAATATTTGAGATCCAGCTATCATATTCCATTGGTTCATCAACCATTATTTGGTTCGTCAGTTGACCATTATAATCTCTCTTCGTCATTCGACAACTCATGACAGAGTGCTCAACAACATTTTCTGTTAATAAGCCCATGATCGAGAAATCTCATGGACACGTTAATCCAAATTATCAGAACATTATTATTACCTCAACCGGTGAAATGATATATCACAATTCATCAAGAATCAACGTCTGTGCATTATCTTGTCCTAGCAGACACCACACTCAATCGAGAGTCTCAGAGCATATCACATTTGTTCACTATGCTCGACTCATCAAGGCTAAGACTCATGTCTATTCAAGTAAACAATTGACTAACTAAATAAACGCCTGCCTTGCAGAATCCACATTCATGAGACATCAATCATGTCACACGGGGTGGGGGGGACTGACTAGGGTTTTGGCCTGGCGGCCTACGACACGTGTGTACACCCACGATGAGAAACGTGAGTAAGTCGTGCAAGCAATTGAAGGAGCTAGCAAAGTAGTGGGTGGACAATCAACCAAGTCTATCGCACGATGATGAACTAGTTTAACCACGATTTCCCACTCTTTCACTCCAACAACTGTCACACTTACTGTTATAGCACTGCTCGGTCAAACTCGCATGCGTTGCTATCTCAAGCATGTTTGTCAATTTTAGTGATCAAAACTATAAGTCTTGATTTCTAGTCTCTTATAGCTAAGTCTCGGACTAGGATAGTAAGTGTAGTTGAGCTCAAGGACTTCATGGCGATTCATCATACAAGTAGAAGATCTACTCAAGGAACAGGTGGAACTTCTCGACAAAAAGGTATGTGGAGACTTGAACTTATCTGTCACTCAAAAGTCTATCTATTATATCTCCTACTCTTTGAGACAAAATTCGTATGCTATATATATAGACTAGATCATACACATTTGGTATTTCGGTCTGAGTATAACTCACCTATCTATATCTCGAAATATGTGTTGGTAAGCTTTTCGCTTCGACCAAGTTTATCTTTACCTAGTAACGAAAGTCATGAATGTTTCAATCACTTTGAAAATTGCTTTGACGAGAAATAGTGTAACAACTATATAACGTCCTCTAAGAATATTTCAATGATTGGAATGAGAGTTTAGATTACATAATCAATGGATTCCTTGAACCTAAGTTTTCGAACTTTGTTAATCAAGAGAACCGGAAGAATGGCAAGTGCCAAGTCCGCGAACTGCCGAAGTTCTCAAACCCGAGAATTTCTGCTGGAGTTGAAAAACTACTTGCGTGAGCCAAGTCCGCGAACCAGCGTAGTTCTCGAACCCGAGAATTTTTGCTGGAGTTTAGAAACTCTATCCGGTGTCTTAAGCCCGCGAACCTAGTCTGCGAACTTGAGAAGGTTATATATCTAAAGATGATTTCTGAACTTAATCTTAAAAGACCGAGGAATGCATTTGCAAACCGTGGCTATTAAAGTTCATGAACTGATTCGAGTGAATCAAATCATCTTTGCTTCAATTGTGTCTTGTGTAGTTATATAAGATTTCCTTGCAATTGAACAAATCTCTTAACTAGTTCATTTGAGTCAATTGAACTAGTTATGGTGAAGAAGAACATGGTTGGTATGAAACACTCATATGGTTAACCTCTTTGGGTAGACTATTGTTGAACCAACAATGTACACGTTTGGGTGCGGTTAACAAACCTAGAAGCGTACAGTCATTTGTGTATGACAAACTAAGTTTTCGATCTAACGGTTGAGAAATATTAGCTTGAATCTAAATCTGGTTTTCATCTAATGGTGAACATTGATTGTTTTGTAACTAAGGCAAAACCCTGATTTGAAAGGTCATATAAAGGAGACATCTAGTATTGTGCAAAACTAATCCCCACACCTTACGTGTGATACTAGTTTGCGTGCTAGAGTCGTTTCTCCTTTAACCTTGGGTTTTTTTTTTCTAAAACTAGGTTAACGACTTAAAGACTTCATTGGGATTGTGAAGCCAGACCGATACTACTTTTATCGTAGTTGTGTGATCTTATCTTGCATCTTTTATCGTAATAGCACAATCATATTGATTGGATAGAGATCGTGAGAGTTCTCCGATAGGCAAGATATAAAAAGTAATCACAAACACCTTCGTCTCATTGTTTGTGATTCCACGACATCTTGTTTCGCTACCATACGATTAAGATTGTTGTGAGGTGATTGATTAATCTAGGCTGTTCTTCGGGAATATAAGACCGGATTATCAATTGGTTCATGTTCACCTTGATTATTATCAAAAGACGGAACAAAAACTTTTAGGGTTTTCTGTGGGAGACAGATTGATCCTTTGATAGACTTGTCTGTGTGAGACAGATTTGTTTATTGTTAAAGCCTGCGATTTTGGGTCGTAGAAACTCTTAGTTGTGGATGAGATCAGCTAAGGGAATCAAGTGCGCAGTATCCTGCTGGGATCAGAGGCGTAGGGAGTACAACTATACCTTGGATCAGTGGGAGACTGATTGGGGTTCAACTATAGTCCAGTCCGAAGTTAGCTTGGAGTAGGCTAGTGTCTGTAGCGGCTTAATACAATGTGTATTCAATCTGGACTAGGTCCCGGGGTTTTTCTGCATTTGCGGTTTCCTCGTTAACAAAATTTCTGGTGTATGTGTTATTTCAGTTTCCACATTATATTGTTTATCTTTATAATTGAAATAATACAGGTTGTGCGTTTGAATCAATCAATTGGAAATCCGACCTTTGGTTGTTGATTGATACTGATTGATCCTTGGACATTGGTCTTTGGTACCGTCCAAGTTATTCCTTGTGTTTGATTAGGACTCGCTGGTTTCTATTAGATTGAGTAAATCAAAATAAGAGAGAGATATTAACTCCTTGAGATACTTTTGTCTAGATTGAGTCTGAATGTCTAGTTGATTCTCTAGTAAGTATTTCGGAGTTAGTCCATACAGATTGCTAATCGAAATATTGGGTGGTATTGTTAGACCCCGCTTTTTGAATTCGTACCAGAGCAGGAAAACACGTCAAGACCTTACAAGTCTGTGTTTGTAGCGATCTGACTCTATGGACAGAGGTGTTATCTCTATTAACGTACCACCAGTCTTCGATGGCTCTAATTACTTATAGTGGAAAATTGTTATGCGAGCTTTTCTTCAAGCACGTGATTTTCAATCATGGGTATATGTTGTTAATTGTTGTGATGCTCCCGTTGTGGCAGTTGGAGATGTAAACGTTCCCAAGAATATTGGTGAATACATTCCTGCCGAGATACTTGCTGCAAAGCAAAAATCCGACGGTTTGAATGCCATTATACATGCCATTACCACAAATCTTCAGCACCATGTGTCTAATTGCACTAGGTCTAAAGATGCTTGGGATATCTTAAAAACCGTATTTGAAGGTAACTCCAGTGAAAAGGAAGCTAGGCTTCAAAACCTTAATTCTGATTGGGAGAACCTTCATATGGCAGATGAAGATACATTTGATGAGTTTAATCACAAAGTGTCTGAAATTGTTAATGCATCTTTTGCATTGGGTAAGACTATTCCTGAAAAGGACATTGTGATGAAAATATTCAGATCGCTGCCATCTAGATACGAGTCTAAGAAGCATGGCATCGTTGAGGGAAATAACCTTGATAATCTTTCCAGAAATACATTGGTTGGAAATCTAAAGATCTTTGATCATGGGCATACATCCAAAATCGAATAGGATGTTGCCTTTAAAGCACAGAAGAACACTAAATTACTTGATAAGAGTAAAAGTGTTTATGTCTCTTAGGATGATCAGTCTGAGGATGATTTTTCAGATGAAGATCTTGACAAATCAGTCTCCTTGATCACAAGACAGTTTAGGGATCTTCTATTGAAGAGAAGTAAACGGTTTTCAAGAGACAAACCTCGGTCGTCAGATAAACCTCACAATCGCGTCCCTCCTAAAAACAGGGATGCTGACGAGGCTGATGACAAGGATATGCCACAGTGCTTTAAGTGTAAAGGTTTTGGTCATTTTGCAAACGAGTGCCCAAATCGTAGAAAATACACTGGGAACAAAGGTCTTGCTGTAACACTTGATGAGATGTATGAGATCTATGATTCTGATGAAGACAGGAAATCAAGTGTCGGTCTTCTATGTGAAAACATTGATTTTGATAACTGTAGCACTACATATATCAATCTTGATGGTTTCGGTGAAGATGAGAAGCCAATCAAGCTGGAAGAATCAATTGACCCATCCTTTGGAAACTCTGTCTGTAATGTTTCAGGATCTACCTTGTGTTTAGCTGCTGTTGCACCACAGATGTCTGATTATTATTCAAGATTGACGTGCTCGTTTTGTTCTCAGAAGGGTCATGAACTATCAAGATGTTACAAGTACAAACATCAAGTGAGGCACGCCAACGAACTTCAACGAAGAGCAAATCAATTAGAAAGGAAGCTTAAACTTGCTCAGAAAACCGCTGAGGTATGTAGGATTTTATCTTCGTCTAAGAAGTTAGTTTCCAAAGACAAAACAAGACCATTAGAGAAGAAAGTATGGTCAAATAATTTTGATAGACAGAAGTCAGAGGATTTCTCTCATGAGGAAAATGGTGGACAAATCGTTGTTCACCACAGCACAAATTAACTGTGTTGTTTGGTAAATCTTGTCTCATGTGCCTGATCAAAAGAGACAAGGTTGTGAACGCACATGCTTTAGGAAAAGTTTTCTTAGGTTTATTCTTTTCTGTCTATCAAACAAAAGGAAGGGTTATTGTCGACAATTTTACTATTTATAGGGTTTAGAGTTGGACGTCCACGAACTTGTTTAAAGGTTTCAAACCCTACATTCCTTTTTCCTCTTTGATATTCTTTTTATTTCAAGACTGCTTGTTGAGATTGTGAATTCCAATCACAAAAATAAGTTGGTTATAGCTGTTCTCATAAGCATCATGTCTTTGGATGGAAAGGATGTCAACATGATTGTTAAGCCATCAATCAAGGAAAAAGAAAAATCTCCAGTAATTCTGTCCTTGAAAAGAAAAAGGAGGAATACAAGAAAGCCAAGGGCTGTCCCTTCTAACTCTCAGAAATTTTCCGATGTTCTTGATGAGTTGAAAGAAGTAAGAAAGGAGATTCGTGAAATAAAGGCTTGCGTTTTAAGATCTTTGGAAATTCAGAAATCCCTGGTTCGACATCATCAGTCAAGACGGTTTGTTGATATTAATTCCTATCTTCACGAACCTTATGTACCAATGGTCGTTGACGACAAGGAGTTCGGGAATGATAAGGAATTTCTCAAAGACATTATTGCCCAGGAAGTCTTCTTTTTGGTTTAGTTGGAAGAATAACTAGTGCTTTGAATAATGATGATTGTGACTACACATATCTATTGTTTTTCATCTTCTTGTTTTTATGTTTTTGGTTTAAATTCTAAAATTATTTGGAGGATGATGTTTTGCAATATTTATGATTTGTTATATTGCAATTTGTTATGGGATTTTGGTGTTTACGTCCGTGAACTATGTTATCCCATATTTTGTCAAAAGTAAAGTCGTTCATGATCGATATTTGTTTATTGGTTTAAGGATGAATAGACTTTTGACATTTACAAAAGTTAAGCCCATATTGTCAATCTTTGACGGAAGATAGGTTAAAATCTTTTGTATCCAAGGATTATTGCTATTGTATATGCTTGTGCAAAAGAATGAATCCTTGAGGTATCCACGGTATTGATCTTCATTGATTCATCTTTTGTATTACCGTGAAGGCTCCATTGTGTGTCTTATGTTGAGCACGATACAACTAAGTTGATTATTTTTTATTGTCTTTGTTGGTTGTTCCGTAAGATGTTATGTGTTGAGCATTATGAACTAAATTAATCATCTTCTTGGTTATTTGGTTATTACTCCACAAGTTCTCTTGTGTTGAGTATATGAACGATTAAGCCAATCACTCTCTTGTATGGTTATCTTAGTCGTTGCTCCGTAAGTTTACTTATGTTGAGCACAATGAATTAAATTGATCACTTTTATGGTTAATTTGATCATGTATTCCGATTAAATTAATCATTGGCTTGTGATTAATTTGATTGAGTTTTGGATATAAAAATCATTCTCATGGTTTTGGTGTCCAATAAAAATCCTTCGTTTCTCTTGAAATTAAGGTCGCTCGTTGTTGTTCTTTCGGGAATGACATCAAATGGGGGAGAGTTCTTTTGAACTTGTGCTTAATGGTCATATCTCGAGAGGTGTGCGGCTGTGGAATTTTAGAGGGGTTATCTTGTATCTTTAAACTCCTTGATGAATGATGTTAGCTTCGGATATATGATTGCATCTAAATAATATGATGTGTATCTCTTTCTCTCAGTCATGAAATGTCTCTTACGGAAATTTCATTGTGACCCCGTTCTTGTACCTTTGCAAATTTTATTGACAAAAAGAGGGAGAATTAATATATAATTCACACTACAAATACATATGGTTTTCGGATCATTGTGTAAGGGGGAGTGGTTTTCATGTGAGATGGAGTATTGACTAAGGGGGAGTGATACATATCACCATAGTATTATTGTTGAAGTTGTGATACAATTGGACTTTGACATTGTGTAATAATACTATGACATTGTATAACAATGATCGAGACCGATGCTTTCTCATTTTTATAGCTACGGATCTTCAACAACGATGATGCTAAACTTACAACCTTTGGGATCATTGGAGTACTTGAAAGTGACGAAGATTTCGAGGAATGTTGAAGATTATACATGTGGAATAGGAGCTACTAAAGTTTCATTATATTTTTTGTATTCCATATGTATTGATAGTTTTGTCACTAAAATTGACAAAGGGGGAGATTGTTAGAGCACTGCTCGGTCAAACTCGCATGCGCTGCTATCTCAAGCATGTTTGTCAATGTTAGTGATCAAAACTATAAGTCTTGATTTCTAGTCTCTTATCTCGGACTAGGATAGTAAGTGTAGTTGAGATCAAGGACTTCATGGCGATTCATCATACAAGTAGAAGATCTACTCAAGGAACCGATGGAACTTCTCGACAAAAAGGTATGTGGAGACTTGAACTTATTTGTCACTCAAAAGTCTATCTATTCTATCTCATACTCTTTGAGACAAAAGTCGTATACTATATATATATAGACTAGATCATACACATTTGGTATTTCGAGCCGAGTATACCTCGCCCATCTATATCTCGAAATATGTGTTGGTAAGATTTTCGCTTCGACCAAGTTTATCTTTACCTAGTGACGAAAGTCATGAATGTTTCAATCACTTTGAAAATTGCTTTGACGAGAAATAGTGTAACAACTGTATAACGTCCTCTAAGAATATTTTAATGATTGGAATGAGAGTTTAGATTACATAACCAATGGATTCCTTGAACCGAAGTTTTCGAACTTTGTTGATCAAGAAAACCGGAAGAATGGCAAGTGCCAAGCCCGCGAACTCAGTCCGCGAACTGCCGAAGTTCTCAAACCCGAGAATTTCTGCTGGAGTTGACAAACTACTTGCGTGAGTCAAGTCCGTGAACCCAGTTCGCGAACCAGCGTAGTTCTCGAACCCGAGAATTTCTGTTGGAGTTTGTAAACTCTATCCGGTGTCTTAAGACCGGGAACCTAGTCTGCGAACTTGAGAAGGTTATATATCTAAAGATGATTTCTGAACTTAATCTTAAAAGACCAAGGAATGCATTTGCAAACCGTGGCTATTAAAGTCCATGAACTGATTCGAGTGAATCAAATCATCTTTGCTTCAATTGTGTCTTATGTAGTTACATAAGATTTCCTTGCAATTGAACAACTCTCTTAACTAGTTCATTTGAGTCAATTGAACTAGTTATGGTGAAGAAGAACATGGTTGGTATGAAACGCTCATATGGTTAACCTCTTTGGGTAGATGATGCACGTCGTTTACACAACAAATTAATTATCTTCTTTCCACACTATTAACTGGTAATAAAATGTCAAGGAGTTCGTTCCCACGAAGAGTAGGGAGTTTTTAGTTGTTAAAAGTAACTGAAAGGGGGGTTTTTAAATTTTAATCAAAGTAATTGACAAAAGAAAATATAAAAGATTTGTTGTAAATAATAAGAAGAAAGATGACTAGGAAATCCTTCGCCGTCACTGAACTGAAACTTAATTGAACACAAGTTTATCTATTGTTGAATTTATATTGTTAACAACCTTAGAATAGCAATAAGCTCTGCTATCCCCCGGATTCTTATTGTCGCTGGATACGGAAGCACTCGACTACCAGTTTCTATCCAACTAACCCACCAAGAATAAGCTCTCAAGGTATAAATTAATCGAATGCTTTACACTCTGTGAATCAGGTTGATCCTAGCATCAGACGCATAGGCTCGGCCCGCTTACTAGTGTTATCTTTATACACAATTGCTTAACAGAATCCCTCTGTCAGCTCTTGCGATTTACTACTTGTGTATAGAGCTGATGTGACAATTACACGTACCACACAACCCTAAACTAGTATAAGAAATATTGATTGGTTGATTTAATTGATCACTTTAAATAACCCCTCAATATTCTTAAACATTAAAAATAATAAAGATAATCAACAAATAAATAAAACTTGAAATAAACTTGGTTTAAGAAATTAAAGCTTCATTGTTCAGGACATTGAAATCATCCCTAATCAAAAATAAGTTTAGCTACTCATACCTAAAAAATAATAATAATTAAATAAATAATAAAGAAAGAAATTGAAACTAAATATAAAAGCTCACAATAATAGCCAGGGAGCAAAACTTTATTTCTCTCTCTATTTTTGTCTCTAGTACAAAAGGAATAATAAAAGAAGAAGTTCCCCTAACTTGACTGCCCCTTAACAGGAAGGCGTCCCTTAACATTCGATCGGGTGCCAATAGTAGTTTCCTTGTAAAAGGACCAATTTTCCCTTTTATGCTTCTAAGTTCTTGTTTTGCTCGTAACTTCTTCATACGAACTCAGAATGACTCCGTTTTTTCGCCATTGCCTTCGTATTCTCGTCGTCTACACAATGAAAAGTAGAAATCTTGTACTTGAATGAGTTCTAATTGGTATTTTCCCTTCTCCACTTGTATCTAGCTTCTTTTATTGCACAATTAAGTTCTATTTCACTTCTTTTGGATAATTCACCTAATAAAACACAAATAAGAGAAAACAAGCGTAATATACAATAATTTGCAAGAAAATCAACAAATAGTAGCATGAAATTGACACCAAATATATGTGAAATATGCACTTATCAGTAGACTATTGTTGAACCAACAATGTACACGTTTGGGTGCGGTTAACAAACCTAGAAGCGTATAGTCATTTGTGTATGACAAGATAAGTTTTCGATCTAACGGTTGAGAAATATTAGCTTGAATCTAAATCTGGTTTTCATCTAACGGTGAATATTGATTGCTTTGTAACTAAGGAAAACCCTGATTTGAAAGGCCATATAAAGGAAACATCTAGTATTGTGCAAAACTAATCCCCACACCTTACGTGTGATACTAGTTTGCGTGCTAGAGTCGTTTCTCCTTTAACCTTGGGTTTTTTCCTTCTAAAACTAGGTTAACGACTTAAAGACTTCATTGGGATTGTGAAGCCAGACCGATACTACTTTTATCGTAGTTGTGTGATCTGATCTTGCATCTTTTATCATCATAGCACAATCATATTGATTGGCTAGAGATCGTGAGAGTTCTCCGATAGGCAAGATATAAAAAGTAATCACAAACACCTTCGTCTCATTTTTTGTGATTCCACGACATCTTGTTTCGCTACCATACGATTAAGATTGTTGTGAGGTGATTGATTAATCTAGGTTGTTCTTCGGGAATATAAGACCGGATTATCAATTGGTTCCTGTTCACCTTGATTATTATCAAAAGACGGAACAAAAACTTTTAGGGTTTTTCTGTGGGAGACAAATTGATCCTTTGATAGACTTGTCTGTGTGAGGCAGACTTGTTTATTGTTAAATCCTGCGATTTTGGGTCGTATCAACTCTTAGTTGTGGGTGAGATCGGCTAAGGGAATCAAGTGTGCAGTATCCTGCTGGGATCAGAGGCGTAGGAGTACAACTGTACCTTGGATCGGTGGGAGACTAATTGAGGTTCAACTATAGTCCAGTCCGAAGTTATCTTGGAGTAGGCTAGTGTTTGTAGCAGCTTAATACAATGTGTATTTAATCTGGACTAGGTCCCGGGGTTTTTCCGCATTTGCGGTTTCCTCGTTAACAAAATTTCTGGTGTCTGTGTTATTTCAGTTTCCGCATTATATTGTTTATCTTTATAATTGAAATAATATAGCTTGTGTGTTTGAATCAATGAATTGGAAATCTGACCTTTGGTTGTTGATTGATATTGATTGATCCTTGGACATTGGTCTTTGGTACCGTCCAAGTTATTCCTTGTGTTTAATTAGGACTCGCTGGTTTCTATTAGCTTGAGTAATTCAAAACAAGAGAGAGATATTAACTCCTTGATATACTTTTTTCTAGATTGAGTCTGATTATCTAGTTGATTCTCTAGTAAGTGTTTCGGAGTTAGTCCATACAGATTGCTAATCGAAATATTGGGTGGTGTTATTAGACCCCCGCTTTTTCACTTACTCGGATCAATGTGTCTATTATTATGGAAATATAAATAAGTCCCTGAATCCACAATTAAATAACAAGGAATTCTCATCTATACAAGAATTCTCATCTGAACAAGAACTCTCAGCAGAGCAGAATTCAATCAACCACTCATAACTCACTCGAACTCAACAGTTCACTTGCAGAAATCACATCCACAATCCTCGATCATCATTGATCTCACACACTTCTTTGCTCCCTCCTACAGATCGACCCTCATCTCTCTTTGTGTCCGAATTGACTCTGGAACGGCCATTATCTTGGTTTAGGTCGGAGTTCTACAGATTGATCTCTCGAACTCAAAGCACTCCCATGTTGTGCATATGTTTGCTAAAGTTTTAGGCAATTTACTTGGTCGAGGAGTCTCCGCCCGTACGCTCGAGTCTCCACTTTCCTAAAAAATCAGCAAATTGTTTTCACCCATCAACAAGGGGATAGTCCCCTGTCTAGTGTTACACTAAAGACCGCTCGTTCAGCTGAACAAGTGTATGGACGAGTAGAGGGTGGAAGTGGAACCTCTAATTTGGTCTAGTTGGTAGTCACTCCTTTAAAATGAAAAAGTGACACTACCCATAGGATTTTCTCCAAGAGCACCTGCAGTCATAAGAGGGGAAAAAATAAAATAAAAAATTAAACTGTACTTAGCTTTAAGCTTTGGCTTTTTCTGCGGACACGCACTGGTAGACGAAATGTTATACCCAAAGGTGCTAAATGCTTGTGTGAGAATTTCAAACATGATTTATAATCTCGGTCGCAAAGAAACGAACATTATAAAAACGTTTCAAGGAAATTCGGGCGCAAGTTATATGTAAGTTTGGGCACAAACACAGGTTATATGTCTGTTTGGAATCCAGAAGCAATTTATATGTTCATTTGAAATCCATAAGTTACTTATATGTCCTTCGAACCCCAGAAACTCCTAATATCTACGCCCAGATGAAGACACACGTTAAAATATTGTGTCGCTATATTTGGCAATAGTTTTATTTAGGTACCGGATGTGACCTAGCCTTCTAGTTTTTATTTATTTTAAATTTTATGGCTTTTTACCTCCCCTCGTTGTGGTGCAAAAAAAATGCCAAATCTGGCTTTTTATCACATGACTAAGGTTGCTCTAGAAAGGAAGTAAAGCATGTCATTTGGCATTTGGGCTCCAACAAATCACCTGGCCCTGACAGGTTCACAATGAAGTTCATGAAAGCTATACGGGACATAATAATAGAAGATCTTATGGATGTGGTTAAGGAGTTTGAAAACTTGGGGAATTTGTTCTGGATTTTCAGTTGCACCCGCAACATCACTCTAATTCCTAAATGTGAAGGGGTTGTCAATATACACAACCTTAGACCCATCAGGCCCATTAGTGGGATCTATACTATCATCTCGAAAATGCTTGCATACATGTTAAAGAAGGTATCTCCCTTGATTATCACAGACTTCCAAGGAGCTTTCGTTGAAGAAAGGCAAATCACTGGTGCCATCTTAATTGTATCTGAGCTGATTGACTCCAGTGAAAGAGATAAAAATCCTAACATGGTTTGTAAGGTGGTCCTGGAAAAGGCTTTCGATAACATTAGTTGGGGTTACATTGACAACACTCTTGTAAAATTTGTATTTGAATACAGATGGATATGATGGATTCGTTGGTGAATATCACATGTGAGATTCTCCATTAACATCAACAGTGAAGCGTTTAAACTCTTTAGAAGTGAAAAAGGTATCCGCCAAAGGGACCCAATTTTTTCTTTCATGTTCATTATGATTATCGAAATGTAGTCTGCGTTAATAAAAAGAGCTGCAAATTTAAACTAGAGCAATGAGACAATAATAAACCATTACAATTTGCAGACAATCTTATTGTGTTCATCGACGATGTGGAGGAGCAATTCAGAAACTTGAAAATATTATGTTGCCTTTTTGAGCTTATTTCTGGGTTTAAAGGGAATTTCAGCAAAAGTGCACTTGTGAAAGTGGGAAATTGTGCTGGTGCTTCTTTTGCTAGCATTTTGGGTTGTATGGTGGTGTATTTTCTCCTACCTTGGAATTCCTTTAGGCAGTAAAAAAGTTGTTGTTGTCTGGGACTGCATCGTTTATAAGCTAAAATGGCAGAATAAGTGCTTAATTAGGAAGGTTGATTCATATCAAGAGTGTGCTGGAAAGTCTTCCGTTTCTTATCTATCCCTTTTTCAAATTCCGACTTCTATGGAGAAACAACTAGCTGGAGGAGATTATGATATGTTTTTTCGGAGGTGTTCCAACTAATTGAAAAAAAATAAAAAATAGGAGGGACAGAAATATATTTTCCTGCCAAAAGCTATAGGATGAGCCAATACTAATAAGTTGAGATTAATGAACAAGGAGCTTCTCAACAAGTGGATCTGGAGCTATGGGTTAGAAGGAAAAGATTTTTGGAAAGAAATAATCCATGAAAAATTAGGAGGAAACATTAAAGTTATCCTACCTGTTAAGTTTGCCAAACTTATACGGAAAACTCTATGGGCTGGAATATTGAAAAATAAAGAAATTTTGGAGAGCAAGTCTAAAATGGAGGTGTACGATGGGGGCAAATTTATTTTCTGCAAAGACAAATGAGCAATCAAGACTTAAATATAATCTTTCTCACTCTCTACAAACCCAGCAAAAACAAGATGCAACAATTTAGGAGATTATGAATGATAACGATGGTGCAGGGGTATGAAACCTAAATTTCAGGATTATTTTTATTTTTTTGATTGGTAAAGAATTTGGTGATGGCGAATTCCGAACTTATGTCACTAGTATCATCACTCATTGACTTTACCACCGTGCTACAATGACATCTACAAATTTCAGGTTTATTAATGGGGAAAAAGTAGGTCAGATAGCTAACTTGCTAAACCTTATAAAAGATCCTAATATCAACATCGAAGACTTTATGACTTGGAATCATGGTAATTTTTTTGTAGCCTCTTACTATGAGAAGGATGTTCAAGGATTTATATTTTTTCCTCGCAGAAGTCCGTGGAACCACAAAATAACCCGAAAGGTCTTTTTTTTTCGCATGGACCCTTTGCGATAACAGTGCTCCCACATTGGAGTCTGTACACTCTAAAACATGGTCAAATCACTGTAAACGGCCATTTACCATGCAAGAGGGCTCCATAATCAAACTCTCACGACTTGTTACATTGTACTGAGACAACAAAGGTTTGGAATTATCTATTTAACACTTTTAACATATGTTTGGTGTTCAATGACGATTTTAATAAATCGGGGTGGAATAAAAAGAAAGGAACATGGAAGAAAAAACTTTAGAGCATGTTTACTTTTTCCACTAGGTGGGAGGGTTATTTGAAGATAGTGCGATAACATGGTATTTTTGGGGAAATATGATCATATGAAACTTATTATCATGTCAAATGCTTAAAGTATAATTGGGCTTCATGAAGTACTATTTTTTTCCGGTATCACCTTAGATAATGTGTTTTTTAACTAGGATGTTGTTTTAGGGTGAGATTGTCGATTGATGTTTCCTTTGGTTCTTATTATACTTCATGTAACTCTTGCATTTTCCACATTTCTTTGTGCGGAGATGGTCTTCTTTAATATATCTGTGTTAAAAAAATAAATAAACTATTTCATGACACATATAGTAAATGTATTTTGTACGCATCCATAAAATATGGCTCTCATGCGGGGACCAACTTTTTTCATCCATTGGACAGATTTTCCAAGCATCATTGGCAAAAATCAAATTAGGCTCTTTCTCCGGTTTTTTTGTTTAGGCGGAATTTATATTTTCTTTGTCTTTATGGATAGACAAAACACACAAATAAAGGTGGAAGGTTAGTATTGATCAAGAATGGTTGTATTTCAAATCTTCCTATTTATTTCCTCTTTCTTATTTATATGCCAACAATTGTGGAGTTAAAACTTACTAGGTTGATGAGAATTTTTTCGTCGGATTCAAATGATACACATAGATAATGTGATGGGTATATATGAGAAAATGAGAGGTTTTCGGCGTGAAGAATCTAGATTAACAAGTAAGGTTTTAAAGGTTAAGTGGCATGAGGAGATACTAAAGAGAGGAACGTTTTGTGGAAAAAGTGTAACGAAAATTTAATAATAACAATCAATACCAACCCCTAGTGATAATGCAAAGCCACAAGGGAGGGGGTTATGATTAAATATTCTCAAGTTTACTACTTCTCTGGAGGAGGTTTTCCAATTTCAGCAGAAGAATGGAAAATCTATTAGATTCTGGTATGAAAAATGGACTACTATTGAAGAATACATATCCTGCAATCTTCAAAATTGCTTGTCAGAAAAATGTTGTTATGTCTGACATGATTGTAGAAGAGAGATTGCATTGTCTAATCAGGAGGAGTGTTTTTGTATCTGAGTAACGGGATATATTATGCAATTTATTAGAGCTTGTACCTGACTTGACTGGTGATGTCAATTTTTATGATGTTTTTCAGTTCATAAATGTTATGAGTTGTATCTGGAAGATTACAATGTGTGTGATTTGAGAGGTTTATTTGGAATAAGAATATATCTTCTAAAGTTTGCTTTATGTTGTGGGCTAACTTCCATAATTCTTTACCTACGATATGTAATGTATGCACAGTCAGAGAGGGGTGAGCGTGCATAACAAGTTGTGCCATTTTTTCAAAAAGAATATGGAAATGTTGATCATATATTCTTACAATGTTCTTATTCATTTGAGATATTGTATTTTTTGTGAAGGAATTTATAGTGTCTTGGGCTTTCACTGCTATAGTTTTACAACATTTGAAACCTGAAGGCTTAATAATCTCTCCTTTGGTGGTAGGTGAAATTTTCTAGCCTTTTGCATATTTGGAAGTAGGGGAATAATAGAACTTTTTTGGGGAGACCTAAGATTGCTACTGAAACTATGCTACTCATCTACAATACTTTAGTTTTTGGTATTTTGAAAAGGATATCTGATAATTGCTTAAGGGGTATTTTGCGTTTTCTCACCCAAAAAAGATTGCAAATTAGTGTTTCGTCCGCTAGAGATTCAGTATTAGCAAACTTGTTATCTTTAAGTTATCACTTTATGTGGCACACGATTTACATGTAAGCCGCGTATGGGTGGTAATGATTTATTTCAATTACAAAACTACCCTCCCAATAGAAACAAACTTGAGACACGTGTTTGCATCAAGACCCTAGATCTCGTTGGGTCCTTCCTCAGAATGCATACAAAAATCTGCTCAAATACGCCCCCTCCCAAAAAAAAAACTAGATCTCATTAGTTTTTTCTCTTCTTGGGTCTTATTCTCCTTCACCTTCTCAATTTCGATGTTCCTCCGCCAACAAAAACAAAGTTGTAAGGGGAAGAAAGTATGGTAATGGCGTTTTCGTGACATCAATGTCTGCAATGGTCATTCAAATTTAGCACTTGGGAAGTCATCATTTCAATCATCCCTAACGATAAAAAGTCAGAGACGATATTGGTGGAGATTTAACAGACGTTTGGATTTTTTATATGGGTTTGCTTAGATTTTTTTCGTGGGGTTTGTTGATTTGGGACACAAGATTTATTTCTTTCTGCTATAATTGTGATTAGCGATTAAAATATGATATGAGAACTTAATCACCATTATTGGGGGTGTGTTTGAATGCTGCTAAAATCACACTCTTGTGATTGTACTGATTAAAATTTTCATCGGCAATGACCATAGTTAAATCATTACCGAACCTATCATCAAGTATCACAGTTTGTTGTAGTATTTTCTTGATCTTGTATCCATAGTCAATCACACAAGTTATCTTGTTGTTGTATTTTCTCGATCTCGTATCCATAGACAATCACACGAAATGTGAACCGAATCGTCGTATTGTCTCGACTCTGTCCAAAGACGATCACATTCGGTAGATGAATTATAGGTTGAAACAAAAAAATTGTGGGGGTATTTGGGTACCCTCGTCTTTTCAGTTTTGGTTCAGTACATCTTAAAAATAAAATATTCTCTCACCAATAGAATTGACCCATCAATTTAAAATAGCCGAAACTTACACCTTATATATATATATATATATATATATATGATATTACATCGATATTTTTTTGACCTATACTTAACGTTTTTTTTAATGTGCAAGAACCATTAAAGCTTACACGACTCAATAAGAACACATTTTTCTCTGTCGTGAAAGAGTTGCATTCGTTTTGTTTAGGAATTAGGAATTAACAAAGTAAATAACACTAAATAATTATGAGTATAGAGTTTTACATGTTTCCACATGCATATCACCCAAATATCCTCCAAAAAATTGTTGTTATCTTAAAATATATACAAAAAAATCTCTTAATTAAGAATAAATATATATATACGTGAGTTATATATATGTGAAAACCACACACAAACCCATTTTTCATATTTTTTCCACTGTGAAACCCACGGTCAGAAAATGTCAGGCGCGCACCCATTTTTCAGAAAAAATTATCAGCAGGCCCATATTTCTTAAAATTGAGATTTCTTTCCTTCCCTAAGAAATGAGATATTTAGAAAACCAGACGGAGAGGCGAAAGGAGAAGAAGAACAAGCGTCGAGATGGATGAGATATTCAGATTCCTTTCAAGTTTTATCGATTTCAACTCTTCAATCTTATAAAATTTTCTCTTTTCGTTCAGTTTAGTTGGATTTGGATTTTTTATTTTTAGGCTTTAACTTGAATTGGTTTGAGATAGTTTTTAACTTGAATTGATTGAAAGCGTCGAGATGGATCAGATCTGTGTTGGGTTGATGCTATCAAGTAATTTGAGTGAAGAAATTGGTTTGAGTCGATGTCAGGGATTAAGAACTCTCAGATTTCTTCAATTTCACCGGACCCAGAATCAAATCTCGTCGATTTTGAATCAGATGGGGGTGATGATACTCAAACCCCAAATGAGAAAGTTCCTTTTATGAAGCTGGACTAGTGCATAGAGATTAACTGGGAGCGCTTGGTGCATCTTTAGGTCTGAATACCATAAGCTAGTAGTGTTTTTTGCTTTGGCGGATGATGATAATAATGCCAAGATGTATAATTTTTGGTTGTTAAACTATGTCTTTTGTACAACTGCGAGGAGATTGTGAATGAGACTTTTGGGTAAAAAATACTACCCCTTGATTGAGTTTTTCACCTGTAAAACTTTGTTGGTGTCTTAGATGATCCAATAGAACTTCTACCAGACAGCGTAATGCGTTCATTCAATTGATTACTATGCATGAGGGCGTTTGAAGCTTACATAGGCTAATCAGTGTAGGCTTAAGATTCTAAGTGAATGTTAAATTGATTATTAAAGGGAAAATCCATTTTGGATGTTGTTATTTTTGCTAACTCACTATTGTTTAGGTGTTCATTCTGTCGAAACCCAATCCAGTCATAATCACTCACTGACCACTGTATGTAAATCCTAAAGAAAGCAGGAATAGGGAGTTGAAGAATTCCAAGAGCATTGATTGGTCCATTCTGGGGGAAAACGGATAATTAAGCTCTAGTGCGTTTTTGTTTTGTTTTGTTTATATTGTTATAATGGTGACAATGTTGCTTTTTTGCCTCCCTTCTTTGTTTGGTATGCCTTCACCTTTAAAGTCTATTGCCTCTTAGTTCAAATCATGTATGTAAATTGTGTCTCAAAATTTGGAGTTTGGTGATGCACTTAAATAGTTGCGTGCGTGCACTTGTATGATATTCGATGTAGGAAACAAGGAAGCATGTGTTGGTGCTAGAGGAAACAAGGTGGTGATGCAATGGTTCGGGTGGTAGGTGTTGCTGCATTGAAGTAGGTGAAAGCTGGTAGTAGTGGATTGCATAACTTGTCATGCTCCTCAATAATATCTGTATAACCTGTCATGCAGTCGAGAAAATGTGCATTACCTGTTATGCATTCGTGCAAACGGATGTATAACCTATTATGCATCTACAAAATTTGTTGCATAAGTTGTTATGCAGTCCAGAAAACGGTTGCATAACACGTTATGCAGCTATTTTTTTCTTAGTATTGAAACCAACAAAAAAATAAGGTTGCATAACTTGTCATGCACCTACAATAATATCTACATAACATGTTATGCAGTCGTGAAAATATGACTGCATAATGCATTATGCATCGAGAAAATTGTTGCACAATCTTTTATGCATCGAGAAAATAGATGCATAACCTGATATGCATCCGTAAATATGGATGCATGCTGCATTATGCATCAATTTTTTATGTACACATTAAAATCAACCAAAACAATTGTTATATAACTTGTTATAGATGCACAATTTTATTATGCAGATGCATAATTTGTTATGCAGTCGAGAAAATGGTTGCATAATTCGTTATGCGTCTGCGGAATGTGTTATGCATCTTTTTTGGTGGCTGCATAATGGTTATGTAGTCAGTTTTCGAAATTTTGCCTAAAATGATGATCACCTCCGATTTTTTCATGAAAAACAAAAATTTGATATTGTTGTTTGTACTCATTGCGTAGCTCTCTTAAAAAGATTTCCAACGATATAAAATTTGTAAAATTCCAAGGCGCGGATTGTTAAATATGTTATATCCAAGTTGCGTTGCCAATTATACCCCTGATGCATAACCCATCATGCGGATGCATAATCCGTCATGCAGACATTTTTAATAATTTCATATAATTATGGGTGTCACTGAAATAATTATGGGTGTCACCTACCTAAAATTAATTGTGGGCCTGACAATGAGAATATTATTTTTTTGGGCCCGCGCCTAATTTTCCCTATATATATTAGAACTATAAGTTTGGGCATACCAAAATCTTCCAAGGCATAATGAATGAAGACAAAAAAGGTTGTGAAGTAGCAAAATCAGATAACCCCTTAACCCAAATTTTTTAATGGCAAATCTGCCCTTTACGTATTAGTGTTAATAATCTTGATTAGTGATTAAATATTTTGTTTAGTGATTAAAATAATTTTCATAATTATAAGAGTTGTTTAGATGAAAAATTTGAGGAAAAAAAATCAAAGTTTTGGTTTGGTTAAGAAGGAGAGAAAGAGAAGGAGAAAGTGAGAAAATTCTAATTCTTAATTCAATGGAGGATGAGGAGGGTCATCATTCATCTAAAAGACCTAGGAAAATACATATCAACTACAACAATGATCCATAAATGGCTGATTTCTTAGATTATGAGAATGATTTTACACCCACTCAAACTCAAGCTCAAACTCAAACACAAACTCAAGATGATGATTTTTATGAGCCAAATCCTGATGATGAAGACATTGATGAGGAACCCAATGCTTCTAATACACAGGTACACTTGTATCCTATACTTAATCTCACTTCTATAGCTCTCAATTATCAAAAGTTAGGTTTTTTGAATCATGGTTCGGCGAAACAGGTTGAGGTTCGGCGAAACAGGTTGAGGTTCGGCTCACATCTATGAGCCGAATCTACCAATTGATGAACGGTTCGGCTTACTGAATCTGTTTACTGCATTTGCCGAACTGTTTGCTAGACACTAGTTCGGCTTATATGAAAGTTTCATAGTAAGCCGGACAACATCCTGAATAGCTCGGAAAAAAAATAATTACCGGTTCGGCTTATATTTCGAAAATCGTATGAGTCGAACATCAATTTGTTATTTTTTGGGTTAAAATATTGTTATTGGTTCGGCACATATTGAGAATATCGTAATAGCCGAACCTCGTTAATGTGCTAGGTTCGACACATATTATGATTATCGAATACGCCGAACCCCTATGCATCTCTATCTGTGACTAGGTTCGGCTTGAAATTTCATGAAATTTCATGCCGAACTGTTCATATACACTTACAGGAAGCTTTTGTGAAGAACAGTTCGGCTAAAAACGCAACTCAATTTTGAGCCGAACCCAACACTGTAACCGTCATTTAATCGGTGAAAAACAGCAAATAGGAGATTGGGTTTGTAAAACTTGCTTTCTTATCCTCATTTCCGGAGTTGGAGATGCAGTTGGTTCAATTTCTGGTTCAATTGGTGGTTGATTTTCAGTTTCTACACCTTCATCTTCAATTGGTTCTTCTTCTTCAATTGATGGATTAGAAGACGATTTGTTTTGCCTAGTCCCTGCTTTTCTTTGTACGAGTCATTATGTGGTTGAGTTTAATCGACGATCAAATTTTTATGAATCGACAATTAATCACGATGATGAATATTTTTTTTCGCAGGAGGGGGAAGAGTTCGGCTAGAGGAGGAGGAGGAAGAAGAGATGGTAAGGGAAACTGATTTTGATTTTTTTAGAAAACTGATTTTAGATTTTTGTATTAAGGGTATATAGGTAATTGAACTACCCATAGGGTACCCCTTATAAGGTCACCCAAGATGGGACTATTGTTTTGTATGCCTAGAAAGATTTTGGTATGCCCAAAATCACGGTTCATATATTAGGGTGCATTAATTAAATGCCCCTATTATAGAGGCCCAACACAAATACCCTCCCCCATAATAATAATACCCTCCCTAAAAAACACGGACAAGTAGATTACTATAATGCCCCTAAATAAATATCACGATTATAACGTTGTGGAGTCATTTACTCTAGTAGTCGTTACTATTCATCCCACGATCTCTGTCTCTCTTCTTCTTCATCTCTTTTCTCTCGTTGTTCTGTAACTGCAGAAGAAGAAAGTTTTGAATCGAAAATCAAAATCAAACCGTCGTTCTGTAACTGAAAAAGAAACTGTCAACCGACATATATCTCAGTAACCGATTTGGTTATAATCATTTTCAATTTCAAAAAATCCAAAAATAAGAGAATAAATGATAGAAAATTAGGTTTTACTGATTTTGAAGATTCAAAGACAAAATTGAAAGAGGTAAACACGATTCTCATCTCCTACTTACTGCTATTGATGAATATTTTGCTTTCGATGATGTTTTTTTAACATTTTGAAGTTGATTTCTTACGGTTTACAAAACCAGATTTGTTTCTCTGAAGAAAAAAAGTTGTTGCATGTACGATTTATGATCAATTCCTGCTTCTAATGTGTTTGATTTGACTTGGTATCTACTTAGTTTTATCTAATTGATTGATTTTGATTTTAGGTTAGTTGGAGTTGATTTTGAGTTTCAGAAGTAGCAGTTTCAGATGAAAGAGGTAAGAAATAATTTCTTCAGTTAATTTTGATTTCCACCCACTTTGTTGTTCTTTGTATGTGTTTCTTTTTCTGTATGTGTATATTGATGTCAAAGTGTGTAAAAAAAAAATTTCAGTTGTTGTTGATGTTAATAGTTGGGATCAACAATTGGAGTTGATACCATAATATGCTTTGTTATGTGTGTTGTGTAAGTTCTTTACATGTTCATGACAAAAAATGTGGGAAAAAACCAGTTTCAGATGATGTTGATGCTTATAAATGGGGTCAACAATTGGAGTTGATCCATAAAATGCTTTGTTGATTCTACAATTGTTTCTCAGGAGTTTTTTTTACAGTATTATATTAGATATGAAACTAGTATCTAAGTCTATATGTGAACAAGTTATGGTAATTGTTGTTACTTGTTAGTGATTCTAAATGAATGAATGAACCTCAACTAATAACTTACAAAATAATGCCATGTAATATCTGATGCACAAACTGCGGTATAGTTGTTGTTGTTGGTGTCAACAACAGTAGTTGATGGCATATTATACCAGTAATATGGTTCAACAACAGGTGTTGATGCCATAAATTTTGTGATGCCAACTATAATAGTACAGGTACAGCGAGATCAACAACAGTAGTTGATCTCATTAAATGGAATCAACAATAGGAGTTGATACCATTTGATGGTATCAACAACAGGAGTTATACAAGTAAATTGTTGTCAACAACAGGAGTTGATCCCATTAGATAGGATCAACAACAGATGTTGATACCTTTTTACTAACTGTTCAACTGTTATTTTTGCGATTATTGAATGAATAAGATGGTTGACTAGATTAATGCTGTTTGAAATAGGTGAAAGGAATGAGAAGATCACCAAGGATAAATCTGAAGAGTATAGAAGCAGATGATTCACAACCGGTTGATGAAAATGTATCCCCCCAAAAGGAAGAGGGTTAACAAGAAGTTATTGCTTGAAGAACAACAACATGTTGAAAAAAGAAGAAAGAGCAGAAATGAAGAACCAGAAGTAGATTCAGGAGAAGACGAATCGCAACAAGAGAGTCAAAAAGTTAGAGCAACAAAAAGAAAGAGGGAAACCAAGAAGAAGAATGAACAAGAACAGGAAGCAGCGGCAAAGAAGAAGAAGAAAAATGAACAAGAAGCAGTATGTAAAGGGAAGAAAAAGGTGGTAGTTGAAGAAGAAGACAAAGGAGATTGAGAGGATGAAGAAGTAGAATCAGAGTCAGAATCAGAAGAAGAAAAAGTAACCGCAGATGGCGAAGCGGAGGAAGAACGAAAAGGTAAAACTAAATGAATTATATATTATTTTTGATTTGAGTTGTATGCTGCAATATAGTTAAGTTCATTCTATATTAAATATAAAAATAAATGAATGAGTTATATGTATGCAGGTCGAAAAAGGAAGAACGAAACCAAGTTCAAATCAT
Source organism: Papaver somniferum (assembly GCF_003573695.1). Lineage (NCBI taxonomy): Eukaryota > Viridiplantae > Streptophyta > Magnoliopsida > Ranunculales > Papaveraceae > Papaver > Papaver somniferum. Next base: position 83,638,246 of record NC_039360.1, read on the forward strand.
GTATGATGCCGCTGGTTGATATGTGTAAATTTCTATACAAACTGTTTGAAGAAGGAGATTCCGATAATGGGAAGAAGACAATCAATGGGAAAGCACTAAAGGAATGCCCGTTCTGGGACTTCATCAGCCCATTCTACACATCATACATGATCGTTGTAACGACTGATAAGTGGTTAACAAAAATCGTCCTTGCAATACAACTACTTATTGGAGCATTCGATAAGGAAACAAACAAGTTCAAGTTTGGAAAAAATAAAACTGCTTGTGAGTGCTCACTAGAACCAAGAGATTTTGCAATCATGTTTAAGATAAGAAGGGTCATCGAGAGTGAAGAGTTGAAGAAGTTGTTGAATGAAAAAAATGATCATGTAGTCACTACATGGTTAAAGGAGTTCAGACCAGGGGAGGGTGAAGATATCAGTGATAAAATAACGAAGGCTGAAATTGAGCGCAAACTAAAAGATGCAGCTAAAGATGAGTCTGACCCACAACATTTTGTGAGACTTTTTGCTATGTGGCTGTGCACAGTTGTTTTCTTCACAGATGCTGGTGCAACATGATTGGAAAAGCAATGGCTTCCTCATATTTTAAACATGGTCAAAGTCTCATGGCCAGATCACATAGTAAAGTATCTTCTTAAATACATTGGAAAGCAGAAAGGAAAGAATGGAAGTGTTCCTGGCTGCACAGCTCTACTGCCGGTAAAAAAAGAAGTTCATTTAATGTAATGTTTATTTTTGAACATAGTAAAATGCATATTGTATGTCAAACTAACCTCATTGATTCTCTGTATGCAGTATTGGTTCTGCGAACATACACAAAAATTCGTCGCAAAGAGGTCAAATTTTGAAAGCGCAACTCCAAGATTCCTGAGATGGAGCCAACATGCAATCTGGAAAGAACTGGTAAAAGAATTTGGAGACAAAGTTGACAACGGAATAGACATGACTTGGTTCACTCGTAAGGTAAAATATTCATTTACTCAATTTATATTTCAAATAGATTTCAGTTTTTATCATGTCAACAGAAGGAAGTTGATACCAGTTTAGGGAGTCAACAAACAAAGTTTGTGTATCAACAAATTGAAGTTGATACATTTGTATGTATACTGATTAGACAATAACTGAAATCTACTATACAAAAAGAATGAGTATGCACATTTATTGTATCTATGTATTTAAATTAGAGCTGGTTCAGATTAGAATTAGGAAAACAAGTGCGATTTTATGTGTGATTATAAATGAATACTGAGTTGCCATCTGAAAATGTATTACACATTTTGTGTATCAACAACAGAAGTTGATACAATTGTATGGAGTCAACAACCAATGTTTACACAGTAACTTAAATGTACCACATTTTGTTTTTGTCAACAATGGAAGTTGATACCAATGAATGGAATCAACAATAGATTTTGTGTATCAACAATAGATTTTGTGTATCAACAATAGAAGTTGATACAATTGCATGGAGTCAACAACCAATGTTTCCACTGTAACCTAAATGTACCACATTCTGTTTGTGTCAACAATGGAAGTTGACATCATATCTGAAATGTACTCCAGTTATATATTGCTGCAATTTCATATACGTCGCAAATCACTCGGGGGCTACACCCCCTCGTGAAAGATATATTATGAGTAAAAAGTGAGAAAAAAATATTTTGCTAACTATATTTTTATGTCGATTTGCAGGTTCATGAAGATTTTGTTGATCTTGTGACAGATGAAGAGATGTATTTGATTGACCTGTCGGCACCAACAAGAGAGTTGGAAGAAGAGAGGCAGAGGAATGAGAATCTTGAAGAACAAAACATGTTTCTTGAGTTAGAAAAGCAGGAAATAACTTATGATAGGAAGGGACAAATAAAGTCATTGATGAGCAACATAATATTCATGAAGAAAATCATTGACAGTAACAAGCACGGGATTCAGTTGCATCCTGGGGAAGAAGAGAGACTTGATGATATTGCTAGTGAAGTGAAGCTATGGAATGAAAAATAGAATCATCTCAAGAGAGCAACATTAGAGAGTACTCAAGAGGAGTACATAAGAGCAGCCAATGCTATGCCTGAGACTGAATTAACTCAAGTGGAGAATAAAGGTGAAGAACCATCTGAAAAGGTAAATGAAGCTGATTTGGAAGCTGTTAGAAATGGAGAACCATCTGAAAATCAGAACCAGTTTGACTTGAATGTAGAAGAAGAACAAGAATCAAATCAACTAGCACTGTCACTTTCAGATGCAGATGAAACTGATTTGGAGAAAAGCTTTTAAGAAGGTTTATCAGAGTGGACTAAATTTCAAGGTACAACCTTCGGTGTCGGATGCTTTGAAGACAAACTGGCAGAAGGGCTTCCATGAAGGAAGAGAAGAAAAAAGAATACAAAAAGAAGCATATCTTCAAATAGCTAATGTGATAGGAGATATTGGTAACTCAGATCAACAGTTAGAAGTGGAGAAAGATCTTCAGATCAGTACTGTGGTTGCAGAGATTGGTAACTCATCTCAACAGATAGAAGAGGAGAATGAAGTAAAAGAAGGAGAAAGGAGTACAAATATGCAAGAAGCGGAGATCGTGGGAGATGTAGTTGTTTATTCAACTCCTCCAATTACCATTATACGTCCAGAAACATCGGATTATGTCCCTACATGTACTAATTTAACTCAGTTGAAGAAGTAATAAATTTGAAAGATATATTAGTTACTCTAAGAATTGTATGCAAGTATGTTTAAGTTATACCAGCCTTTGGATAATCTATTGATTTGTTATGAATTAATTTGTTTAAGTTGTTTATATGCATTTTTATTTTTTTTATTTATTTGGATAATCTATTGATTTGTTTAAGTGTCAACAATGAAAGTTGATCCATGAAAGCAATTGATCAACAAAATAATGAATGAGTGTTAGCATTTACGAATAATGGAATTAACTTTGTACATACAGATAAAACCATGCATACTTTTTTATTTTTTGTAAGTGTCAACAATAGAAGTTGATACAATAATGTGGGGTAAACAATGGAAGTTGATCCAATAGAAGGACCAACAACAATTGTTGATAGAAAAAAACAATGAGTAAACAATGATATGTTAATACTGTTTAATGTATTCAGATTATTTCCCTGCAGGTACTACCCCAAGCTTCGGTGCGATCACTGCCAGTATGTTTACTCCTACTCCACCAGAAAAGATGGAAGATGCTCCGACTCAACAAACGGAATATACTCCTACACAGAAAACACAAGAGGGTGATTCTCAAACTCCATATGATGATAATGTGTTGGAAGGGATTAAGGTTCTATTCAAATTATATGAAATTGATGGACCAACTGAAGAGGAAGACACCACCCACGATGATGATGATTCTGAAGCGACGAAAATCCAAAGGAATCAGTCTGATGCTACTGGAAGACCAAGGAGGTATAACACAAGGTCATCAAGGAATGCGCCAAATAAATACACACCTGATGATAAAGTGAATAAGAGGACAAGAGGAGGAAAAGGAAAGAAGAAAGGGGAGGTGTTGAAGAAGAACCGGAAATAATTGACCTTGATGATTACGTTGATGTGACGCCACCTGAGCCAAAACCGCTGAAGAAGCCAGAAAACCTCAAACTCTGGAAATCCTGCACTGAGGAGGAACAAGAGGTCCTTCGTCCATTCTTTGAGCAAGCAAAACAATGGTATGTAACTTTGTAACAAATTGCATGTTTATTCATAGGTATAAATAGTGAAAGTTGATGCCATGCAATATCTGCAAAAAAAAGATTGTAAAATCCAAGTTGCAGTTAGAATTTTCTAATATGTAATGCTTCAACAATAATATGTTATGTTATGTCAGGGAGTTAACATAATCTTTGCATATGCAGTACCAGAGCATGTACCTTTTATTTCAACAATGTACTGGAAGAGATCGTCTATGGAAGGCACATCCAATGTTTAATGGATAACCAGAACATTAACAGTGAGATTGTTGACTACTACACCAACATGCTGCAATCAAAGATGCAAAATCCATCTAAGCCGGCATACTATGGGAAGAAGAACTTAATTCTTTCTACAAATTGTTATGTAAGTAACGGAAACTCTTAATATGTATTTTGAATAACTTGTTACATAAACTTATTTAGTTATACATTATCGTAGTTGAAACCTTATTTAGGTGAGATGAAACAATTTAGTGTACTAGGGATGGTTCAAGTATACATGATGAATGAATTATTGTTGTTATCTGTTAAAAACAAACTAAATGCCAAGAAAATGATGCAGCAAATAATGAGGGCTGCAGTTGCTAGAAAAGATGCAATGAAAGTGGAAAAATGTGGGATTCCAGATACGTTGAGGAACAATTACCCAGTGGATGACAATGGCGCAATATTGTTGATACCGATGTGTCTACAAGACGTGGATCAAAAACCCTTCCATTGGGTGCTTCTTACATTGATACGTGGAAGGTGGTTGATCTTCAACACCATTTATCACTACAAAAAATACAACGAGCAGTACAATGTCATGGTCCAAACATTGACTCCAGTCCTGAACCAAATGGGTATAAAAGATGTTGAGACAGGTGGACCAGTAACTACAACTGTAGACCATTACACGGTACCACATCAACGGGGTTTGGATTGCGCAATGCACGTCTGCTTGTTCATGAAGTACTTGGTGAAGCGTGGAGAATGCTGAGATATAGATGGTAAGAAGATCCAATACCATGAGAACATAAACAGGAAGAGAGCGAAGATTGCTGCCAGGATGTTAGCTGAATTCGGTTCATGGAAACCAACTTTAGAAGAAGGTAAGCAAGTTCAAGAACTTACAGACTCAGTCAAAGAGGTACTCAACATTCAAGATTCTGTTGAACCATCAGAAGGTAACCAAGTACAAGAAATTACAGTCTCGGTCGAGGAGGTACTCAACATACAAGATTCTGTTGAACCATTAGATTAGTGCAAACACACTTAGGTGTAGTTTGACATATGCTGGTAAGTAATTTAGTTACTATGTGTAGGTCTGCTAATTTATTTAAACTGTTAGTTTGAAAAGACATTTGTTAGTTACTGTAAATCTATGTCTAAAAGTCTGTTTAAGTTCTCAAACAATTTGGAAGATATTTTTATTTCTAGTTTGTTATGAATTAATATTCCTATTAGTTATGAAAGTGATTATCAAGTGAATGAATGGTTTGGTTATGAAAGTGAATGAATGTTGGTAGTAAAGATTGCAGGTATGCTCAACTAATGGAGTTAACTTGTAAATACAAATAAAACAATGAATTTTTTTTCTTTTTATTGAGCATCAACAATGGGAGTTGATCCATTTGTGGGATCAACAATGGAAGGTGATCCCAAAAATCAATGGGTCAAAAAAATAATTGATGACTAACTGATTGGTTTCACATAAAGTGAATGAATGTTGGTAGTAAAGATTGCAGTTATGTTCAGCTAATGGAGTTGTTAGAGCATAGCTCGGTCGACCTCGCATGCGTTGCTATATCAAGCATGTTTGTCAATGTTAGTGATCAAAACTATGAGTATTGATTTCTAGTCTATTATAGCCAAGTCTCGGACTAGGATAAAAAAGTGTAGTTGAGCTCAAGGACTTCATGGCGATTCATCATACAACGACGAAGATCTACTCAAGGAATCGTGGAACTTCATCAACAAAAAGGTATATGGAGACTTGAACTTATCTATCACTCAAAAGTCTATCTATTCTATCTCCTACTTCTTATGAGACAAAAAGTCGTATGCTATATAGACTGGATCATACACATTTGACATTTCGAGCTGAGTATTCACTACTTATCTTTTTCTCTAAATCGTGTGTTGGTAAAGCGTTTCGCTTTGATCAAGTTTATCTTCACCTAGTGACGAAAGTCATAAAAAGTTTCAATTACTTTGAGAATTTCTCTGACGTGAAACGGTCTGTGAATAACGGCTATACAACGTCCTCTGAGAATGTCTCAATGATTGGAATGAGAGTTTAGATTACATAACCATGTATTCCTTAATCCGAAGTTTTCGAACTTTGTTGATTGAGAGAAACCGGAGGAATTGGATTTGCCAAGTCCGCGAACTGATGGAAGTTCTATTACCGAGAATTTCTGCTGGGATTTTCCAAAAACTCGTTTGCGTGTTTAGTCCGCGAACTGGCAGAAGTCTCTTTGCCGAGATTTTCTGCTGAGTTTGGAAAAATCTGTCGGTTGCCTTAAGTCCGCGAACTTGTTTGTGAGCTTAAGTGGTTATGATCTAAAGATATGCTCTGAACATGAAATTTAAATTACTAAGGAATGCTTTATGCAAACTGTGGCTATAAAGTTCATGAGCCGATTAATCGAATCGAATCATCTTTGTTTCAATTGTGTCTTGTGTAGTTACATAAGATCTCATAGCAATTAAACAACTCTCTAACTAGTTCATTTGAGTCAATTGAACTAGTTATGGTGAAGAAGAACTAGGTTAATATGAAATGCTCATATGGTTAACCTTTTGGGTTATTATGTTGAACCAACATACACGTGCACGTTCGGGAATGATTTTCACAAACCCAGTAAACGTCTACCCAAGTGTGTGTGACAAGCTAAGTTTTCGATCTAACGGTTGAGAAATATTAGCTTGAATCTAAATCAGATTTTCATCTAACGGTGAATATGGATTGCTTTGTAACTAAGGCAAAACCCTGATTTGAAGACTATATATAGGAGACATCTAGCATTGGGCAAAACTAATCCCCACACGCCTGTGTGATACTAGTGCGCTCGCTAGAGTCGATTCTCCTTTAACCTTTGGTTTTCTTCCCTAAAACCAGGTTAACGACTTAAAGACTTCATTGGGATTGTGAAGCCAGACCGATACTACTTTTATCGTAGTTGTGTGATCTGATCTTGCATCTTCTATCATACGAGTACAATCTTTGATTGGATTCAAATCGCGAGAGTTCTCCGATAGGCAAGATAAAGAAGTCACAAACATCTTTGTCTCACTATTTGTGATTCCTAGACAAACCGCTTGTGTAGTCAAGAAGGATTGTTGAGAGGTGATTGATTAATCTAGGTTGTTCTTCGGGAATATAAGACCGGATTATCAATTGGTTCCTGTTCACCTTGATTTTATATCTTAAGACGGAACAAAACCTAGGGTTTTTCTGTTGGAGACAGATTTATCCTTTGATAGACTTTTCTGTATGAGACAGATTTATTTATTATCAAGTCTGCAATTTTGGGTTGCAGCAACTCTTAGTTGTGAGTGAGATCGGCTAAGGGAATCAAGTGTGCAGTATCATGCTGGGATCAGAGGCGTAGGAGTACAACTGTACCTTGGATCGGTGGGAGACTGATTGGGGTTCAACTATAGTCCAGTCTGAAGTTAGCTTGTAGTAGGATAGTGTCTGTAGCGCCTTAATACAGTGTGTATTCAATCTGGACTAGGTCCCGGGGGTTTTCTGCATTTGCGGTTTCCTCGTTAACAAAACTTCTGGTGTCTGTTTTATTTCTTTCCGCATTATATTTTATATAATTGAAATAATACAGGTTGTGCGTTAATATCATCAATTGGAAATCTGACCTTTGGTTGTTGATTGATATTGATTGATCCTTGGATATTGGTCTTTAGTACCGTCCAAGTTATTCCTTTTGTTTGATTAAAGACTCGTTATTGTTTTAGCTTGAGTAAATCAAAACAAGTGAGAGATATTGACTCCTTGAGATACTTTAATCTAGATTGAGTCTGCTTTCTAGTTGATTCTCTAGCAAAGTATTTCGGAGTTAGTCCATACAGATTGCTAAGCAAAATATTGGGTGGTGTTGTTAAACCCCCACTTTTTCAATTGGTATTAGAGCAGGCAAACACGTTTAAGACCTTACAAGTCTGTGTTTGTAGTGATCTGACTCTATGGACATAAGTGCTATCTCAATAAATGCACCACCAGATTCAGGGATTTCAGAATTCTCTTCCATGACTGATTTAATAAAATCTGTGGAAGAAATTCTATCTAAACCTCCACCAGGTTTAAAATCCCTTGAAGTGTTTTCAGGGCTTGAAAAGAAGCTTGAGAGCTTATCTCTTGATGTTGAGTTATACCTCCAGAAAGAGAAAGAATCTATTGACAAGATAAATCAAGTTATGATGAATAATATTCATGTTGAGGTTGATATTGATTTACTAATCAATGAGAGCAATGCTCCTCCTCTGCGTAATCCAATTAGTTGTGATAAACTAAACGAATTACAAGAGGAGTTTAAATCTCAGTCATCTGAGTGTATCACCTCAAAGCATGAATTGATTCGTTGCTCAATTCCTGATACTTCCTATCAAGATAGTAGTATTGAATTATTTTATGAAGAATTTAGGAAGTCTCTTTGTATCAAAAGAGTTTCCCTTCGCAGTACTAAAAACTATCTGCAAAAACTGTTTTTTATAAGTTGGAAAACAAGAAATCAGAAACACAAATCTTTTTGGGTTCTCTTGAAGTTCTTTGATAGACTTATAAAAATAGTTCCTTGGGCGTTTCTCAACACTACAAGATTTAAGAGTTGTTGGAAAGAAACTCTTTCTTGGTGCCATGGTGAGCAAGACATTGTTCACCTCAACACAACTTGTTTGTGTTGAAAATGCATTCTCACCAAGAAATGCCTTGCTATGTATACGACGAGGGAAGCACAACAACTGGGGCGCACAGATTATATTCGATAAGGATGTAGAATTCAATTGGACTTTTCTAAATAGGTATGTCTATAACTTGAGCAAGTTTTATTTTTTTATTACTTGTTTGAGTACTTATAATGATCCATGTACCTTGATTATCGTTCATTTCTACCTAACTTGATCTGTGTTTAAGGTTCTTAAATGTTTAGGTTTGAAAACATGAGTTCGAGATGTTTGGACTTCATGGTACACATACCAAGTATGCATAACATCATTTAAAACCAAAATTCAGGGGTTTAAGTTCGCAAACCCAGTTTGCAAACTTTTTTAATCATGAAAATTCGTTTCAAACCCGTATGCATACTTGCTTGTAGATGTCGATATTCGGTAAACGTGTTTTGGTCGTATCTTCTTCGTCCGAACTCGGAATGACCTCATTCTTTTTGAATTCTCTTTCTTTTTGAATTATCTTCAAAATGGAGTTGAGAAACCTTGAATTTTGATGAGTTAAGATTCGTATTTGTCCCATCTTTTGTTTCGAGTGTTTTGCTCCGTTTCATCGCACTTGTTCCAATTCTCTAGGACTTGGGCACTTGGATTCTTGGAGTACTACTATTCTAAGATCATTTGTAGATTTAAAAAGAATATTTTTGGTGAATCACAAAGAAGGAAGTTCAAGAATGGGCAGTAGTACGCATTACTATGGAATTCTTGAATGTTCACAATCATTTATGTGAACTACGGTGCATGGCCGTTAATGATTTTGTATGATCTTCTTTGTTAATAAAATATTTTTATACGCCTTTGGTAGCTATTCTTGGTATAAATCCGGACGAAAAAGATTGATTCTACCCTCTAAGGACAAATCATCTTATATGTGCATTACGAGTTTGTCATGATGCCTAGGAAACTTCTTATGAGAATTTATTCTTGATTTCGAGAAGGATTACTAGAGTTTGGAATAGCCATTATTGTGATTACACATAGATATGTCCAACGATTTCATCTTCATGTTTTTAGATGTATTTGTTTAAATTCTAAAACTTTTTTGGAGGATGATGGTTTGCAGTATTAATCTGTTTGATTTTGAAGTATTGCAATATGTTTATGGGATATGTATTGTTTGCGTCCGTGAACTTGAAGGTCCCATATGTTGTCAAAAGTAAAGTCGTTCATAAATTGTTATTTGTATTGATGAAAGGACGAATGGACTTTTGACAAATACAAAACTTATGCCTATGCAGTCATGTATTTGATGGAAAATAGGATGAAATATTTTGTTTGACAAGGATAAAGTCTATTATGTCGTTATGCAAATAGTGATGGAAAATAGAATAGATCCATTTTGTTATGTTTTACCATGAAGGCTCCATTGTGTATCTCATGTTGAGCACCTTACAACTGTGTCGATTTATGTTGGCCTTGTTGGTTGTTCCACGAGATGCTATATGTTGAGCATTCTTGAACTAAATTAATCATCTTGATTGGTTATTTAGTTATTTGCTTCGAAAGTCTTCTTTTGTCGAGCAAAATCTTTTGACAATTAAATTGATTGCTTCGGTGATTAGTTTGGTTGTGTATTCTAATTAGATTAGTTAGAGGTTCTCTTGTAATTAATCTAGTTGAGTTTTCATATATTCCACAAGTTCTTGTTTTGAGTATATGAACGGCTATACTAATCATGTTCTATTGGTTGATGTAGTCGTATATTCCGTAAGGTTTTCCTTATGTTGAGTATTTGAACGATTAAGGTAGTCATCTCCGTGTGGTTATCTTAGTCGTAGCTCCGTGAGTTTTCTTATGTTGAGCACAATCAATTAAATTAATCACTTTTGTGGTTTGATTTAGTTGCGTATTCCAATTAAATTAATCATGGGTTTACTTGTTATTAATTTGATTGAGTTTTGGATATAGAAAATCATTTCCATGGTTTTTGGTATCCAATTAAAAAATCATTCTTTTCTTTCGAAATTAAGGTCGCTCTTTTTGTTCTTTCGGGAATGACATCAAATGGGGGAGAGTTCTTTTGAACTTGTCCTTCATGGTAATATCTTGCGGGGTTTGCGGTTGTGGAGTTTTATAGGGGTTATCTTGTATCTTAAAACTCCTTGATGAATGCATTTAGCTTCGGCTTTATGATTGCATCTAAATTAAGTTGGTATGTATTTTTTCTTTTAGTCTATGAAATGTCTCTTGTCAAAATTTCATTATGATCCCGTTCTTTTACCTTTGCCAATTTTATTGACAAAAAGGGGGAGAAATAATGTAGTTCACACTACAAATACATATGGTTTTCGGATCATTGTGTAAGGGGGGTGGTTTCCATGATCGAGATGGAGTATTGACTAAGGGGGAGTGATACATATAACCATAGTATTGTTGTTAAAGTCGTGATGCAATTGGACTTTGATGTTACATAATGATATTGTGACACTGTATAATAGTGATCGAGAATCTCGATTTCTCTCATTGTTATAGCTACGGATGTTCAACAACGGTGGTGCTAAACTTACAACCTTTGGGATCATTGGAGTACTTGGAAGGACGAAGATTTCAAGGAACGTTGAAGATTAGACTATGGAATAGGAGCCACTAAAGTTTATCTTTTTTTGTATTCCATATGTATTAATAGTTTTGTCACTAAAATTGACAAAGGGGGAGATTGTTAGTGCATAGCTCGGTCGACCTCGCATACGTTGCTATATCAAGCATATTTGTCAATGTTAGTGATCAAAACTATGAGTCTTGATTTCTAGTCTATTATAGCTAAGTCACGGACTAGGATAGAAAAGTGTAGTTGAGCTCAAGGACTTCATGGCGATTCATCATACAACGACGAAGATCTACTCAAGGAACCGTGGAACTTCATCAACAAAAAGGTATGTGGAGACTTGAACTTATTTATCACTCAAAAGTCTATCTATTCTATCTCCTACTTCTTATGAGACAAAAAGTCGTATGCTATATAGAATGGATCATACACATTTGACATTTCGAGATGAGTATTCACTACTTATCTTTTTCTCGAAATCGTGTGTTGGTAAAGCATTTCGCTTTGATCAAGTTTATCTTCACCTCGTGACGAAAGTCATGAAAAGTTTCAATTACTTTGATAATTGCTCTGACGTGAAACGGTCTGTGAATAACGGCTATATAACGTCCTCTGAGAATGTATCAATGATTGGAATGAGTGTTTATATTACATAACTATGTATTCGTTAATCCGAAGTTTTCGAACTTTTTTGATTGAGAGAAACCGGAGGAATTGGATTTTCCAAGTCCGTGAACCCATTCCGCGAACTGACGGAAGTTCTCTTACCGAGAATTTATGCTGGGATTTTCCAAAAACTCGTTTACGTGTTTAGTCCGCGAACTCAGTCCGCGTACCTAGTCCGCGAACTGGCGGAAGTCTCTTTGCCGAGATTTTCTGCTGAGTTTGGAAAAATCTGTCGGTTGCCTTAAGTCCGCGAACTTGTTTGTGAGCTTAAGTGGTTATGATCTAAAGATGTGCTATGAACATGAAACTTAAATTACTAAGGAATGCTTTATGCAAACCGTGGCTATAAAGTTCATGAGCCGATTCATCGAATCGAATCATCTTTGTTTCAATTGTGTCTTGTGTAGTTACATAAGATCTCATAGCAATTGAACAACTCTCTAACTAGTTCATTTGAGTCAATTGGACTAGTTATGGTGAAGAAGAACTAGGTTAATATGAAATGCTCATATGGTTAATCTTTTGGGTTACTATGTTGAACCAACATACACATACACGTTTGGGAATGGTTTTCACAAACCCAGTAAACGTCTACCCAAGTGTGTGTGACAAGTTAAGTTTTCGATCTAACGGTTGAGAAATATTAGCTTGAATAATCAGGTTTTCATCTAACGGTGAATATGGATTGCTTTGTAACTAAGGCAAAACCCTGATTTGAAGACTATATATAGGAGACATCTATCATTGGGCAAAACTAATCCCCACACGTCTGTGTGATACTAGTGCGCTCGCTAGAGTCGATTCTCCTTTAACCTTTGGTTTTCTTCTCTAAAACCAAGTTAACGACTTAAAAACTTCATCGGGATTGTGAAGCCAGACCGATACTACTTTTATCGTAGTTTTGTGATCTGATCTTGCATCTTCAATCGTACGAGTACAATCTTTGATTGGCTTGAGATCGTGAGAGTTCTCCGATAGGCAAGATAAAGAAGTCACAAACATCTTTGTCTCACTTTTTGTGATTCCTCGACAAACCGCTTGTGTAGTCAAGAAGGATTGTTGAGAGGTGATTGATTAATCTAGGTTGTTCTTCGGGAATATAAGACCGGATTATCAATTGTTTCCTCTTCACATTGATTTATATCTTAAAACGGAACAAAACCTAGGGTTTTTCTGTGGGAGACAGATTTATCCTTTGATAGACTTTTCTGTATGAGATAGATTTGTTTATTATCAAGTTTGCGATTTTGGGTTGCAGCAACTCTTAGTTGTGAGTGAGATCAGCTAAGGGAATCAAGTGCGCAGTATCCTGCTGGGATCAGAGGCGTAGGAGTACAACTGTACCTTGGATCGGAGGGAGACTGATTGGGGTTCAACTATAGTCCAGTCCGAAGTTAGCTTGTAGTAGGCTAGTGTCTGTAGCGGCTTAATACAATGTGTATTTAATCTGGACTAGGTCCCGGGGTTTTTCTGCATTTGCTGTTTCTTCGTTAACAAAACTTATGGTGTCCGTGTTATTTCTTTTTCCGCATTATATTTTATATAATTGAAATAATACAGGTTGTGCGTTAAGATCATCAATTGGAAATCCAACTTTTGGTTGTTGATTGATATTGATTGATCCTTGGATATTGGTATTTGGTACCGTCCAAGTTATTCATGTGTTTGATTAAAGACTCACTATTGTTTTAGCTTGAGTAAATCAAAACAAGTGAGAGATATTGAATCCTTGAGATACTTTAATCTAGATTGAGTCTGACTGTCTAGTTGATTCTCTAACAAAGTATTTCGGAGTTAGTCCATACATATTGTTAAGCGAAATATTGGGTGGTGTTGTTAGACCCCCGCTTTTTCATGAGTTAACTTGTAAATACATATAAAACCATGCAAAATTTTTATTTTCAGTAAGCATCGACAATGGAAGTTGATGCATTAAGAGGGATCAACATTGGAAGTTGATGCCATGACTTGGATTAACATTAACATGTTGATACTGTTTACATAGTAAAGCTTGCAGGTATACACAGCTAAAGTAGTTAACTTGTAACCATGCAAATTTTTTCTTTTCAGCGAGCCTCAACAAATGGAAGTTGATCCAGTAATGGCATCAACATTGATATGTTGATACAGGTTATATAGTAATTTTTCCTATAAAAAAACCAGTAAACCTGCAAACTGATATAAACTGATAAGAATAACATTCATAAACAAATAAAAACAGAATGTATGTCATTAAAAACACAGGAAATCCAATAAGAAAATATAGGGAAAGCATAAAAATAACTAACATCCATGTTGATCATTCAAGAACTAGCATAAAAAGGGAAAAAGGAAGTTCAGAGAAATAGTAAATCAACCAGTAAAACTTCAGAACAACATCCTCCTCAAAAAGTTGATCATCCTGGAATTAGACTCCCTACGAAACACTGGTGCACGAGGAGCCAAAGGAGCTCTGCGACATATACGACGGTTGTGGAAGGAAAGTCTCCCACACTAGCCACACTTCCTTTTCTTGCGGCATTTCTCTCGAGAACCCCTGTACCTTGAAGTAGTTGGCCTTCCAGCTGACGCTCGACCACCATTGGGAGGCAAGATATAACCTTTTTCATTAATTTTAGGCGGCCTTTCATGGTCGGGAATAGGATAGATAGGACGAGCATACAAACCTCTATAGTACCCAGTGGTATAATACAGACCGATGTGCTTGTAAGGTTCGTCTTGCCCAATCTGCAAAATAGCTTTCATCGAATGGGTGCAAGGGAAACTATGCTTCTGCCACCAATTGGAAGTACAAGTCCTAGCATCCAAATCGACCATGTGCTTTCCAGTAGGACAAATTATTTCAAAGACTTTATCACTTGATCTTCTAAACTTGTAGAAACGGCAGTCGGTCACCCTCTTGTTGAGCCTAGCTTGCATCCGGGGAGTAAGTCTGGAATTCCACTTACTAGACTCCACCAACCTCTTATAGTTCTGCTCCATTACCTTAGCACGAATAAAATCCACAAGCTCTAGTACTGGGAGACGATTATCATGCTTGATAACACTATTAAAAATCTTCGCAATATTCAATGTGTTCTCACCAAACCTTTCTCCTTAAAAAGCATGAGTTTCCCAGTTCTCGAATGAAATCTTTACCATCCAATCAATCACTGAATCAAGCTTGAGATTGCTCATACTCTTGGCAGCAGCAAAAAACTTCTCCTTTGTTAAAGCAGTGTAGCACTCTTCAAACAACTTCACGGCAGTTTGCCTGCTCTTACCCTTTGGAACCGGAATATTACCTTTCATGTGGTATAAACAGTAAGAATGGTAAGCCTTTGGGAAGATAATAGGGACATGCTTCAAAAGGCCAGCTCCACAGTCTGATACGATGGTCAGTGGACGGTCTTCCCTAATAATACCCTTCAGGTTGGATAAGAACCATTCCCAACTCTCACAATTTTTGCAAGGTACAATACCAAAAGCAACTGGATAGATCTCTAGAAAATACAAAAAAAAAAGATTCAAAAAGTAACACACAAAAACTGAAATCCATGAACAAGTTATTGGATGAACAGCAAAACTTATGGGATCAACAACAACAGTTATGTGATCAACAACTGCAATTATGGGATCAACAACAAGAATTATGGGATTAAGCACAGAAGTTATGTGATCAACAACTGCAATTATGGGATCAACATCAAAAGTTATGGGATCAACAACAAGAATTAACGGGAATTATGGGATTAAGAACAAAAGTTATGTGATCAACAACTGCAATTATGGAACAACAACAAAAGTTGATAAAAAAAAAGGGATCAACAACTGCAATTATGGGATCAACAACAACAGTTATGGTATCAACATTTGAAAATAATGGATCAACAACAATAATTATGGGATCAAACAACAATGATTATGGGATGAACAAAGTTATGTGATCCATAAAATTGAAATCTAGGGACATATAAGACTATCGTGTGATTCAACAACTAAAGTTGAAACACTTAATACATAAAAAAGAGAAAAAAAAATTAAAAAACATACCTTGGTTACCAGTTTCCCGCAAGCAACTATAAGACCTCCCTTAAACTTCCCAGTGAGAAAAGTGCAATCAATAAATAGCATCAGATGACAGTAATTATTGAAACCAGTAATGGAAGCTTCGAAAGCAACAAAAAGCCTCTAGAACTGCTTCGTTACACCATCATACTCAAAGTTGACGACGCTTCCAGGATTATAACGTTCAATTGAGTCTTTATACCAAAAAAAGTCTGAATAGGACTTGATGTCATCACCCCAAAGAGACTCTTTAGTGAACTGTAAACCATGGTATGCCTGACTATATGTGAGATCAATACCATATTCCTGATGGAGAAGATCTTGGACATCAACTGCAGTCTTCTTTTTCTTTGATACTCGAAATTCATCTATTAAGATATCCTTCAAAAAAGACTTTGTCATCCTGACTTTTGCTGGATCAGAAGAAGCTAAATCACATGCATGCTCTCCGTGAAATGCCTTGCACTGAAACACACCTTTAGTATTGGCAACGAGAGATGCATGAAACCTCCAGCTACAACTTTGACTTTTCTTGTTAAAACAACGCACAATGTAATGTTTCTTGTCACTCTTACGTACTTCAAGTTTGTAACCACTATGATATTCATACTTCTTAACAGTATCACGACAATCAATTTTACTTTCAAAAACCTGCCCTATGCCGGTTAAGATGTTGGCCCAAGCATCTGACTTCTTTGGGACCCTTTTGACCAAAGATGAATCATCCGTCAAATCTTCTACAATAGCCACATCGTTGTTTGAAACACAACTTGACGATGACGAAGAAGGAGCAACAGAAGAAGAAGATGGAATACATCGATCCCTTTGGAGATGCAGTAGTGAATGAAAAACCTCAACTCCAAATCGTGATTGATCACATGTGATCTTCCATCTACAGTATAACCAAAAACTACGAGGTCTTCAGGGACATCAGGCCAATATTGTTTCACCACACTAATCATCTCGCTGACAGTAGTTGACTCCAAAACAACATGCGATACGGTCAAATTGGATAAAGTGAACTCTGCAACAACCATCTTTGGCCCACAACAATAAAACAGTCAAATTGGATCAACAAATCTAATAAAACATAAAAACAATGTTGACACCATAATCTGTCAACAACCAATGTTGATACAATAAAACAACAGCTATCAACAACCATAATCAGCAAATTGTCCAGGTTATTGCATCAACAATGAAAGTTGGTCCAACAAACCTGAATCAACAACCAATGTTGATCCAATAAAACAGATATCAACAACCATAATCAGAAATTTATCCAAGTTATTTGCATCAACAATGAAAGTTCATCCAACAAACCTGAATCAACAACCAACGTTGATACAAATAATCTGAATATGGTACAAATTTTCAGTATCAACAATGAAAATTCTATGTCAGCAACAAGGACTTTGATACAAAAAAACAGCATAAACAACATCATATATGTTACTACGCATCACATTAGTATGCAATCGGTGCAAATGTGAACCAACAACATGAAATACTGCATGAACATAAATGCTCCTTGATAAAAAATTCACCGCAAAGCATAAGAAAAAGCCTAAACCTAACCTAAGATACAAATTCAGATTACGTCGCACATCACTCGGGGGTTGCGCCCCCTCGTGAAAGATATATACAACGTCGAACGTTAGATATGTAAACTGAGTATATAAACACTAACTTGTAACTTCTAATTGATTACATTAACTTCTAACTACAAAATTATACCAAAACAGATCAACATCATGAAATTCTACTACTAATTCTCAGTTAACTAATCGATAATTCTCAACAAGTATACTCAAACAATCAGTATTATCCAAATAATTCTAATACTAACTCATCAACAGTGTGAAATACTCCAGAATAATTCAAAATTAAAACAAAATAGCTCATGCAAAGTACATTGAAGCTAAAACTCAAACCTAACATTGAATTATGAACCGATCTAAAACTCAAAACAGCAGAAATTCAAAAATCAAAAACCGGAGATTGGAGATTGAAGAATACCTGTTTAAGATATGAATAACGATCTCGAATTCAAATAATATGTAAATGAACCAATCAATCCATTAGAATCAAACACAAAAAATCGAGTTTCCAAAATTTCGATCTCTGTAACAAAAAATACAAATAAAACTGAAATAAAAAAAAAAACAGATTGAGATACTACAAATCGAACATGCAAATATAAAATAAATCACAACTCATCTTCAATTACGAATCAACATTACCAATTTGTTTAAGATTGAGAAAATTATGTTGTTGATGAAGAAACGATTTCAGATCTGATGAAGAAACAATTGATTCTGTTATTGATTACGATGTTGATGAAAATAGATTCAGTAATAGAAGAAAAAGATGATTTTATGCTGATTTAATCTATAAAATTCACAGAAATTTTTTTGAATTTTTTTCTCCTCCAGCTGACGAACAGCTCTGTCTCTCTCTCGATATCTCGCGTCTTTCTTTCCGTTGAGTAAACCGGAGTTTGGTTTATAAACATTAATTATATAGAAAGGGTAATTTAGTAATCTCACTGAATTTTTAATGGGCCCCTGATGGGCTTTGAATGGAGAGGGGTATTTTTATTTCTTCATAAGGGTAATTTTGAAGCCCGTCAAAAAGGAGGTTATTTATATAATTCTCACTATATATTATATATATGTAACACATATGGTATCACATATAACATAAAATAAATCTTTTTTGTTATTTGATATTGCTTCGGGTGATTTTTATTAGAACAAAACATCATATTTGTTACCAAATCCAAAATACTAGCTTATGTCAAAAATATATTAAAATTTTTTGATGCAACAAGCTTTACTTTTGCGTAATTGTTTTTATGTCATAGTCTAATATACATCACCTGTGAAACAATATGATTTTTTTTCCAGAGCCCCCAAATTTGGTTTTTCGCCTAGAACTCCTTAAGCTTATGGTACGGCTCTACACACATCAATTTTGATTTTTACCCTTTCCTCTTTATCTGTGAGAACATCCACCCTTTGAAACCCGATCAACTGTTTCATAAGCAAACCAATCACCATAAAAGACTTTGGGGGTACCCAAAATATTAAAACTACATTGCTTCCATTCCTTTTTGCCCCGATTCTTTACAACTACCCCGAAGTTGTACAAGGTTGGACCAAGGTAAAATTTGTAGGTTCTTCCAGGGAGGTTTGCGCCTGCTCTCATGTTCATATTCGTCATTTGAATTTGATTGACGTATTGTTGTGGTTACCATGTAAATAGTGACCTTCCACCTGAAAAACAACACAGCTTGTTTAGTAAAACTCAGCAGCAAGCCTATGTACCAGTTTTTTTTTAATAGAAACCAAATCAAAGATAGAAAGAAAGAAAGAGAAGTACCTGGATTGTAGTCTCTAAATATGACTTGAGCTATGGCGTCTCCTACAAATTGACCAAGATAACCTACCCATAAAATCCTTACTATTTGACTCAAAGATTGTATTACACATAGCTATTTCCAACGTTTCATATTGCATGTTTTTAGATTTATTTGTTTAAATTCTAGAGTTGCTGGAAGATGAACTTGCAGTATATAATCATTATTGAAAAAGCGGGGGTCTAACAACCTCACCCAATATTTCGCTTAGCAATCTGTATGGACTAACTCCAATATACTTTCAAGAGAATCAACTAGACTGTCAGACTCAATCTTAAGAAAAGTATATCAAAGAGTTATATCTCAATCTTTCAATTCAATCCGCTGAGTTGAACACGTTCAGAATCACTGGAGTACTTGGAAGTGACGAATATTTCGAGTAATGTTCAAGAACCAAGGAAATCAAGCATTTGGATGAGAAGTTACAAAGTTTATTTATTTGTAATTCATCTGTATTGATAGTTTTGTCACTAAAATTGACAAAAGGGGAGATTGTTAGAGCACTGCTCGATCGAACTCGCAAGTGTTGCAATCTCAAGCTTGTTTTTCAAGTTTAGTTGCCAAAATTATAAGTTTTGATTTCTAGTCTACTTATAGCTAAGTCTCGGATTAAGATAGAATGTGTAGTTGAGCTTTAGACTTCACACCGTTCATCGATTGAAGACGAAGAACTACTAAGGGGAGCTTGTGGAACTTCATCAACAAAAGGTATGTGGAGACTTGAACTCATCTATCACTCAAAAGTCCATTTCTACTCTATCTCCTATTTGAGACAAAAGTCGTATAGCTATATAGACTTCAATTATACACATTTGATATTTTGAGATGAGTTTAACTCGCTTACATATTTCTCGAGATATGTGTTGGTAAGATTTCACTTTAACCAAGTTCATCTTATATTCTTGACGAAAGTCAAAAGATGATCATGTGAAAATCGCCTGGTAACATCTTATATGATTTGTGTGAGACAGTCATTTGGTGTAGACTCGAAATGTTTCGTATTGATCATTTGATCGCTTGAAAATTGCTTTGAAGCTAATAGTTTGTGTGAGACAACTATTGTCGTCTTGTAAGAATGTTTCAATGATTGAAATGGGAGTTTAGAACAATTAACCATGATTGGATATAGCACAGTATGCGTACCTATATCCTAACTTTTGCAAGTTATTCCAAGTCCGAGTACCATAGTATGCATACCTGATAAGCACGCGAGTGCGACACTTTTATACCACATTTATACTAGCTAGATCTCGATATCTCGCTAATAACTATATTTTAGAGCTTTTACAGGAATTACAAGTGAAATCCGATCACCGGACCGAAAAATGACCAAAGTGGATGGCGTGGTATCTTTATATATCAGTACCACTCAATTCACTCATGGCATTAAATGGAGTTGGAGATTAACCGGAGCTTGTGGGCTGGAAAGCCAACAACTTATGGCCGCACCACTTAAGCGATCAGATAGCCAGGAGGTTGAGAAAAGAAATCATCTCTTTGCCAAGCGTGTGAGCTGCACAAGAGAGTAAATGGGTGACGTGGCCAGTTGCTATACCACATTTCTCTTTGTGGTCATCGAAACAGCATCAATTGTTCTGTGTAAAAAAAAGAATTTTATTTCTCATAGCTGCTGCTAATTCATCTTCAATGGCGAGAGATTGAGACAACATGGAGAGGGAAGATGAGAAAAATCAACATGAAGGAACTCAGCAACAGCAGTATTGGGTATAAATGGAGCTTCTCGACTGAGAAACAAAAGAAGCAACAAGAAGCAATGGATTTGAGGACTTCTACAACATCAATCGAAATTAGGCCATCAGATGGATCAATTTCGGTGGTCAATTGGGTGCCGATTTAGTTGGTTTTAAGGCAAACAGTGATATTTTGGTTGATTGCTGAAGTCGCATGTTTCAGTCATGATTTCAAGCAGCCAGTGTTAAACTGAGACGGAAATGGAGATGGGTTCCATAGGTGTTAGTGGTTAACGTTAAACGGAATCAGAACTTGAAGGTGTTGTTCGATTCAATATCTTGACTCAAGATGGCTGAGATTATAAATGGCGAATGAAATGAAGGGTGATACAGTGGATCTGTAATGGAAAGAATTGGTAGATTTGGGTAGAATCTGATGCGGAGAAACAAATGGGTTTGATGTTCCATAACAGCAACATGGAATTGAAGATTGAAATCAGTACATTTACAACAATGAATTTTTGGGAGTTTTAACTATCGATTGAAATGGGGTCTGTGTTCTATGGCAGTGTTGGATGGATTGAGATTTTTTGGAAAATTGGTAGTCTGGTCGAGTTCTAGTGATGACGGTGAAGGCTGGTTTGCACTATGAACTGTTGGTA